>NC_092137.1:58861778-59580528 GCF_043159975.1 Macaca nemestrina | reverse complement strand
GGGTTTTTAGCAGGTGGCAAGGTCACTGGGAAGTCTTTGCAGTAGATTTGGTAGACAGTGAGCAGAAGGGGCAGCCATGCATTGATTTATGATTGACATAGCACAGAATCTAAAAACATTCCAAAGTAAATATAATCACATGCACCTTGAGAAAAAAGTCCCCTGGGATTTCAGGAATCAGTTTTGACATTTTGGACAGTGCCTCACTTCCCTTTTACTTATTTCATAAAAAAGTCTCAGCCCACGTATTCTAGCATTTCTGTACGTATCTTCCATCAGGTCCAAATCATAGGCTCATGGAGAGGACTTTCAATTAACAGTACCCAGTAAGTGCTGAAGCTTCACTTGTCTGAAGAGCCAACTTAGATCGACTGAGTAGCAATCCAATGGATTGCTCAGCAATCGATTTGAGTGACTAAAATACTACCAATTATTTCCTGCATATAAACAGTCTTACAAAAATGCATGCAGTGCCCCACAAATGTCTAGTTCCAGGCCTGAGATCCGGGAGTTATAAACGAAGGAATACATCAGAACGTAGTGGACTATTCGTGCCAGTTCTTTCATCAAGTGAGAGTTTTTTATTCCAGCAGCCAGACTAACTGCTTTGTAGCTACTTTATTTTTGAAGACAGGCAGTCAGGACTCTGTGCTTTGGCTACTTGGGATAATAAATAAAGCACACAGATAAATGTGTTTATTTGGACACGTAATTTAGTTTCTATATAACTTTATATACATTTTTAATGACACACATGCTGATTCCTAGTCATCAGCCCTAGGCGCACCAGTAAAATCAGATTAAAAGCATTAGTAATGTAGTTAATTCCATTTATAATATGCCTACACTACAGATGCAAACATTAAAATAAGGAAAACCTATAAACTGGAATTAAAGATATTTTCTGGAACTCCTCTTAAGAAATCTTTGAAAGAAAGACATAAGATTTTACATAAATACTCTCAAGGAGCCTTTTATTTGCCACGTTTTGCCAAGCGATATTTGTAATTCCAATTAAAATTTGCCTTGGTCACTTGAGTCTTCATCTTTTGTACTTCAGGTTGATTCAGATGGCTTTGTATTAAGGTACAGGCATCATTTAGTGATGCTTTGCTAGTTGTAATATTGCCTTCTATAATCTTGCCTAATAATCACTATCAGCTAATCAATTGTTCCTTTTTATTCAAATTCTATTATCCACTCCCTTTTGACCTATAGTTCTTGGGACAGCCCATGTATTATTTTTTTCTGAAATCCTCAGCATATTACATGCAGCATAATGGGATAAAAGCCCTAGCATTAAATCCAATCAATAGCTCCCACAGGTAGATATCTATTTCATTCCCCTCTCTAATGTGCTGTCCTTTGTACATGCAGATGTCGCTATCAACCTAAAATTCATCTGGCATCTGGTGTGGGTTCTGGACTTTGTCCACTGGTAGGGGTGTATTTAGACTAAGTCATCCTCATTGCCTCCCCAGCTTACCTCTCCACACTCACTGTCCCATTTGACACACAGGTAGGCTGTGGCCATATATCCCGGCCCGCGGGATAGTCAGTGTAGGCCCTGGAGGAGGGGGTGGGAATTTGGGGAACAAGAGACACGAGAAATGGAGACAAGACAGTGCTCTGATCAAGTCTCGTTTAATGGCGGTAATGCAATGCCTTATATACATTTGGAGGGGAAGGGGTTGGGCTAAGGCGGAAATGACCTCATTGCGGAAGGCGTGGCCAGATAGGTTTCGGTTTCTCCGGTCGGACGTCATGTTGCGCCTGCGTTGTCAGGTAGTCTT
Organism: Macaca nemestrina; assembly: GCF_043159975.1. Classification (NCBI taxonomy): domain Eukaryota; kingdom Metazoa; phylum Chordata; class Mammalia; order Primates; family Cercopithecidae; genus Macaca; species Macaca nemestrina. The sequence continues at coordinate 59,578,735 of NC_092137.1, read as the reverse complement.
TTCGCGGGCGCGGGAAAAATGAATGAAGAAGAAGCGGGAAGAGCGCCATCTTTTAATGGCGGTATTAATACAGGGAAGAAGGTAAATCTAGGGAGAAGGTGTGGGGTGGAAATGAATATAGCTCAGGCGTTTAATCCTTAATTATTATTCGCTATGGCCGGGGCGTGCAGCTCCGGACAGGTCCCCCTTTTTATATTTTTATGATAAGAAAACCCCTCGGGAACTGCGCCTGTCTTAGGTTGGGTCAACTCACCCCCACCTTCTAGGCCCGTCATGGGATAAGGCAGCAGCAAGGGCGGCCCTCCTGTCTTAGGCTCCGATGGGGATAGTGTCCTCTTACCCGTCATTGACTGTCCAGTTCAGCACACAGGGGAGGTGGTCTTATTAAGGTAAATAAGACTCACCATTTTCAGTCATCTCAAGGCGATGATAATGAACCTGTATAGGTTTGGCCTGGAAGGCCTCGATTTGTTGCCTGACAAATGCCATAAGCTTATTAAGGATTATAGGCCCGAGAGTGAGGAAAAGTAGAAGAGTGAGTAAAGGACCAAGAAATGGCAGGAGATAGGGGAGAAGTCCATCGAGTCCAGTCCATAGTGGATTGGCGGCCAGGCCTTTTCGGCGCTTTTCTAGTTCTTCTTGCAAAGTTTTTATCTTATCTCTGATGATTCCGGATTTATTGGCCTAAAAACAGCACTTTTCCTGTAAAGCCAAACATATCCCTCCCTGTTCTGCCATTAACAAATCTAGACCTCTTCTATTTTGGAGAACTACTTCAGCTAACGAGTCTACTTGGTCTTGTAAATCTTGTATAGTACTGGATAAGGTCCGTACATCTGAGATTAGTTGATTGGATAATTTAGTATATTGGGTTAGTGAGACTCCTAGGCCTGTGGCTCCTGTAGTAAAAGCAGTGGTGATTCCTAGTCCAGCTAACAAGGGAATAAATTGTATGGCTCGTTTCGGTCTATAAATAAAATGTTCAATAGCGGGGATGGGGATAGGTTCATCTCCAGGGATGATATCAATGTCGGGGAGAAGAGTGGCCAGAACACAAAGCCCTGTCCAATTTGTAGGTAGATACGTATATGCCATGTTGTTTCCACAAACGAAAACCGAGCCATTTATAGCACACAAAGGGTTGGTGGCATTGATTATGGAAGTACAGTTGCCAAACACAACATAGCCTAAATCAATTTCTTTAGTGTTATTATACGATGGTGAAAAGAGGCAAGAGGAATTAGAAAACGTCATCGGTTGAACTAAGGGGGGGGAGTAATAGGACAGGAATTATTTACTAAGGATTCATTTGAGTAATTGACATAGGGCAATGAAAGGTTAGGTATGGCTAGAGGAATAGGGGGGCCCATTTTAAGACAAAGCCAACAATCGTGGGCCAGGCTTGTATTGGACATTTGAAGTAAATTGTAAGTAGCATTGAGGATATCAAAGGTTTGGGCATCGAGCCTAAAATTACCTCTAAGCTCAGGCAGGGCTAAAGGGTGATATTGAAGTTCAGGATATGAAGCTTTATGAATTTCTTCTAATTTTTTCTGGACGGTTTTAATTCTTGCAATATCTAATAGGCCTCCTCCATCAGAAATGTGAATGGGGGCGGTAGTGCTCCAACAAACAGGCTTTCCTTTTTGGCCGTTACAAGGAGATTGTACAAGTTTATTAGTGGATCCTAATACTTGTACATCATTGATGCCTCCAGTTTGTGTTTTTAGTAACGTGGCCGTATAATATGTTCTATTGCCTGATTTGCATTGTTGATAGGAGGTATAACAGGAACTATGTACAGAAGATTGGAAAGAGCTACAAGGGCATTCTAGGAGCGGCCCGCTAGGTGAGGTATCTCTTGGGGTAGACTTACATTTCCATAACTGGTTTGGCATTAGGTAAGCTGTCTTGCCCATGCAGGTCACCTGGGTGATTCTATCTGACGGAGGTTCAGATATTTGTCCCCCTCTGCAGTCACAAGGCTGGCCGTATTGTTTTCGTAATAATTCTTTTGCCTTACGAGGGTCACCAAAACCTGCATAGACTGTCACTATGTTATATAGAGCGATTATTCTCCAAAGGAATTTCATGTTAGGCTTCATTTTCTGAAAAACAAGAAGGAAAGAACTTCTCAGGGAGATTTATCTTCCCTGGACTGACAATGGTTATGATTTATTTGTCTTACCAATCTTTCAGGCAGCCATCTGGCTGCATCATTTTTTTGTGAGAAGATGCATACTGAGCCTCTTCCCCAAATTAAAACCGGATCAGGGCCATGCCATGAACCATCAAGTGGATCTTTCCATTTTACCATTGCAAACTGTTTTTGAGATTCAGGATGCCAGAAACGATCAGCAGCCGATTTTCCATGACTGTCCAAATTTAAAAAATTAAGGATAAACAGGGCATGATTGAGTATGTTTCTGGGGGTACCCTTCACGGGGTACCAGCTCCCCCCTTTTAATTTTGTGATAATAGTTTTTAATGACAGATGAGCTCTTTCTACTATACCTTGTCCTTGGGGATTATAGGGAATGCCTGTGGTATGTTTAATTTGTAGGGTATTACAAAATTGTAAAAAGGTTTTGGCTGTATAACCGGGGCCATTATCTGTTTTGATTTGTTTGGGTATTCCTAAAATAGAAAAGCAGTGTAATAGATGAGCTATGACATGTTTGGTGGCCTCTCCTGTTTGGAGAGTTGCACTGATGAATCCACTATAGGTGTCTATGCATACATGGATATATTTTAGTTGACCGAGTTCTGAGTGGTGAGTAACGTCCATTTGCCAAATTTCGTTGGGAATGAGTCCTCGGGGGTTAACTCCTAGGTGAGGAACAGGTAAATATGTTATGCAGTTGGCGCATTGTTTAACTATTTGTCGAGCTTGTTCTCTGGTAAGTTTAAACATAAGTCTTAAGGTTTGGGCGTTTAAATGATGTAAGGCATGTGCTTTTTGCGCTTGTTGCAAATTGTCTATAGTGACTGTGGCTATGGTTTTTGTTGCCGTGTCAGCTGTCGCGTTACCTTGTGTTAGAGGTCCCGGTAATCCTGAATGTGCTCTAATATGCCCAAGAAAAAAGGGAGTAGTCCTTTTTCGGATAAGTTGTTGACATTGTAAAAATAGGTTAGCTGTGTCTGAAATATGTTTAATTTGAGACACGGTCTCTAAGAGGGGTATTGAATGGGCCAGGTAGGCGCTGTCTGTATAAATGTTAAGTGGCTGACAAGGAAAAGCTGATAGTGCTGCAATTATAGCTTGCAATTCGACCAGCTGAGCTGATGTATAAGTGGTCTGGAATTTAACGACTACATTATTGTAAGTGTAAGCGGCAAGTCCTGTGGAAGATCCATCAGTGAAAATTAGTAATGCGTCATTGAGAGGTTCTTTACTGGTAATATGGGGAAATACAAACGCATGAAGTTTACAAAATTGAATAAGTTTGTTAGGTGGGTAATGGTTGTCAATCGCGCCAGTATAAGAAGCGCAAGCAATTGGTCAGGCTTCCGTATTTTGTAACAGCCAATGGATGCGTGACTGAGTGTAGGGCTGTATAATGGTAGAGGGTTCTATTCCAAAGTATTTTCTACTGTTTTCTCTTCCCAAGATAATTAGATCAGCTATGGCATCATAATAAGGCAACAAAACCTTTTTAGGGGAGGAGGGCAGGTGTACCCACATAATGGGATTGTTCTGCCAAAATAGGCCAGTAGGGGTTATTGTTGTGTTAAAAATAAGGAATATTAATGGCTGAGAATAATCAATACCAGTAACAAATTGTGTTGCAATGGCATGTTCTACCTGTTGGAGTGCTATTAATGCTTCTTTAGTAATGGACCTGGGGGATTTTGGATTAGAGTCTCCTTTTAATATATCGAAAAGAGGTTTTAACTCTCCTGTGGTGAGCTTTAAGTACGGTCGAAGCCAATTTATGTCTCCCAGTAATTTTTGGAAATCATTTAAAGTTTTTAAATGATCACGACGTATAACGGCCTTTTGATTAATGATTTTGGGTCCATTAATCTGGAAACCAAGATAAGTGTATGGATCTTGTAATTGTACCTTTTCTGGGGCTATTTGTAGTCCGGCTGCTGTTAACTCTTGTTTGAGTTGGGCAAAGCACTGTAAAACTTGTTCGCCAATTTCTCCTGCTATTAAAATATCATCCATATAATGTATAATATACATTTGTGCCCATGTTTTTCTGACTGGCTCTATAGCGGCAGCTACATATTTTTGACACAAGGTAGGACTATTGGCCATACCCTGAGGTAAGACTTTCCATTGATAGCGCTTCATTGGTTGTTTAAAATTTGTAGATGGAAGACTAAATGCAAATCTTTTCTGGTCAGCAGGGTGAAGGGGAATTGTAAAAAAGCAATCTTTAAGGTCAATAATGATTTTAAAATATTTTTGAGGAATCGTAACCGGTGAAGGCAATCCTGGTTGTAAGGCACCCATAAGGATCATAGTGATATTTACTGCTCTTAAATCTTGTACGAGTCTCCATTTACCAGACTTCTTTTTAATAACAAAAATAGGTGTATTCCAAGGGGAATTACTTTCCTCAATATGTCCTGCTGCTAGTTGTTCCTGCACTAACTGTTGGGCAGCACTTAGTTTATCATTGAGTAAAGGCCACTGATCAACCCAAACGGGCTCATCTGACTTCCAAGTAATGGGGTCAGCGCACCTTTGGGGTGCAGGTATGTCAGTGGCCTGAGCTAAAAATTTCCAAACCCCTTTTTATCAAGTTGTCCTGAAACCAGTATAGGCTGTGGGATACCGTTCTCTCTTTTTCCAAGACCTTTACCAGGGGTGTATCCTTGAGTTAACATTTGTGCAGTAACTATATCATTTGGACTACACATTATAATTTTCATTTGAGAGAGTAGATCTCGCCCCCAAAGGTTAACAGGTAGGTAAGGGATGACAAATGGCTTAATGAGGCCTGAATTGTTTTCTTTATCTGTCCATGTTAGGTATTTAGAACTTTGTTTAGGATTACTGCTTTGTCCAATTCCTCTCAAGTGAGTTAAAGTTTCTGTGGTAGACCAATGAGAGGGCCAATCTTCCTGTTTAATGATAGTTACATCAGCCCCTGTGTCTATTAGTCCAGTGAATGCCTTCCCGTCTAACCATAAGGTTAGAGAGGGTTTTTGATTTGTAATTGGTTGCACCCAATATATATCTGATGACCCGAAACCTTTTATATTTCTATTAGAGTATTGGATATTATTGTCTGTTTTAACCAAAGGTAGCAGGTGTAACTGAGCTATTCTAACTCCTTGAGGGACAGTAATAATACTATCAATAGCTCTGGCCATAATTTTAATTTCTCCTTCATAATCATTATCGATAACTACAGGGAGGACTTGTAAGCCTCTCATGGTGACACTACTTCTTCCTAAAAGTAGTCCAAAAGTGTTAGGTGGTAAGGGTCCATATATTCCGGTATTTAAGGTTTGCGGTCCCATTTCAGGTGTTAGTATCGTGTGGGAGGTGGAACTGAGGTCCAATCCTGCACTTCCTGGGGTTGCTCTACTAAGTTTTGAAATGGATTGCTGTTGCTGGCTGGAACAAAGCTGACTGCCCCATATGCTTGTTTCGGGGCCTGAGGCTGGCCCCTCATCCCGTTTCCCTGCCTGGGGGGTAAAGGATTTCCTTGACTGTCAGTTTTAGATTTACATTCGTTTGCCCAGTGCCTTCCTCTTTTACACCTTGGGCAAAGGCCTGGGATTTTTGCTTCTGGATTCTTATTTTGGTTTTCACAGCAATCTTTTGCAAAGTGTCCCCTTTTACCGCATCTAAAACATCCCCCTTTATCTTTACCTTTGTTAATGAGGAAATCTCTTACTGTTTGGCCGCTAAAAGCGGCGGCCATTGCTAGGCCTTGTTGATATGAGGGCCCAATATCTGAACAAAGGCGAATGTATCCTGTTAAATCTGTTTTCTTTCGATAAGGTCTGATTGCCGCTTGGCAGGCGGGGTTAGCATTTTCATAAGCTAACTGTTTAACATAATCTACACCCGTTTCTGCATTTCCAAAGATTCTACCTGCTGTGGTCATAAGTCTATGCACAAAGTCTGAAAATGGCTCATCGGGTCCTTGTTTAACCACTGTGAGCGAGGCCCCTGGATCTCCTTTAACGGGAAGTTTTCTCCAGGCCTTTGTAGCAGCAGCCTGGATTTGTGAGAACAGTCCAGGGTCATATTGCATTTGGGCCTGAGTGTCTGCATAATTACCTGAACCAGTTAACATATCAAAATCCCAACCGTTTCCTGCCTGTTGATTTCTTTTAGCTGTATCTCTACAATTTTCAAAGAACTCTGACTTCCAAATTAAGTGGTCTCCCCCAGAAAGAACTGCCCTTACTAAGGTATTCCAGTCTGTAAGAGTGAGCCAATTCTCAGCTACAGATTCCACTATAGCAAGAGTATATGGAGCAGTAGCCCCATACTGAGAAGCAGCAGTCTTTAACTCTTTTATAATAGTAAAATCAAATCCAGTATGATGCCTCCAAGCCTGTCCCTGTTCATCTGTGGTTTCAGTGACCGGAAAAACGTCTTTGGGGGAGGAGTCTTCTCTATGTCGGCTAGCAACTAACCCCCCTCTTGGAACATGTTGTGCAGGCCGCTGAAGTGTGCGCAAGGAACCCTCCATAGCGTCTGAGTTAGGTATTTTTTCATTTCCTGTTTTTAGCTTTTGGAGCCTAATTATCAATGATTGATGTAACTCTTCAAGTTTAATCTGTTCTTCTAGTTGAGCAATTTTTTGCTTTAATTCTTCTTTGGGATCTATTGCTGCCATAACAATGGGCGCAGAAGCCTCATTATGTGTCTTATTATATGGGGGTGGGTATGAGAAACAGGGAGGCAAATCAGGGTTGTGATATTTAGCCGCCTCTTCCTCTAAATCATCCCAATTTATATCCGATTGATTAGGCTTATTAACTTCCTCCTCCTTTTGAAGCATCTGTAAAATTGGGTATTTTTTTGGTTTGTTTTCGTGTGGTATTTCTTTATCTATTACAGAAGGAGACTTGATTTCCTCATGATCACTTTCGAGGGAAATGAGATCTTCCTCCGTATCTTGCGGAGGCTTTGTGAGGTTAGAGTGGGAGCTAACCTTTAAAATATGCTCTGTCTGAGCGACCGCAGCCATGACTTGCGGATCGGCCTCCTTCTTATCTATTAAATCTCTAATGAGGTTCCAATAAGAGAAGGCGGTTACAGGAATTTTTTCTGGCCCAAAAGTATTATAATAATCCTGAAGACAATCCCCTACTCTACGCCATCTTTTAATATCAATAGTTCCTTCCTGTGGGAACCAAGGGCAAGTGTCTTTTACAAAATCAAAAAATTTAAACAAATCATTACCTTTAACCTTTACTCCTTGTATCTTTAAAGCCTCTTTTAATTGTCCTACATATATTTGATGTTGGCTTAGTTCTTGTCCCATTTCGGACACGTCACTTACCTTCGATTCTGACGCGGCAGGTTCCCGCGGTGGGTGATCGGAAGAGTTTGACTCCTTTTGTCTTCGTTAGCGGTCGACCATCCTTCGGCGTCCTCTTCCTCACGGAGTCCCTCGTTTCCAGGTCCCTGTTCAGGCGCCACGTATCCCGGCCCGCGGGATAGTCAGTGTAGGCCCTGGAGGAGGGGGTGGGAATTTGGGGAACAAGAGACACGAGAAATGGAGACAAGACAGTGCTCTGATCAAGTCTCGTTTAATGGCGGTAATGCAATGCCTTATATACATTTGGAGGGGAAGGGGTTGGGCTAAGGCGGAAATGACCTCATTGCAGAAGGCGTGGCCAGATAGGTTTCGGTTTCTCCGGTCGGACGTCATGTTGCGCCTGCGCTGTCAGGTAGTCTTTTCGCGGGCGCGGGAAAAATGAATGAAGAAGAAGCGGGAAGAGCGCCATCTTTTAATGGTGGTATTAATACAGGGAAGAAGGTAAATCTAGGGAGAAGGTGTGGGGTGGAAATGAATATAGCTCAGGCGTTTAATCCTTAATTATTATTCGCTATGGCCGGGGCATGCAGCTCCGGACAGCCATAGAATGACATAAAGCCACTTGGCCTTTAATCAAAACTATAACAATCATTTTACTTGCTTCCTCTCAGCCACAAAGCTATTAAATTATGCATTTTAACTCATCCTATTTTCTTGTCTTCTACTACCTGATAATTCACTAATATCAACAATGAAAGCCCTTCAAAGAAGAGTATACTACTACATTCATTTTTCATTAGTTAAAATTTAAAAAATAAAATTATAAAAGTAAATATGAATGCATAAAACATGTCTATAATTTAAAAATTTCAAATACACAGAAATTCATAAGGTACAAGTTCCCTTGCTCTCTTTCTTAGTCCAATCCCCTGTTCCATGGGTTTCTGAAAGCATTTACATAAGAAGTTACAGACATCTGTATAGAGGTGTGTATGTAAACTATATATATCCAAATGTATCCTAATAAGAAAAATTAATAAAATTTATATTGTTTGAATCATTTGTTTTATATTTCCTGAAGATATTTTTATTTTAGAATACATAGAGATACTGTATGAATTTAACAGTTGTGTGTTTCATGATATGGGTTAACCACAATTAATTCAATCATACACTTCGGGCATAACAAATTATGTTAAAAGTTAGTGTCCTCAAATAATGAGAAATCTTTATTAGCTCATAGTTCCTGCTGGTCAGAGATCTTGAAGCAGCATAGCTGGCTGGTTTAGGATTGGAATCTCTCATTAGGGTGCATTCCAGATGTTACAGTCATTTGAAGACTGGACTAGGGCTGGAGGACCTAAGGTGGCTCACTAATATGGTGATAGTTTGATGCAAGATGTTAGTGGGAGACCTCAGTTCTTCTTAGCATACACCTCTCCATAGAGCCTCAGTTTCTTTCCAACATGGGCTGCTTGAGTGTCCTCATGACATGGCAGCTGGCGTCCCCAACATGAGCAATTCAAGAAAGCAAGAGCCAGGTAGAAGCTATCCTTTCTGTGACTTAGCCTTGGAAGTCACCCACATCACTACCATCACATTTTCTCGGTTAAAGCAAGTCACAAACTCTGTCCAACATTCAAGGGGAAGGGAATTAATAGGGTGACTAGAGTTAACATGACTCTGTTGCACCTTTCATACTAGCTAGAAGAGAATAATTCAAATGTACTTACCATAAGGAAAACATACATATTTAAAGTGATGGTTATCCCAATTACCCTGATTTGACTATATGAATGTATCAGATTATCCTATGTACCCTGGAAATAGGCACATCTGTTATATGTCAATTTAAAAAGTCTGGCCAACATTCAAGGAGAAGTGAATTACACTTCACCTTTTAAATGAAGGAGTGTCAAATAATTTGCTGAAATGTTTTAAAACCACCACCACCAAAAAAATAAACAAGTAAACAAATAAGTAAATGTCATGAAGTATTTTTAAGATACATTGCTAGAAATGGAATTGGTGAATAACTGCCTATGCATATTTCAAAAGTTGAAAGGTATTGCCATATTGTCCTTCAAAAAGTCTGTTAAAACTCCACAAAGACCTTAGATACTGCTTGTTTTTCTACACTTTCATGAACATTTGACATAAGCAGATTTGTTTTTATATTTTTGACAGTCTAATAGGGTAAAAACAATACATTTTATAAAATTTGTATTTTTCCTGGTTACTGGTGAATTTAGCATCTATGTTTATTGCCCGTTTATAATCTTTAACACATTTCTTATTAATATCCTTTGTTGTTTTAAATCTAGTTACTTCTGAATACATGTTTAAGAATTCTGTATTTACTATGGATACTAATTTGTTGTCTGTTATAAATGCCGCAAATACTTCCTCCAGTATGCTATTTTTATTATAACTTTCTCTTTTAACTTTTTAATGCTGTTTTGTGCTATATAGAAGTTTAATTTTTTTCTAATCTGGCAAGGTCAGATTAGAAACACACAGATATGTGTGTGTGTATGTGTCATGTACGCATGTTGGTGGGTGGTATAGGCTTTGTTTTAATAACTCAAAATTATTTAAAAAATTCTCCAGATATCTTTTCTTGTACTTCCATAGTATGAGTTTTATGTTTTATGTGAAATTTTCTCATATATAGTATTAAGAAACTAGCTTTAGTTTTATTTCAAATGCATTTTTAATGATGGTTTTAAAACTGTTTATAGCCATAGAAATCTTTGTTTATACAAAACCATAAAATAAATCCCCCTTTCCCCCAAATAAAACTGCAGCTCTTTGGGTTGGAGTTCTGTCTCTTTGTTTCCCTTACCTCCCACACTTTGTCATTTCTATGGGGGCAGAGAGGAAGAGGGGGATAGCTCTATTGAATACTTAGTGTTCCATATAACACAGTTTGAAAACCAATGTTGTTCCAAAATATCTAAAATTTTAAAACAAACATCACTAGTTAGTTAGAAGCATGTGTTAATCCAGAGACTGAATGTATTAGTCCATTCTCACACTGCTATAAGGACACACTCGAGACTGGGTAATTTATAAAGGGAAGATGGTTAATTGACTCACAGTTCTGCATGTCTGGGGAGGCCTCAGGGAACTTACAATTGTGGATGAAGGGGAATCAAACACGTCCTTCTTCACATGACGGCAGCAGAGAGAATTGCTGAGCAAAAGGGAAAAAGCCCCTTATAAAACCATGAGATCTTGTGTGAACTCACTGACTATCACAAGAACAGCATGGAAGTAATCACCCTCATGATTCAATTATCTCCTACCAGGTTCCTCCCATGACACACATGGGGATTATTAGAACTACAATTGAAGGTGAGACTGGGATGGGACACAGCAAAATCTGTGGGACACTGGGAAATATTTAAAAATGAACTAAATGGCATTTGTTAATTTATGCATTTACATTGATATTGATGTTTTGGTACTTCCATGGTTTGGTTTAATGTTTAACAAAATTAAATTGGGACAGCATAAGGCAACTACTTATATTCTGAAAATAGGGGAACATACATGACATCAGTGAAATTCAACTGTTTTTCTAATTAAACCACATGGCTTTAGGAATCAGGCAAAGCCTTCTATCTCTTAAGAAACAATTGGTACATTCTAGACATCCACCTACCCAGTGTACAAATGAGTCATGATCTCAGACAATAAGCACATAGATTCAGATGCCACAGCACCCACACTGTGCATATATCATTTATATCCCAAAATATATACACTGCAGACACATATGGACACACACAGAGTAAATCACAATGCTTTCCATCCTGTGAGTCTTTTTCTTCAGTCTGTGAGGGATCTCATTATTAATTAAAGAATCGTTTGGCTTGCATAATTGTCTTCTGCCATACATAATTCCAACCTTTCAATGTCTCATCATGTTGGCTTATTAGACTAAATGCACTCCTTTGTTTTGGTGACATCATCAATCACGGCCTTTAGATGGATGGACTCAGCAGTGGGGTGAATAATATTTACAGAGGCCCTCTCTTTGTTCCCACCATGGAACTTACCAACAGGTAACTTCATTTGTAAATTTATTTGCTTCTTTAAAACCAAGAAGCCTATGTTCCCACAATCTGCCATTGAGAAGGTCAGGGTTCCAATGGAAAGAAATTAGCCGTTTGTTGTTTAAGTATCTACTGTGATATATGAACATTTTTGGACTTTGGAACAAATTGATAACAAAATATAAGAATGTCTGAAACAGACACAACTGGCCTTTTACAGCCAAGCATGCTCAATTTACATTGACATTTTAATCTTTATGTTTTGTAAACTTTAAAATAAAATGCAGATTAGCAAAGAATGTTTCTCCATGTACAGTCAGTCAGACAGATTAAATCTCCTGAGGCAGCTAAGGCACTGTAATAAACACATCAAGATTTGGATTCTTTTTTTCAGAAGGGTAACAGAGGTATCACATGAAATGGCCATGGTTAAAGGACTATTTAGACACCATCTCTAAGCTGATTTGAGAACGTCAGAGGATGCCACGTAGAGTCAGATCTGTGAGTCCATTCGACCCATTGGCTTAAAGGGATAGTGATGAGCGTAAAGCATATTATTGTGAGTAAATGATTTGTTCTCTGGCATTAACATCAAAATAATGTTAGAAAATGCTCTCCCAAACATCTATAGCATCCCTTCACTGAAATCAACAACTTTAATATCTTCTTGATAAAGAATGTGATTTATGACTCCCTGGCCTCTATAAATTTCATATGTGTCATGTAGTTATACCTTTCTCAAAATTCAAGGAGAATTTTTTGTTTGAATGTTCTGAGATTTGTGAACAATCAAATGTAATATATGCTAATGTGCCACATTCTCTTTAAGAAGAATACTATGTAATAAATTCTTTCTGGGTAATTTCTGAATGTTGCTTCATATTGAGTGGGTTCTGGCTGCAGTGTTATCATGATCAAGGAATTTGGATTGGTAACTTTTGTGGAATCATTTGTATAGTCATATTATTTAACAGGAAATATATTAGAGTTCTACAGTCAATATCTTACAGGCAACTTGAGAAAGACATTTTCTAGTAAAATTTAGTAAAGTTAATAAGACATTTTTATTATTTTTATTGAGTTTTAAATATGTAAGACATATGCATTGCTCAAAACTTACAAGGCAGAAAAAGGCATTGAGTGAAAAGTAAGTTTCCATCTCTCTTTTGACCACCCAACCACCCACTATTCCATCTAGTGCAAACATTTTGCCAATTTCTTGACTATTGTTTTAGATATAGCCTTCAAGAAACGTTCTATACATTTGCCTGCAGTCGATGTGTGTGTGTGTGTGTGTGTTTGTGTGTATTTACACAAATGTTTACAAGATATAAACACATTTCTGTAACTTAATTTTATTACCTAATGTATTTTGGAACCTTTCCATATTCATGCATGTGGAGACAAGCTATTTTTATTAGTAGCTATAGAATCTTTCATTGTACAGACATATTATAAGTGCTTTTAAAAAATTATATCACCAGATAACCCTTCCTTTCATAGATAGTTTTGGGATTTTGAAAAAAATAATAAAATCTACTTCTGGATCACCAGATTGTATCTATTATCTTACAAATATCAACAGAATAAGGATTTTATTCTCGGCATTTTCTGTGAATAGGGTGGTTCTCTTTCCTGCTCATTTATCCAAATATTTTTGAATACATTCTCATAGTTTAAATATTAACATTCAACAAAAACTTATATCTGAGATAAATGAATATCCACATGCAAAAGATGAATTTGGACCCCTGCATCACATCATACACAAAAATGGACTCAAAGTAGATCATAGACCTACATATAAAATCTAAAGCTATAAAACTCAGAGGAAAATATAAGAGTAAATCTTTGTATGTTGGGTTTGGCAATGACTTTTTAGATATGCTACCGAAAGCACAAGTGATAAAAGAGAATATTACAAATGGAACTTCCTCAAAATTAAAAATGTTTTTCTTTAAAGGACTTCAAAAGAAAATAAAAAGATAACCTATGTACTGAGAAAATATTTGCAAATAATGTATCTCATAAGGGACTTGTATCCAGAATATATAAAATACTCTTACAAATCAACAAATACCACATATCCTCACTTATAAGTGGGAGCTAAATGATGAGAACACATGGACACATAGAGAGAAACAACACACACTGGGTCTTGTGGAGGGTGGAGGTGGGAGGAGGTTGAGGATCAGGAAAAATAACTAATGGGTACTAGGCTTAATTCCTGGGTGATGAAATAATCTGTAAAACAAACCCCCATGAAACAAGTTTACCTATGTAACAAACCTGCACTTGTACCCCTGAACTTAAAAAGTGTTTATTAAAAAGACAAGTGATCCAATTAAAAAGAGCAAAATGTTTAAATAGATATTGTTAGAGATGATATAGTGATATACAAATTGTGAATAAACATAACATGATGCTCAATACCATTAGTCACTGGGTAGACAGCAAATCATAATAAGATACCACTTCAAAACCTCCAATCAAAATGACAAGCAATAATAACAAGTATGGGTGAGGATGTGGGAAATTGGTTGAAGTTTGCCAAAAGAAACATAAGGCAGTGCAGCTACTTTGCTAAAAGAAATATAAGGTATACATATACCTTATATACTTTGCTAAAAGAAATACATTGCTAAAAGAAATACACACTGCTAAAAGAAATATAAGGTAGTGCAGCTACTTTGGAGAACAGTTTTCAAGTGGCTGAAATGTTAAATTTAGAGCTATCATATAATCCAGGTGATCCACCTGATATCTTTCTGTGTATCCTCAAAAATTTTTTTGATATTCAGTGTTTTTAAATCTCTTAATTTCTCCCTAAAGGATCTTAACTTCTAAAATTCCCATTGAACTTCCACCAAGTTCTTCAAATTCTCTACACCTGCCTAGGTATATAACCAAGAAAAATAAAAACATATGTCTACAGAAAAACTTGTACCCCAATGTTCATATTAGCATTATTCGTGATAGCCAAAAGTAGAAACAATCCAAATGCCCATATACTGATGAATGGATAAATAAAACATGGTGTATCCACACAATGGATATTATTTGGCAATATAAAAAAATGAAGTACTGATACATGCTACAACATGGATGAACCATGAAAACATTATGCTATGAAAGAAGCTAGTCATGAAACACCATGTGTTGTGTGAAACCTTTTATTGAAAATGTCCCAATAGGAAAATCTAGTGAGATAGAAAAGAGATTAGTAGTCACCGCGAACTGGGAATGGGGAAGTTAGAGTAACTGCTGATTGGTTTATGTTTTCCTTTGGGCATATTAAAAATATTACATGATTAGATTATGGTGATGGTTGCATAACTCTGCAAATGCACTAAAAATCATTGAATTGTACATATTAAGTGGGTGAACTTTATGGTATGTACATTTTATCTCAACAAAGCTGTTTAAAAGTGAAAAAAATATATATATCTTTTTTCCTGTTCAACATGTGTCCATGCCCCATATCCCAAAAATACTAGGTCCAGACATGTTCACAAGAAACTTTAAGGAGTGGAAAATTCCAATATGTTGACACTCTTCTTATTTATGTATTCATATGTACTGAGTGTAACATTAACACCAAAACTAAAAATGATTTTATTAAGAAAGAAAACTACAGACCAAAGCCACTCATGAATATTAATACAAAGATACTAAATAAAATATCAACATACAGATTTCAGAATAACATTAAAAAATAGTACTTCATAAATAAGTGGCTCTTATGCCAGGAAAGCAGGTTAGTTAATACCAATAAATCTAATTATATAATTTATTATATAAATAAACATAGGGCAAGTGCAGTGGTTCACACCTGTAATCCCAGAACTTGCATAGGCCAAGGTGGGAGGATGACTTGAGGCCAGGAGTTCAAGACAAGGCAACATTGCGTGACCCCATGTCTACAAAAAAATTAAAAGAAATTAGCCTGGTATTGTGCAGATGCCTGTAGTCCTAGCTACTTGGGAGGCTGACGCAGGAGGATCCCGTGATCCCAGGATCCCAGGAGTTCTAGGCTGCAATTAACTGTGATTGTACCACTGCACTCCAGTCTGGGCAACAGAGTGGGACCCTGTGTCTAAAAAGTTTTTTGAAATAAATGAATAAACATAAGGATAAAACTCATATGATTGCCTTCACAGACTCCAAAGGATGTTTGATAAAATTTAATGTTTTTGAAAAAATTTACTAAAATAGAAATTTATTGATAATACTTTAAAACAATTAAAACTTATCTCTCCCTGCCCAAATGTAAGTGGTGTCTCCTTTGAAATTAATAAAAAAAGCAAGGAATGCTTATTTTTATCACAATTACTAACATTAAGCTTGAAAAAGGCAAGAAAAAAGCCAATTAAATAGATAACATTGAAAAGGAAGAGGTAAACTACTCCAATTTACAGATAACATGATTGAACATCTAAATAAACTCCAAAGAATCAAGTGAAAATATACCCCAAACAAAGGTAATTCAGTAGTAAAATGGTACAATAAACAATGTACATATTTCATATGTAAAAAGCACAATCTATTAGAAATGTAAAATAAAATTTCCATTTACAATAACAACAGGCATGATAAATACATAGGAATAAACTTTAATGACATGTGCAAGACCTTTAATGACCTATGCACATATCTTACAGGAGATACCTATGGAAGAGGATGGGCCAGGGTCAGCTTTCACCTTCATATCCTAAAGACTGTCTCTTCCTCTGCTGCCCTACCCAGATTCCCATTGCTTCTTGTGTAATTGACTCCTTTGCATGATTGTTCTCGTAGACCCACTATTTCAGCTTCTCTGACCCAAAGAGGATCTTGGAAGAATTCTTTTTCTGTCCATGAATCCCCAGTTTTTCTTTATCAGCCACCAAAATCAAGATATACCAACCCCAAATGTCAAGATAAGCTCCTACACTTTAGGAAGTGTTTTGTGTATGCTTGATTGGAATCACTGTGGGGCCGGGAATATTCCAGGGAGGGGCCTGATTCCTAATCTAGTTGCTATTCTACAAAATAATCCTTTTTGAATTACATATGTCATAAATGTATTTTTTTTATTTTTATAGACTTTTCCTTCACTCTCTGGTTTCTCTATAATTAATCTAAATTCTTAATTCAGTATAATTAAATTTATGAAGCTTTTTCATTGAGGTTTGTGCTTTCTACTTTTTTATTCTCTACCCTGAGGTAATGACTTTGCTACCTCTTATATTGTTCTAAAAATGTTTTATAAGCTTGTCTTTCCCATTTTAGTCTTAAATTCAAACTAATTTAATTTAATTTTATTATTGCTATTTTCTAGAGGCAGGGTCTTGCTATGTGTAGTGTGAGGTTGGGGTCTAAAGTATGTCTTTTACAATGTGGAAAATCAATTGGTTTAGCACCATTTATTTTAAAATCTACTATTTCCCATTGAACTGCAATGGAAAATAAATCACATATCACATTGGCATATACATATAGGTAGCTTTATGACAATTCCTGATAGTTGACAATATCTTGACTGTTTTTGACTTTTTGCTCTTTATATGAAGTTGGTGCAAAAGTAATTGCGGTTTTTGCTGTTGAAAGTAATAGCAAAAACTGCAATTACTTTTGTATCAAATTACTTTGGAAACAGCTTGTTCATTGACACACAGAGTTAAGTTTTAGATAAGTTGTATTGAATCCATAAATCAATGTGGACTGAATTTAAATCTGCAATTATTATTTCCCCAATATTTGAACATAAATATTTATATTTGAATATGACATTACTCTCCACTTACTGAGATCTCTTTGATTCTTTCCAATTATGTTTTAATTTTCTTCATAACATTGTTAGATTTATCCATATATATGGTATATTTGATGTTTTTGTAAATGGCATCTCCTTTAAAATCATATTTTACACACTTTTTTTCTGTTGAATAGATTTTTAGTTAGTTTTTGAATTGATTTTACATTCAGAGGTCTTCTTAAGCTATCTTATGATTTCTAATAATTTACTTACTGATTGTTTGGGATTTTCTACCAAGATAATTATATGATTTTTCATTTGTGAGTAAATACATTTTTGTATTTCCATTTCTTTTTTTTTTCTTTCTTTTTTTTTTTTTTTTTTTTTTTTTGAGTGGGAGTTTCGCTCTGTCGCCCAGTCTGGAACGCAGTGGCGCGATCTCGGCTCACTGCAAGCTCCGCCTCCCGGGTTCACGCAGTTCTCCTGCCTCAGCCTCTAGAGTAGCTGGGACTACAGGCGCCCTCCACCGCGTCCGGCTAATTTTTTGTACTTTTAGTAGAGACGGGGTTTCATTCACTGTGTTAGCCAGGATGATCTCGATCTGCTGACCTCATGATCCACCCACCTCAGCCTCCTGAAGTGCTGGGATTACAGGCTTGAGCCAACGCGCTGGGCCTTGTATCTCTATTTCTAATCCTTCACTTTTTATTTCTTTTTCTTGCCTTACTGCTCTAAGGTCTTCTATGCAATGCCAATTAGAAATGATCATGAAGAGCATGCTTGCCATTTGTATTGACCTTAAAGAGCATACTATCAACATTTACTATGAAGTATGATGTAGGTTTCAGGCTTTCTAAAGGTGTATGTACATCTTTCATGAAGGAATTTGTCTTTATCAATAGTCTTGTGAGAGCTTTTATATAAATACATTTTTTATTTTTATCAAACCTTTCTCTTCATTTATTGAGAAGATTATATATTTTTTCTCTTGAACTCTTAACATGCTGATTTTCCAGTGTTAAGAAACAATTATATTTCTGTGATAAATTCATTTCGGTCACAAAGTAAATTCATTTTTTATACAATGCTTGCATCAGGCAAAATGGTTTGGGATCTAATGCTATAACAAACAACCTCTACATTTTTGTAATTTATAATAACAAAGGTTTCTTTCTCAATAATGTTAAATGTCAATTGTGAGTCATATGGAGTCTCTGCTCTATCTAGTTTTTGACAGGAACTCAGGCTGATGGTATCTTCACCATTTGGGGAGTATATGGAAGTGGCAGGGGTGTGTGTTGTGGAGAGAGAAATAACATGAGACCTTGCATTCTGGCTCTGAAAGCATCTGATCTGAATTGGCACACAGCCCTTCTATTTACATTTTACTGGCCAAAACACTACATGGAAAAATCTAACCATCAGTATGTAGAAAAGTGAAATCCTACTACGTGCCCAGGAAAAGACAGTATAAGCATATTTGTGAGTAGATCTAAAAAATCATTACAATGCTAGGTTTATTTTATATTTTGTTTGGAATTTTTACACCTCTATTCCAGAGTAAGTTATAGATATAATCTGATTTTTTATGTTGTCCTTGTCAGGTTACAGTGTTAAGAATTAGCTAGCCCACCAAATTGTGTGACATATTACTCCCATTTTATCTAAACTTTGAGATACTGTATATGAGATTAGGACTATTTATACCTTGCATGTTTGGTAGAACATAATTTTAACATCACTTGGGTTTGGTGTTTCTTTCGGAGTATAATTCAGTTTCTTTAGAGGTAATAAAACTATTCAGATTTTTTTTTTTCTTTCTTATTCTGGATTTAAAGTTCTACCTTTTTTTCTTCTGAAAGGTTGACCATTTTATATTTTCAAGTGTACTGACATAAAGTTACTCATACTATATTTAATATCTAGAATTATGGATCATTTATTTCCAATATTTTTAATTTATTCTTCATTTCTTTGATGAATTTTGCTACAGGAATTTCACATTTTACTTTTCAAAAAACAATCTTTGTCAATAGCAAAGATTTGTCAATGGCTCTATTGGATTTTTTTGTTACATGGTTTCTTAATCTCTACTGTTTTATTGTTATTTTCACCCTTTGCCATTTATTTAGGGAGTGGTGTTTTTTTCGAATGTGTTTATTTGGGTATTGTATTAGTCAGGGTTCTTCAGAGGGACAAAACTAATAGGATATGTGTATATATGAAAGGGAATTTATTAAGGAGAATTGACTCATACCATCACAAGATGAAGTCCCATGATAGGCCATCTGCAAGCTGAGGAGGTAGGTATGGTGGCCCAGTCCAAGTCCAAAAGTCTCGAAAGTAGGGAAGCCAACAGTGCAGGTGTTCAGTCTGTGATTGAAGGCCCGAGAGCCCCAGGCAAATCACTGATGTAAGAACAGGAGTCCAAAGGCCAAAGAACCTGGAGTTTCATGTCCAAGGACAGGGAGCATCCACCATGGGAGAAAGATGAAAGCCGGAAGACACAGCAAGACAGCTTATCCCAGCTGCTCTGCCTGCTTTGTTCTAGCCAGCTGGCAGCAGATTGGATGGTGCCCACACACACTGAGGGTGAGCCTTCCTCTCTTAGTCTACTGACTCAAATGTTAGTCTCCTCTGGCAACCCCTCACAGACACACCCAGAAACAATACTTAGCAGTTATCTAGGCATCCTGCAGGTCAATCAAGTTGACACCTAATGTTAACCATAATAGGTATTTAACTAATTAATTGTTAGCCTTTATTCTCTTATTTTTATTAATATCTTTCTTAATTGACAAATTATAATTGTATACATTTATGGGGTAAAATGTGATGTTTAGATATATGTACACAATGTGGAATAATTTACAAAACTAATTAACATATCTATCATCTCATTTATCAATTTTGTAGTGAAATTTTTAAAATATATTCTTTTCTAATAAAATGTCCAAAGCTACAATTTAGCTGTATTCTATAGTTTTTTGAAAAGCAGTATTTTTATTTCTATCAAATCTAAACATTTTCTATTTTCCACAATGCTTTTCCACTTTCTCACTTATATTTAGAAGTGTGATTTTAAATTCCAAAATAAATAGTTTTCCTACTTAAAATTTAAATTATTTATTTATGACTTAACTGTATTTTTGTTAAAGAATATATAGTACCTAAAAGTTTGAAATTCATTAATACATGATTGATAATTCATTAATACATGCTTCATAATTCAGGATAGTCAATTTTTGTAAATGGTTTATGAGTATCTAAAAATAGTATGCAGTTATTGGTACCTTAGTCTACATATGCCTATTATATCATGCATGCTATTTATATTGCTTAAAAACTTCAAATTTTAATGTTTTTTATTTTCTTGCTCTATCAATAACTGTGTGAGGGGCCTTAAAATATGCTGCTATGATAGTGACTTTGTCAAGTTATCCTACACTGTTCGGTCAGTTTTGACTCTACATGTTCTAAGCTATTACTAGATACATGCAAGTTTAAAATTAAACATTTTATCATTATATAGTGACCCTCTTTATTTTTCATAAGAATAATATTTATTTTGCCTTATATACTGTCTTTCTTTCAATTAATAATCTCCTGGTTGATCTTTTCTCTCTTTTTAAAAAAATCTTTTAAATTTTTTCTTCTTGTTTTTATCCATGTTTTTTACCTTTCCCTTCCTCTATTTTTTCTTCTTCTTCTTAATCTCCTGCTCTTCTTCCCAGCCTCCTCTGCTCCTCCTTATTCTTCTTGTTTTTCCTCTTTCTCTCTCCCTCTACTTCTGTCTCTGTTCTGTCTCTCTCTCTCTCTCTCTCCCTCTCTCTCTCATTCCCTGTCTCTCTCTCTCGCTCTCAATTGGGCAATCTTGATCTTTTAACTAGACCATGAAGACCATTTACATTTACTGTAATTTATGTAAATGTACATACTCCATTTTAATTTCTGCTTCTTACTTGTCTCAAATTTTGTTTCACATTTCCTCTCTCTTATTGCTTCTGTTTGGAATGGTTGATCATTATTTCCATATTTTCCATTTTTCCATTATTAAGATAGTCTAGGTCGGGTATGGCGACTCATGCCTGAAATCTGCGTACTTTGGGAGCCCAAGGTGGGCAGATTGGTTGAGTCTAGGACTCCAAGACCAACCTGGGCAACATGACAAAACCTTGTCTCTACCAAAAAAAAAATTAGCTGGGTATGGTGGCATGTGCATGTAGTCCCAGCTACCTGGGAGGCTAGGGAAAATTAAGAAATGTTATAAATAAATATAAAATTAATAAATAAATATTAATAAATATTATGCCCTATTTGTATTAGCTTAAAGGTTCCCTTAATTATTTTAGCATGCAAACATTATTTATCAAATTTAAATTGATACCTTTCCCTTCAACCTAAACATTCCAGAAATTGTGGACTTTTTTTTTTTTTTGAGACAGGATCTTGCTCTGTCACCCAGGCTGGAGTGCAGTGGCAAGGTCTCAACTTTCTGCAGCCTTGAATTCCTGGATTAAGGTGATCCTTCTACCTCAGCCTCCCGGGTAGCTAGGACTACATGCACATGCCACCACACCCAGCTAATTTTTTTTTTTTTTTTTTTTTTTTTTTTTTTTTTTGTAGAGACAAGGTTTTGTCATGTTGCCCAGGTTGGTCTTGAAGTCCTAGACTCAACCAGTCGGCCCACCTTGGGCTCCCAAAGTGCTCAGATTTCAGGCATGAGCCACCATACCTGGCCTAGACTATCTTAATAAAAACAATGCCCTCCTTTTACCTTTTTTGTGTCTTTTATTAGTTTTTTCTATTTGCTTTTTAACCTCATGAAGAATTTATCACTATAATTTTATGCCACCAAAGTTTATTTAAATTTATTCACATGTTATCATTTTCTTTGCTCCTAATATATTCCTGTTACTCAAAGCTAACATCTGGGATCACTTGCGTTTTTTTGTGAATTTCATTTCTTAAAAGTTCATTCAAAGAAGATCTGTTGATAGTGAACTATTAATTTCGTTTCAACAAATATCGCTATCTTACCCACTCTCTTGAAAATCACTTTGATTAACATGCAGTCTCAGTAGACAGTTATTTTCTCTGAGCACATTAAAGATGTTACCACAGTGTATGGCTTTCATAGTTGCTGTTGAGAAGTTCGCTGTCAATTCATCAAACATTGAAGGTTCTCATTTTTGCCTTGGTGCTTTAATACATTTATGTCTTTTGTGGTCTGCAGTTTTGTGTTCTAGATATTTATTTTCCTGGTTAGGATTCATTTAGCTTCATAAGTCTGAGAATTGGTATTATAATTCATATAATATTGGTATTATATTATATAATTCATATAATTATATATTATATAGGTATTATATAATATATTCATATAATACCAAAAGAATTGGTATTATAATTCTCAGACTTCATAAGTCTGAGAATTGGTATTTTAGAAAATTCTAAACTGTTATGCTTCCAAATACTACTGCAGCTCCCTTTCTCTTGTTTTTGTAACTTAATTAGGCGTATATTAAAACTTTTTTCTTCCCCATCATGATTTAACTTTTAAAACATTTTGCATCTCTTTGCTTCTCTTCAGACATATCTTCCTGCTCACAAAATTTTTGTCTTTATTTGTATTCAACTGTTAAATCCATCCAATGAATTATATGTTTTTTCTATAAGCTCTATTTTTTCTTACTTAAATATGCTTTTACATTTGTATAACCTTTAACTATTTTTTATGATTTGTCCCTTATTCACCTTCTTAGCATTCATTAGACATATTTCTTTTATACCTGATAAATATGTTTTCTGAAGCCTTTGTCTTATTGTGTTGTTGGCTGTGTGTGTGTGTGCTGGTGATTGGCTGATGACTAGGACATGCTTACTTGTGTTTTATGTGACACTGAGCATGTGGTCTTTGGAGGAATTAGATGTAGGGATATCTCCATCTATATTTCTCACTTAGAATGATCCCTAGACTTTGTATTTTCCATACCCTTAGAGATCAAGGAAAACAAAGCTAAATTTACTTGGAACAGCAAATGTTCTCAAGACAAAACCAGGTTGAAGGTTACCTAACTCTCTCTTTCCCCTCTTTTACTTAATGTTTGACTCTGAGTATTGTTTATTAATTTTTTTATTTACAATATTTTTCAAAAATAAATAAAGGCCGGGTGCACTGGCTCATGCCTATAATCCCAACACTCTGGGAGGCTGAGGCAGTAGGATTGCTTGAGTACGGGAGTTCCTGACTAGCTTGGGCAACATAGCAAGACCTCATCTCTACAAATAATGAAAAAATTACCTGGGTGTATTGGTGCACACCTGTGGTCCCAGCTCTCTGGGGGGCTGAGGTGAGAGGATCACTTGAGCCTGGAGGTCAAGGTTGCAGTGAGCCATGATTGCACCACTGCACACCAACCTGGGCAACAGAGCAAGACCTTTTCTCAAAAATAATATTAAAAATAAATAAATACAGTTATTGAAAATCGTAGTTCTTCTTAGCACAAGGGCCACTTGCAGTAATAGGTGCTTAGTAAATATTTATTGAGTGAACGAATTCTCACATCTTTCTGTGTACAGTTGATGGCTCATCAAAACTTTCAGGGAATATAATAGAGAATATATACCCAGAGGGTATTTCTCTATACTCATATCTCTTCTACAAAGCAGTAGAAATAAGGAATTATGAAAAATGAAAAGAAATCCTCTTCCTCACTCTGCTTTCGCTGAAAGAAAATAAAAAAGAAAGATGAAAATAAGACAAAAAGAAAATGGAAAAAAATGTGTAGAATGATAAGAGAACAGCTTGGAGCTGTGAAGTACAGATCTCTGTAGTTGGTGCTTACTCATTCATGAGTATCTTTTACTTTTCTCTTTCATATCTGGAACTATTGCCAATTATTGTACAGATGTTCCTTCATATCTGCTGCCATGAGTAAATATAGTCTCTCTTGAGGGTTTCTGAGCGTCACACTCTGATCTTATCCAGTGTGTCACTTTTCTAATGGGCTAAGAGAGGAATCCAATGGTTTATTGAAAAGAATGTTAAATTGAATACTGGTTGCATTATAGAGAAAAGCACTTCCTCTAGTTCTCCAGAATCCATTTCAAGGACCTGCCACTTGTCTTTGAGCTCTTTCTCCTCTACTCTTCTTTTGCATTAGCTCTTTTAAGAGAAATACGTTTATCCCTGTGCCCCATGGCCTGTGAAATCATTCCATTTCTCAGAACCATGTTAACAGAAAGGTGGCTGTCGATAGCTGGATTCTTCCATAAGTCATAATACTTTTAGATGAGCTTCATTATCTTCCAAGATGAAGTATATGGCATCCTGGAATGGGGCCTAAATATCAGGACCATTAACTTTTCTCAAGGTGAGGACCATCTCCCCACTGCCTCCCTTTCTTCAGGCCTTCCTGCCACCGTCTCTCAAGGACTGTGGGGCCGCTAATGTATACTTCGAATAATCAGAACTCAGCTAGTTTTTCATCCATGCAAGTTTCCTGCAATGAAGGAACCTCTTACAAGAGCCACTCTCAGGCAGAAGTGGCAAAAGAGAAATGCTGCCATTAACAAGCGGAGTACAAGAGATAAGTTGATGGAATATTGCCTCCTCACTTAATTGGAGTTCCTGACCAACCCTTTCTCCACATGAAGAAAGGAAGTGTTAAGTGAATGTCTAGGATATGAAGGATATGAACCTGTCCACATGTTGAGTGACATAGAAAGACCAAAGCATCTCAGTCATATTTTTTTGCTTAGAAAACTTTCTTGCTTATGCCTTCCCATGTGCACGCACTGCAGCACACATTCTCCTAGGCGAGGTTGCCCCACTTTGCAAAAAGGAGTTTTCTTGGGCTGCCAGTGTCGGCTCTCTATACAATGACTTACAGCACTGGACTTCCTCCTGACATCACACTTCAATCAAAAACTTTTTGCACAAAATGTCACTTTCAAAGTTGCGGTTTGGGGGAAAAAACTGTCTATAAAAAATTCATGGCCACAATGATCTGATAATGCAGTGTTCTGATACCAGCAGATGTTTTGTCTAACATGTTCCCTGAAGCTGTACTCTGTGCCTTCATATCTTTCATTTCCAGTTGCTATCTGCTGACTGTGGGATGTCATGTACGTACCCTATAGCTATGCGCGGCAATTCGCATCTAACACCACCGCGCGTAATGAGCTTCACAAGATGCTTGTCGCAATAACTCCGTACTTCCCTAACCATATGGAACACAACACTCTAAAGCCCATAGACACTTTTTTTTTATTACAGTTCAGATCCTTAAAACATAATCTGTGTGATGTCTAGTGAATGTACGTGAAGAGCTGCTGAAAACAAAGTTAACACTTGTTCACATCATCTGTTACAAATGTCCAATTTGGGACAATAAATTTCCTCGGAACCTGTTCTTTTGCTGACTCGTTGCTTTATCTTTTTTCCTCTTTCTCTCACGTCGTTTTTTTTTATGAACTATGCATATGTATTAAATGGGATTTGTTGTCCCTAGATACCAATTTGCATAAAGTACAAGCCATCATTGGTTGGAGAGAAGCAAATTACTTCTCCGGCAAGATCACACTTTTTTTTTTTTTTTTTTTTTTTTTTTTTAATTTTAACAAACCGCAGGCAGAGGCTGTTAACAGTACTTAGCCAGATATGCAAAGTATCACTTTTCTCAAAAGCAGCTTGATCAATGAGGGGGAAAAAGGTAAAAAGTGAAAGGTGATATTATTCAATTAAGTCCCATGAAAAGCTGACCTGAAACAGAAATGCCCATACCTGTTTCGCCACCTGTCCACTTGTCGGTAAGCTGAGCCTCTGCATTTCCCCTTCAGTGCAGGGCAGGTATTTATTCAAGCCTTTTGAGGAAAAAAAAGTACTTGAGAGACTTAGCAAAGAAGTGAGAGCAACTCAGCAGCTTTAAAAAATAACAAGAATCTCTCAGTTTCATTCTCTGCTTCTCGGAAAACTCACTGCTCTTCATTTATTTTTTCAAGTTACCCTTGCCATTCTTTTCTTTTCTTCATGACATAATAATCAAGCAGCGTGCTGTTAACAGCTCTGCTTATAATTGTTGACTTAAAATGTCTTGTAAGCCGTGAGTAGGACCTGCACTCCCCACCTCTGCCTACCACGAAAAGCGGATTCCCCTACGAGATGCAGTAATGTGCCTGGGACATTGCAGATGGAGCCCCCGGCGTTCAGGTCCATGGCAGTCCCCGGCTCTCTTCTTCCCATTATTCGCATGCTGTACACCTGTGACAAGTTGGCAATTTCTGAGTGATAATGCAGAAATTTGCAAATTCCAGTTTGTCCCTCTGCTAAGCAGAGCTGTGCTAGATTTTGCTAAATAAAGAAACAAACAGCTCTCTCAGCCAAGAATCTCAGACAAGTATTGGCGGGGGTGGGGGTGGAAGCTGTGAACCTTAGAAACAGCTGGGAGTAAGTGACGCTCTCCAACTTTGACAAACTTGCCATAGAAACTTCAAGACACTGTGGTCTGACTTACATGTGCATTTTCAGTTAAGTTTAAGTTCCAGGGTCTTTGGACAGAATAATGAATTTTTTAAATATAATTTTAAACCATTCTAACTAGACAACATGTACATTTCTTACAAGGAGCAAACAGTTGTTCTAAGCATTGTAACTCTTAAAGATAAACAAGAAAGCATTAGTAAATTCTGTTCCTCCTTCTGGGAAGGGGTACTCAATCATTTTTCACTTGTAAGGATCAAAGAGAGTTGAGTATATTATTTTCCCCTTATTGTTTTGTTAGGAGGACATGTAGAAATAAAAACAAATGACTGAGAAGCCAACTTGCTCAAGGTTGACACCCATGCCCAGGATATCTTTAGGGAAGACACAAATATGACCAATAATCTCCATCTAGAGGTCAGAGACTTTGTGAGTATGAATGTGTTTGATGTCCCTCTGCTCACCACTGTGTTCCTAGTGCCTAAAAAGCTGGCACTTATGAGATGCTTAATACCTATTTGCTAAATGGATCAGTGAATGATTGAGTTATGAATTTAGTGGTTACATAAAGGAAGTGAACTTCACACAGAAAACTATTTATCTGTTAATGTCACTAGAGTCAAAGATTAATAAAATTTATTTTACGTAAGTTTTTCCCTCTAAGTTCTATCAGATTAATGAAATTTATTTCATGTGTTTTCCTCTACATTCTGTCAGATTAATGAACTTTGTTTCATGTAAGTTTATTTCTCCCTAAATTCTATCAGAGGCACATTTTGAGTGCCTTCATTGTGAGAAGAAATAAACTAAGCATTGCTGATAGTGAGATAAATAAAGAGTCTGGGAGGCAGTAGGTGATTATGGAAGTTGTATATATTTTGAAAGAGGAAGAAGCAAAGTAATACCATTTACTAGCTTAGTGAACTTGGGCAAATTACCTACAATCCCTGAGCTTTAGTTGCCTCTTCTGTAAAATGGGGAGAAATAATTGTAGCATAAGGCTATTTTGTGATGATTGAATGAGATTAGGCAATGTCAAGTTCCTGGTACATGGTAAATGCTCACTGAGTGTTGGTCTTTTTGTTTCCCTGCTCCTTTAGACCTTGCAATCTAATTCTACTATTTTAGATGAATACACTAAATATAACCCAAAAGGGGAAAATCTTGGAAGATTTAAAGAGGAACACAGAATTACTTCTTTTGTAAAGAAAAAATGCATGAAAGAATGACTCCTTTTGTTCTTTTTGTCCTGCCTCTTGCCTGTGCTCATGTTGTTCTACCTGTCTGGAACACCTTCCTTTCTTTTATTCAATTATCTAAATTTTATTCTATCATCTAATTTCTAAGCCATCAGACCTTAGGAACAGGGCTTCAGAGCTTACAAATGGGCTCTTGCATTGTTTGGTGAACCTTAAAACATAAATATTTTCTGGTTTATGGCACTCTATCAGTTGTCTTTTGCTGCATAAAAAATAGCCTCAAACTTTAGTATCTTGAAATAACAGCAATTTATTGCTTCCCACAGTCAGTGGTTTGGCTGGATGGCATCCTTTCTTGTTTAGCCTGGATTCACTCATGTGAATGCAGTTAGCTGGAGAGTTGGCTGGGCTGAAATTTCCGAGAAGACCTCACTCACTTCTTAATGCTGTTTTCTACAGTACTTTGATTCTCCCTCATGTGGCCTTTTATCCTCTGGTAGACAAGGCCGGTTTCCTTCTAGGGTGGTATGAAGGCAGGTCTCCAACTGGGTAAACATGGAAGCTGCATGGTCTTTTAAGGATAAGCCTCCACAACTTGCACAAAGTTGTTTCTACCATGTTCTATTAGACATAGCAAGTTACAAGACCAACCCAGATTCAAAGGGGTAGAAAAATAAATTTTACTTCTGGATAGGAGGCATGCCAATGTCACATTGCCGAAGGTTGTACATATTGGAATGGGAAGTATTCCTGGTCATTAAATAATCATCTTCAGGTGCTTTTTTGCTATTATAGCTATACCTCTTTTGCTATTGGGTATTTGTGTCTAAGTTCTCTTTGGATTGTTTTTTTCCCTCTGATCTGCTTTTGAAGGCCTGCCCTTATTAATTGTCTAGTTTCAAAGACCTCTGTAGTCACCAAGTTCCTATTCTGAGGTTTTGCCTTAGAGTCATTAAGGTACTCTTCTAAACAGAGGATTGTCAAATCTTGTTTCATACTTTCTTCTTTTATTATGCAGTATCCACAAGAAGAAGGAACAGTAGAGAATTATTTTCATGGTAGGAAGTGTGCCACCTATTTTAGAAAGGAGAAAGATAAAAGTTAAGTACTATTGGTTTCAAATGATAATTTTAAAAATACTCAGCAAACCACCATGGCACACATTTTCCTGTGTAACAAACCCGTATGTCCTGCACATGTATCCCAGAATTTAATAAAATAAAATAAAACAGTATAGACCCAACAAAATATACATAGAATGTATATGTAGAAAACTCTAAAAATCTAAGGAAAGAATCAAAACAATTTTAAATAAATGAAGAAATATTCCATCTTCATGGATTGGAATACTCAATATTGTTAAAATGTCAATTTCCCAACTTTCTGTAGAGTCAATATAATCCCAATGAAAATCTCAACAAGATAATTTGAGGATATCAACAAAGTTACTCTAAAATTTTTATGGAAAGGTAAAATATCAAAATAGCCAACATAATACTGAAGAAGAACACAGTTGAATGAGTAATAATACTCATTGAAACTTACTAAAAAATTGTAGTAATCAAGACAGGCTAAGATATCAAAATAATAGGCAAAAATCAATGGAACAGAATAGAAAGCTCATAAATAGACCAACACAATATCTTTGATAAAGGAAAACTGGCAATTCAATGAAGAGATGATAGTCTTTTCAATAAAAGTTGCTAGAACAATTGTATGCCCATATGCAAAAGAAAAAAATCTAGACATAGACCTCACACCTTCATAAAAGCTCAAAATCAATCATAATCCTACATATAAGACACAATATTGTAAAATCTCTAGAAAAAATGTAGGAGGCAATCTATATGACTTTAGGTTTGGCAAGGAGTTTTTAGGTACAACACCAAAAGCATAATCTATGAAAGAAAAAAAAATGATAAAATACGCCTTTTGATTTTTTGCTCTGATATGACATTGTTAAGAGAACAAAAAGGCAAGTCACACTCTGGGAGGAAATATTTTCAAAACAAATATTTGATAAAGCAGTTGTATTCATAATACACAAAGAACTCTTAACAATAAGAAAATAACCCAAAAAAGAAATGGGCAAAATATCTGAAGAGATATCTCACCAAGGAAGATATACAGATGTCAAATAATCATATAAGAATGCTCAATATCTTTTGTTATGAGGAAATTAGATGCTAAATTTTGTCAAATGATTTTTCTTTATTTTAATAATCATTTTTGTCTGTTATTATGATGGATTATATTGATTAGCTTTTGAATGTTGAACCAGTTCTTCATTAGTGAGATAGACCCTATTAAGTCATGATGTATTAATATTGTTTCATGTACTGCTGTATTTTTTGTCTAATATTTTGTTGAATATTTGTATGTCCATGTGTAAGAGGGATATTGGTTTTCAATTTCTTGTTTCTTGTATTACATTTATCTGGCTTTTTTGTGACAAAATGACAAAATATTTCCTTTTCTATTTTCTGAAAAACAAATTGTATAAAGCTTATATATTTCTTAAAATTTTGGCAGACTTCGTCAGTGAAGCAATTTGGTCCTAGAATTTTTTGCTACGAAGTTTTAATTATGAATAATGTTCTTTAGCTCATATAAAGCTATTCAAGTTATCTATTTCTTCTTGAATAAATTTTGTAGTTTCCGTCTTTTTAAGTACTGGGTCCATTTCATTTAAGTTGCCAAATGTATAGGCACACAAATGTTATTATTATTTTCTTATTATTTCAGATTTCCTTCTATTTTATTTTCTGAGGGTCTGAAATGATATCCCCCTTTTATGCTTGATATTGAAAATTGGTATATCCTCACTTTTTTCTTGGTCAGTCCATCCAGATATTTTTGAATTCTATTCATCTTTTCAAGGAACCAGCTTTTGGTTTCATTTATTTTCTCTATTTCTTTTTCTTTTTATTAATTTCAGATATTTTTTATTGTTCCTTTTCTTTTTCTTGTGCTTTAATTTGTTTCTCTTTTTCTAGCTTATTTTATTTTATTTTATTTAGCACTCAATAATCTTT
Organism: Macaca nemestrina; assembly: GCF_043159975.1. Taxonomy (NCBI): domain Eukaryota; kingdom Metazoa; phylum Chordata; class Mammalia; order Primates; family Cercopithecidae; genus Macaca; species Macaca nemestrina. The sequence continues at coordinate 59,547,756 of NC_092137.1, read as the reverse complement.
TAATGCAACAATGTACGAAGTGCATGCAATTACTACCTGCTCAATCTACACACTTAGTCTTAATGGAAGTTTACAAGAATTTCATTGACTGGGTTTTCTCATTGGTAGCCCCCTGAAGGTATAACCTCCCATTCTAGTCCCCTTAACTGACTGACTTAAACTTGATCCACTGATTGGCACCACGAACTTCAAAAGTGGGTCGCTGGAGTAGATGTGGTAGCCCAGCTCCTCCAAAGGTGGCTCAGGATCGGCCGTGGCAAACTGGGCAGCATCCTCAATCTCCTTCTTCACTTCCACATCAATTTCCTTTAGTTCTTCCACACTGGCAAGATTGCTGTTCACCATTCTGCCCTTGAGAAGCATAATAGGGTCACTCTTACTTCTTACTTCCTGAATTTCTTCTCGTGTACGGTAACTGACTCCAGGATCACTCATACTGTGTCCGTGGTAACGATAAGTCTGCAGCTCCATCAGGATGGGCCCCTTCCCAGATCTACAATAGGCAGCAGCAAACCTTGTCGCCTCTCGGACGCACAGGATATCCATTCCATCCACTCTCAGCCCAGGAATGAAATCACCTCTCTTATAGTAATCAGTGCTGGCTGCTGCTCTCTCAAAAGATGTTCCCATTCCATAGCGATTATTCTCACAGATGAAAATACAAGGTAATTTCCACAAAGCTGCCATGTCGTAAGCTTCGAATATCTGGCCCTGGTTAGCAGCACCATCGCTGTATAAAGTCAGCAGACCTCATCTTTTCCATTATACTTACAGGCTAGAGCAATCCCAGCGCCCAGGGGCACCTGCGCTTCCATGATGCCATTGCCCCCGTAGAAGTTCTTGGCATACATGTGCATCGATCCTCCTTTCCCTTTAGCACAACCTCCTTTTCGTCCTGTAAGCTCTGCGAGAATTTCTCGGACGGAAAGGCCCCGGGTGAAGGTAAAGCCGTGAGCCCGGTAGGCTGTTATGAGATGGTCTGTGGTGTTGATGCCGGCTTCCAGGCCCACACAGCAAGCTTCCTGACCATCACACAAGTGACAGAAAGCACGAATAATTTTCTGTTTATACAGCTGATCTGCTTTCAACTCCATTCGGCGCACAGTCTGCATCATCCTGTAGTATTTGAGCCCATCCTCCCTGGTGAGCACTGTTGTGACAGGAGGGCCTTCTTCCAGTCGGTGAAGGTCACATTTCTTAATTTCAAATGTAGCATCATTTGCAAAATTACGGGATGCTACCAGCACTCTGCTTGCCGGCTTCTGAGAAGCGCCGGACAACACGCGGGAGACGGCAGCGAGCATCTTCCTCATGAAGCACAGGCCCTGGCGGCAGCGGCCACTCCTCCTAGCTTCTTAAGTTGAAGACTTAGATCATTAGTTTGAGATCATTCTATATTTCTAGCATAAACATTTAATGCTATAGATTTTCCTCTAGGCACTATTTTAGCTTCATTCCGCAAATTTATCTTCATTCTCATCAATTTCATTCGGTTCAAAATATTTTATCGTCTACTCCAGACTTTTTCTTTAACCTGTGTCTGTTTAGAAGTATGCTATTTAATTTGCAAATATTTTGGTACTTTTCCAATATCTTTTTAGTTTTGATTTCCACTATGATCGTATAAGATATTTTGTATTATTTCTATTTTTAAAATGTGTTATAGTTTGCTATAAGAGCCATGATATAGCTCATCTAGGTTATTATTTATGTGGATTTAATAAGAATATGTATTAGCTGTTGCTAGATATAGCGTTCAACAAATATCAATTACGTAAAATTATTTGATAGTGTTGTTCAGATCTTGTATATCCGTGCTGGTCTCCTATCTACTTATTTGTTGATAATTCAAAGAAGAGTACTAAAGTCTCCAAGTATATTCGTGAATTTGTCTATTTCTATTCCTTTAAGTCTTATTATTTATCCTTCTTTTGAGAATTTGTCATATTTTTCTAGTTATTTATTTTTCTAATAATTTTGGATTATATCCTGGATATTTTAAATATTACCTTGAGAGACTCTGGGTGCCGTTAAAACCTTCTGTTGAATGTCAGATTTTTAATTTATCAAACCATCAACCCAGTTAGGTTAAAACTAAAAAATTATTTCTTGCCTTCTGTGTGTGGTATTTCCAATGTCAGCTATAGTTTCAAAGTCTTTGTCATATTGTTTTGGCTGTTTTGCACATATATCTCAGAGGTAATTCTGGGACTTGGGTGGTGGTTTATATTACAGTTCAATTCCTGAAGCCTTTACTATGCTGATTCATGTTAATGCCTATTACTCACACACACAGCTTAGGAGTGAGCCCAGGACTTGTGTCAGTTCGTATATAAAGTGGGGGTCATCTCCAGCTTTCTTCTTTCTGAGATTTCTCATAATACTCTCTAGTATCAGGGAGTTCTTTTCTCCTTAGAGTTTTTACTGCCTCATGTTCAGGTAAAGTATTTATCTCTATTATGGTCATTCTTCAAGTTTGGCTCTCTCTCTAGTTTGTCTGCTATTGCTAACTTTTCAGAGTTTTCAGATAGTTGCCTTTTAAATATTGTCCAGTTTTTAGTTGAAATCAGTGGGAGTGATAGGTATAATGGGCTTACTCTATTTCGGCCAGAATCATGAAGTGTAAACCTGGGTTTCAATAAATTACAATAACATATTGCACTTATCAAATAGTTAATGACAGTCTGAGGATGTTTTTGTGACATGAATTGCTTAAAAAAAATGTATATGACATGTATCAAGAAGTTGGTCTTCAACATGATGTCTGTGTATGCTGACATTTAATAACTGTCTTAATGAAAGACTAGAGATGACTGCCACCTAGCAGGATGAATGAATGTATTTTTCATTATAAATAGGTCTTGATAATTAAAAGTAATCTACAAATAAATTAATAAAAATGTTTACATCACAGAAAACATTCTGTTAAAGGTTTAAGTATTAAGTTAATTTAAGAAAAAAGAAACCTAAAGTAGACTTTGACCTTCTCAGACACATATGTTATGTAAAATACATTTTATTTCAATTAAAGGCTATTTTCATTTTAATTGTCAATCATATCCTGGTAAACCTACACAATTATTGATCTTAATTGTGGAAGGCTTGAGATATTGATGATGCTGGATAATTTGTTTGCTTGCTGGCTTTGTAAGTGGTACCACCACGAAGCGGCACAATGTGCTTCTGACTTTGAAAGGTCACCACAGTTCTAGAATCTGTTGTTCAGCCTTATAAGCTTTAAATGTTTACATTATCAACACAGAAATAATGAATCCGTCTCTTGGGAACAGGGTTGCGTCAGCCAAGCTCAGAGTCTGATAAAGAAACCAGAATGATCAGTTTTCAATGAGAATAATAGCTGTCACAAGAATCAGAGTATTTCTAGTGGCTTGAATGACCCACCCTTTTCCTAAAGGCAGATCTAAAAAGGAACCACCACAATGAGAAGATGTGCAGTTATGCAGATGTGCAAGAGTATATTGACTTGAATATTTAGTAGTGGTATAGATAAATTCTTGCCCCCTTACCTAATAACTGTAAGATCTTGGGCACATCATTTTAACAATGTTGAGAGGGTGGTTTCTTGTTGTCCTTGAATTATTTAGAGATTAAAAAAGTGAGAAGTCCAGGATCTCACACTCTTAATCAAACAGTACAAATAATTGTGAGGAACAAATCCTACCACTGCTATAGTGAATTAACAGTATGCCCTCCATGTGAGCAATCAACTGCTAGCCATTTCCCTTCAAATATGAAACAAAAAAAGTGAGATATTTAGAAAAAAATTCGCTCTTCATTGTGCCCAACAACAAAGGAGACAGACCTTAGAAGAATGAAGCGTGGAAGACATAAAAAAGGAGGAAACACCAACCACCCCTCAACCCCGCCCCACAAATGTACACAAATAAACATGCAGATATAAACCATCATTAAACTCATACAGTTTGGTTTATGGTAGAGAGGGGGAGATTCCTGAATCTGGTATGAAACTGCTATTTCAGCCTGAACTGGACGATTTTAATAAGTAAAATTAACCAGCAAGGTTTAGAATCTGATTGATACATCATGAAAATACTTGCTACCTTTCAGAGTTGTGTTTGGGAAAATTAAACCAGTTCATGTTCATGCCTAAGAGAATTCTTAGTAAATGGCTACAATTTTCTAAGATGGGGAATAATTGTACGGTTTTTTTTGTTTTGTTTTGTTTTGTTTTTAAATATGGTTAAGGTGATAAGTCAATCAGGCTGGGATTAAAAAGCCCTTAGCCAAGTGCACAGTGTGTAGTAAGCTGTTACACTATCCTCCCGTGCTGAGAATGTAGGTCCACCCACACACCCAGGACAGTGCTTCCTTAGATACTGCCAATAATTGTTTCAGACTCTCTCTCACACTGTATGTCTAACAAGAACAGCTTCCATTCTGAGTGACATATTTTCCTTTATGTATGCTAGTATCTTCAAAATATGGTCCACTCATAGAGACTATCTGTTACCCTTAGGTTGATTTCCTATAACCTCATTGTAAGTTGATTATATATTTTAAATCCAAGAAAACAACCTTTTAAAAATCTTTCTCTTTTAACCAGGTCTAAGTGAATGAAAAAACCAGGGTATGTCAGCATAATGATGGTGTATATAATAAGGGCTATAAATAAATCAAGCTTACAAAATACTTTACATTTGTACAAATAATCACAAGAAAAGAAGGTATGGTAAAAAACAAAATGTTACAGAAGTTCAGAGATGGAAGATATCACTTCTGGCCTCTGAGTTTCATAAATAAGTGACCTTTTGAATCAGATGTTAAAAGATGAGAAAGATTTTGCTAGGTAGAAATATGTATAAGTAAGACATTTCCTGCAAAGCAAGTGGCACAAAGCATAATAAAAATGGGAATGTTCAAGGACTGTTAAGGAGACAGAAACCAGATCAGTTAGGCATAGAGTACTTCTTGGTATTAAGTCTGGGACCAGATACATAAGGCCTTGAAAGCCAAGATGGGAAGTTTCCTTTTATTCGGAATTAAATTAAAGAACATTTAAAATTCGGGAGGAAATGTGGATATATATAGATAGAATGATAAAAGAAATTGACAACATGTTAATGTTTAGGAAGTCTAGGTGAAGGTTATATAGGATTTTTTTTGTAAAATTCTTGCAAGTTTTCTGTAAGTCTAAAATTGTTTCAAAAAGTTTCAAAAGCTACATTTGTTTTAAAATACAAAGCTTCAAGGAATACAGTAGCACCATGAGAGCAATGTTTTAGGATGGCTGCGCAGAGCACATTTTGTTGGTAGAAATTTGGCCGGGCGCGGTGGCTCACGCCTGTAATCCCAGCACTTTGGGAGGCCGAGGCGGGCGGATCACAAGGTCAGGAGATCGAGACCACGGTGAAACCCCGTCTCTACTAAAAATACAAAAAATTAGCCGGGCGCAGTTGTGGGCGCCTGTAGTCCCAGCTACTTGGGAGGCTGAGGCAGGAGAATGGCGTGAACCTGGGAGGCGGAGCTTGCAGTGAGCCGAGATCGTGCCACTGCACTCCAGCCTGGGCGACAGAGCGAGACTCCGTCTCAAAAAAAAAAAAAAAAAAAAGAAATTTGGAAAGCACCACATGGTTATTATGAGATCCTGAAGGTAAAGTCATTGTAGCCCCAACTAGGGTGAAGATGAAGAATAAGTAACAAATGTGAGAAATGTAAGACAGGAAGAACCAATAGGGTTTGGGGACATATTTGATATATAATATGAAGGCAGAAAAATTTAAAAGGGCTGTGAAGAATCCCAGACAGATATGGTTATGGACTTTATGGTGATGATGGTTTCACAGATATAGATTTATTCCCAAACATATCAAATTGTACACATTATATTTGATACACTGAATTATATATATTGTAGGTAGCTTTTTACATGTCAATGGAATCTCAATAAACTCAATAAAGTGTTGTGTTTTTTTTTTTAAGACTACGATACATTCACACACCAAAACTGATTTTCAGGTAGGTGATTAAAATAATTGTAATAATCATGAAGAAAAGTAAAGGTCAAAGCAATTAATACATGTGACTTTATGTAAACTGAGTTTTAGGTGACTATGGGACATCTGAGTTGAACAGGAGGAGTATAAAAACTTTATGGCATGGGTATTTATGGTATTAATGAGTATTTGCCAGAAACAGGGAAGTATTGTTAGAATAAAGAGAAGTGAGGACAGAACCTTGAAGACTGTCCATTTGATGGAGTAGAAGCACGGAAAGAAGTCAATGAACGTGACTGTGGTACTCAATGTCCTAAAAGGCCCTCAAGAATTCCTGTCTCCTGGTTTTCACACCTTCCTGTCATCTCCTCCCTTTGCACGCAGACAGGACATAGTAGTGGCTTATTTCTAGTTGATAGAAACAGCAAAAATGAGAAAATCTCACTTCCAAGAATAGGTCATAAGAGATTGTGTCTTCCATTTTTCTGGTATTCACTCTCTCTGCCTCTTGTCACATTATTGTCATGATGGAGAGGGACACTTGGCAAAGAAAAGAGGGCAGCCTCCAGCCAGCAGCCAGAGGGGAACTGAGACCGCTGTCCAACAGGTCCTATAGAATTCAATTATCCCAACAACCACATGAGTGAGCTTGGAAACACATCCTTCCCTAATTAAGCTTTCAGATAATGCCACAGATCCTGGGCAAATATCCTTTTTAAAACTTTGAGTTAAGTTTTTTTTTAAATTTTTAATTGACCAATAATAATTGTATATATTCATAGTATACCTAGTGATGTCTCTATACATATAATCTATATGATCAGATCAGATCAGGGTAATTAGTGTATCCATCATCTCAAATATTTATCTTTTTTGTGTGTTGGAAAAGTTCAATATCCTCCTCTTTTGTTTTGTTTTGTTTTGTTTTGTTTGTTTGAGACAGTCTCACTCTCTCCCAGAGACTGGAGTACAATGGCGTGATCTTGGCTAACTGCAACCTTTGTCTCCCAGGTTCAAGTGATTCTCCTACCTCAGCCTTCTGAGTAGCTGAGATTACAGGCATGCGCCACCACATCCAGCTAATTTTTGTATTTTTAGTAGAGATGGGTTTTCACCATGTTGGCCAGACTGGTCTTGAACTCCTGACTTAAAGTAATCTGCCCGTCTCAGTCTCCCAAAGTTCTAGGATTACAGGCATGAGGCACCGTGCCCAGCCCAATATCCAAGCTCTAGCTTTTTGAAACTCTACATTGTTAACCATCATCATCCTACATTGATATAGGACACTAGAACTTATTTTTCCTGTCTATCTGTTACTGTGTATCCTTTAGCATCTTGATGGCAGTCTTGTAGAGTATTGGTTTTGAATTTGTTTGTAGAGTGTAGAGATCATGTCACAGAGGACCAGCAAAATCATGCTTCAATTGCTGAGCCATAGACACTATGAGATAATAAACATTGTTGTTTTAATCTGTTAAATTTTGGTGTCATTTGTTACATGATAGGTATCTTATGCCGACAGATATAGATCCTTTGAAGAAATAGGAACAGAAACAAGATTATGCAGTGTCGTAGAAAACAAAAGAGAGAGGAAACTTCAAGAGGAAGAGAGTCCTTCACAGGCTAACTGTGGCAGATAAGTTGCATAGGGCAGTGGCTATAAAAAGACCCCTTGAACTTGGAAGAAAAATTTGAAAAAGTCTTTGAGTGAGGGGCAATGGATAAAACATAGTTTTAGGTGGTGTGGATGGGGAAGTTGGTCAAGAGCAGACTTATTTGGGGTTTCTGGCAGGAAAAAAAGGAAAAGAAATTTACAACAGTAGCTTTGATGGAGAATTATTATCTTTATAACATAAATTTCTAGGCTTATCTCTAGGACGAGGGCAAGTCTAAGGATCCTGAGAGGTATAGGAAGATGTGAAATTATTTATTGAGTAACTACTATGTATCTCTCACTCTTTTCAGTGCTAGAGATGCAGTAGCAGGAAAAAAACAAAAGGTAAAGATCTTTGCCTCTCATAGTTTACATTAGAGTAGGAAGAGACAGAAAATGAAATAAGAAAAGCATAAAATTTCTTAGATGCTGATGTGTGTTATGGAAGAGAACTATTCTCAATATTCAGCCTTATGAGGAGGAGAAATACCACTTTCTCCAAGAAATATGGTAAAAATGTCAGATGATACTAGAGAGATGCTCTAAAATGGAGGGAGGGGATAGGACAATTGAGCCATTTTGTAGAGAATGTGGCCTTTTACTCTGCTTTTGCCTAATACTTGTCTTAGCATATGTTTTTAACACTTTACTGGGCTCCTACCTCTCTTGCTATATTTATGCAGGAATTGCAACATGTTGGAACATTAATTGTTGATGTACAATCTTCGTCCCTTTATTATAGATGGCAATAAAATTCACAGTAACCAAGTTAGTACATTTTTCAATTACACATTATATTGTTTCATTAGCTGTCATATGTCACCTGCACCTACCTATCAACTAGCACATTTTACTTCATTATGTGCCTGCAGTCATCTTTTAGTGACAATCACTGTATCCTAAATTGTCATACAAGCCCTAATCTCAAGCAGCAATCTATGTTTCAGCTGCATTTTAGAGCACATTTGTGTATATGATTTCAGCAAATGTAGTTGAGTGCAATAGAATTGATTTCATGTCCTCCTTTCCTCCCCACCCCATATTTGTATATGGTATATGTATTTTCATTATTGTTTCCAGAGTAACATCAAACGAGTAACATCAAACTTTTCACTATGAGTTGGGGCCTTTATATTTGTGGCCTTAACATAATGGCCCATAGTGTTTAAATATTTAAGTTGCCCAAAGTCACAGAATATATCAAGGTCTTGGTCATGGTGTTTATAGGTTGGTTCTCTAGAGTAGTTAGCAATTTTAGAGACAGTAAGGCAGGCCTGGAAAGGGTCTGTGAACAAGTTCCCTAGAAAAGGGGATGATCTTTAGAAAAAGCAGATCCATTCAGCCTGAACTAAATTCTGCCTCATGAATCAAAGCCTATCATTTTCCTTCTTTTTCCTTTGGAGTTCTATTTGTGCAAGACCGTAGTGTCATTTCCAAGCTTTAATCAGAGATATACAAATACTCACAACTGCATTAATACCGTGTCTATTTGATGATGCAATATGTCTCTCCATCTGAATTCTTGCATGTGACGTGTGAACACTCACAGTCCCAAATTTGCTACCACTTTGCTATAGATGCCTGAAATCTAGAACCCCATAGAATCCCTGGCTTGAGACCTTGTCAGAGTTTCACTCTGAACTAGAGATGTAGTTTTCCATTCCACTTCAAGTAAACTCAAGCCTCAGTCCCCTTTTCTTTCAGTTCTTCCTTAACTAGGTCTGGAAACCCTGATGAACTTCCTTCTGACTGCCTGGTGTTTTCTTAAAACAGACTTTCCCCACTCCTTCTTGGCCTGAAATATTCCAAAACAACATTCTGGGAATTCCCAGTTAGAGATTCTTCCTCACTTCTTATATAACCAGTGAAGCTACCAATGCCATTCAGGATGTGGCCAATTTTATATCCTCTCATTCCTTTCGATTTTTCCAGTTAAGCTAATTTAATCCCTTCCCCACCAACAACCCCTTTTCCCAAATCCATATTCATAGTCTTCTTAGTAGGAGGTAAAGGGCATTAAATCCTAAAGGTTTCTGCTAATTTTCCCCATTCCTCTTTTGCCAACAGGGGAAGGCTTGTGTTTCTGCTGGGTTTGCTAGTAATGGGATTTTTTTTTTTCTTTTCCTTAACACAGTTCTATAATTAATGCATGTTTCTCTGATTCTACATTTATATTTAACACATTTTAAAAGGTACAAAATGCGTTTTAAAGGCGCTTCCCTATCCCTTGTGATTGTTGGAGCACAGAGGAGCCATGTAAGGATTATGAGAGGAACTCAAGAAGGAGGGGTGGGCTCCTGCCAGACTTCCCAGAGCAGAAGCCACGTGAAGGGGAAGTTCACTGACTTGGAAACTCTTGCACCACCTGCTGGTAATTTAGGAAAGCAATTAAATGCCAGACAGGGACTGACGTCCTCACTGTGGTATTTGGGAGCAACCACACTTTTGGGTATCATTTTATCATCAGAGTCTGGAGGGCTGACAGATGCAGAGCTTGCGCTGAAACTTATGGAAAACTTAGTTTTGGCATCTCACACTCCTGGAAAACTGGCTAGCTTAAAAAAGAACGCCTTCTCCTCTTTTCCTCAATCCACTCCAACTCAACCTCAGCCTTATGAGAGCTTAAGTTTTTGAACACCTCTCTATTCACTCTACTCCGATGTTGCCTCCTTGGCAAGTTCCTGAGTGGGCTCTTTCTCTCCAACTCTTGGAGCTCATTTTCTAAGAATAATGTCTACTTTGTTGTCCATTGACAGTGCCCTGGGGCATTCACATGCAAAAAGACTTAGAGACCAGGATAATTTCTGTGGCCCACAAATCATGAAAGGGGATGCTCTGGGGAGAGAAAGGAAAGAGTGCATACTGAAGTGGCTTTTCTCCTTGGATCAAAAATGCCTTGAGCTGCATCACTTAACACCTTAATGGACACCCAATAGTTACTGCATTGATAAGGAAGCTACTAGAAACTACTTAGCACAGAATTATCACTCAATATGACTGACCGTCATTCAGTAACACTGAAACTAAGGGATCCAGGTAATTTCCACAGCCAATAGTTCTTAGTCCTCCCAATACGTAGAAAGCACCTGGGGCTTGGCTTGTTAAATTGGTAGATTCCTGGGCGCTGTCCCAGGAATCCATTTTATGCCTCACATTTGGGCTCTGGAATCTGCACTTCTAAGAAAGCCTCTGAATGGTTCTGATACAGATGATGCTCAGACCACACTTTAAGGAACATCGAGAGAAGGCAGCAGAATAAAAGGTTTCATTTCCAAAAATTGTTTCTCCAATTAGGTCTTCTGTTCATTTATCCCACCCTCTTTACTATTGCTGCTTTGAAAGAAAATTAGATTATTGTTGGAAAATTAGAAAACACAGATGAATAAAAATGAAAAATTAAATCAAACTCATATCCAGAGAAATAACTCATGCTAAACTGTTAATTTTTTGTGTGTATTCTTAAAAAATTTATACACACACACATAATATAACATATTGGTGTATATGTCTATACTTTGTAGGTTGTTTAGTTCACTTAATAAATCATAAATATCTTTGCATTCTGGCCAATCCATAATATCTTCATCATAACTTTTAATGGTTATTCCATTAAACAGATGTATGGTTATCAGCCAGTGCCCTAGCATTGAATATTTAGATTTTCTCCCAATAATTCTATCTTATAAACAAACCCTGTGATGAACATTTCTGTACGTATGCCTACTTGTTCAATCATTTCCTAAGGACAAATTCCTAGTAGCAGAATCGTTAAGTCAAAGGATAATAGATTTTAAGGTTTTGATAAATTGCCAAATGTCCCCAAGAAACGTTTCTTGATTTACTCTCTCAGCAGCACTTAATAAAAATGAGGAAACACCCCTTGCCAATCTGGATATTATAATTAAAAAAAAAAACTATTCCCATATGCTTTGATAGAAAAATTGTTTTTATTGTTTTAATGTGCAGTTATTTGACTCAGAGAATGACTCTTTTCTTTCTTACCGTATGTTTGCCACCTAAGATTCTTACGTTATGAGCTGCTTTTTCATATGCTTTGTCCACTATATTTTTGAAACATTTGTCTTTGTCTTAGTAAGTAGGAAGAACTCTTTACACTAACACTTAACAGTTTGTTAACAACATTTTATGTTAACACTTTGTTCACTGCATATGTGCAAATATATTAAATATATTAACACTGTATTGGCTACATATTTGCAAATATTCCCAGACATTTTAAATAATTGTTGATAGTATTTTTAACTGGTTTGCTTTTATTGTTGTACAAGTATGATTGCCTTTTATAAGGCAAAAATGTATCAATATTTCTTTTAGAATTTCCATTCAATGTCATATGTGAAAAGATCTTTCCTGCTTCAAAATTATATAAATAATCACTCAAATTTTCTTCCAGTATTTTGTAGTTTATTTTTACACCTAGATCTTAGATTCATCTGAAATTTTTTGTGTGTGGAAGAATAACTTCATTTTTCATATTGTCAGCCTGTTGTCCAAATAGTTATCTCATTTTCTGTGAGAGAAAAGTTCTAAACAGCTATCTCAGTTACATACATATGCATGGTCTGGGAGAAATGAAATGAAGCAAAACATCTCTTGAGGAGGGTGCTCCCTGACACTAGCTCCATGGAAAACTTGCTGTTGGAGTGGATTTTGGGGACTTCCTAATATATGTCACTTCTGGAGGAAGTCATCAGCCTTCCCTTCCCATTCCTTCTCACTATCTACAGATCTATAGGTTTCCAAAGGCTGTTGCATCTCAGATAAATTGACAAGTAAAAGGAGAAGATACGCATTGTGATTTAATATTAATATTTTATTTGTATACTCTGGTTCCCTTCCATTCTCTGCCAGTGTTTTCTGCACCTCACAACTATAACGTGGTAAAGTGAAATGAGCATCAGCTGTGAGAGTACACATGTGTATTTCAACCCTGGCTCTGCCATGAACTCACCTCTCTCAATCTTTTGTAAAATGGAGTGTATGCATTCATCTGCTTCGGCTGGTATAACGAAATACCATAGACTAGGTGGCTTAAACAACAGAAATTTATTTTCTCCCGGTTCTGTCTTCTGGAATTCCAAGATCAAGGTGCTAGCAGAATTGGTTTCTGGTGAGGCCTCTGTCTTTGGCCTGCAAATGGCCTTTCTTCTATGTGTATGCAGAGAGAGAGAGAGAGAGAGAGAGAGGAGAGAGCTCTGTTGTCTCTTCTTTTTCATGTAAAGACACCAGTTCTTCTGAACTGGAGCCCTACCCTATGACCTCATTTAACCTTAACTGCCTCTTTAAAGGCTCTGTCTCCAAATGCAGTCACAGTAGGGGTTAGGGCTTCAACCCACAAATTTTGGAGGGACACAATTCAGCCCATAACAATATGGTATCTAGATCTCATACAGATTTAAACACTATGAACACCATTTCAAATAAATGTCAATGACTTTGGGAAAAGGAGCCTGAAAAATGCAGATTGCATTTCCATTGAAGTCAGCCAATTTGTATGGAAGTCAGCCCAGGGCTGTGCTTGGAGCCCTGTTTGTTCAAGAGTAGTATGTAAGCAAAGTCCCTGCTCTTCAATGGCATAGCCTCTCATTCATTGCTGAGGAGGTGAGGCCAACCTCTGAAACAATAAGAGAATAGTACACAACCCAATATCATTAAGGGCAAGTTGTGGGCTTCAAAAAATGCTCCTACTTAATCAGATAATAATGCATCTTTAGAGTTCAAACACTAAAGTTGTGCTGAGACCATTTTCTGGGTTTTTACCACCTTCGGAGGCAAAGCAGAAAGTAGCATCAAATTTCTCCTGCAAAAACTTCTTTGTTTGAGTGTTAACTTGTTCTGAATGGAAGCAGGTAACCCTGTTCTGAGCTGAAAAAATCAAACTTTACTTGATGCATGGACAGAGAAGCCCAGTAGAGTTTGATCCAGACACATTTAGGTACATTACCTTCAAAGAGTCCTTCTAGAGACTACAGGAGTTGCTGGAATTTTGGATCAAAGGGAGACAGGAAATAGCATCTGTATTTTTTTTTTCCTGAAAATGATTGTTATTTCAGAAAACGGAAGCATGTTTGGGCTGAGAGGGCAGGTTCCCAGTTGTCTGAACCAGTCATTCCAACCAGGCTTCCCACTTCTGCAAAGAAGAGAGAGGGTGAGTTTACAGGAAGAGGGTGCAGTCCTTTTCAAAGACAAGTAATGGCATTAGTGTTCAAAAAGCAGATAATCGCAGTTACCAAACTGGTGAGAAGCCAGGCAAATCCAGCAGGGGTGGAAGGAGGGAACGGGTGGGGCTGCAGATCCTGCTAACAAGGAGTGCACCATGGCTAGCAATGAGTCAAGCTCACCTGTTATCGCCTGACATCACTCCCTTTCCTCAGCTCCCTCTCCCCTTGCTTGGAAAGCAGATTGCTAAATACCTGACTGTAAGCCCCACAGGTGGAGCTACCTGAAGTGGTTTAACCCACTGCAAGTGTTGTACCAATCAGTCAACAATTCCCATGGCTGCCTTTGTGAGAAGCCTCTCTCTTAAGCCTCTGGTTTAAGAATTTAGAGTAATCATGTAAAAATGATACCCCTGTGCTCCATGATCCGCTGAATCTCACTAATGCCGGATCCCAGAAGAGGGCTTATTAATGGTGAGACGCAGTGCCTCTCTCTCGGCTCATGTTTCACACAGATCTCTCTTATGGCTTCAGCTGTAAACCTCACTGCTGATAAAGAGAATATAATGAACCTCGCTGCTCCATGAGAATGAAATCTAGGGCCATGCAGTAGTTACCTGCTCTACCTTCTGGCACTAGGGTAGGCATGAGAGGTGAGCTTCGTGGCTGTGGGAAATAAAGGCATAAGGTCACCTCCCTTACCTCTCAGGGTTTTCTCTGTCATGGTGAAAGAGGCTGCATTTAAAGATCATGATACGGGACTAGGGAGATGCTATAATTTCTCAAATAGTTCCTCCATAATATTGTCAATTCCCTACTACTAACTAGATAAAGGACTCCTCATTTTTGTGCTCTTTCAATAACAAAAACATAAATAAAACCTTGGGATCTCTGGATCCTATGAACTAGATCATTCCATGACGTTTAGGGACCCAAGATTTATCCCACCTTGTTCTGACAGTGACCACTGGGCCCTTGATTTATCTGATGGAAGTCTGTAGTGAGTGCCAAGCATAACCCAACAATTGCCTCCCTAGGCCCCATCATTCCCCAGCTTTTTCCATCCACCAAGTGGCAAGAGAAAATGACAGATCCTGTCTTAGAGTAGAAACCATTTCTAGAATACAGCTCTAAGATACTGGTTGGTACACACTACTACAAAGCCCATTTCCAAATGTAGAATTTCACAGTTAAAATAGCTTGATTCTGTATCAAGGTTTATCTCTTCCCAAACATTCACACCCAATATATCCTTTACTGCTCACACAGTTGAGAAAGGGGCTGAGAGAGTCATGTTTTGGATATGATGAAACAGAGGCGTGCAGATGTAAGGTCACTTGCTAAAGCCATATCAAAGTTTAGGTGTGGAATACAGACTAGAATGCAGATTTAAGGCTTCCAGCAAAGGGCACTTCTAAACATGCCATTTCTCTGAAACTAAGAGGTTACTTTATCAGATTATGCATTGAAAACTTTTTTTTTTTTTTTTTTAGATTACTTTTTGGCTTTCTAAAGGGATGAATTATTTCGACCATATAGTTCTCAAGCAAGACATTTTTTGTCTTACTTTGTTCTGGTAGTACAGGGTGACAGGTGAAGTTTAACCAGTCAGTGCCCAAGTAGACAGATTCTGGGGTGAAGCATTGTGCGTGCCTTCTCACAGGATCTATGGCTCAGGCCTTGGTTACTCTGGAGTGAAGCCAGGGGCTTTACTTCTGGAGATAACACCTCCAGGGATTAGGTCATTCTGCAAGAATGTTCTGGTGTCATTTAATGCATGTTCAGTCAAAGATGCAATAACATCATTGAAAAAAGCACCCTTCTGGATGGAATGAGGAAAGCAAACGGTGAACCCCTGATTCTGAAAAACTAGTCAGGACTCCTGATTTTCAGACAGGTCCTCCTGCCAGTGTGTCTTTTCTAGAAAGATATGTGGATGCAAATACATAAATACATGCGGATAACATTCATTGACACTTTGTCATAAAAACAAATCTCTTGGCAGGACCCCATCAGATAACTACTCCTGCCCCATCTGAGCTGACAGTGCCTTTTAAATGTACTTTTCACTTACTAAACCTTAAAAAAAAAAGCACCTCATTTGACTTACTGCTTATTGAATAAAGGATTAGTATTATTTCCCTTCCTCCAGTGAACTTTCTTGCACTTTATTCTCAATAGATTGTATGTCTTTGTGTTTCTCTGCCAAGATGTCACTGCTGAAAAAATCACAGGCCTTAATGCTGCCCAGTTCATGCCGTGATAACTTTTTATTCAGAATTGCTTGAGGTCATCTCAATGGGAGTAATGGGTAAGAATGAGAATTTACCCCCAACTTGAATTAAAATAACTTTCAAGCACTTCCTAGAGTAGGAACAAAGATGAAAGGGGCCCCAAATTATGGGAGTATTTGAAATAACAAGACAAGGGTGTCCTTTGAAATATACTCAGCCACATTTGTTTGCCTTTAAGTCAGATCACCTTAACCAAGGACATCGGGTGACAAGAACAAATGGTTAATGATTGTGGAAGGAACCTGGCCAACTGGCTTTTCTTTCTCTCTTTTTCTTTTACTTATCTTTTCATATTATTATTATTATTTTAACTTAGGCTAGAATGCCCAGTAGGAGTGCAGACTGGAGGATCGGCTGTCTTTTGAACTGGAGACATCACAGGAAACTGGGGAGGCTCCAAATTGCTAACCTGAGGCCGGAGCAAAAACTTTTTCGTCGAAGGGACTGCTTTTTTTATTTCCCCTTCAACGGATGGCATCCCAAGTCCTGCTGGATTGCATCTGTCTTTGTTCCTGCAGCCAAGCCTTATAGCTGGCTCACACTCTGCCACGCTCATAACCTCACACTAGAAAGGATATTACAAAGAGGGGCAAACACCCTAGAGGGTTCCCCTTTATCAGAACCTTCCCTGTCAGTGGGCTCCTCATTTCCCGAGCCCTCGTCTGATTATTAGTGTACTGACGGAATAAAAATAACCTCATATTCCTACATGAATCATAAATAAAATCCTTTTATTTCATCAAAGAGGTTGGCAGGTTTATAGTCTTTTGCAATGCAGGCACGATGTGAATGACATACCTTTAATTTTGCTGACAAGCTCATCCGGGTTCAAATGAAAAAAGAGTGAGAAGTGGGTGACTTGGAGAACAGTTGTGCAGGAGCTTTTTGGGGAGGATAAATATTTCACCTTGCCACTGTAATCAGGGAACCAACCGATCTTGGTAATGAACTCTTCAATTATAGCCCACTTCTGACTCTTCAAAACTGCCTAAGCAACAATACCACAGTGATTATTGCTGACGTTACAGATAGGAGCTACCTGCAAAGAAAGAAAAAAGGAAAAGGGAAATGATGGTGTGGTAGGAAGAGAAAGCCATTGAAACTTTACATCACTAAATCTTCTGATAAGAAAATGCTATGGAGCCAGCCAAAGGGAAAAATACATTCACCCCACCCCCTCCACTCTTGTTCATTCCCTGACCTACTAAACTATCTTGATGACTCCATGAATGCTCCAAATTTCTATGAATCTAGGCATGAGCTCCCCAGATCAGATAACCCAGCAATTAAGACTCTGTAGTTCGTACACCATGCCCATTTGCCATTGATTTCTATTAAGTATGATTCTGGAGTCCCTTCTTTTAAAGGAAGACCAGCATGGATAATGGGCTGGGTACTGCCTTTGGTCCAAGTGTTTCCTGTCTTCCTATTTGGAGGAGGAAAGAATCAAAAGATAGAAAGAAACACTAGATGCTGGGCTCATAAATTATTTACCTTAATTTTTCGAGGAAAGAAAATTGGAAATTTGTAAACAACATTTATCAACATAGCCTTATAGATCAGGATTTTACATAGAGAAACACAAAGGGAAAAATTGGAAGATTTAAAAGAGTTAATTTCTGGAAAAGGAAAGATGCCTGACTTTATGATGAGACTCTTCTGTTGAGCCAGTCTAAGAGAGCTTAGCCCTAAGAAATGAGCTTTTGTAATAGATACCCTGGGGGCTCACAACTTAGCTTGGGATTTGTTTTACTGGTAAATTTAGTTTTCTTCCATTATTCAAAACATTCTATCAGGAGAGACAGTTGCGAGCAGTGATCTCCAGGCCTCATCTTATAAGAAATGGGCCATACTTTGCCAGGCATGAGTCTCTTTTTACTACAGCTAAGCAGAATGGAAGAGAAACTATACTGCTCTCTCTTCAACTGAACTAAAACCTTTTTGAGGACAAAAGCCATATTTTATTCTAATTGTGTAGCTTCCACAGAACATAAAATGGTGTAAGTCTTGGGTTATCTAGATGAGTTAAGAAACAGGACAAAGGCTATTCAAGGAGCCACTGGATATCAAAGTGACTCTGTCTGTCCTACAGTCTTGAGATTAAACCTTCTGTATCTAAACAATCTATGATTCTTTAGATCCACATAGATGAGATGGCTTGTTTACTTCATGGATCCCTTGATTTTTAAGCAGCTGATACTTGTGATTTGAAAAAAAAAAAAAAAAAAAATGTCTTAGGAAGGTTCTGTTGTGCTAGTTTTATGGCTGAGGATACTGTGGCTCAAAGAGGTTAAATATCATGCCAAAGACATACAGAGGATGTCCCGAGTCATGATCCAAATTCTAAAGAAAAGAGTGTTGATCTTGAGGCTAACTTATGGTTTAAAAGGCCTATTCCACACTCCTGAGTTTTAACAATGAAGTATGCAGGAAAGAGATACTAATTGTACTTCTAGGAAAAGGGTTTCGTGGTAGCCTGTAGGAGCTAAAAAGACACCTGTAAGCAACAATGACATTGCACTGCTCTTATTCCACTAGGTGAGCACACAGATGCCTAACCCCATGGCCAAGAAAACCTGGCCTGTGATAGCTGTCCAGGATCTGTCACAGCTGCCATGGGCCCATGTATGGTCCTCTCAAGCTAAGCGAGAAAACATCAGCTGGGCTCAGGAGGGAGTGCCCAGCCTGAGACCACCTGGGGCACTGGGCACTCTCACAAACTACCCTAAGAGGGGAGGGGGAAGTAAATGTGAACACTCAGATGTTCAGCAACAGGCTTTAATCAGAACCTGCTGGGAGGTTCTGCTGAGCCAGAACATTTCTGGCACATTTATGGCCATAAATGGAATAAAACATTAATTTAAAAGTACTAACCTCACATGCAAAACCATGCATGTCTTGTTACCAAGCAAATGCCATGGAGAGTATAGGCACGATGAAGACAAACTAGAGATAGAGTCTGAAACAGGAACTGGAGAGGTTCACATACAGCAAGTCTTTCTTCTACAACCACACATTTGGCAAGTGAATGAGAACTTTGTTATTCACCAGGCACTGTACTAGATGCATCGTGTCTGTAATTATCACTACCCCTTACAACAACACTATGAGGAAAGTGTGTTAGTCAGGATCCAAGCAGGAAACCTCTAAATATTTATAACAGGGAAGATTAGATACAGAGAATTGGTAATCCAGAGAATTTAAGACAGTGAATGGTTAACACAGGCGATATAAGACTGAGAAGCCAAACCGGGAATGGCGAGGCACTCTCATATTGGCAGGAAAGGGAAGGAAGTGGAATTCCTAGAGCCCAGAGAGAACCACAGAGGAAAGACAGTTACTTCTGAAAACGCCATGCAAGGCAGTGAGACCAAGAGGGAAATCTCTCATTCCGTTGCCCTCCATACCACCCACCCCAGTGCCTCTCATTGGCCAGAAAACAGAGAAATACTTTTTGTAGGGTCTGTATCCTGAAATATAGAGCAGAGCAGAGAAAAGGCAGAAAACAGATGTGAGAACAGGCAGACCAAGGACAAGCGCTGGTGTATCATGATGCCCACACTACACAAGTAAAAACTGAGTCTCAGACAGGCTGTGTGGTTTACCCAAGGACACCTAACAAGACACTGAAGGATAAAGATTTCAGCCCAGTATTTGCCAGGCACTGTCCTATATGCTTCCAGTCTGTAATTATCACTACTTCTTACATCAGCACTGGGAAAAAGTCTCAGTAGTCCATACCTTTTCCATGACATGATTTCTTTTCTGTGTGCTAGGCTGGGCAACAAGAGGAAAGGTCCCCAAGCACCTGGGATGCCCCTGACTTCCAGGATCAGACTGAACCCCTGGCCTGTTCCAACCCTGCCCAGGGATAAAACATTCATCATTAATCTTTAGCAATAAGCAGATTGCTGTTTACTGTGGTTGGCTCAACAGTGATCTAATGGTGTTTTACTGAATGTCCTGGGATTTAGACTTCTATAGTTCACTTTGCTCTCTCGATTCTTGTTCTTGTACTTGCAGCTTTGACTTCAGGGTCTGGCTTGTCCCATAGGTCTGGACTGTATTCACACTCTGAAGCCTATGGAGCAGAGACTATGGTACCCATTATATTTGATCAATTAATGAATACTATGCTGGTTAACATTGGCTAACTCCATGTCTCCTGACTTTGATCTTAACCGTGTGGATGTTCTCTGCGGGTAACACACTTAGATCTTGTTTGCGTCCACCTTCAGCCTCTTCCTGGCCCCCTATGTTAAACATGTCTCCAATCCCCGTTCCAGGTTCTATTCCTGGTTCTTGATAAAATAAGCAGTTTTCAAATCATGATATTCCAGAAAAATACCATTTTTCCAGGCTAAATTTTTAAGATTGAAGAATTGCCTAAAATCAGCCACTTTCTGTCTCTGTAGAACCTTACACTACACCTTGAATTAATTTTGCATCAGGTAACTGTTGTCAGATTGCTGGTATGCATAGTTTCCCCATTGTTTAAAGAAAAAACTTCTTTAAAAGCTTACATGCACTCTCTAAAATTGTTTTTTTATGAATATAATAAATTTGCTAAGAAGAAGGCATGTGTTGCTATTCGAGAGAGACAGAAAGAGAGAAATGGAAAGGAAGAGAAAAAAAATCTGATGAAACCATAGAGAAAGACAAAATCAACTCTATTGAATTCTAGATTGCCATCTTGTCAGGATTTTTGCAAGATTCCTTTGCCACTCTTTTAATTTTCATTACTTTCCATTTTCTTTGAATAAGCATAGAAGCAGGTTCTAATTTTACCAGAGGCTTTTCATCAAATCAGACTTTTTATTCTCCCTAGGTTATCCTAGTCACAAAAACATCTCTCTCTTTTCAAAGCTTGCATAATATTAGCTAACTCTAGTGGGGTACAGCTTCTTGAACCCACACAGTTAAGATGCAAACATTATTCTTTAACCTGACTTCAGTTCTCTTTCATCACAGAGACTGACATTCTTAGAAGCCAGCATCTTCACAGAACCTCTGAGGTTTATGAAAAATTTCCTTAATCACTGGCTGTGCAGACATGAACTTTTTGAACTTAAAGCAAGTCATATCTCTGTTCAGTGTTTTGAGGAATCTCAGATGCTCGACTCTCCTATTTTTAACCTGGTTATAATGAAGACTTTTCTATATCCAAAGGAATCTTGTCCCAGCCAGGACTTGCCACTCCTTTCCTCTGGCACCGTGGTGAAATAACAGGTCACTACTTCTCACTAGGGCCATTGGGAGCACGTAATTGTATTGGTGCAAACTGGTGGGAGGTTTTTGTGGAGGACCAAATACCAAAGAGCAGAGTGATGTAAATTCACAGACTTGGTGTCACCATCTTCTATGTCAAAATATACCCTAGGGGACTTGTGTCATTACCCTAACCCCAAATCTAATGGTGAAGACAAAAGGGCTGCCAGGACATATTGAGGCCTCTTTGCTCACTGACAGGTGTGATTTCTAAGACTTTCCCTTTCTCAGTGATGAATAAATCTGCTTTCTTGTAGTTTCCTTGAGGGATGAGAATAGGTTTGTATTTAGACATCTGCAGAATATAAACATAGTTGGACATTTAGAGGCTGTTGGCTTATACTCCATTGTTACTCTTTTAAAACACAGGTTGCAGAGCATCTATGAAACAAAGCTATTAATTGATGCATATCCATTGAGCATTTGCATTACGTTAAAACTGGTGGCTTCTAAAGAGATCCTATGCATAGTCCTTATTATCAAGGTGTTTACTGAATAGTATCAATGGAGATCTAATGGACCCGCCATCTGACAGACAAGCTCTATTCCAGGTTGGATGCTTGCTAGCTTTGTTGCTCTAGGTCTTTCAGGGATTTTTTTTTTTTCTTGGAACTTGGTTTTCTCACCTGAAAATGGACTACTGATGCATGAGGTATTTGGAAGACTTTATTAAGATGATATAAAAAAGCATTTCTCACAATGACCGACATATATTAGGCCTTCAATAAATATCTGAGAAAACTTGATGTGCAGGCATGAAAATACAGTGTTTCCTGACCAGCTCTGTTAATGCTGAGGGCCAATGTAGGGGTTTGGCTTATAATGTCTTTGAGAGTTCAGAGCAGAAAGAAAATGTGATTAGCTATGATGATCAAGAAAGTTTTCAAGGGGATGAAGTAGAACCTTGCCAAAAGGTGGGATTTTAAGAAAGGCAGATATAAAGAAAGGGGCAATCCAGGAATTTCATTCTCCCAGTGACCCAGGCAAAAATGAAAAAGTGGAAATGCCAGTTGAATTTGAGCAACAGTGAAGAAGTGGTTGGCTGGGTCAGGGAGCGAGAAGGGGACCTGTGAACCTGAGTCTAGAAAGGTGGTGGCGACCAAGCTAACATCCTTTTTCTTTAAGGCAGAAGAGAGACTAGAGTTTTGGGACTTGGGTGCATGGTAAATTGATCATAGGAGACATGCAGGAAGACAAATCAGAGGTGTTAATCCAAAGAGCTTAGAGACAGACAGGCAGGTGGAGTACCACTGGAAGAGTGAGGGTGTCATGACATGAATGGAGCGACAGGGAATAGAAAAGAATATATGGTCATGTGATACTCAGAAAAATGGGTAAACCTTAGGTTCTGATTAAATAGGAGTAAAAAGGAAAAAGAAAAGGCTCACAGTTAATTCTGACTCTTTGTTTTTGCATAACAGGGAACTAGTAGCCACTTTAACATGAATAGGAATGTAAGGAGGAAGAGCTGACTTTGTAAAGGAGAAGACACATAGAAAAATAGCTGGTACTTTACCCATCATTTACTTTCAGGTGTCCCTTAAGGGTCTAGAATGAAGTGAGAAACACTTCAGCTTCAGTGAATTCCAACTGGATTGTATAACATATTTTGAATATGAAGCATAATGTAGCATCTTTTCTACCCATGGCAGGGAGGGCTTTTTGCCAAGCAATGCTGGAACAGCACATCTATTTTGCTGGGCTGAGTCACTGTGCCATCAGAAGCGGTTCTAATCTCAGCTCTGTATGATGGTTGTGGAAAAGTTTACTTCCATTTTTTCCTGCATCTCAGAATTTTTTTTTCTCTCTCTCTAAAAGGAATATAATGACATCAACTTGTCCTCCACTGCCACCACAACACATTTAGCAAGAAGTTTGCATATTTACTGAGAATGTATTCAGGGCTCCTTTCTGGGTTGCCCCTTCCCAGTGTTCCCAGAGGGCACTGTTGATGCCTTTGTGGCAGGAAGCATCACTGAGCTGGGCAAATTTTATTGATGTGTCTGTCTCCCCCGGGAGACTATGAGCTTTCCAAGTCTGAGACTAGACTTCTTCTTCAAAATAATCCTCTTGTTTAGCACATGGAAAGTGAAAGAATGAATTAACAAGTAAAATGTGTATCTCGTGTGTCTGTGGGATGGGCACTTCCTTGGTTAAAAAAAGTCTGGCTTCTCTTTGATGGGCTCAGCTCCTCTGTGAAAGAAGCAAGAGGCATCTGGAAATGATTGACTCCTCCTGATATTTTCTTGATTCTTAATTGCAAATATGGTAGCTTCTCAGTTAAGGGAAAGGATGTAACATTGGTGAATTTCAGTAATACCCTCACTAAAGGCCAAGCTCAAGAAATTGGACTTGAGCTAGAGGAGTAGCAAGTTAAGTACTAATGACATCCAAAGGCTAAGTCAACATGCCCAGAATGTCAAAGCACTTAATGCATTACATATCTTCTTCTAATGACACTTGCATCTACATGACAGGGACATTGGGGCATTTGTGAAAAACTCAAATATATATTTTCCAAGTGGTTGCATATGTTTGTTGAATATAATGATGTGTGGACTTTTGTAGAGTGGAAATGAGTGGGAAGAAGAGAAATGGAAGGATCACATAAACATGTCTTGGTCATTCATTTTGAAAAACACAAGATTCAAGACTAGTATTTTTATACACCACCTTGTTTCTTGTTTTTGCTTTAGATTAAGACTGGTATTTAACAATGAATTAATGTACTAATTGTTTTAACTTTCTCAATGTTCAGTACTTTGTTCTTGCATTTCTTAGGCAAGTACTTGGAATGAACTAGAAATTTTGTAACATGGTGGAAAGAAAATTAGTAATAACACATATTTTGCTGCCTTCTTTTCTATTTGATGTTGGTTCAGACAAAGATAATTTACAAATTGGACAATGAAACCAAATTCAATATTTGTGAGTTGAAGCCTGAAGAAGATAATAATTGCATCATAAAATACCTAAAACATCTCAAAATTCCCAAGGCTGTAGAAAGCAGCAGCTTATAAAACTCAAACTTGTGATCTCTTATTAATTCTGCTTTATGTTTTAACTATAAATATAAATATATTAATTACAGAAATTACAATGAGACTCGCAGAAAGCCAACAATAACATTAGTTAGCATTATTTTAATGCTTCATTTTATTGGCACTATTTTCGGAATTCAGGTCCTGATTCTTGTGTACCTGTTTCATATCAACATTAAGGATTCTCTCCCAGCAAATTTTTACATGAAATCCCATTTTCAGGTAGCTGCAGTCTTTGGAGAAAGGACCTCGAAGATATTTTAAATCCTTAAGTGAATACTGAGCCAAGGCTCTGTTTCTCTCCACCCCACCGCCAACCTTGACACTAAAGCATATTCAGAAGGAACATATTAGCAAATTGGGAATGGTATGATGTGTCAGAATTTTTTACTTTCCCTGTCTAATTGTTGGTTTAGGAGTACAGAAAGAACAGTCCAGGGGAAGAACAATAATAAACAGTGAAGATACTCCCCACGCTGCCTGGGACCTGATACTGAGAACTGAATGCAGAGATTAATCCACTTTTGTGGATATCCTATTTGATCCTGTGCTATATATTTTGGGATATTGAGGACTTACAGCATACAAGGCCAAGAAAGCATGTGTAATCCATAAACAATTAACTGCGGCACATAAGAGTACATGATTGTTGCCTTACAAGTCTTCAAATTGCTATAGCTGTTTATATTGGAACTTATATCAGCCAGATTTCAATGGATACACAGAAAATTCTCAAAATATTTTAAGCAAAAGGAATTTAATACAGGGAATTGGGTTCTTAAAAATTGGTGGAAGAATTGGGAGCTGAGGTTCTAGACTGAGCTGTCAGGAATGTCTCCTAGAATGACTTGGACCCTCTAAAGGAGCTATTCCCTCTAAGACTGCCAGTGGAGCTGGAAGGGGGACTGGAATTAAGTAGCTGGTACTTCCACTATTACCATCCTAAGTGCCTCTCAGCACATTTAGGAAACCGAAAAATTGATCAGGAGTGCCACCATAGAAGACCCTCATCTCCTCAGAACATTGTCCCCTTGTGGAAACAGCCAAAGGGGCAAGGAGGTAGCCTCCACCTCATTCCACCGTTCAAAGTCATGTAGGTATAAATATGGCTAAATTTAATTCACATTAAACTCTAGCTGCAAGGAAACTGGGAAAATAGTTTTAGTTTTCTAATCTCTTCAATTAGAGGAAAGATCGAACGAAGACTGAGTGGGTCAATCATCTGTATTGATTGGAAACTAGCATCTATTTGCAGCCTTCTATGTTTAGACAATGTCCCAGAAACTTTAACTGCAGTACTTTAATTTATTTTATTTAATTAGAGATGGTGTTTGACTTAAGCTTAGGAGGACGAGTAGATGATTTATGATGAAGACGTTTAGAATAGAGCAAGTAGGATAAATCAGCATAGGAGGAAGTATTGCTGCCCCAAACACAGAGGCATGGAAGGGAAGGATATATTTGGAGGTGGGGTTGCAGCTTCTGAGGCCAGGGCCAGGTCAGAGAAGAGCAATTTGGGTGCATTAGCAGTGATGGAGGTTGGGGTACAAGACTTCTCTTACAAATATCAAACCCAGCAGGAGGCTTAGAGGGACTAAGTGTAGAACATCCATCTGTCCATCATTGCAAAAAGTTGCTTCTCCATCAAGCTCCAGCTCAAGGCTTTTGTAATCAAAATTTTGCCAATAACTTGACAAGATCATCTTCTCTAACCTTTTAACTCCTATAACATTTACTGTCCCCAAGAAACATTTAGTACTTAAAAATAACTTCCTCACTTTTCTCAACAGTTGATTCTTACGTACTGAACTGGCATTTCTCACTATGGATTTCTAAAAGGAAGGACACATGACATCCATTCTTATGTCCCCTTTTCCTCTATCCCATTCCAGGTACCTGTGCTTACTTAGTAAAGGGGAATTTTAATACACTTAATTTGCCTTTGTATTGAACATAGAGTTTCTTCTATTTTTTTCTCCTCCCATAATGTCTTTGCCGTTTTGGTAACTTCTCCAATGCCATCAGACTCTCTGGTCCCCTCAGAGTGTTCCCTTTGCCTTTACTTGCTATCTCACTTGATGTAGTTTCTTTGTATGTATCTTTACCTTAAACCAGTTACTCCGCTGCTTTCTCTGTTTCCCTTCCCCACCCCAGTTCACATTCTCATACTTCGGCTCTGTTCCAACCTCTTCTATGTTTTTATATTTTGTCCCGTTTGTCTCCTTAACTGGGGTTCCTAGTTTTGTTTGTTTGTGCCTCTGCATCTGCCACCTTCTGTGCTTTCTCTTGTTTATTTCACTCTACATGCATATACTGTCTTCATTTTTATCTTTTCCTCTGGGTACTTCACTCACTCTTTTCCATTCTGTACCACACCCTTCACCCATCCTTGATAAATTACCTTGCTTTTTATCTATCCCTGTCCACATAAAGCCTCTCACCCCTTCCAGGACAGAGGAAGACCAACATGAGACTTCACTCTTTACCCACCTGCCTCTATAACATCAGGGGCTCAGGAACTTCTGTCAAATACAAAGTTCCCTGCGCTCACCACCTCTATGGCCATGCCTACCTCACTGCTGACCTTTGTTAGGGTAACTTGGCATAGAAACAATTGGTTTTGAAATTCAACCCAGATTTTAACAAAGGGACCCAATTTAAGACTGTCCTGTCTATGACCTGTTAGTTTTCATGGCCTGTCAGCCGCTTCAGGAGGTGTTTTCAGAGGACAAATTTGTCTCTATTTCTACACTGTCTGGAAGGCATACACACACACTCACACACACACACGTAACTTCACTCTCCAACCATATGTGTGTGTGCATGTATGTATATATACACACATATATACATATTTATATGAGTTATATATAAGCATATGTATCTAAGTATATATGCATTATATATCCATAATACATATATATTTTATATACATAATATATATGTATATAATGTGTATATATGCATTATCTACATAGTGCTCATGTGTATTTTATATATACATGTAAGTTGAAATTTTGGTCATTGAGTTAAGCATTCAGTAAGGGGCTTATCATAAGAAAAAAATAGTCTCTTTCAAATTCATGATTAGCAATTTAGAGAATAAAAACTAACAATGCTCTGAAATTTTATCCTGCTTTGAAGATATTTAAGCCATCTCACACTTAATGATTTTATCCCTACCAACTGACTCTTTTAGTGTTGATGTGTTTCTTTAGACATTTCCTTTAACCTCATAAAATATTTCTGAGAAATGAGAAAAGTAGTAGAGGGGGCATGAGGGAGGCAGGTTGCATCACACGGTTTCAAGGTGGAGAAATGAGAGCAGGACCCGGTGGAACTGCTAACTGAACTTGCTCCATCGAGCAGCCAAGGAGCAGACACCTAACCAGCATCCCTCCTTCAATTCCTCTCACTTCACTTTTCATCTGCATTTCTTGCCTCATTTCAGTGATCCTCCAAACTCAGAAATACAAACCTCAGAATCCACTTTAATCACTAAGTGTTCAAGCTGGAATTACAAGTCACATTTTCCATATTTAGCTAAAAAAATCTGATTCCAGAAGTCAATATCATAAAAATGAATGCATTAGATGTAATGGATCGGAATACCTTTTAAGTGAATATTCATATGTAGACATTTAGAGAAATATGAGCAGAGGCAAAAGACATTTATTGAATCCCAATTGTTTTTAATACCCCAGACATTATACACAGCAGGGATTTAACAGGAATTTTTAAACCACATATTAAATATATATTCTATACAAAGTAACATTAGCAATAATTATAAAATAATTTATCACCAAAATTACCCCTCTAAATTTTAGAATTTGAATGTATACTTCACCTCTCCAGATTTGTAAACACAAATACTTTATGCCAACATTTGGGAAGTATTAATCTTAAAGGGCTTATTTTGAATTAATAGAGATGTCAGAATCCTACATGGTAACTGGAAAACTCAATCGAAATAGAAGAAATATAAATTAATATAAATTAGTTTATAAACTTTTTTTTTGAGACAGAGTCTTGCTCTGTTGCCCAGGTTGGAGTGCAGTAGTGCGATTTCAGCTCACTGCAACCTCTACCTCCCATGTTCAAGTAATTCTCCTGCTTCAGGCTCCCGAGTAGCTGGTAGGTATGAGCCACCATGCCCAGAAAATTTTTGTATTTTTAGTAGAGATAGGGTTTTGCCATGTTAGCCACGCTGGTCTCCAACTCCTGACCTCAAGTGATCCTCCAGCCTCGGCCTCCCAAAGTGCTGGGAATACAGGCATGAGCCACTTCACCAGGTCTGTTAGTTTATAAACTTTACTAGACAGCTTCTCTGACCAGAAGGTAGGAAAGTGATTGAAGAATAACCCCAGTGAAAAGATTACTGCAAGATGGCTTGCAGAATTTCTAGATCAATACAGAAAGCACCAGAGGCTCAACTTATTGGGGAAATAGAAGTGAGTCTACAAAGGATCTTGCTTTGCAGACACTTTTTTTCTGCTCTTAGAGGAAACCTGCCTGGCTGTGGGCAGACCTATCTGGGCCAGGTCTTCAATCCTGTCCTACACTGGCCTGCCCTGGGGAATCTACTGTCCTCCTGTCAGAAAATGCAATGGCTTCCTGTCACCAGTTAGCCCTGCTTTTCCTCAGCAAAGTTGATCAGATTTTGCTGATATGTATTAACTATGCATATTATTACATTCAAAGAAAAACATGATCTCAATTTGGCTGCATATTCAAAGTGCCGGTCCCCGTTGTCCTGCCTAACACTCTTAACTGCATACATTTAGCCGTTGGTTGGAGAATTATTTCAATTCAGATTGAAAAGAAACAGCTCTGGCCTTGGTTATTTTGGCATACAATTCTCCAATATGACTCTGTTTTCTAAGCAGACATTAATGATTCTAAAACTAATATTCATTGTTTGAAGAGGCACAGCGGCCTTGGCATTTACTTAACCTTTTGTCTCATGTATGAGACTGAGTCAGCCTAAATCCTCTTCTTAATTAATATCTTTTCTTTTTATGGCCAACGTTATTTATTGAACAATTTGCATGTAACAATTAGAGCCACGAGAGCTTAAGAAAACTCTTCCTGCTCAGAAGTCCACCTGTTCAGATTTTTATTTATTTAGTTTTTAAGGTTGTTCAGATTACATAAACTCAGGGAAAGCTTGACTAAAGTCATGGGGAATACATTGGGGCAGATATATCTTATGTAGGTGATCCCACCTGCTGGAGCCCAAAAGAAAAGAAGAAAAATATTCCTTTTATTTAAAAATGATGTGATTTATTTAAGCAAAGAGTATGGATTTATGCTGTTCTGGGTATCTGCAGAAAATTCCCATTAATGTTGGCCATTGTGTGGAGGGATGAGGCGTAGCTCTAAATAAACCAATATGCTCAAGGAATAAGGTGTTGTATGTGAAGATATTTCTTTTAAAATAACATGAAAAATGAAAGTAATAAAATGTTAAAAATAAAATAAATAACTTTATCAATGGTCTTAAACCATACCAAAAAGTGAACTACTATTTACCATCTTCTCTCAAATTTCTGTCCACAGGAATTCATAAATTTGGCATAATTTTAATCATAGTACAGAACAGCATTTTTAGATATATCAAGTCCTTCACTTTTGTTGACATATTGTTTCAATTTATTATATTGAAGATCTGCATAATATTCAAGAAATTAGATGTGCTCAATAATTTAATTAATACCATATTGTGGCATTATATTCTTCATAACATTTTTTATGTAATATAATATTGCATAAACATATTGAAGAATATAGCTGGTTCCTTTTTTTTTGCCATGCAAGTAGAATTATTGGGCAAAATAGCATGCACATTTTCTATTTCTTGGCAATAATATTTAATAATATATCACAGTGTATTTTGATTCTAGCAATGTATGGGTATATTGGTTTGATAACCTTGCCAGAGATGCATATTACCTATATTTTTGAAGTTGTGCTAAATGGACATGTATAAAATTTTCTTGATAACATAGAGTTGACTCCCCCAAATCCAGTAATTATTATTTCAAACTATGTTATTCAAAATTTTGCTTAATTAGCTCATTGGGGAAAACCAAAGATTTTAAATCATTGAGGCGCTTTCAAGACCTGAGGTTTATTATTAAATCACTAAATGCCAATAATTTTTATATAAGACTCCATGTGGAAATGTGGAAGATATAGAAGATGTTTCTGAAGGTGTACTGATGCACTTGTTTGACCAGTACTTAACATGAACTTACTGTGTACTGTGTGACTATTTCTCTTTCTGAAAGGGAACCAGAGGGTGCAAACTCTTTATTTGAGGGCCCTGGTGACTCAAGGTTATACTCTAGAAAATCTAATTCTTTCCTTTCCCAACTGGCATTTCAAAGATATTTCAAGTACTCATGTTACCAGATATTAAGCACTTCAGCAAGAAATTATCTAAATTTCCCAATTTGCTCCTTAAAGACTTCTTGCAGACTCTTTTTCAAATTTGCCTGTGGAGTGCAGATTTTCTTGTGCACAATGCTGAATTTATTTAGATAGTAGAAACCTTCCTGGGTGATCCTGATTGTCTCAAAACATGACATATAAGAAGACTAGTTCATAACAGAGCCCGGCAGATTTTTCTGGAAAGTAACTTGCAGAAAAATGAAAGGCTAAAAGTCTAATTAGAGATATAAATTGTTTTTTAACATATTAGTAGCAACAAAATCAGTGAATGCTTTTTCATGTTCATAATGCTTCAGGGAACACCCTTGAACATGTCTCCTTATAGTATGAGAATATTTCTCCAAAGTATATATCTGGAAATGACATTAATGGGTGGTAGGAAATGGACATCTTCAAAGTTTTCCATCATTGACAATATTTTCTCCAAAATTGTTGTAACAATTTAACACCTCTATCAATAAGGCATAGAAATTTCCACTTTCTTACATTTTCAAGAACACTTTGTTATCAGATTTTAATTTCTGCCTAAAACTTGTAAAAGGGTAGGGAGCAGTTGTTTTAATTCTGTAATCACTAATTAAATGGAGCAGTTTAACAACAACAAAAAGAAAGGAAAGCCCTAATGGCCAATAGAAAGAATAACTTCTGATATTTGATAGAACAGTGGGGTACCTACAGTTCATGATAATTTATTGAATATTTCAAAATAGCAGAAGAAAAGATTTGAAATGTTACCACTGCAAAAAATAATAAATGTTTGAGGTGATGAATAACCTAAATGCTTTGATTTGATCATTATACTTTATATGCAAGTATCAAAATATCACGTGCCCTATAAATATGTGCAATTATTGTGTATCAGTTTTAAAAAGATTCACCTGCTGAAGTCATCTCACTACAATTCAACTGCACCAAATGGTCATTCAACCAACACAGCCCCACTCCTCAAGGTTTTAGATGACATTTCTGTCTGTGAATGATGAAGATCACCCTGCAGGGATTATTGGATTATCTGTTACCATGCAATGTCTTAGCTAACATTTAGTACTTTATTAAAGGTTAGTTGAGGATAAGGTAATATGCTGAATGGTTTGAGATGGGACACTACCTGGAAGAAAGGAAAAGATACTGATTTTAACTAGACAGTATGTATCTTAAAAATGGAATTATATTTTACAATAATAGAAGCAGAGTAAAAGTTATTTATGTAACATCTACAATTAGACACTGTTCTACAGATTTTTGTGTACAGTTGACCCTTGACCAACATGATAATTAGGGGCACTGGCCCCACATACAGTTGAAAACCCACTTGCAATTTTTGACTCCCTAAAAACTTAACTGCTAATATCCTACTGTTGACCTGATAGCATAGTCAACTAACATATATTTTGTATGTTGTATGTATTATATACTGTACTCTTACAATAAGGTAAGCTAGCAAAAAGAAAATATTAAGAAAATTATAAGAGAAAATATATTTAGTGTTAATTAAGTGGAAGTGGATCACCATAAAGCTCTTCATTCTCATCATCTTCACATTAAGAAGGCTGAGGAGGAAGAGGAAAAGGAGGCATTGGTCTTGCTGTCTGAGAAGTGGCAGGGAAGGAAGAAAATCTGCATGCAAGTGGACCCACAAAGTTGTTCAATGGTCAATTGTACGTATGTTTCATTTGTTTTCACACAAATAACAGGGAGGTAGGCATAATCTTCATTTAACACATTAGGAAACAATATTTAAATTCACAGAAGAGTTCAGTAAGATAGACAAAAACCCCAATTTTTAAAAATGGACAAAAGATTAGAACACACACTTTACCAAGGAAGAGACCTGGTTGACAAATAAGCACATGCATAGGTATTCAACATTATTGGTCATTAGCAACATGCAGGTGAAAACTGTGATGAGATACCATTACATGTTGATTAGAATTGCTTAAATTAAAATGACTGGTGATGTCAACAAGATGCGGATCTACTAAAAATCTCATTCATTGTGGTGAGAAAGCAAAATGGTAGAATCATTTTAAAAACTCTTTGACAGTTTCTTACAATGTTCAACATATCATATTACCTGGCAATGTCACTCCAGGTATTTGCCTACTGAAAATATAAGCCCACACAAAGGACAAGACCTGTACACAAATACTTGCAGCAGCTTTATCCATAGTTGCCAAAACTGAAAACAATTCAAAAGTCTATCAACTGAATAATGTATAAACAGATGAAATACTACTCAGTGATAAAAAGGTGTGAATTACTGATATATATAAACAACTAGGATGGATCCAAAAGCATTGTGCTAAGTGAAAGAAAACAGACACAAAAGGTTATATTTCATATGAATGAATTTATATGACATTTTGGAAGAGGCAAAACTGCAGGGACAAACATCAGATCAGTGGTTGCCAGAGGCTGGGGGTCTGAGGAAGGCATTGACTACAGAGATTAGCAGGGAACTTTCTGGGATGATGGAAAAGTTTTGTATATTGATTGTAGTGATGGTCATATGCCTGTGTATATTTGTCAAAACTCCTCAAGCTGTACATTTTAAAAGGTACAGTTTACTGTATGTGAATTCTATCTTAAATAAATCTGACAAAAAATGTACTTCCTGTATAATAAAGCTTTTAATCTTTTTAATTTATCTGGATATTCCTAGTGTCTTAGAAGAGAGCCTGACACATAGTAGGCATCAAATAAAGTTATGTTAAGTAGTTTCTAAGGAATTAGGAAGAAAGATGACAGTTTGACAGTGACAATAACATATTTTGCCCATTACTCAGTTTTATTTTTAAATTTTTATTTCATTGTGATAAGAACAGTTAACATGATATCTACCCTCTTAAAAATTTTTACCTGTAAAATATAATATCATTAACTACAGGCATTCCAGTTTTCTTTAGAATAGTCCAGCCATGATCACTCATGCCTGGCACCATTTCTGTAAAGCTCACACTTATGCAAGTGATATTTCTGTGAAACCGACCCATGAGTAATTTCTGAGTAGGTATTAAAACACCCTCACGTCTACAAGTCTAATATATTAATAAATGTGCTCTTTTCAATAAGACATCTAAATTTGCATGCACCATCCTACTTGTTATGTTCAGTACTCAATTTTTTAATGTTTCTTGGACACTAGCCAGTAAGTCTGAGTCCCTAGTTAGTTCATCTATTACTTTCTCACCACAATAGATTTGGGTCTCTGCCAAGAAATGGACTAATATTGCATACAAAAATTGTAAAATGCATTTCCTGATCTTCTGATATGTTCTTTCCCAGTGAGGGGGGAGTACACACACACACACACACACACACACACACACATCCAATCTATATACAAAAGCCATCCAAGTTAGGTAAACATTTTTTATTGTCATTATTAACATCAAGTGCCTTCTATAATCCAAGTGTTTGTTTGACCATTTACATGATTCTCTCACCCTGTGGACTGGAAGGGAACAATGAGTTGTAAAATCTGATAATGATCAAAGATGATGCCTCTCTGGAAAAAAAAAAAAAAAAAAAAAAAAGGAGTCAGAATTGTAGGAGCCCTCATTTCCACAGGAAAAGCACATTTTCTGCATTTGATTTGGCACATTCTCTGTGTCTTAATTTCAATGATTCCAAAATGAGATGCTCTTAAAGAAGGAAAAGGTTCTGTATTGGAGAGGGGTATTTTCCTTCTCTACCTTCATTTCCCTTAAAACATAAGCACAGAACTAATGAATGCTATTAAAGGTACTTGTAGAAATGATTCTGATTTGTATCTGATGACTAACTAACCTATTATTGCACTTCTTGGGCAGAGATTAATGGGAAATTCTTAAAGAATAAAGACTCTAACAAGCTTTAAAAATATGTGTGGGCCCAGACTGTACCACATGACCTCAGAAAGCCGAACCCTGGCTGTTAATATCCTTGACTAATGAACCAAGGCTACAGTCTGTGCTAGCAAAGTGTCAAGAAATAAGTAACCAGAGAGGTGACCTTTTAACACGCTTCTAAATGTAATTTTTAACAGAACAGTGTCAATAAGTTCAAAATCCCATATGCTTTTGATCTGATATGGAAGTACAATGCATCAACATTAGACAGCAAAAGGGAAAGAAAGAGGAAAGCTAGAGGAAAATGGACAAAAAAGAATCCAAAAGAATAATCTCCAACTAAGACTCCAAATACCTTTTCTTTACATAGGTAAGAATATAAAAAGTTCTGGTTCACTATTTCAACATTATCATCATTGTGAAAAAAGTAATAATTAATCATAATGGTTTCAGACTATTTCTATTAATTCCTTTAATAACTATTTATTTTTGCTTAGGTTTGAGATATATTGCATGACCTAGCAACCCTCCCTCTTCCTGCTCCTGGGTTTTCCATTAATACATTTAATCTTAAAGCATAAACTCTTGTGTCCATTAGATCTTGGGTCATTTCCCAGCTCAGACACTGTGTCACTAAGTATATTACTTAAGTTCTATAGAATCTCAGTCTTTTCATCTATAAAATGGGGACATTAATAGGATTTTTACTGGATTACTATAAAAATTAAATGGAAAAGTGAATCTAGAGATTTTAGCACAATATCTGATAAGTCAAAAGAGTTTTAAAGTGCTAGCTATTAGTAGAGCGACTGCAAATATTATTGTTATTGTTGATATAATTACTTGGAGTTCCTCAATCCCTTCTAATGCCTATTATTTCCACCTTCCCAAGTAGAAGGCTACCACTTTCATAGAGTGTGCAGCAGCCCTCTTTGTACCCTTTGCATCCTCCTATTGGGTGGCTAAGAACGTGAAAAAGTGAATGAACATTGCCCATCTCATGATTATATTTCCTCATAATATCAAATAGTCACTTAGTATAGTCAGTAACTTACAATAATAAAAAAAAAATAAGACAGGTACTATTGGAGAAATGTACTCTTTTTTTTTTCATTCTGTCTTTTTAACCTTTTTTTTTTTTTTTTTTTTTTTGATAGAGTATCACCCCAGGCTGGAGTGCAGTGATGCAATCTTGGCTCACTGTAACCTCCGCCTTCCAGGTTCAAGAAATTCTCTTGCCTCTGCCTCCTGAGTAGCTGGGATTACAGGCTCGTGTCACTGCACCCGGCAAATTTTTGTATTTTTAGTTGAGACAGGGTTTCACCATGCTGGCCAGGGTAGTCTGGAATTCCTGAGCTAAAGTGATCCACCCACCTTGGCCTCGCAAAATGCTGGGATTACAGACGTGAGCCACTGCACTCAGCCTGTCTTTTTAATCATTGACAATCTCATTATTTAGGTATATTCAAGTATATTCAAGTTTTAACAACTCGTGTTTAGGATAATACAATCTGTCTAAAAATTTGTTAGACAGGCAAGGAAATGTCTCTCCTTCAGTAACAGCAAAACTCTGTTTTGCCTTTCCAAATAGCTGATCCCAATTTTTGGAGCATTTTGCATTTTATATTCTTTAAAGTTCACACTGCAAACAATTCATGACTCTTCAGCTCCACTTGGGACAGCAAATGTTCATGGGTGTCCTCTGTTGGGCCAATTCCTGAACTCAGTCCTCACTTTTCAGGGGCTCACTGCCTAGAGGTAGAGGGGAATTATAATACAATATAGTAAGTGCTAAGGCGGAGAAGCTAACTCTTCCTGAATAGGAAAAGAGTAGTGAACAGTAGCATCCATTCATTCATTTACTCAGAATGGCACCATGTGTGGCCAATGGCGACATTGTGAAGAGCAAGGATTCAGGATGCAGACTGCCTGTGTTTACATCCTGGCTGTGGTCCTGGCCAGACATGTGTCCTGGCAGGCCACATCACCTCCCCATACCTTGTTTTCTTGACCTGTATAACGGAAATCATAACATAACCTTTCTTATGGGTTTGGTATTAAGTTTAAATAAGTTAAGTTTGGCAAGTGTTTAGAATAGTGCCTGGCATATGATCAGCATCATAGAAATGTGTGTTAAATAAAGAAAAAATCTATCATCACTTCCTGCACAATCCTTCATTCAACCCATACAGAGATTCCCAACCTCAAAAAGTCAATAATCTTCTAAGTTAGGGGGTGGGGAGACAGGCAAAAAGCAGCATATATAGAATGCTATATAAGATGCTATAAGATGACAAGTGCTATGGAAACAAAAAGATGTAGAGTAGGATAAGAGGATCAGGAATGTGGGGATGGGGGATGAGATGGTCAGTCAGTTAGGCTGGGCTCGTTGAGAACACATTGGAACGAACAGTGGGAAGAGATGCAGGAGAGGGTCAAGCAGATGTGGGTTGTATGGGGGACAGAGTGGGACAGGGGGAGCCCATCTTATGGCGACTGCTCTGGCTCTGAGAAGAGTTCATATTCTGAACATATTATGAAGGTAGAGCTCATGTTATTTCCTGATGGACTGGATGTAGGTTGTTAGATAAAAAGAGGAGCTCAGACTGACTTCAAAATTAAATTGGATTGGTGATCCCTGGAACCAAGAAGTATAAAGCACAGGACTCCAACAGAACAAACAGACAGGGAAAGTCTTATAGTATCAAGAAGATGAGAGTGGCTATACGTAGAAGTAAGTTGGAGAAAGAGCAGGATATAAACACAGAGAAGCAGGATAGAGACATATCGTAATAAACCTTACATGTAGTGCTCAGCAACCTCAGTCGTGCAGGCAGAGGGAGGTGCTGAGGATCTAGATTGTGGACTGGGGATAACCTTGTACTTGTAGGAAAATGCCTTCCATCAGGGTGGGGGCCCTGGGGCTGGCAGAATGATGGGAAGTAGGGAAAGCTGCAATGGTTCTCTCCACAGTTGAACTAAGGGAGAGGCAGCCAGAAAGCAATGCTATAGAGATTGAGTGTGGTTCTACTATGATAGAATTGACAAACAGTAACCATTTGGGTTGCAGGCCTGCGGAGGGGTGTGAAAGGTAGAAGCTAAAGAAAGCAAAATAGGAAACACAAGACAAGAAGCAGATTGAGGACATTAAAAAGCCCAAGTGTCTTTTTTTTTTTTGCTACATTTTTCCTTTTTTCACTCCATCTGGTTCTTCCTCCAATTTTAGAAGTCCTGGGCAGCTGAGCTTGGAGTTTAAGGGATCCTTTCATATTCTCAGATTTCACTCAGAGAAATCCTCTACCAAATTCTCAGGCTTCAAGAGATCCCCACCATGAAGGCACCATGATGAATGAAAGGGGTCTTTTTGTTTGAAATATTTTAAAAGTGTCATAATTGTTGGAATGTGAGGAAAAGGAGACCTGGGGAAAAGGAGAAGAAACAAAACACTTTCCAGACCTTCCCAAGAAGTAAGACAAGAGGAACTCTCCTAGCATCCCTTAGGAGGACATTGTTCCTTGATTTCATGTTAGCAAAGTTGGCAGTCCAGAGCTTAACCTGTGACAATTCTGGGTGGGCTTGTCTAGCCTGAGGCGGAAGCCAGTCCTTCTGGGTCTACTGAAACAAATTCTTAAAATCATAAGAGAAAAATTGGATTTGAAGGAGTTTGTTTCACGAGAACTGGAGCTCCTGTAAATGAATTTTCTTAGATCTATAGTCAGAGTGAGTGGTGGAAAGACAGTAGGGAGAAAAAGATATTTTCCATGTCTCTTTACTAAACTCGTAAATAAATAGTTCCAGAAAGGACTCGAATACTTCTTACTCATCCCTTTTAAAGTGTTCACTGATAGCAGCCAACAAAATTAAGTACTACCTACCTTCAGTGCTACTTTTGAATTTAACGAAAAAATTCTCAATGACTAAGGATCCTTCAAAGCCCCAAGGAATCTTCCTTGGAGTAGGGCTTCAAAGATGTGGAACTATTTTCAGCCAAGTATTTTTCTTTGGATTTTCAAAGAGCACAAAAATAGACTAACCAGCCAAGATCAGGATCATTATCTTGATCATCTTCCATTATCATGATTAACAATCATTGAGCTGTACTATTTGAAGCTGTGTTGAATGCTTTCCAAGATTGCCTCACTATTATCAAACCCATGTTACTGAGGAAGAAACCGAGTTTTAGAATTTCAAAGTAAACTTGATCAACATTTCACAGTGGACAACCAACATTTATTGAGAAACTATTTATCAGCCGGGATGGGCCCAGAAGCTTTCAAACCTCTCAGATTCCTTTTATTTTTTCTGTTTTACATATAAGAAAACTGATGCTCTAAGTGGCTCAATAGCTTATCCAAGATCATCCCATTTGTAATGTAAGTGATCTAATTGTCCTTAATTTTAAACCAAACATAATTTATCTTGGGAGTATGGAAGACTGTTCTCATCCCAATTCCCAATAGCCCTTTGCTGCTTTTCTTCCCTTTCAGTTCAGGTAGTAAGTGACAATCCCTGGATAGGCCATTACCTATCCCCTTGGTCTAAATTAATTTTTGAAATTTCATAATGTAATGATGGTCATACTGACTGACCCACTTTTGGCCTACAAGATTTAATTGAAAGGCTGCCAAGGAGGATAAGACTCCTGGAACAAAAATATAAAACTTTACAATGTTAAAAAGAATTGTCATTCTTTTGTCTGGAAAGCAGAAATAAAGCCTGGAGCTGTAGCAGCCACCTTATAATCATAAGGCACAACTGTCAGACTCAAGTCCCAAAGCTAAGAGAAAGAAAATGACAGAGCACAAAGAAACAAAATGCTTTTGTCCATAATAATATAGTTCAACTCCAGCACTAATTTTAGACTACCTAAATATGCTATTAGATTTTTTGTACTCATTTTTTTTTTCATACTTGAAATATTTCTGATCAAGGCACCGTACTCATAATCTTGCCTATGGCTGTGAAACAGAGCAAATGAAATACCCACCAAATGAAACTGATCACCTAGGATTTACTTTTACTAATCAATAATTTCTAGCCTTTTTTTTTTTTTTTCAGAGTTCTTGCTTGTTTAGAATAATAATAGCTGAAAAAGCCATAGTGAAAATCCACACCACTGGTAATATCTAACTGCCTGTGAATTCTAAGGTAAAACAAAAACAAAAGTAGACTGCTTCCAGACATTCTTGGTCAAATACTATGTATATACATGTTTAAGGTAGACTGCACCAACCTTATGACAAAACAGAACTAATTACATGGATTACTTTTAGCTGAGCCCTTACTTGTACTCCATGCTATGCTTAGCCTTTCACATTCACTATGTAATTTGTGTATCACTCTAGGTGGTTGTCATATTCATCATCATTTTAAAGGTGAGAAGGTATAGTAACTAAATATAATAGCAAGCTTAACCACAGACATGCAGATGGAAAGTGTCACGCCAGGGTGTGAATCTGGATCTTTTTTTAACGACAAAGATATTCAGTGTCCTTAAAACCAACTAATTGAATGAAACAACTGTCAAACCAGTGGTTGGGTATTTATTTACTGATAACCTGAGGCCGGGTACAGTGGCACACACCTGTAATCCCAGGTCTCTGGGAGGCCAAAGCAGGTGGACCCCTCAAGGCCAGGAGTTCAAGACCAGACTGGCCAACATGGTGAAACCCTGTCTCTACCAAAAATACAAAAATTAGCCTCATTTGGTGGCACACACCTGTATTCCCAGCTACTCGGGGGGGGGGGGGGCGGGTTGAGACATGAGAATTGCTTGAACCTGGGAGGCAGAGGCTGCAGTGAGCTGAGATCGTGCTACTACACTCCAGCTTGAGTTGTAGAGCGAGGCTCTGTGTCAACAACAACAGTAATAATAATAATTTATTTGCTGATTACCTGAATAAACTGTCAGTACTTTTGAGAACCAACTCTGTTAGAGTCACCTGGTCATTCAACTGAGGGGCCATTTACATGTACTTTGTGTGGACTGCAACACAGGAATCCCATGGACCATGTATGTTTTTGCTATTTCACGCTTCCCTAGGTCTAGGGCAGTTCACTTCACCCTAAAAAGTTGTTTACCCTCTATAACACTTTAGGAATTTGGGAGATATTTCCTATCTTCAAATCATTTTTAGTTTAGCAAACCTGTGCATAGGCAGAGTG
This sequence comes from Macaca nemestrina, assembly GCF_043159975.1. Lineage (NCBI taxonomy): Eukaryota > Metazoa > Chordata > Mammalia > Primates > Cercopithecidae > Macaca > Macaca nemestrina. The sequence continues at coordinate 59,506,894 of NC_092137.1, read as the reverse complement.
CTTGGCACATTAGAAATGATCAGTAAAGATACTCAAATAAACAAATAATTTGAATAAATGAGTAGATGGACAAAGTAGTTGGCTAACTGAATTATTGATTATCAGTAGTTGATTCTCACTTTGTATCTGCCCTTGAGGCTTGAGTAAGTGTCTCACTTCTAAAGTAAGTTATTTTCCCTTGGCAATTTGACTCGTTTACTGTAATAAGTTAGCTCACTTTAAGAAAACACTTTACTTTCAAGAGTACCTTTCTTGGTTGTCTCACCTACATCTCTGCCACAAGCACCTAAAACATAAGGATGGTGACAGATTAATCAGTGCACCATGTTGTTCCTTAGTTGTCATCCCCAAAGTATCATAGGACTGTTGGCCCTCGCTGCTAATGCTTCCAGGAAGAAAATACACAAAGCACTTGAAAAAACTACCTTGCGGGATGGTTTAATTGTTAGTTGGCTAACTGAAAATACCAGTAAAGATATAAAAATATTTATGATTTCTGTTTGACTTTGAATTCATATTTGAATATGAATATTTACGCATATGAATTCGTATGGGTAAAAAATACACCCAATGGATCTCTGGAAAAATAAAAGATTTCATCATTGCTATTTATTAAGTACATGTGCATCAGATTAAGCCTGCTTCAGTGATGTTTTATATTCTCACTCTTTGTTCCATTCACGTTTGATTATATATTCATCTGAGTGAGGTGGTGGCAGTTGGTAGTAGGGGAAAGAGAATGCTTCTTTCTATATATATTCAGAAATAGTTTATTTATTAATTAAGTTTATTGCAGAAACATTTGCTAAGTACCCACTACAGACATGACGATGAAACAGTAATTAAAAATCTTGATCCCACATCTCCAACAATTGAACTTATTCCAGACATTCTTAATGAGTCCTAAACTCAACAACATAGTGTAACTAATTTGTAACCCAAAACTTCTGCTCTTATTTGCAGGCTCAGTTAATCTTAGCACCTTTCACCAATGTCACTCAATTAAAAACCAAATGCTTGTGTAATTATTTTGATATCTTGTCTTTTATCTAATATGTGAAGTCCCTAAACTTATTGATGTTACTTCTTATACGTTTTTCAAACTTGCACCCTGTCTTTCTCTACTAGTATCCCTTGATAACCACGGAATGTCCTTTATAGGGCTATCTTAGGTGATGCGTGACACATAATAATATTCCCTAAATGCCAGGTATTATTTGGAGAGGAGGAGGAGAAGTGGTGTACTAGTTTGGATAAAGGAAAATTTTGTGCTATGGAAAGAATAAGAATTCAGTCAGCCATACAACAATGTAATTAAAAGTCCAGGTTCTTTCTTTCTGCTGTCCCACATGGTCAGATATTTTGTCATAGTTTAAAATATTGCATCTGAGCATGAATATATCCATTGGAAGAAAAAAAACTATCTAGATCAGTGTGTCTTTAAAAAATGAAGAAATATTTTTCAAAAACTTTCAACAAAACTATCCTCACATCCCATTGATCAGACTATCACATGCATGCCCCTCAGCCAATCACTAACAAATTCAGTGGATTTTCTGAAATTTCCTTGGACTAATCTGGATTTATCCCTGAACTGAGGATATGAGTGCCTCATCGAGAAATGGATGCAGAAACACAATTGGAATTCAGTTACTAATGAAGGGGTGAGAGTTGAGCTGTCTGCCAGGGCCTCAACAGTGACCACAATCAGTACATAGTTGCAATTCAGGTCTTGGATACATCTTGCATGGGTGACTGCAATAGCCTCCTGACTAGCAGGATTAACTCTAATTCCTGCACTCCTCAATCCCTTCTCCACAATGTTACCAAATCTTTCTAAAATATGGATGTGGTGCCTTGTTGAGCTTTTGCTTGGCTTTCTACATACATTACAAAATACAAATTTATCAGCATAGCATTTTAAGTTCTTTACGTAACAGTCAAGGATTATCCTTCCAGCTTCATTCCTGATGCCCGTATTCCTTGATCTAGCCAACAGATACAGGCATCTTACACTCTCAGCTACACAAACATACCAGAAACTTCTAAATTTTTAATCCCTGTACTTGCTTCTCCCTTGACTTACAAATGTCCCTCCCTATCCTCATCTAACTAGGGATAAATCTCATTTATCCTTCAACACACTTCCAGTATTACCTTTCTTCTGGAGACATATTCTAAATTTGTCGCTCCTTTGTAAGGTGTTTCGAACATCATAATATCCCTAGAAAAGAAACTGAAGAATACCTTTCTGGAGAAACTGGCCTCAGAGGGAGAGGAAGAGGGGGAAATGAGTGAAAACTATCATTGTAAGCTTTGGAGCATCATTTGACTTTTAAAGCTATATACATAAAATATTAAATATTATCATATAACTATGTTAAATTAATTCAATTAAGAAATTGCATTTTAGAATAATATTAAATGTGTGTTTGCATATAAGTTTATATATAATTAAATTTCAAAATTAAATATTACACCTGAGAATAATACTACCTACCTAATGAGGTTGCTATTAGAGTTCAATAATAGGTCCCAAACACACCTTGACATTGAGAATAAAAGAGAGTTAATAAATGTCATTTGCCTTGACGTCTCTTTTCATCTTCTACCTGCATTTGTTCATTTATGAAACAAATATTTACCATGTACTATATGCCAGGCACTATTTTAGTATCCCATGAGAAAGTAAAGCAGAGTTGTAGTACAGTAGAAGAAATGGGGTGAGCTAGAATCACTAAACTACTCCCCAAGTGTTGAGTCTATGGAACTGTAGGTAAATTTTAAAACACTGCACATAACTGCAAAATAATATAGACTATATTGTTATAGTGTGACAGTAAAAGGGAGAATTTTGTTGTTGTTGTTGTTAAAGAATAGCTTACATATACTTTTCTAGTTGTCACCACACTTAGGTTCCTCTAATGAAATGCTTGCTAGTGGGTGTTAGCAAACTAAAGACACATGGAACTCACTGTGATATATAGTTTACATTTTTATTAATGACTTCAGATTTAAGGCTATATTAGTTACTCATTTCTTGAGGCCATATTAGTTTATGAAAGCACACATATTTATACGCACACACACACACATCTCCTTTACTAACTCACAGAAATACGTATCTTCAAATATATTTCTGTTCAAATCTTGACATTCTCTGAATGAGAAAATAACCCCTGAATGGATAATTTGGTAACTTTAATATGGTTTATTGAGTTTGTAAAAGACAGTCTCTTGTTTTAATACTATTTGATGATTAGTGATACATTGATTGAGAATTAACAACTATCTTGTTTATAGAATTCATTTAAAGGACTGTTAAGCCCTAAGCTATGATTTAAAAAATGATCTAGGCTCAGTTTAGCATTCATTACACTAAACATGTCAGCCAATGCCAGTCCAGAAAAGTGAATACCACTTCATTAACAAAATGCAGAAATGCTCACTGACAGCTGGCAAAGTCCAATCAGAACTAACTGACTACTTTTGAATCAGCATCTGTTTCACTTTGCTAATCAGCCCTGCTTCCCTCATTTTTTCTTTTGGGAAAGAAGACGAAAGAAAAGATAGCTTGTGAACCTCTAAAGAAGAAAAAAAAGTAAAAGAAATACCTGTATGTGTGTGTGTGTGGATGAGAGAGAAAGAGATTGATTTTAGTTTGGAGAAACAAAGGCCATGGTTACTTTTACTATTTATCCTAAAAAGAAATTATTGAGGGACAAGTGTCAAATGTTGTCACGTGTAGGGGACTAAAGTTAGCCTTTCTGATGTCAGGTTACTGCGGTTTTAACAAATGCAACTGAAGTGGAAGATAGAAGAAACAGAATAATTTGTATGGAAAAAGTTGCTACAAAATCCAGGCTATATTATTTTACATTTATGTAGGGAAGAATTTAGTAATCTTGCTTAAGTATTATTTCTTTTCTTGTATTTCTATTTTGGCAGATGCAATCTCTGATTAATTCAATTGAACACAGGAAGTGCTCACCTTGTGGAAAGTAAAAGGGAGAAAATGCTTTTGTTGTCACCTACTCACAAATTTGTATAGTTAGTTACAATCTCTCTCCCCCACATTCCTCACCAGCCCCCCACCACCCCAAAAAATAGTAGCAAAGGAAACTGGGAGAGAGGACAGAAGAAAGGACTAAAGAGAGAGGAAAAGACCAGTCATTTAATATGTTTGCCTACATGGAATTCTACCTTTGAACTTCCAAGTGCAACTTTATACATTGTCTTTTGACATTACGCAGTTTGGAATACTGAAAGCTCTCAGCTTAGACAACTAAATTATTGCTTGTCAATTTAGCTTGGGATGAAAGACAGGTGTTTTGTTTCACAGTAAAACTCCATTTAGAGCTTACATTGGCTCTAAATCCAATCCCAGCATCTTGTTGTGGGATGGCATTGAAGTGTATCTCTGTAGGAATTATCAGTCAGCCCGACAGTCAATCCACACAAGCTCCTTCTTCACCTTGGTTCCTCCGGTTGGGCATGCCTAACACTGTTTAAAAGCAATTGAGATAAAGACCCCTTCGAACTCCAAGGGTTAGCGTTCTTGCTGATATTTCACTAAGATTTTGCCTCTAACAAAGAACTAAGCTTAGCGAAGTTGAAAATCCCTATTAGTCGTCTTAGAAGCCAAGGCAATACTTTATGATTCTTTAGTAGATATTTGTTAAAACTGTGATTTAATTTATTAAATAGCTATTTTTGTATTTCTAATTTAATGAAATAATGTAGTGGGTCCTCTATTCAGGAAATTTTTTATTAGTACATATGCATTTGTTACTCTGATTCAGACGTTTGATGTAAAAGGCCCAGCTGAGTGGCTAAAATTGTGTTTTTATAGGCTGAAAAACAAAACTTTTATGCAAGCTTCTTCACTTCTCTACCCTCCTCTTCTACTTTGCTATAGTTTCCACTATTTCTAGCATCATCTATTCTAATCTACGCAATAATGAAAGCCGGTCACTTCTACTCATTACCACGGTAGAGAAGAACTCTCAGCAAGTCTGGGAAAATCAAGCCATGGTTCTGTATTACATTTTTGGCCTCCTGTAGTGGAAAATAAGTAGTGGGGACCTTATTTATCATGGATAAAACTGGCATATACATAGATCTTATACTATTTACCAGTTCATAATTCAAAACTTTAACGTAATGGAGGTTTTAAAGTAAAAGAAACCTAGTTCTTCTACTCAAACTCCACCACTGTTTTAAAGAAGATATTAAGTAACTTGATTAAGTTCAAAGATCCAAGTAGTTCATACAAAGCCAGGACTAGACCCAGGTATTCTGATTGATAAACTAGTTCTTATTCCACTATATAGCCTTGAATAAAATGTTTTACCCAAAAGATATTTAGCCCCTTTTATGGGATCAAGACTTGGGGCCTTTGAAAGTACATAACTTTTCAGGTAAGCTTAATTTAGAGAAGATTATAATTACATATTTATCATAGTTATTATATAGTCTCTGTTTATCTTTCAATGTAGCAATTGTTTTGACTTTTTTCCCCTGAAAATGCTTGGATTAGAATGAAGATTCAGTGACAAGGTTCTCTACGAGCTTCAATAAATTAATACATTTCTTTCAATGGATTTGTAAAACATCTTGAAGATGAATGCACTATATTATTTAATATATATCTTTCAGTGTCTAGCATAAATGCCTTAGGCTCCTAATGGATATTTGTTGAATTTCTAATTTTGTGTGTTTGATTCAGTTTCCTTATCCTTTATCATCTAGGATTCATCATTCATTAATAAACAATATTAATTTCTTTGGACAAAACTGCCTATTAACCAAGCAAACTATTATTAGTCCGTCTTTGACCTAATTTTCAGTTAGGAGTATGGTGATCAGGTAGGGGTATGATGTGACCAAATATAGTCCTTTTATTTGGCTACAAGATGTGTCATAGGAGGAGATATAACTAAGAACAGTTGGATTTTTATGAACTCATAAAAATGTCCTACGCTGAAATAGAGAAAATGTCTGCCTTAGTCTTTTAAAATAAACAACCAAGTATGTTTTACATCTGTCAACTGGAAATACCAATACAGGACTATTGTGAAAAGTCAAGTGGATTAGAGGTGATGGTAATAAAAATGTTAAAAGCAATATGTAAACTGAATGACATTGGGAGTAGTAATCATAATTATAAAAAACATAGTAACTCTGAAGTTTACTGCATATTCAGGGGTTAGAGAAAGGATCTTGGGTCAATTCTTAGCAAACAAACAGAAAGAGTTCTTCAGGTTCTAGGGCCAATGATTCAAGACATAAAACACACAGTAATTGACAACCCGGGCTATCCCTACTGGCCTTTAGTTCTTACTCCGCCTATAAAAAAGAACTTCATTCAAATGCATGGTTGACAATGAAATGGACGTTTCATCACATTGCCCTACTCCTGACCTCCACACTGACCTCCAGATCACCCCTCAGTCAAAATGTTAAAGGAGTCACCAAATGCAGTTTTAAGCTGAATTCAGCCTAATTTTCTGAAGAGAAAGTCAGAGAGTAATGTATTTTCAGTGGTGCCTTTTAAATCTTGTAGTTGAAGGCTTCTGTGGCATGATTAGCATTGATGATATCATCAATTTATCAGTTTACTGCCAAGGAGTGTTTCTTCTTTTATTTTTCATGTATCTCTTAAGCCATGAAATATTAAAAAAAAATAACAAAAACAAAACTTTGAAAAAGGGAAGAGATACCTACATTCTTTTTGTTGTTTATGATGCAAAAGATTAGTATTTTCTGACCTGTTCTATAAGTTACCTCTGAGTCAAATTTAGAATTTATCTGGATAAAAGGTAAGTGAATAGGTTAGTACCAGAACCCAAAATGGAGCATGTGGTATGACTGGATTTTAGCATGACCTTTTTCTGTTTATGTGGTAACAAACCAATTAGCTGTTCGAGGAAATAATTGTAGAAGAAATCATCCAATCAGGTTCAGAAATTATCTAGCACATGATTAACCAAATTGTTTGATTTTGATGATATTTTTAATAATAAACTTCTTTTCCTTTGGCTTAAAACAAATGTGAGCAGGCTATAAGGAATCACACAAACAAATGCAAATCAGTTAATTAATTAAGAAGTTCAGTCAAAATAGTTCTATGGCATTGTACATCAATTGACTCCTAGCCTTTTTAACATGGACATTTGGTTCCCCCTAGTTTTTTAAGGAGTTTCTAAAACCACATGCTCCAAATATTATTCAAAAGATTGAATAAGGTTTACATACATTTGTACTACTATTTTTGTGTATACAAAAGCGTCTTAAATTAAAATTAATTTAAAATGCATGATTTCATTATACATTTTCTTACAACATGTGTACAACTGTTACTGTTGCAAAATAGCCTATAAATTTTTTTTTGGCCTTAAAGGGAGCATTCTTGTTCAAAAATATTGGAAACAATGGCTTAAATAAAATGACAATTTTTTTTTTAGTCTTTAGCTACTGGGCTCTAAAGTCAGACTTTTTTCCTCAGGAAACTGTCTGTGCCAAATGACCACTTTGGGATTTTCTAAACCTAAAACTCATTTTTTCTCTTTGACCTATAAGCCTTGAGACATACTTGAACTACCTTTTAATTCTCTTTAGGAATTGTAAATATTTGTTAAGTAACCTGAGTATGGCTCAGTGGTCATGTGGCACTTACATTTGAATGGAGGATTTTATCAAATGAATGATAAGTTCACCAAAATGTTATTTTTTAACATAATGATAAATCCTTCAACTATTGTATTCACCAGTTCACACAAGATAAAGTTTATATTCACTCAAATAATATTTAAGAACCTTCATAATTTTTTTCTCAATATACCAGCACCTCATACACTAGAGTAAGGTTTGGTAAACTTTCCATTAAGGGGGAAATAGTAAATACTTTAGGCTATGTGGGCCATACATTCTCTGTTACTACCACCCAACTCTGCCTTTGTAGCACAAAGGCAGCCATAGACAACATGCATATGAATGGTTGTTGATGTGTTCCAATAATACTTTATTCATGGAAACTGAAATACAAATTTCATCTAATTTTCACATGCCATGAAATAGTCTTTTTATTTTGCATTTTTTCCCCTAGCCATTTAACATTTTAAAACATTCTTAGTTCATGGGCTGTGCAAAAACAAATGGTGGGCTGGGTATGGCTTGTGGGCTGTAGTTTGCTGACCCTTATACTAGAACATTTTCAAATATTTTCTGAACATGCTATGAGTTTCTGTGCTTCCACACCTTTCCTTTTTATAATTTGTTTTTTATTTCAATAAGTTTTTAGGGAGTGGGTGTTGTTTGGCTATGTGGATAAGTTTTTTGGTGATGATTTCTGAGATTTTAGTACACCCATCACCTGAGCAGTGTACACTGTAACCAATGTGCAGTCTTTTATCCTGCACCCGCCTCACACCCTTTCCCCCAAGTCCCCAAAGTCCATTGTATCATTCTTATGCCTTTGTGTCCTCATAGCTTAGGTCCCACTTATGAGAAAGAACATACAATGTTTGATTTTCCATTGCTGAATTACTTCACTTAGAATAATGATCTCCAATTCTATCCAAGTTGCTGCGAATGCCATTATTTCATTCCGTTTTATGCTGAATAGTATTCCATGGTATGCATATACCATGTTTTCTTTATCCGCTCATTGATTAATGGGAATTTGGGCTTGTTCTATATTTTCGGAATTGCAAATTGTGCTACTATAAACATGCCTGTGCAAATATCTTTTTCGTATGATGACTTCTTTTCCTCTGGGTAAATACCTAGTAGTGGGACTGCTGGATCAAATGGTAGATCTACTTTTAGTTATTTAAGGAATCTCCATACTGTTTTCCATAGTGGTTATACTAGTTTACATTCCCACCAATGGTATAAAAGTGTTCCATTTTCACCACATCCATGCCAACATCTATTTTTTTTATTTTTTCACTATGACTATTCTTGAAGGAGAAAGGTGGTATTGCATTTGGTTTTGATTTGCATTTCCCTAATAAACACCTTTCCTTATATAGTTCCCCTATTCTTATATCTTTCCCTTTTTACTTTGCCTAACTAAATGCTAACAAAATTAAGCTCAAGTGACACTCTCTCTAAGAATCTTTCCATGATTACAACTCACCATTTCATGCAAAACAAGAATTTTATCCCATTTGGTTCTAATAGTACTTTGCACATGCTCTGTTATAGGAACAGAGGCAAAATACTTAGAATGTCTGTGCCGAATATTTCTTGAATGAATCAATCAATGAATAAATGAATGATGGAGACACTAATGATTGACTTGTACCACAACTGTTTACTGAGGTATTTCCATGACCTAAAAGTGAGCCCCATATGGGGTGCCAGTTGTAGTCGTCTTTCTCTCCCAAAGGCCTGGAACATGTTTGATGTGTGGTAATATTTTAGGAGTTTTGTTGAATTATGTATTGAAGGTGAATCTCAGAGATACAGCTAGGGAAAATTGATTTTATTTTTTATGGGCATTCTTATGTTTCTGAGTTGAAATAGTTTCATCTGATTCTGTACAAAATGGCCATACCTAGCTCCCCAAAGCTAAGTTAAAAGTCACAGATCTCCACTTTCCTGTCTCTACTTGTAGACACATGCTTGTTTATATTTGGCTAATTAAAATTAATCACCCTAGTTCTCCCTTCCCTACAAGGGCATTACTTCCCATTAACTTCAGTGAAGCTTGTTTGACTTCAATGAAAGTTTTTTACCTGCATAGGGACAGTCAGGAATCGGGACAAATATCTTTAAGGCTGTCATTTGTCACCACGAACAAAAGAAATAGAGATCCTTAGGCATGAGCCGCCGTAACACACTTCACGTGCCTCTCTTAATTCTATCCTTGCTGACAACCCTTGACTGCCACATAAAAGAAAGCATCAGAATTATAATTGAATGGTTCTGAAATATCAGAGACAGAACCTCTGAAAAGAAGGTTCACAAACTTATTCTTTGGCAAGGTTAGTGATTTGATACCTACAAACGGCCAGAACACTGGTGACAGCATTTCCAATGCACAGCATATGCACTCACTTTGAGTCGGGGTTGAATAGGAAAGCATGGCAACTCAACTTCATTCCACCAGCACACAGTTCTTTGACAACCCTCTACTATTCAGAATACCCATGAGCAAGGGAAAGTGAAAGAAGGGAAAGGCATCTGAGACACCACAACGATATCATAATATCCATACTCTAAAACGTGAGCATTTTATTCATGGTGTATTTATTTCAGTCAGAGTAACAGATATTAGGAGCATTTGGCAAAATTGGAGTGCCAATTTGTAGAGTACCTAAGCAGAAAGTATCCATTTTTAAATATTCTGTACATATAAAAAAATTAAGGCAAACTAGTCATATTGTTTCTAATAATCATCAAGTTACTTATTTTGCACAGGAACAGCATGGCACTCCCCTAAGATTATTGTTCCAGAATCCCCAACTTAATCGTGCCATGTAGCAATTGTTTCTACTGTATTTGCCAGCATTTAAATGAAGTAATACACATATAACCCCCAGTCCTAAAACTTGGCACTCAATAAATACTAGTTCGTTCTTTCAACCTTATCTCTTCCGGATAAAATAGAATTTTTAACTGAATAATCTAAAAAAAAGAAACTTGCAGCAAAAGATTACAGGGCAACCCACACTCACCCATATGGGGATGAGGGTGTAAGGAAAAAACTGATATTTATTGAATCCCAAGTCTTAGAGCTGGGGCTTTATATATGTTATCTCATTTAAATGTCCTAAGTAGTCCAATGAAGAAGTTGATATGGCCTGCATTGATATTTAGAGCTTATATTTAAAATCTAAAAATTTAAATTGTAAAAAGAACTGTTCCCTAAACCTTGTTCATCCTCTTCTTGACTTGGTTAGTTAGCCTCTCTCAATCGGAACAAACATATCTTTCTGTCTGAAATTTCATCATTAAGTCATTCTTTTGGTTAAGACATGTCTCTTTGAAAGTTTTGTATCAAAGTGCATGCTACCTGGGTCAGATAAACTACTAAGTCAATAAAATGCACTAAAATTTTCATAGAAAGCAAGTAATCAGATAAAAACAGCTTTGCCTTTGGGAGAAAAGGATAAATGAGACTCTGAGAGAAAGAAAGCTAGATATTAGAAGCTGAAACCTGGAACAACCCAGTTTTGGGGGATTCTGGCTTGCGAGATGCAGTGTGTGTATGTTGTGGTTCAGAGTAGTAGGGGATCACATGGATAACACACAGCATCCTTGTTAAAGACTGCATCAAAATCAAATTCCACTTCACAGTTCTGATGAGGACAAAGGGCATTGCGGTAAACATAAAACCATCTTCTAACTCCTCCACTCTCCAATCAGAAGATCCTTTCCCTTCTTTGCTATTGACTTTCCAATGGAGCAGCAGATAAGCATTGTGTGTGCTTCATAGCAGGCACTCCACTATAAAACAAAAAAATCACAATATCAGTCACCATAATTGATACTAAAGCCTGAAGCTGGATTTGGATGGGAGGCTGAGTCAATCTTTCAGTCAACGAATGGGACATTTCTATTGGCAGAGGTTTCCAGCTCCATTTCTCAGTTCCAGAGAGGGACACTGTCCAGAGAGCTTATTCCTTATGGTTTTAGCTTCTTCCATTTGTTTTACCTCATAGATTAGCTTAGCAAACCTCCTTTTAACATCTTCTGCCTCTGATGCTTATGTGAGTGTAGTAGAATCTCCTGTATCTGCATTCATGTATAATTTCTCTCTATATAGATTATCTTAACACATCCAAAACCAAATGCATTATTTTGTGAAGAATTTCCCAAACTCTCATGATGAAACATGTTACTCGGGGTGATTGTTAAAAACACAAATTCTTGGAGTCTGGAACCTATGCCTGCTCAGGGAGAGGGCCAGCTCTCTGCATATTTAACATGGAAGTGATCCCACCTCTGAAAGTCCATCACGACCAGGCCTGCTCCATCTTCTGTATTTCCTGCACAAGGTCTGGCACTTGGAGAGACATTGCTTCACAAGATGTCATGAACTAAATTAATGAACAGATACCATAGTTATAGAGATATCAAGTGACCAGTCTATTCCTCCAGCACCCATTCAATTAGTCTCCAAATTCTGCTGACTTTACCTTTACAAGAATATTGAATTCTTCCCTCTTCTCCATTCTCATTCTGTGATCCTAGTTGAGGTTCTCTTCATCACTCTCCAGAAGTAACTTTATAGCCCTTTAATCTCCTTTTTCATGGTCTCATCCACTGTTATCCAACCCTTAAAGTTCTACCAGTGGAATCTTTCAAAAACACAGATCACCGTGTTGCTTGAAAACCTTTCAACAATTTACTCGTCTCCCCCGAAAACCTGGAATAATGTCTCTAAGGCTCAGAGCCTGACACAAAGTAAGCCCCTTAAATATATAAGGGTATAGTTTGTACTCAAAGCTCCTCAAAACCTGATCTCCACCTAACTTTTCTATTTCACTTCTAATCTCTATCTGCACCTACTTCAGTGCCCCTACTAGCCCCTGCATTTCCCTCAAAAACTAGACCATTTGCATTCCACTCTGTTGTGCTCAGGCTATTGCCTCTGCTTTGTATACCTATTCTTTCCTTCCTTCTCCTTCCCTGTGCCAAAAGAAACTCCAATTCGTCACAAAAATTTTAAGTCTCAAATTTTTCTTAATCAAATTTTTCTTAAATTTGTTTAAGTCTCTCTTTGGGCACAGGTAGCATGTGAGCAGGTCTAACAGAACTCAGATACAGATTCTTGTGAGTCCTGACTCATCCTTTTCCTTTGGGGTGCTCTGACACCCCATTTCATTTCAGCACTTATAGGGCCAACCAGATGCCCCAAGAGTTCTGGAGATTGAGCCTGTGGGATCATTGTGGGGTTGTCCTGGAGCCACATGGCCATCTGGTTCCAGGAAAGCGACCTGGTGAATGCATTTTTCCTGCTAGTTGGTGCAGTATTTCTTTAGGAATATCATGTCATAATGGTGCTGACATGCTGATTTTGTATGACTTTCAAATCAGACACAGGAAGAGTTTAGGACTCTGGACTACCTGTAGTCCTCTGCCAGCCTTGAGCTTGAACTATGTGTGATCCATGCTTATACACCCATGTTCTGACCAATCACAGTGCTGGCTTCAGGCTGCAGCACCTGAGGGTCGTGGGGGTAACCCCGGACATCACTTACTCATGGGACCATTACTGTTGGCATTCAAAACAGTCACCCTATTCCTTCTGCAGGCTCTGTACCATATTTAGACAATCTACCAGGTGGCTGCAACTATCACCCCTGAGGCTTCCCGGACCACTGCTCCACACAACAAGGGGTCCTTCCCATTAATGTTCTTCATTGCCTCCAACTGATGTGGCCACATCATGAAATTCTGGATAGATTTAGGCCATGCTGGAGAAAGGACAGACTTTATTGTATAAATGGGACCATTTTTCTCACTCAATGCCTTCCTCTTTTTCTACCCTTCTAGCTAGAGGAAGTGGAAGTGAGTGGAAGGTAGGGATGCAGACAACATTGAAAGAGATCACATTCTAGAAATGCAATGATTATAGCCCAATTAGTTCATGAGAAAGCATGGCTGGAGATATATTGTTTCTATTGGAATACTATAGAATTCTGAACGGTAAACTTAACAAGATCAGGGAATAAGTTATTCCTCACATTTTCCGCATCCTCTGGGCAAGACTTACAATTGTAGTCATCATCGATGAAGCACAAAAGCAACTTTTGAGAGAATTACTGGAAACCAATATCTATGAATAGCACAATGGATGATGAAGTGACACAAGCCCTATTATAACTAGACTTTTACAAAATAGTACTAGGGAAGCTCAGAAGTAAGAAGATCAATATTATATCAATATATACAAGTTCTAAAGAGTCATGGCAGAGTAAGTAATATCAGCATTGCTAGCTTTTTTCATGGTGGGAGTTGTGATTTAGTCAGACCCAGTAATTCTGAAAATCAAAAAATAAAAGAAAAAAAATAAAGAGAAGTTTCTTGCACCTGAACAGATGGTGCCTGGACACTGAAAAGCTTTCACACACATTAATTACACAAGAAAAAAATATTAAGATTTTCTTCTCTACCCTTTTTTCTAAATTTTTAATAACTAGCTCTTGAAGTTTGTAATATTATTTTATATCAAATTGGTTATATAAAAATACTTTTTTTATTTTTTGGCCTGGAGAATGATACGACTTAGGAGCAGCCCTTCAGGCCACACAGGTACTAAGCAAGTGATGTGTACAGTCTATTTGCATCTTTACAATAGCCACAGTAACCAGTTATTATCTTATTACATAGAAAATAAAATAATTTGCCCATGCACACAATTAGTAAATGGTTAAACTGTGACTGTTATTCAGGACAACCTAATTTTTGTTTGTTTGTTTGTTTGTTTGTTTGTTTTTGTTTCTGAGATGGAGTCTCACTCTGTCACCCAGGCTGGAGTGCAGCCGTGAGATTTTGGCTCACTGCAACCTCTGCATCCTGGGTTCAAGTGATTCTCATGCCTCAGCCTCCCGAGTAGCTGGGACTACAGGCACGTGCCACTGCACCGGCTAATTTTTTTAATTTTTAGTAGAGATGGGTTTTCACCATGTTGGACAGGTTGATCGCGAACTCCTGACCTCAGGTGATCCACCTGCCTTGACCTCCCAAAGTGCTAGGATTACAGGTGTGAGCCACTTCACCCAGCCCCAGGACAACCTAATATTAATGTGTATACCAACCTTGGAAAAGTAGGACAAATCTATTCCACCTTAGTTGTGTTTCCTAGATAAGTGTTACCTTTATTCTTGTTGTAGAAATTATTATCATTATTATCATCATTATCACTAATAAAATATTTGCTGAATATTAGCTATGTGCCAGACATCATTCTAAGCATTTAATATGCATTATTCATTAAACAATTTTAACAAACTTATAAGGTACATATTAATAATATTTCCAAAGCACAGATGGAAAAATTGAGGTATCAGAGTGACTGGGTAATTTACTCAAGGTTACTCAGCTACCAGTGATAGAGAGGGGAATTAAATAAGACTCTGGCTCTGGAGCCCAAGCCAATCAGAACCAAATTTTCTAGTTTGGTTCCTTTTACCTATACTTATGAACTAGATTGGGACTTGGACATAAAACATCACAAACCACAATAAATGACTGGAAGCCATCTATGATTTTACTCTGGTGATTCAATTTATTTTCATTGGCATAATCTAAGGACTTAGCATTGCTGGTTTTAATGGCACCTCTGGTTCCTATAGATACAGTGGTTGAAAGGGTAAGCTTTGCAGCTGGTTACAGTGAGGTCACCATGAAAATACTCCAAAGGGGAACTCACTTAATTCAAAAACATGAAATCATTCATTCATGAGCACATCACGCACATGACCATATATATGTGCCTGTGATACATACATGTCCATCTCATTCCTTTATTTCTTTTTGGCTTGTAATAGTAATGCTCTTTCTATGTAGGAATGGAGAATTTTATAATTGAAAAATGTATATTTAGCCAGAGCACAGACATAAGGAATATATCAAATAACACATTCACTGTAGCTAGCTTGGCTTAAATATAGAAAGATGCCAAATTTCTAGCCAAAAATTGATAAGGGTAGTCAATAAGCCAAGCACGCAGAACTATTTGTAAAAATTTAGATAATTGACTAAAAATTTCAATTTTTATTCCTATGTCTGCAACCACGCTCCTTATCATTTAATGTTTTTCTATCACTACTTAGAGTAGTAAATATTTCACTCTTTCACACCCTTAGCAATAGCATACCTACAAAATAGCTGAAATAAAAATGTGATGACTTTAAGATTTACAAGTGATAATTATCTTTTTAAAAACATTCTCATTGGGAGCTAAATTTCCAATTTGTTTTCTCCTATCGACTCCTTGTTTTGTTTCAAGATCCCACTGATCATTTGCAAATGGTGAAAAGCCTCTTTAGCCCACTCTATATTTCATCCCAGGTGACCGAACTCTGCATTTTGATTTCTAAATGGGCAGATAGATGTACTGCAATGAGAACACAAAGAAGCAGGTTTATAACTCGGTACATTATGGCACCAGGTTCCACGCAAAAGGAAGCAGCAATGCCGTAAGCCTTTGTTTCTGACTCATGCAGATAAACTCCAGCATTTTCCAGGACTGTAACAATGCAGAATACGGAGGGGGAAAAAAAAAATAAAGATGCAAGAAAGAGAAAGAAAGAAAATGAATTAAAACAAAGCAAAACTCTTGGGATGGTTTATGCTGCAGGGTATTTTCCCAGAGTTCTGTCCAAGAATAATCTAGTAAAAATGTGGACAGAGAACCACCGACCCCTGATTTCCCCCGAACATATGCAACTCTGATCAGTCTGGTATTTCAAGAAAAACAAGGTCCTGAACCCGAATCCTCAGACACATAACAAAGCGCACTTCACAGCTGTGATGCACAGCGACGATCGGCTCCGAGGCCTGAGTGGGTCCCAAGACAATGCCTCCTTTATCACCCAGAGGACAAATATCTAGACAGCAATATTTTCTGCTTGAATGCTTCGAGCAGCTCGCGCAACTCCTGACTGAAAGGGAAAACTGAGCTCAGAGTGTTTGCTGAGTGATTATTTTAATTTACTACTTGATGTAAATCTAAATGAAGTGACACCCAGCTCAAGATGGACAGAAAGCAATCATCGTGGAAGGTGGGGGGCTACGGCAATAAAGGGGGGCACACAGGAGAGGGGCTGATGTTACACTATCAGCTGAGGTTTGGCACAGGTTTGCCCAACTTTTGCAATGGCAGCGTAACAGATAGGGGGGCAGGCTCAGCATTCCGTTCCCTTCTCTCAATTACCATAATAAGTTCGGTAATTTTGTGCTGTTTATTTATCAGGCGAGGATAACAAAGGAAGCTGAGGAAGTCTGTTCTGGAGGCACCATGACAAAGCACCAGAGAGAAAGCAGTCACGTGTGGGGAGATGAGCAGAGACACCACTTCTCAAGCACCTGATTATTCTTTCTCAGTATTTAGAAGCAAAAATTATCCTTAAGAAAAACAACTGCAAACGCAACACAGGCTACACAGATGAGAAAATGGGGTAAGACGGGGATTGAGAATATCAAAGGGCAACTTGATAACGAAGTTTTAATTTCTTACAAAAAGCTGTCTTTCCTTCATGTCCATTATTTGTCCAAACTTGCCAGTAGAGAGAAAAGATTTTTCAAAAGAACTGTTTGGTTAAGTTCCCCTTTCCCCTCTTTCAAGGCAGAAGTTCTTTAGATACGGTGAATATTTCTGAGAAACTCGATGGCAAAATCAGAGCTGTGCCTGTTTAAGATGAACATCAGATTTCCTTGCAGTGCTTGTAAGATATTATACAAAGCACCATTTTTCTCTCTTGTGCTCTCTCTCTCTCTTTTTTAGCTCATGAAACACTGCACTAAACAGTCACAGGACCAAGATATAGATTCCTATTTCCAGGTTTGTCGCTTCTGTCTAAAAAAGACTTTCATTTCAGCCATGTCTGCCTAGCATCCCCTTCAAAAAAGTGGCAATGTTTGCTAATGAGCATAATCCTCGTTATTTGTAGCACTGTTATAAATGGCACAGGGTATGCATATAAATCCCCAGGCATGATTCTGAAAATATGTCCAATAGAAGAAAAATATATCACCACTTGTTTTCCACAATCACAATATGGAACCAAATTATGGTCTCTATCATATAGAGATATATATATGTGTGTGTGAGTATACGTGTGTATATATATACATATATAGTCAATTTATATCTTTATATATTTATTTAGTGCATGCAACATCGATACATATGCATCTGTCTAGTGCAATTGAAAAATATCTATTTCCCATGGATCTGGGTCACTGCTTTCCTAACTAGGAGCCCTCGAGTTCTCTGTAATGGCCTTAAACATTGCCATGATGGCTGCCATATGTGGTATGTAAAAAGAAATCAGCACAGTGACTCTTCTACCTTTACTTTTATCTTCTTCATATATTGAGGTTGTTGAAATTGTTAGTATAATTTATTTCGGGGGAGGTAGTGCAGCATTTTCCTTAAAAAAATATTAAAAATAAAAAAGGAAGGGGGAGTTTTCTTGAAAACTGTTGTGCTAGGTTGCCCTCAAAAGACTATGAGAAAAGTAACAGAAAAATACAGTCACCTGTCCAGATGCTATAACTATGGGGTGCCCAGTACCTTTTCGATGATACACATATCGGTGTTATTTATGTTGAATGATAAAGCATTTCCAGCATTGCCTTTTCCTTGCTTTTCTCTGGTCGTTTGTATTTGTACATGTAAATACATACATATTGTGTGGGATCCTGGTAGAATTGTTTTCAGTTCTCCACGTTTGTTTTAACACCTTTCTGGTGCTGGCTTACTTGTGTTATCATTTTATATAGCATACCTCAAGTAGTTAGTGGGTGAAGGGTGCAGCTGAGTGCTAAGGATCTAAAGATGATTAGGGTAGGACCCCAGAACTCAAGTTCTGGGGAGATTTATTGGGGAGAGCTTGATTAATGTTTATTTTCTTTGGAGAGCATAGTAGAGTGGGTAAATTTCGTCACCTGGATTGGGATTAGATATGTAAGACCTTTCTGTGATCCAAAAATGTCATGAATTACCCTCTGTGTCTCACTTACTAGGGGAATCCCATTTTACCAATCAAAAGGAAGCATGTCATTGTCAGCAAGGTTAAAGTATATCTCTTTGACTATAATATCACAACAAATTTGCCTGTTATATACAGAACTTGCAAAATCTAGCTACAAATATTTAATACTTAACATATTTCTTTTTAAAAAGCAAATCGATGCTTAGAACTTACAGTAATCTTTTGTAAGGGTTTTGTGTTTCTCCCCCGTGTTTTTGGTGGGTGAAAAAGTTGACTCAAAACCTGGTCTTTTTAATACCATAGACAGACCATGAAGAAGAAATTACTCTCTTGACTTTTATAGTTTTATCTGACTGTGACTTATAGACATCGAGTAGCAGAATGAGAAAAATGCTGATTTGATTGAATAATACAAGAGAATATACTTGATTGAATAATCAAAATAGGAATTTTCTTCTAGGTTATCATTCCTCACTTATGCTAACTTGGACAAGCCTAAGCAGGGACTTTAATAGGCTTTTAAAATCACTCTTTCATAATACAGTAGACCATACAATACTGTTTAGATTATTTTACTTCCATAATAAACCCTCATTAAGTATATTTATCGAATGATATGACAGAACTGAAGGGAAAGGGAGCATAAAAAAATATCTGCGTGTGTTAAACATTAGCCCTTGCAGCAGATTTATAAATAAATTACAGGCAATTTATAGAATCATACCAAGTTTATAATTGCATGTTTAAAGCAATCTTCTCATGGTAATTGTATTGTATGGCTGACTCTAGGAAGAAATTACAAATTTATATTTCTAGAGTTTACTGAGATATGCTTTTATAGGTAAAATTGTATTGTGTAAAATTCAGGTTAGAAAGTGAAGCTTCTATTTCAGTGTGACCCATACTCCATTACTAGACATTTAGAAGGCTCAGCATAAAAAATTACATGTTCACTATTTCTAGAAGAGGTCATTGCTTAAATTCCATATTAATTTTCATGCAAGGCTGCTAGAAAAGAATCAATAGACGTTGTATGACAAAGCAAAACTCTGCTAATGCCTCCAAGATAAATGATACCCAGATTCACTTTTGAGAAGAGTGAAGGATTTCAACTGTATGTGCAGCCTTTCATTGCATGCCAGTTCTCATAGTTCCTTCTGAAATTATTTTAACATAAGAAAAAAGTGTAAGACTGTAAACTACTTGAGGAACCCAAAGGTCAAACCCATTGGCCTCAAATGCATTATTTATTGGATGCTTCCTCTTGACACCTTAGACGGGAACACTTAAGTGAATTAACCTACCATTGTGGTGAGAAAATAAAATATATTGTACTGTCTACTTCTAAAAGTATAACATAACATTGTAGAGTAGGTTGAGGGTCATGTTAAGCCATACTTTCAGATGAGAAAACTGATAGTTGTGTGATAAGAATGAATGAGTAATTCATTAATTCATCAAATATTAATATTTATTAATTATCTACTCTACCCCAGGCATTGCTCATGCTGCTGGGAAAACACCTGTGAACAAAATGTCCCTACCCTCAAGGAGTTCATATTTCAGTTTTAGAAGCAGAAAAGTAAAATAATAAAGGAAAACTATCCCAGGTATAGAGAAAAATAAACAGGATAGCAATAGAATAATAAAGGGTGCTGTTTTGTATCTGTAGTCAGGGATTCTCCCCCTAAGAAGGAGGCTTTTGAGCAAAGATCTTGATGAAGTAAGGGAACGTGGAAAGATGCATCCATAAAGTAGCTTAAACAGTGCAAAGGCCCAGTATTGGGCAGAAAGCTGGAATTCACTAGGAAAGCAAATAGAG
This sequence comes from Macaca nemestrina, assembly GCF_043159975.1. Taxonomy (NCBI): domain Eukaryota; kingdom Metazoa; phylum Chordata; class Mammalia; order Primates; family Cercopithecidae; genus Macaca; species Macaca nemestrina. The sequence goes on along the minus strand of NC_092137.1, from coordinate 59,486,395 downwards.
CCAAACAGAAAGGGAGAGGAGAAAAGAGGTTGGGGATGAGGTCAGAGAGATATAGGTGGAGGTTAGCTCACATAGGCCTTGTAGACAAATGTCAGAGTAGCAGTCAGCATATGCCCGATTATGCTATGGTAACAAACAACCCTGAATCTTGATGGCTGAAAACACGAAAGGTTTATTTTTTGCTCACATCATGTCTACCACAGTTAGGTTGGAGGCTCTGCACTGTGTCAGCCTCATCCCGGGAAACAGATGGACAGAGAAACCACTGTCAAAATCATTGCCAAACATATTATCAGAGGAAAGACATCTCTGAAAGATCTCATATCAGCAATTAATGTTCCAGCATGGAAGGGACACATAGCACTTCCACAAACAACTCACTGGCCAGCTCTAGTCATATAACCACATGCAATGATGGCGGAGGAGGAGAGAAGGGACAGGTGTGTGTGGGCAGGGAGCACAATTCTACCATGTGTCCACTATGCAGAGACCTATAAATATTTTGTAAACAGCATTCATGAATCCTATGGTAAAATTGTTGGATTTTATTCCAATGAGATGGGAAGCTATGAGAGGGTTACGAGCTGTTTGAGCTGGCTTTTGTGTAGAGAACATAGAGCTATGACAGTAAGAGAAACAGAAAGACCCATAATTAGATTATAACATTACTTTAGATGAGAGATAATAATAGCTTGGACTGGGGTGGTGGTAGTGGAGGTGGTGAGGGATGGTTGGATTTGGGATCCCATATAGAGTAGAGTTATGTCCTAGACTGTCAGCTCATAATTTCGTTTTGTTTTATTTTGGTTTTTAAGGTTGCAAGCCCAAATACTTGAGCTAGTACCATCAATGTGTAATACAACCTGGTGAAATATAATGGGAAGTGATGGAGCCTGTGGCCAAATTGGGCAAAGCATGTTCATAAGGACATCTAAATTCACTCTTTTCTTTTCATCTCATATTTATTTAGTTTTGAGACAGAGTCTCACTCTGTCACCCAGGCTGCAGTGCAGCAGCACAATCTCGGCTCACTGCAACCTCTGCCTCCCCGGTTCAAGTGATTCTCATTCCTCAGCCTCCCAAGTACATGGGATTACAGGCACACACCACTATGTCCAGCCAATTTTTATGTTTTTAGTAGAGATGGAGCTTCACCATGTTGGCCAGGCTGGTCTCAAATTCCTGAGCTCAAGTGATCCATCCTCCCCTAGGCCTCTCAAAGAGCTGAGATTACAGGCGTGAGTCATAGTGCCCAGGCCACGTTCACTTGTTTAAACCACCGTATCAACCAAACAAAATAAAATTTTGTTACTTTTGTAGTTTGCATATTTCATAATTAAATCAACCTAGTTAAAATAACAAATGAATAAATAAAACAACCAATTCCCAAATTCTGTGTCTAGAGAATTTTAATGACACTTTGGCAGATACATGGCAGCACATAAACTTACATTAACGAAGCACCCACCAGTCAGGTAAAAATTCAGCTTAATCAAGAAGTGTCAGATTGATTTAGCATCTATTCAAAACTAACTGTATAATTTTCAACTCAACTGAATTTAATTGGATTGTGTGAACTTTGTGATTTCAGGCTCAAATTACAGGTTGCTAAGACCTCTTCTCCACCTAAGGCTATTTCCACCAAAATTTGGTGTGCAAAATTGAATGTGCAAAGGAATTACCTGGCATGTATAAATACATAATCCCTGTGTGTCATTAGATCACAGAGGGTGGGGGGAACATGGGAGTCTACATTCACAGCAAGCAGGCCTTCCCAATGTGGGCCATCTAGGAAATATGCCTTGATACATCATGGCTTTACCTGATTTTTTAAATAAGTTGCAAATTTGACCTTTATCAAACATAGAAAGAGCTTGTACAATCTCACAATTCCCACTAAGTTCCTGTGCTATTCTTAGATGTATATCAGCAACAGCCGTTACTGTTACTAACACTTAGTGAGGGAGAGAACTCACAGAGAAGTCATCAGATGCCTTGTTTTGTTTGCTCTTTCTCTCCTTCTTTCCCTCCCTTCTTTCCTTTCTTCCTCCCTCCCTCCCTCTCTTCCTTTTCGTTCCTTCCTTCCTTTCTTCCTTCCTTCCTTCTTTCCTTCCTTCCTTCCTTCTTCCCTTTCTCCCTTCCTCCCTTCCTTTTTTCCTTCCTTCTTCCCTTCCCCCTTTCCTCTTTCTTTTATTTTGTCTTCCCCAGTGTCTTTTTTCCTAGAACATTACTGAGCTTTTACAACGTTCCAGACACAGCACTAGGTTCTAGAAATATAGTATTGATCAGGACAAACAGATCCCTGTCTCCGTGTAGTGTGTTTCTTAGAAGGAGCTTTCTTTCTAATTCAGAGAAGTGAGACTAGCAATACTACTACAGTGAATAAAAAATGAGGCAAGAATATTTTGACTAGTCAAATGGTAGTCACTACAAAAATAAGTGTCAGAACACTGCAACATCTCCTCATTATTTTGGCTGAATTTAGAAGAGTTATTTTGTATGGATACACTCTAGGGTGTCAGAAAAAATCAGAAGGCTCACTGCAATCTTGTTACAACCACCTGTCCTCCTCTTTTGAAGTTTAGTGCAAATAACTTTTCTTCCTGAAACTTCTCCAAGTATCCCAGGCAATACCTGTCCCAGGACATCCAACACCCCTTTCTCAGGACACACATACATAGGTCAACTCAGGGACTCAGCAAGTAAAATAAATGAACGGCATGCATCTGATAGAAATGCATATATACACATTGTGTGAATGTCAGAGACTGGAGCAAATAGGAGAGAATTGAATGCCATCTGTTTGTTTCACGCCAAATTTGGGCATAGTCAATGTTTCTTTAAGTTTTGTGTTTTTTAAATGACGAAAAATCTGGAATATTTATATAATTTTTCATTTTAACCCATTAGCTGAAAAATTTCAAATGTTGTATGAGGCAAATAAAACATATCCACAAGCCAGATTGTATCTTGGGCTCTCTAGTTTGTGGCCCAGTCTATACACCATAAATATTGGCACTTGTCCTTTAGCACTTGAGTCTTAACAACCATGAAGGTGTGCCACTTATACATTGCATCATATCGCCCAGTCCAGCATTTATCACTGGGGTCACTGGGACAGTAGTGTAGGATGAGCAGGAACACAGCCCCACATCACTAAGGTTCAAATCTTTGCTATGCTATTTACTAGCTATGTGACTATAGGCAATTTTCTTAATTTATTTGTGCCTCAGTTTTCTTAATTGTTAAATGGAGGTGATCCCAATTATACCCATCTCGTGGGGTATGAGGATTAAATGACTTCATATTCATAAAGCACTTAAAATAACACCAGGAACATAGTAAGAACTCTGTAAATTTTCTTGTAAGTTAAATTAAAATAAATATGTAAATAATATATTTGTTATCTAGAACTGAGTCATCTACTTCTAATTTCATGTGAAGATAAAAACTCATCTGGAATATAAGAATCCTTCATTTTTATTTATATAAAGAAATGTAAATCTGTTCTGAAATGTTTTTTCATATTGCTTTCTTTTTATTTACTTGTGTTTACAATTTTTAGAAGATATTTTTGTTAGAAAACTAACAAATGTACATAAAATATTCTTAACTTTTGAATACTAAGCCACAGGTGTATATGCTTCCAAAACAGCTGATGAACATCTGGGCCACTTAGTCTCCTGATTTTTAAGGTTTCCCATTGTTTATTCATTATATGCTAGCCCATTAAACCATTTAGTGATTCCCTATAAATTAAAACAAACTGATTAATGGCTTCAAATGTTCTAATAAAAATATTTTTTAGTACAGAGGATTTCTATACTCTTTTTCACACAGATCACATTAATAACAGGCTTCCTATAGATTTCTACGCATTTAGATCATTGGATATTGAGGCGTAATTTAAGATGTACTTCTTATTTTAAACAATGCCTCCCAATTCATTTCAAAGAGAAGAAGGGCCCCTCCCAGTTGGCAAATTTATTTTCACCAATAGTTATATAAGATAAAGCGGGATGTTTACACTAAAGCATGCTGCTAAGAAGAACTGCAACAAAAGTTATTTTATTTACTCCTCTACAATATCCCTATTTCCCCCAATGTAAAACTGAGAAAACTAAAGTTTAAAAATGTTAGATAAAGGTATTTGAACCCAGTCTGGGATATGGCTAAAAGAGAAAAAAGTTTTGGAATTTACTCAACTTCATAATTTGTTTTGAGCAGTATAAGTAAATGGAGAGTAACATCAATCCTCAACTCAATCAGTCAAAAATATTTATTGAGCAACTGGTACATGCCAATATTATTTTATTCTCCAACTCTTTTATTATCTATTTTTATACAGGTTAACATGAGGATTTTTCAATCAATAACATACACTGAAGATTGCTTCTGTATAAAGAGCAGTGTTTCTCAAAGTGTGGTCCTTGGAACAGCAGCATTAGTAGCATCTGTGAGTTTTTATACAAATGCAGATTTTGGGGCCCTACCTCAAACCTGTTATACAGAATCTCTGAGGATGGAGCCCAGCAATCTGCATTTTAACAGGCCTTGAAGGTGCTTCTGGTGCACCCTTACATTTGCCAGCCTCTGGTAGAATGGCAGAGTACTTACTAAGAGTTATAAAAAAAGAGAAGAGTCCCCATACACAAGCCTTTACAATCTTAGATGTGAGCTCACTTACAGGCCACAGCATTAGCAAATGAACTGCAAACTGAGACAAATGAGAAAATTCTGAGAAGAGACCTGATTGCCTGAGGGCCACTAGTTTTCTCTGAAGGCAGCATTTAGGGAAATATATACCTTAAAAATGTATCCAGTGCATTATCTGGTTTCCTATCAGAAAGTTTGAGGTTATGGACTCATCACCTGAGGTGTTAGCTTATTCTAATCTAAAAAACATACACCGTCCTTCCCTCACCAGCCCCACCTCCCCACATACAAAATGTTCATCTTGACTGTCACTAGATCAGTCAAATCTATCTGTGTAGCTGCTTCAATTTATTCTTCTTATTGATTTCTTCCCCATACCTCATACTCTTCCAGGCTTGCAGGGCTCAAACCATTAAAGCATTCAGAAGCTGGCTTTGGTATTACTTCAAGTTATTCAAAACAGTCACCACTTGCTGAGCCTCTAATGTCTCATCTGTTGAATGGGTGCATTTCCTTCCTGATCCCTTCCACCTCTAAACTTGTCTATTTCCAAGGATCTATGGCATCCAGGCATATGGTGAGCTTATGTGAGTGAGGGGGCCTTAGCTGATGTGGTCAGTTTAGATAATGCCTTGACTAATGGCAAAAGCCACAGGGCACACAGACACCCAAGGAGCTACTGTGTCAGTGCTGTATGCAGTAAACCAGATTCATCCCAATAGTTTCATGGTCACTGAGCTTAGGATCATCATTCCAAGAAGGGGGAAAAAAAGGAGAGAAAAACAAGAGAACATGAGATTGTTTTCTTATTTTTCCAAATTCCTAGTTTGCTCTACTATGGTTTTATTTAAATTCTAAACATGAAGAGCACCTTTTATTTGTATGTTTGAAGCAAACTGCTAGTTTTAAAAAATTAATCACAGCTTTTCTAGAGGCAGGAGGATGGTCAAGATGAACCACAGCCGTGCCTTGCAGCCTTGTGACACCCGTTTTTAAAGCTTTATTTGGAATGTGGCACATTATAATTGACAGACTTGACAAGCATTCTGGTTTCATGGGCTGCATGTCAGGATTCCTGCCCTGTATTTCCATATCACCGAGCACTTCCAGTGTGTCCTTGAACTAATTTAAAATCTCCCTGGGTTTCAGGTTCCCCATCTTCGTTGAAGACCCCACATCATTTGCCATGAACTTGCAGAATGTTCATAAGCGTACAGTATGCTTTCCTCCAGCTTTGAGAGATGTCTTATCTCTTCACCCACAATGTTGGTAACTCCTTGCTTATCCTTTAGAGAGAGCAACTCATGTTGTATAACTCATCCCCCTAAAATAACATGTGAATTGCATCAGTGAGTTAAAAAAAAAAAAAATTGAGAACTGGTGTTTTAGAGCCACAACCCCAATTTGACTACATTGTTTTTTTTTTGTTTTCAACTTTGTTTTTTACATCATGTATCTGGGAAAACAGCGTACATTTTCTTAAGACTTTTTAAAGCTGGTACTTAAGGCTTTGAAGTTTGCTCTTTCCCCTCAAATTTTGTGAGTTGCAATTAATTTCTCACAGGGGAAGGAAGTTTAGAATATCTGATAGCATCAGATTCCAGTACCTCCCATTGATTTGTGGCATACAGTATACCTTCAAAATAAATGGTATATTTTGAAAACAGAAATTTATTTCACATACTGCAGTAAGACAGAACAAACAGCTCATCTTGCTGTATGTATAAAGAAGCAAAATGTAATTGATAAAGATAATCAGATGATGCCAGGTTGTTTTAAATAGCTATGAAAAATAAAATGTGTGAATTCAGAAGAGATTAGATTCTTTTTTCCACCTAGGGCTTTGGAGAGAAACAACTGGCAAGTGTAATTTTGTCCGCATTAATTTTTACAGCCATGGTCAAATAGCCCCACTAGACTGAAACTTGCGAAGAATTTTCTTTCTTCATTTGGCTTGATCATAGAGGAATTAGCTCCCTCAGTGAGCCAAGGTGAAAAGAAGCTAGTTTGGGGAAATAAGCAACATTCATAGGAAAGAGAAAGTTTGAGGCAAACATATGGTTGAAATGCTCTAGTCGATTTCAGATCAAGCTGAGAGAGTTGAGATCCCTTGGTTCAGGGATCCAGTTCACTGCACATTCCTACTGTGCCTGACTACTAATTGCATCCTATGTTTGTCAATCAAATATTTGCAATTAACAAAAATATTCCCCTAAGAGACATAGAACAGAGCTGGCAAAGGATCTGGTGCTTTGCTAAGTAGAGCTAGCTGCACACAGAAAATGAAACAAAATATGGTACTAAAAATATTCGGCTGCCGATGACACGGCTAGACACTCCCAGTCAAAACATTAACAAGCAGGATAGGTGGCATGGGGGGCTTTTCAAAGGGATTTTGTTCAAAGAACAGAAACTTTGATCTCAGTGTCTCTGACCCCTCCTCCACCTCTGATTCTTCAATCTACAAGTACATATAGTGGTTTAATTTAACTCTGTGCATAATTTGCCTAAGGATAAAAGTTGATCTAGATTTTTTTAACTCCAATTTTACAAATGCTCTACTTTCTCCCTCCTCCCTCCTCCCCACACACAGATTTCAAGAGAGAAGGCTGAAAAGGAAGGTGACTGGAATATTAAGAACTGTGAGATATTCTGAGGAAACTCTAATTTGTAAATTGGTAGAAATGCCAGTAATTTGTTGGGAATTGAAGACCCTCTGTATTCAAGAGTGAAGCTTGGCAGCTGTGCACTGTTGTTTTATAAATCAATATTACATCTGAAGGTGGTATTTGAATGTTTGTGTCATTGGGGTTTGTCTCCAACATAGTTCTGTGATAAGAAATGTTCAAACAAAACAAACACAATCCCTTCCCTGTCCTTTAGGATAAAGTCCAAACATAATTCCACAACAGGGATATAACATTCAAATCAACTACAGAACTTCTGTAATTACATAAAACCCCACGACCACAGAAATGCAATTGAATTGAAGATGCTTTGCAATATTCCCCAAGAAAGGACTGTGTAGCTGTCAGATTAACAAAAGTCAAGAGGAGGTGAGACAATGCTCACCATTGCAAAAAGAGCTTTGTGCATAATGAACAGAATTTGCATGCCTGTTTAGGAAATTAAGGTGAATCCAAGGTGACTTAGGGTCACATGAGGAGTCACAATGGTGACTAACTAGAAAAGTGAGCATTAAATATTAGTCATTTGGTTTAAATAAATTCATCTCAATTATTATTAGATATTACTTAGATTTAATAAAAAATAATAGCTTAAGTGAAATTTTCGACATTGTCTGGTTGTTACCTGCCCCGAGCTTCTGTGATTCTGTGCTGTGATTTTGGTTGCTGTATGAGAAAGGAGAGTTGAGGCTGAGCTGCTTTTTGATTGTTGTCAATTCCTCCATCATTTAGATAAAGCCCACTTGCACCGTTATGACTAGGGTGAACCATGAAGAATGGGCAATGGGGCATTTAGTACATTAACTCATTTTCATAGGTAAAACCAGCTACACGGTCAGGAAGGAAAAAAAAAATGCAATGCCATTACCATTCTGGCCTTCTTTACCCTAAGAACTATCTCACAGAGTTTACAAAGAAAATAGGTCATGCCAAGGATTCTAAAAACACCAATCCAAGCCAGAGATGGAGTGAAATGCTTCTACTGCTCTGGTTCAGTGGTTTTACAATTGTTTTAAATAATATTGTCCATCAGTAAAATATTTTTCAGCACACATCTCCAGTGTTTCTGCAATTGTACTACTAGATTAGATACATTACAAAGCATTATCAAACAGAAAATGTTAAAGGACAGGATAAAAAGTAATTAGAAATCAACGCTATCTTCCTGAATTCTATCTTCTGTAAACTAGAAGATTAACACACTCCATTCTCAACAGAGGAGAGGCAGATGAAATTGGCAGGACCCCAGGTTTTCCTGAGTGGTCTGGGTCTAGCTAAACTGGAACAGAGATGCAAGTGGGAAACCTCTTTTGCCACCACTGAACACCAGCACTAAGCCGAGGATTAAGCGGGGGGAAATGGTTGTACTTAGACTTGCAAAACTGTATGTGGAACACTCTTGGTTCATTTTGATTCCATCTGCACTGAACCACAGAAACTCAGAGCCTACTAATAACCAGATGAAAATCGAAAAATTGTCTCAAACAATTCTTTTTGATTATGCCCAAGTGCCATCTAATAATGGTTGAGATTGATTTATTTGAAAAAAAAATGACTAATTTACTCAACATCCTTGGTATGGGGGAGAGGGAGAAAGATGCAGATGAGTGTGAGTGTGTGTGTGCATGTGTGTGTGTTTGTGTAAAGAAATCCCAGGGGAATCTTGGTGGAGGGGAGAGAAAGAAAAACCAACTTGCCTTTGGCAGAAATTCCTGGCCTTGCCATGTGCAAGTTGTGCTACTCAGAAGCTAAAACTTGAGTTGACCAGGCAGAACTCACTTAGACCTTCTTTCAATTACTTCTGTCCAAAATGGGGACAATAAAGTCTATTTTGCAGAGTCATTCTGAGCAGTAGAAATTATTTTTATAAAGTGACTCACACAGCACTTTATAGCAGTTGCTCAATACATGGTGGTCACTCTTGTTACATAACTGGACAAGACAATAAATCCTAGGCTTTGCCAAGAATATCTATTCAGTATTCAAGTGCACCAACGGTAATTACAGCAATCATGAGAATATGTTTTTACTTTAGAATTCGAATTCATTTTATTTCCATGATCACATTTAATCTTCATAATGAATTTGAAAGATAGACAGAACAAGTATAATTATCCCCATTTTATAGATATAGAAAGGTTGATAAATTATTGACATCCAGTGGTGGCACTTACAATCACTCAGAACTGCTTTCTACACCAGCTATGGGAAGGAAGCAGACATATTTGGCATATATTACTTTCTATTAAGTAACTCAACCACATAAACTGTGTATGCATATATGGGTTTAAAAACTTTTTCATCTAAAGTTAACTCTGTTTAGCCCAGTCTTTTCCTCTCTCTCTCTCTAGTCTCTTCATCACCCAACACATTCCTTGGTAATAAAACAAATATCACAATATAATGAATTAAAGAAATGAATAAAGCATCTGTTACATGTGTTCTCTATTAAAACTTTGCTTTGGCTGTTATTTTGAGACATAATAAATAGCAAATGCCTCTATCTTCTGCTAAGTATATGTTTTTGTTTTTGTTTTTCTTTCACCAACTTAAAAGTTGAATGATGTCAATGTAGTTTACAAAACAGATGGTTGGGTGAGGGGAAAGATTGAGAGAGAGGGAGAGAGAGAGAGAGAGAGAGAGAGAGAGGAAAGAAAACAAACAAGCAAAAAAACCCAGAGGCATTTCATATCCACCAAGGAAACTCTCAGCTCTCCACATAATAAATAATGTTACAAACAATGCACTGCACTTAAGAAATATTGACTTGTTTCCTGGCTGTTTTGAAGCAATATAGAAAACCTGTTGTCCGTTATCTCCATTTTGGTGTCTGTACTAGTTTGAATGGTGTTCCCCAAAAATTCATGTCCACTTGAACCTCAGAATGTTACCTTATTTAGAAATAGGGGTTTTATAGATGTAATTCGTTAAAATAAGGTCATACTGGATTAGGGTGGCCCGAAATTTATTATGAGCTGGTGTCCTTATAAGAAGAGAAGAGGACAAACAGAACCAGAGACACACGCAAGGGAAGAGGGTCGTCTGGGAATGGAGGCAGAAATTCAAGTGACGTAGTTATCAGAGAAGGAATGCCAGGGATTCTCAGCAACCACAGAAGCTGGGAAGAGGCAAAGGAGGTTCTACCCTAGAGTCTTTGGATGGAGTGCAGCCCTGCTGATCCCTTGATTTTGGACTTCCGGCCTCTAGGACTGTGAGAGGATACATTTCTGTTTTGACTACTCAGCTGACAGCAATTTGTTATGGCAGCCCTAGGTGATAATGCAGTGTCCAAATGTATTACTGTTACAGAAATGAGCTTGTGTGTTCATGTTTTATGCCATGTCTTAGTGGCTATTTAATTCCTTAAGGTGACTCTCCCCACGCAATTTGATAAGAACATTGACAGACACCAAGAGTCCAGGTCGTTTCTATCTTCATGTAAATAATATGAACCAATTCTGGAATAACTTTCACGATTGATTCCCTCTACCAAACAAACTAACAAGAACAAAACCAAAATTAACTCATAAATTCCATTTTTATTTCACAGTAAGAAATTATAAGACATTAGTTTCCAAAGTAACTACAAGCTTTGGATTTTAGATTTGTGTGCTATTGTCCTTTGTACAACATTTGAAATATAATTTTATGGCCCAGCACTGTTAGCCAAATGTTAACCTTCACCCACAAATCCCAAAGTCCTGTTAGGATCAAAAACTGATTTGGGTTCCTACTAGAATTTCTCTACCTGCACATCATAATTTTGACCTCAGTCCTGACCAGGTCACCTTCCCAGATTACACACCCCTCATAACTTCTTAAACAGATGCCTTTGTAATACTCATAACCTTTTCCACACTTTTAAGTACATATGTCTGGGGTGAAGGAGGGAATCTGAAGCTGTATTCTTATGGCTTCAAGATTCATAGAGATACAGATCTATTTTTTTTTAAGTAAGGCATTTTCTGAAGAACAGATGCTGAAAATCTTCTGCCTCCAACACCCTTCTTGCGGCATTTTAGCACACAATGAAGCCTCTTTCTAACATGGTGATGAAGTCTTTTGAGGGGTTCTGGGATTGGGAATTTTGCTCACTTTGCTTTTATGCTGCTTTCCAGGAGGCCATTTCTATGTATTTTAATTCCATGGTCCTTATAATTTGCCGAGGGTCCTCTCCCAGCCTATCATGGGCACAATATTACTAAAGATTAGGCAGAGTGGAGAGAATTAACATGGCTATCATCTTTTAGATGTTTACTATTTGCTAAGCACTGCAGTATACGCTCCATATACTTATCTCTTTATTTCTCACCTCTGAGTTAAGCATTATCATCCTCTTTATAGATAAAACAACTGAAGCTCAGAGAGGTGAAGTGATTTGATCACTAATAGCTCATAGCTAATCAAATGCACTTTACTTCAGTCATCTAGACAGCCTGAGAAGATTGCTGTACATCATGAAAGCTGGGGGATCTCTAGGAAACCCTTGGGTAAGGGCTGCCTGAGGCCGGGAGCCAGACCTGGATGGAGGTAGATAGGTTGGGGGACGCCTCCAATGCCTGTAGTTAAGAAAGAGTCCTGTATGCTAAGGCTTATTTGAAAATCCACTAACAAAGAGATGCCAGTGTTCACTGACAACCATACTGGTCAGAGAAAACACCCTTAGTGTATTTGGCAGCATATGGTATATGTAACACATGTGAGTCAGATGCTTTTAAATCCAGGATGGCTTCAAAGGCAAAAATATCAGGATTTGTAAAGAGCTTTAGATCTACTCAGAATCCTATCTGAAGGTCAGCTGAGGCCTCTACAGCAAGAAGAGTACTAGACTGAGCCCTTGGGGTGGTCTATTAGTTAGCCCTAGTTGCAGTATTGCTGCATAACAACCACAGACCTTGGTGGTATATAATGATATTACTTTGGCTCATTATCTGTAAGGCCTGGACTGAACATGGCTGTTCTTACTGTATTCACTCATGGATTTGCAGAGATCTATAGATCAGCTGGGTAGTTCTGCTGGTCTTGCCTGGATTTCCTCATATGTCTAGGGGAAGGTTGGCTATTGACTGATTTAGGATCTAGGATCTACATCAGCATAGATGTCTGGGGTAGCATGGCTTAGTTCCAAGTCTCTCATCCTCCAGCAGAGTGACCCAGACATGTTCTCCTGCTGATGACAGAGGGCAAGAATGGGCAAGTCCCATCATTCAACCTTTCTCAAGCCTCTGCTCCATATTTGTGGTTATCCCATTGGCCATGCAAGTCACATGGCTGGGCTCAGAGTGGCAAGCTACTGCACAGTCACATGGAAAAGCCATGGACACAGGAGGGTAAATAACTGGGGAATTAATCAACCACTGGAGATTTTGACTCTACAAAGTCAATGGAGCACCTTGAGGAATTCAACTGCAGTTTACTCATTTTATAATCTCAGCCCCTGTGATATAAGCTCAATAAATGCTTTATCCATGAATGAATGAAGATACATGACTGAATGAATAGCAGTCCCACTCTGAAGTAGGCTGGGCTATCTTGCTACTTTTTGGAGAAAAATTGTACTTACTTTAGTCTAATAGCGCAGAGGGAAATAACTATGTTCTATTACTAAACAGATTTACTTTTTTTTTATCTCTCTCAGAAAAGTTCCTACTCTAAATAAAACAACAGAATTCCTGGGCACTATTCATGTTAGAGTGATATGGAAGCACCCCAAACAAAACACTACAAGAATATTTTGGGGAAGAAAACAGACCAAATTGTGCTGAATCCAGCTTCTAGCCTCAGCCGGATGCTGTGCTGGATTAGCTATGCCCCCGTCAGGCGATTATATGGGACTCGTAACACGTCTTCAGTTCTGTGCTCATTTTCATAATAAACCTCTGGTTTCACTTCCTCTAGCACTGTTTTCTCTAAGATTTACCATTTGAGAGTAACAAACACTAAATAGAACAAGTATTTCTGCTGAGTTAAAGCTCAACCATTCAAGTTACATTTTCATGGTTCTATCTCGGTGTCTGTAGCTTCCCACCTAGAATCTATATTTCTTGCCTACAGTAGTTATAGCATCTGTCTGGTTGCACTCTAATCCTATATTTTTTAGCAGCATAGAAGAAAGGTGGGATAGAAGCAGTCTGTAAATTTGGCTGGAAATGTGTCTTTCAGTGTGTTGCCTCTTTAGAAACAAAAAGAGTATTTTGAGCCTGCCACAAAACATGGTTGTGCTGGTTTGAAAAGACACCACGAGGTGTGTTCAACTTGGAGACACACGTGATGGAGCTAATGAAAGAAATACAGAGTTTTTACCTTTAAAAAGAAGTATTATTATATTAGCATCTTTCCAAGAATTAGGTAGCTTAGGTCATATTAATCTTAGAGTTTCAATACCAGGGAATAGCTGGAAACCTTTCTTCCCCACCAAGTTGCACTTAAAGTTTTGATCCTTGGGAGCCAGCAGTAATGTGTGATAAATAGCAATCAGCTCCTTCACTCTGGGCCTCATAGCCTGCCCAGGGGCTCTATGCTGCCCCACCGAGCTACTCTGGAGGCAGATGATGCCTTTTTAAATAGCACATTAATATTAAAAATAGTTCGGAACAGATCAAGGGCAAAGCCACTCATTCCTTCACAGGAATTTAAGCCTCATGTACAACGCATGCCACTTCCTCGTATGTGTCAGATGGTCCTGACCTCTCAAAACACAGATTCAGCCCACATGAGTGGAAATTAACACATGTGGCAATAGCGGATGGTGACAATGCCTCAAAAACAGACAGGTGTCTGGCAGTGAGTGCCTGGTGTATGAGAGAATATTCACAGAAAGACAATATGTCTTTTCTTTAAATCAATGCAGTAGAGCTTTAATTCAGAGGCCATTTTGTCACCCTAAACAAATCTCTGTTGCTGGAATCTCATCGTTTCTTTCCTCCAGGGAAAGTGGAGGGAAAAAAAAACAAAGGCTGTACATTTTCCTCAACCTCCCTCCCATTTGTCCTTGAAATCTTCTCTGTATTCTGTTCTTCCTTGACCGTGGTTCAGAAACAGAATGGGCTCTGGCTTAGATACTGCCCTCTGGCATCTCCACCCTCAAAATCTATGAAATGGCCCCAATGCCCCATGACAGATGCCAGCGGCCCCACTTGAGTGCTAGCCTTCTCCTAACAGGAAGTGTGTCTTACCCCACTGTGTTTGTTGACGGAATAAATTTGAAGAGAAAAGTTACACATGAAAATCTTTGTACATTTTACAAATTCTATGACATTAATTCTAAGATATTAACTTGATGGCTATTAGCACACATCTCATCTCCACTGCTCCAGGGAATCTGGGAGGGAAAGATGAGTAAGATGAAAGATTAGATAGAGAGGCTGACAAAGGTTAGGTTCTCCAGACGTAGATCCTAACTGAAGTTTGGGTGCAAAGTGTTTATCAGGAGTGAATGCCTGTGAACAGAAGGGAGAAGATGCAGAAATGGGCAGAGACAGAAGCCTAACTGTTATGCAGGCTCAATGAGTCCTAGACCAACCTGCTTGGCCCTTGATGCCCTGGCCTCACTCAGTCACTGGATGTGAGCTGCCATCAGAGAAGCAGGATATTCAACAAGGTGGGCTTGCCACTTGAACAGGACCTGAAGTTGCTCATAGCTGGAGGCAGTCTGCTCACTGCACTCCCCAATGCTGGGCAGCAAGTTCTTCCTTGAAGGGTAATCTGGGCAACTCATCTCCATGTATACCACAAGCCTCAGTGACTATGCCTAAATACCCAAAGCTTGTAGAGTGAGTGCCATAGAACTGAGAACTAAAGACAGCTGTGCTGATGAACAGAAATGGGTTTGACTGATCTCCCAGATAGAAAGTGGCACCAGCAATTATGAGGTCTTGGGAGGCAAAACAGCCTTAAATGTGAGGCAAGACAGGTCTGGGAGGCAAGATAGCCCTAAAGCCAAGGATAGGGTTGAGGATGAGGGTTCATACAACGCAGTCCCCATCTAACTAGTCACTTTTTCCAAAAAGCAAAGCAAAACACAACAACAACAAAAATTATAAGCATCTTGAAGTTGGGATTAAACTCATCCATCACTGAAAGTTGGAAGCCATGGTCTTCTCAACCAGGAATTAAAAGTTATAATGAGCATAGAACATGTTAGGTTCAGGAATCTACCTGTTCCATTTGATAGCTGTGAAAGGAGCCTCTCATATGTTTGATGTGTACTTTATGAGCAATTGAACATTTTATATCAGAACCTATGAATATGTGTCTGTGTATGGGCATTGTATATATATCTCAGCAGATATTATGCCAGTTGGATTCCGATTCATAAGGAAATTACAAAAGCATTATTTTAAAATTTTTTCTCAAAAGTAAAATTACCGGGCATAATTAAAAAGTCTTTATTAAATATCCGGTCTTCAGAGTTTCTTATTGCTTTCTTCAGGGACACTCAATATTCCTGGAATAATTACATATCTTTAAATACAAATAGGAAATGTGCTCATTTTGAGATCTCAGGAACTTGACATTGAAAAACCTTTGACTATTCCAAATGTTGGCATTAATATTTACTATACCTGTTGTTAAACTAAACTTTACTATCAATGCTATAAACAGTAATTCAGTTTTAGGGAGATGACAGGATGATCTGGTGAGCTTTGACCATACAAAATGAGGGTTAAATAGCCTTCCTAGATAGTATCAGGATGTATGTAGTATTAATGATGCATAAGCTATGTGCCAGGGATATTAACCATCACAGAAATTCCATGAATTTAGTATTTGTAATGAAAGTTTACAGTAACCATTATCTTAACTGATGGTATATAGCACTTTCAACAATTAAAGGAAAATGTGGGTTGTAGGCCTTTGTTAGGAGATGAATTGTGTCCCCCCAACATCGTATTTTGAAGTCCCAGTCCCAGTGCCTCAGAATGGACCACGTTTGGAGATAAGGTCTTTAAAGAGTGATTAAGTTAAAATGAGCCCTTGTAGGGTGGGGTCCTACTCCCATGTGACTGATATATTCTTGTTAGCAGAGGAAGAGACATTAAGGGTACTCATGCACATAGAAAGGCCATGTAAAGACAGAGAGAAAGTGGCTATAAGAGGCCTCAGAAGAAACCGAACCTACCAACACCTTTACTTTGAACTTTTAAGGCTCTAGAAATGTTAGAAAAAAATAAATTCTGTTGTTGAAGCCATGAAATCTGTGGTATTTTTTTATGGCAGCCCTAGAAAACTAATGCAGTCTCCTTCCTCTTGGGTGGTATGATACAGATGGTGTGTTACAGTAAAAGTGGACTGCCAACTAAATAAATATTTTCCAGTAAGTAGGCACAAGAGCAGTCATTCAATGTATGCTGTAAATTCAAGAATTATGGAATCTTTTAAGTTGTTACTGAAAGGATCAAGTATGTAGATGAGACATGTACATGTCTTATATATTGGCGGGATTCAACTGGATTCTGAATTGGAGACAATGAGAGGCTGTTTGGAATCCTCGGCTTGAGGTCCTGTTACAATGGGTTACTTAGGACTGACTAGATTCTTATACCCTGTGCATGATAAGGTTAATGTGCTGTAGAGCACTTCTAGCCAATCTACACATCCTAAACACTACTTATATTCGTTATGATTAAAAGGTTTTAATATTAAATATCCATTGTACTAATTAGTGGTATGCAGCCGTCTCTATATGAGTTTCTAATTTGAATCTTCCAAGTGTAAACTCAGCACTTGAGTTTGGCATTTAGATGTTAATCACCAGTCCCTAGGGCATCAGGTGAAATCAACAAATCCATACATATCATATGTTATACAGTTTATGATGAAGTACTTTATTTTATTAATTTAGTGTTTTCAGGGTTTTTTAAATTTGACATAATTTCAAGACTTACAGAAAAGTTGCAAGAATAATGCAGAAAATCCCCAGACACCCATATCTTTGAGCCTAATTTATTCTTTCCTCTCTTTCTCAATCTCTATCTTTACCCCAAAATATTTTCTAGTACATTTTCATAAAACATAACTTTGTATAACTGGGAAATTAACATTTACAAATGGTGATTCCTAATTTCATCATTCCTTCAACAGTTTTTAATTGGCTTTCTACTACAAGGGAGAGCTTTCTCTTCCTTTTTATACATCTGTATTACTGGGAACTCAGGAATTCTTACTTTATCCAGTAAGTTATAATCTCTCACTGCCTTTATTTATTTTGATGTTCAAATCATCCTGGAGTTGGCCTGTGGAAGTCCCCTTCAAACTAGAGCTTGTGTCCTTTTAACATGTTTTCTTCATTCTATGAACACTTTCTTTCTTTTTTACATAAGATATTCCAGGCTCATCTTATATACATGCACACATATATACTCATACATTTCGAGATCTATATGCTAATGTATATTAAAGTAAATTGTAAACAATGAAAAAAAACACTTGCCTGAAACAAACAAAGCAGGGTCCCTAACTGCTTTTCTAAGCCCTGACACTTTATAACCATTCCTTTCTCAGTGTTACCATCGTCTCACCTTTACTCCTGCAGACAAGAAACTTTTGTTTCTTTTTCTCCTTTCTAATCCTTTTAAAATCAGTTGTACCATAGTCCCAATTATTAACAAGAGGAACACTAGCCCACTTTTACTTGAGAGTGGTGCCAATTACTCCTCAAAAGTCATTTTGAAGTGGTTAGGGTGAAGTGGAGAAGTGGCCATTTACTCTCAAACTTCTGAATTCTTTTAATGCAACAAATGAAGGATAGGTGGGGCGGGGGAAAGCAGGGAGCAATTCTAGTTAGTTTTCCAAAGTAAAACAAATTAAATATTCACATTCTGATATTTATCATCTGGTTTTACGGGTGATGAAATTGGGTGATTAATTTATTCAAAGCCCTTCAGCTAGTTAATAGCGAATCTCAGACTCATCTCAGTGCATTGATCCTCTAGCCCGGCAACACTCAACATGTGGTCAATTTAGGAGATTACCAAGACCTATTTAGAGGATCCACAAAGTTAAAATTGTTTTTACAATAAAACTATAATTTGTCCTTTACTTTTTTTTTTTTTTTTGCCTTTTCACTCTTTCTCTCATAAGTGTACATTACTCAAGAATTTTACATGAAGAGTGATAGTGATGGTATCATTCTGATGACTAATGGAATGTGTACTCACATATTCCAAAATTTTTTAAGGTAGTAGTTTTTGGGGGAAAAAATGTGAGTTTTCAGAGATTAACTCAGTTTTTTTATTATTATTTACATCAAGCTCTTGCCATTTACCTTTGTTTCTATTAGCTATAAACCTTGTTTTTAATCCAAAGTACTGTTAATTTGAAATCCAAAAATGAATTTTCTTTGGAAATATATCCTCTCTTTCTTTTTTTGAAGCACAACAAGAACTTTGTATACTTTGTGGTGTTGTTTTACAATAATAAGACTCTAAATTTCTCTGTTTTACTTTGTTGTATGTAGCTCACACATGCAAATGCTCTTTGAGGTCCTCAGTCATTTTTAAGAATGCATAGGGGTCTGGAGACAATGTTGTGGGATGGATATTGTCAAGGAGAAAGAATATTTAAGGGGTAGCATCATTGAGATAAAAAGAAAGACTGGTTAAGCTAGTGAGTAGTCTACTTGTAATAGACCCTGCAGCTGTGTGATAGACTTCTTTTTGCTTTGAGCTGCTAGTTTTCCCCTTCTAAAGCCAAGGGCAAGAAAGCACCCCACTGACAGGACTGCCATGCTAAAAGAAGGGGCAGTACAGGGCTCAGACAGCAGCTTAGTAAGTCTTAAACTGTTTGGCCAAGAGGCAAATGAGTCTACCTTACTCCTGGTATGTGATCAAATAGTGTTTATAAACCAGGAAACTCTGCAGGTGTTTCAGCAAAGCAGCAGCATTTATAAGATGGCAATGCAAGGTATTAGAAGGCAGCAAAAGGGCTAACTGCATGCAGTTTAAGTGTTTGATAATGAGCAGAGGAGAATAGGTTTTTGCCTTCAGCCAAATTTTGTGCATCTTAGCTTTGGAACCAATATCCTGATATATTGTCATGTCACAACTGGCCTATTGTCTGGGAACAGGAATGTCCATGGATGCTCACTACATTTTAGACAGTAAAGAGCCAAACACTAACCCATTTTGATCATTTTGATGAGTTAAGTATAAATAAAGCAGATGGATCAGATTAAATTTCCCTTCCTCTTGCCCTAAATAAGCTCCTTCCTTCCTTCTTTCTTTCCTTCCTTCCTTCCTTCCTTCCTTCCTTCCTTCCTTCCTTCCTTCCTTCCTTCCTTCCTCCCTTCCTTCATTCCTTCCTCCCTCCCTCCGTACTCCCTCCCTCCCTCCCTTCCTTGTTCCTTCTTTTCTTCCTTCCTTCCTTCCTTTCTTCCTACCTCCCTTCCTTCATTCCTTCCTCCCTCCCTCCATACTCCCTCCCTCTCTTCCTTCCTTCCTTCCTTCCTTCCTTCCTTCCTTCCTTCCTTCCTTCCTTCCTTCCTTCCTTCTTTCCTTCCTTCCTTCCTTCTTTCCTTCCTTTCTTCCTCCCCTGTTCCTTTCTTTCTTCCTTCTCTGTCACTGTTGTTTTATGTTAAGGAAAAATAAGCTTGGCCAAATATCATTTTCCCAAGTGTTAACTATTTGCAAATACATTCATATGTACACTAAAGACAAAGTGCAGTAGGTCTAGTTTAGCTGGGTCTACTGGCACCATAACTGATGCAGACACATGACCTTTGTCCTTCCAACTTTCCAAACAGCAAAGAGCCTTTGTGTGTTCACTCCATTTTCTCCCATTCCCAAACATTCAATTAATAGACAAGTTCTCCTTATCTGTCCAATTCCAATATGCAATCTTGACTTCCAAAACTGGTGATGACTTAGGGAACAAATAGCAAAGTGGCTGCAGGATTCTTGGGGAATATTGGATTCAAAATGGCCTCTGTTGCCAGCACATGATAGGTTGGACACAAAGCCACTTAATACAGAGCTGTCTAACCCACCCCTCCCCAGCCTCCAGACTTCTCTTGTGTCCTGGATTCTCTTTGCTTCCCAAAGTGACCTTATCTATATAATCATCTTCCTGGAAATATGGGGAAAGACAAAAAAGTTTGACAACCACTGCTCTAGGCTGTGTTATTTTAGTGCACAATGTGAGGGGAAATGACAGGTTCATAAGACAAAAGTTATCTGATGCTCATCCTTTGACCAAATGCCAGTGTATTTCTACCCAATTCATCTACATAAGTTTGTTTTATTTGTGAAACAGAAATATTTCAGTTACTTTCCCTCCTCAGTATTTTTAGGCCCTACCTCTGGGGCTGGGATTGGACAGGTGTTTTTATATTTAGGGAGATTGGTCCCAGAGGCTCTGCTAATTTCCCAGGAAACCAAAGTAAAAGATCTGTGACTGGTAATGCCACAACTTAGTTTTAAGTTTTTTTCTATCCTTCTCCTTTTCAGGCATTGCTCAAGCCCCATTTAAGCCCAACCAAATCTTCTAGGAATCCTCCGTGTGTCATCTGAGCTTGATATGTCAAACCATGGCTTATTCCAATTATCACATAACCAGTAGCTCATAAACATACAAGCCACAACACTGGTCTCCTGACTGAATACAAATTAGGAGTGGAGTATTCTTAAAGGCCCCTGATACTAGTCATCAATGTCTTCTGTTAAAGGGCAGCAGGGGGATTGAAAACACTTATTTTTACCTTCAAATACCAACTTATGTTCATCGCTGCTAGAAAAAGTCTTGTCATTTCTCATTTCTTGATGAACTGAAGGTATAGCAAATGAGCATACTATATTTACTAAGGCAAGATCCTTAGCACCAGAAGTAGGAGTAGGAGTGATAGGCGTAACAGAGCGAAAAAAAAAAAATTGATTCTTGGCAAACACTATGTAGAGACCACCAAAAGCTATGTGAAGCCCCTCTCTCTTGCTACCCCTTCCTTAGTTCAAAAAGCCAAGCATCTTCCCCCTCCAGGCTCTCCTGCAACTAGGGGCTACCATATCATGTATTTTTGGCCCAGGACATGTAAAGAAAGTTTTCTGGGGAGTTAGGAAGCCCCTGAAGAAGCTTTTCTTCCTTCATATTAAAGGACAATGAAGAAGGAGGCTCATGTGAAATTATCACCTTCCCACTGCCTTAAATGCCAACATCCTGGCTTGAAGTGAAGTGGCTATATTGTGACTATCAGAGAAAAGTCAAGGAAATGACAGCAGAACTAGACCTAACTTCGTCAAGTCAGAGAAATCATGCTGGCTACTACATTTCTCTGCATTCCTTGTTATGGAAGAAAAGCACACACCAATTCTGCTTAATCTGTTGACCAGCCTTAGCCTTAGATTTCATGTGTATAATATGGGGGATAAAGGTATGCATTTTGCAGACGTTAATGTAGGAATTTTTCTTGTTAAGTGTGGGAATCACTTTGCAAACTAGAAAATTCTACACAACTGTAAGAAAGGCTTTGTTTGGAAAGTGTAGTGGATTAGATCATTTATATTTTTGTAGCCCTATTTGGAAGTATTAATTGTCTAATATTCACTGTGTAATCCTCTAGTGTTTGAAAGTGCACCAAGGACCCAGCCCTTAAGGAGATTACAATTTATTAAATGATTCCTTCATGAAGTCATTTAATTCCTGATGTAACACCACAGAGAATAAAACAAAAAGTATTAAACTATTAAGCGCTAAATTGCAAAATACTGAGGGCTAGTTCTACAGAAATTTGAATTAAAATATTCAATATATATTAAGTGCTTAGTATGTTCCAAACACTATTCTAAGTATTTTACATGAAGCAAGTAGCTTAATCCTAGGACAACTCTGTGGATAAATATATTACCCTGCACATTTTACTCTTAGTAAAATTGAGGTGCAATGGAGTTACATGTGTTGACAGAATTCACAGATGGTAAGTGGCAGAGCCAGGATTGAATCCAGGCACCCTGGCTTAGATCCACTGCTCTCTTGGGAACATCAAAATGTCAGATCATTTGTTTCTAACCCTTACTCTGTTACTTACCTAGTTATGTGAACTTGGGTGAGGCATTTAGAAAACTGCTTCCTTATCTTTTAAATCAGGATGCTACCCAATCCTACCCAATAGGATTGTTTTAACGGTTAAATCAATTATGTGTATAAAGCACCTTGTGCAGTAACTGGCACAGAGTGGGGCATAATAAATGACCACCATTATTAGCCTAGTGGGATAGACTGGACGCCTCAGCACTCCTTCCATCAGAGCAAGGAGGTGAGACCATCTCTCCTGAATGTGTTATAGATTTGAAATTTTATTTAGGCGCAGAAAATAGTCAAATGTTTTTAGAAAAATTATGTTTAGGCAACTGCTTCACATTGGGGAAGATAAAAGTTATGATAACTTTCTAAGGAGAAAGCTTTTTCTGAAAAAAGAAATTAAGATTTATGTTGGTGTGAACGATTATTAGGAAAACTAGTAAGGAAATTAGTCACAGTTCACATGGGTGAAGGGGCTGAATAGCATAGGAATCATAATTCATTTATTGGACAAATATTTACTGAGCGCTCACCAAGTGCCATATTTGTTCTAGGTATTGCTACCCCTCTTGATCCCCATCCCCACAGCACAACTTGTTAAAGGGCTAGCTTATTAAGACTATAAAGAAGCGTCCTGCCACGCAGAGCTGCATCATTGTTCTTCTAAAGCAGAGCATACTGGAGAATGGTATATGTGGAGAGGGTGGATTTCATTGATTTACTTTTTTTAATTAGATAGCCATACAACCCATGAAACCCTGAGAGAATGAGAGAAGATGGTTAGATTTGGTATAATGGAATGAGTTACTGAGCACAGTCCTGAGATATTTCTTAAAGGGCAGATTGAGATGGGCCATAATACAAGGAAACTCAGGACATCTTTGGAACTCAGAAGCAGAGTATGTTCTAGGGAAAGATTTCCAAAATGACAGGGAGTGCTGCTACAGGGGAATGGAGAACATTTGAATAGACTATCCGGTAATGTGACAATGGACTCTCAATCAGGAGAGTGGGCTTTGAGGATGACCTAGCGCTAGTTCACCAGGAAAAGACAAATTTCCTTCGACCACCCTGGGAAGACATTCACCTGCTAAAAGACAGCCTGGAACCAACCCTTGTTTATAGAGGGATAGAAAAAGAGTGCCTGGAGTCAATGCAAATGGCTTTCATTTGTATTCAACCAATTCATGCCTCTAACGTATGCCTTCCTGTAGCTAATGGGAAGGGACACAGTTGGAGTTTCCTTCTCTTAATACTCACATTGGGGGAGCTTCAATTATTTATATAGTAATCAATTCTGAACAGAGAACAACTCCACTTAAGAAATGAACAGGGTGTAAAGTGGGCTTCATGGCAACAAGTCACAGTGGCCACTTTAATAGAGACAATTTTGGGTTCTCCACCTCCATCTCCAGAAAGAAGAATGATACTACATAATTAATTGGCATGTCTCTTATCTGAAATCTTCCTTCCTTTCTGTGTGAGCCCTTATATGAATCCCAGACTTGTCCCTGACTTGGGAGGTAACTTTCTGAGCTAATCCTTTTGCCCACCCTGAAGCTTTCCTTCCTCTCTTTGCTTTTGCAGCCCAATCATACTCTTCACTTCAAGTTATATATTTAACTATTTGGTGGCGGTAGCGGGGCAGTCATTGCTTCAACCTGTTTAGAATTTTTTCATCCTGAATCTGTCAACAAATGTATAGCCATGCCTCACAAGTTGGTGTCACCTAGACAAATGTGATATACATTCCATTTTTTAGCAACATAGAAAGATTTAATAGAAATATTGGGAGATGGAAGCAAGAACATAGTTTGTTCTTTGGCACTGAAGATGTTGAAGATGACCTCCTCAATTGGTATCAATTTATTAACCAAAACATTATGGCTAATCAACAAGGAATGAGTCAATCTAACTATAGCATTGTTTTCTACACACTTCTTTGTCTTTTCTCACAGAGTATTACTAGAAATTTTGACAAATCTAGACTTAAACAAATCTATTCCTCTGACTTATATATTTAAACAGCAATGCAACATTTGCTTATTAAGCACCTACCACATACCTTTTCAACAACACAAGATTAACAAAAATTATAAGACCTAATGCCATAGTAATGAGATAGGAGTTTGGCAGGATTGATTTTGCAAGGTACAGGTCACAAAGACTTTGCTGATAAAACATGATATGGTAAAGAAGCTGGTCAAAACCCACCAAAATCAAGATGACAACGAAAGTGATCTCTGGTCCTCCTCACTGCTCATTATGTGTTAAGTATAATATCAGCACACTAAAAGATACTACTACAGCACCATGGTCATGACAGTTTACAAATGCCATGGCAACATCTGGAAGTTAACCTCTATGGTCTGAAACGTAGAGGAAACTTCGGTTCTGGAAATTACCAGCCCCTTTCCAGGAAAACTCATAAATAATCTACTCCTTGTTTAGCAAGTGGTCAAGAAACAACCATAAAAATAGCCAACCGGGCTGCTTTGACTGCAGAGTAGCTACTCTTTTATTCCTTTACTTTCTTAAGAAACTTGCTTTCACTTCACTCTATAGACTTGCTCTTGCATTCCTTCCACACAAGGTCAAGAACCCACATGGTTTCCAATGCTGAAACCCAATTTTGGGGTTCACTCTGTGACATGAATGCTATCAAAAATGAAAATGTCTCATCTGTCATCACTTGTTTTTAGTGGACCTGTGTGAATGTCAATACTCAGATTATTTTTTTCTTTTTGTTCACAACTTGGGAATTTAGAAATTGATTCTGAAACTTCTAAGAAATTGATACAGAGATTACCAACGTGTACTTTCCAGAATTCTCATTTCCTATTTTTTTGGTTCCCAGAACATTTTATGATTTTCTATTTTCTTGTACGATTCCCATTCCCATTCTCATTTTCCACAAAGTTTTCCAAAGAATAGTGAAGGTTCCATAAATATTTTCTGCATTCTTTCTGTACCTTGCCATATAATTTGCCCAGAACCAGAGATGAGAGTCTTAACACACTGGCATGTGATGTCAGAGCAATACTACAGAAATAGTACTTTTATAGAATGGCACATCACTCCTGAAAAACATGTATTGCAAAGACTTCCTGTTATCCATTTTATGAATCTCAAATTTCATTAGCTGACTTACAAGATATTCCAGAAATTGGTTTCTTCTTAACTATCCAAATTATTCCTACTTCTTGCTGACTCTCACTTCCCATTTAGTTAAACTGACTTTCATTGTCCATTTCTATTTCTATACTTCTCTTGCTATTTGCCCACAATGAAATGTAGCCAAATCCCTTTTTATCTCTATTTAAATACAAGCCCTTTACTTTAAATCCTTCTCCTTCATGAAGTTATTCCGTTATTAACATACCACTTTGATTTATCCCTTCCAATACCAATTAGTCACTAACTAATTTTCTAATTGTTTCATCTATGTAAAGCTTATTTTCTCAGTTACATGGCAAATGCCTCAAAATGTCTTTGTTTTGCCCACTGTGTCTATTAGGGGTTGAGTACATATTCTACTTGGTGCAATAGCTTAATTGATAATATAATCAAGTACCGGATACAAGTCATGAAATATAAAGAAACCTTAAGAAGACAGCTTATCAGGATTCTTGAATGTTTTATACATGACTTCATGTAGATCACACCTTCAGATATTTGGCTGCAGTTGTCGATTTTCACCCAGTATTTTGTATTGCATTTGACAGAGTTATTTTCATAACCCATAATATCCCTTTTCTGTCCAGGAACATGAAAACTCCCCCTGGGACAAATGATGAACCTGTTAATTCTAAAAGTCATATCTAAGCAAGAGGATAAGTTCTATAAGCCCCAATAATTGTCTAAAAATCAATGCATTTTTACAGTTTTTGAAATGCAAACAGGCAAAGATAATAGAAACATTTTTTATTGGATATTCAGGATCACAGAGTTTATTGAAAAATACATATATATATATATAGTCTGGCATACTATGTTTGCTCAATGAGCTATTAATAGAGAAAAGAAACTGAGCTTCCATGAACCATGTAGATTGGAGTCTGACAGCTACAAACATATCTAGTTAAAATAATTCCAAGTTATCGAAATGTCTCACCATGGTGGGCGTGAGATGACCTTGAATGAAAGCTCCAGGCTGTGCTCTGTGCTCACTGCTGTGTTATAGGTGATGATGGGAGGGGACAGGAAAAAGAAAACTGCCTTGTGCTGGTGGTCAAAAAAGAAATATCACTGAGTATCTTTAGAGATGGAATAATTTGAATTTAAATATTACAAACCCTTAAAGGCAGAAAAGTTCAGTGATAGCGATGCCTGAACAAGAAACTCCCAGAGAGTATCTTAACCTTCAAATGCTTTTCCAATCTAGTCATGTTCTTTGCTAAACTTTCCTTCACAGCCTTGTGTGAATTGTTAGAAATTTACATGTCACCTCCTTAGATAAAAACAGAGACATTTGTTTTTCCTTGTCAGTTGATGAGCAGAGGATTGATGTTCAAATATTCATGATCTCCTAGTTTCATGATCTCCTTAACAAATTATTTTGGTGTTGCTTTTCTTTCTTTCTTTCTTTCTTTCTTTCTTTCTTTCTTTCTTTCTTTCTTTCTTTCTTTCTTTCTTTCTTTCTTTCTTTCTTTCCTTCTTTCTTTCTCTCTTTTCTTTCTTTCTTCTTTCTTTTTTTTTTTTTTGTTAGTTGGTTGGTTAGTTGGTTGTTCAAAAACAAAATTCGATTGACCTTTTATGATGAACATGGATGAACTTATTTCAAATCTTATTTTAAAATCTTGTTTCCATTTAACACTGTCAATCCTCTTTCTTTTCCCAATCTCTGCCACTTTCCAGTACATCTTAAAACATTCTCTCTAAGTAGGTGTTTAATCTTGTCTTCCACCAATGGAAATTTACTGTTTGATTCTTACATTCTTTGTATATTAGACTCAAAATCAGATGAAGGCTCCAAACAACAAAACTCAGGGGGACAGCCTAACATTCATTGTCATGGCAAATAAGATTTCCTAATGAATTAACATAAAAAAGAAAATAATAGAATGGGGTCACATGGCATAAGATGGAAATTTACACCTTATCTAGAAAGTAGAGATAGGTAAGCATAGACAGGAGGTCCTGAAGCCACCCACACCTAAAGACACAGATTAGATGTAAGGCTGTGTGTGTGTGTGTGTGTGTGTGCACACGCACGCATGTATGTGTGTATACGTCTGAGATGAGAATAGGGTCAGGGATTTGGGAAAGAAATTAATATATTTCGAATACTTACAAAGTGCCAACTTTCACAGTTAAATACTCAATCTCCATGTTCATAGCTACTAAATCTATCTACCTCTAGAAAGATTACATCTTAGTTGATCTAGTTTAATACTAATACCAGTAAAAAGGTTTTGTCTACGTGCCAACTAAGCAGCTCCATTTTTTTTTTCCTTTCTTTACTCCAAGAACAAGTCTTTTGGGCATCAGAGAAACTCAAAACCACTGTGTAAGGTAAGTATTACATTTCCCCCATCACAGATGAGGAAAGGAAAACTCAGAGGTTGATCAATTTTCCCAAGTTGAAAATGGCTAGTGAGTAGTGACGCCAAACATTTAATCTAGTTTCTGTGGGACTAAAAAAAACACTATTTCAAGTATTATTTTTAACTGTAAAGGCAAGTATTCAAAGAAAATTTTTTAAAAGCAGAAGGAAAAGGAAAACAATCAGGGCAGGAGAACAAAAAAAACCCTCAACCACCAATCTCTATTGATGAAACAAAAAATGATAAGGCAGAGAGAGGGTATTCGGAAGGAAAGAACAATTGGATGAGAAATTTGTCTTAAAGTCTTGAGAAATACCTATTTCTGATTCCTATAAAAGCATAGTAAAATAGATCAATTTTTTATTTCAACAAAATTCATGCAGATAGCTAATTTTAATAGAAGAATAAGAATATGCTATTTTTCTTAAAAAGAGTAGCCAAGGATCGGTCTTAATGATTTAATTCACTTTGCCATTATAGGAATAGTCTATATTCATACATAGATCTGGTTTGCCTCCATACAGTTTTTTATAAATCACATTTAACTCCAGCAAATTGCTACTATTTTGTATCTTCAGAATGAGTTGGACTCATTTTCACACTTTTCAACTACTTCTTTTAGTATCAGAAATTCACTCCAACAGCCATAAGATATGTTACCTGCATTTTTGCCCATCTGGAGCCCTGCAAGATAAACTTCAGTTTTAGCATTTCAAGTCTTTAAGGAGTTTTAAATGATATTTCAGGGATTTTCTTATTATCCAGGTACAGCCATGAAAAGTACTTTTAATCATAGTCCACAAACCTCTATGAAGGCTATCATGTTTGAGACATAAAGCTCAAAAATTAGCCTACAAAATGAATTAGACCTACCTGGAGTCCAGAAATCCTCCCTAGGGTTGATGTCAAGCCTTTACTCAGGAAATGTCTAAGCCTTTTGTTGATGTGGGGTGGGGGGAAATCTGAGGGATTCTCCTCCCTGGATTTAATGCCCCCAGATTTAAAATGTAAGTATTAGAAGCTGAGCCCTCGAACATCTCCCTTCATTTCTTGACATCTTTATGACAATGTATGGTGCAGTACCTCACTTTGCTGCAATTACTGAACAGACAGCACTGTAGGCAATGTAAGTTGCTCTTAAGTGCAGCAATCCATTCTGAAGAGATGTACAAACATAAACTCTCAATCGTGGCAGGCTTCTATGAAACCTGAGCATTATCTGTGAATTTTCTCTCTCCTTTTTAATCATTCTGTTAGCTCACCTCTAGAACCCAGTGGCCTAATTTACTAATTAATAACTATTATTACTTAGTAGAATTGAAAACTGAAATTACTGCCTGCCTTAAACATAATAAAAATTGGCAATCCATTCAGAGTTTTTTGAGGGGCTGCTTCATTCATTGCACAGTCCTGGCAGCTGGGTAGATGTCATTGTCTGCTTGCTACATGGGCCTTGTTTCCAGATGGGATGGAAGAGAGGTAGTCTCTCTGACTTGTTCAGACTAGAAAAGGAAACAGAATATAGTACAATCTATACTTGTAGAATCTTAATAGACTATTGTTTCAGCCAATAATTACATCATGTAGAAACATCCCATTGTCTTCTTTATTTGTGCTTGGTCCTCCTAACTCCAGTTTCTTTTTGTACCTTAGCAGGTGATTGCTAAGCTCAAGTGACTCTCCTTTTTTTCAGTTGCTAAGTAAAAAGTCCTTAAAGATAAATCGATGATGTAAGTTTCTTGTCTCTTTATATAATCAAATCAGTTAGTAACCAGGTTAAATCTAGGATATATTAAGCAGAAATTACTACCATAATCATTTTTTTCTTGTTATAGTTTCCTTTACAGTTGGCCAAGTCAAATCTGCTTAAAGCAACAGAAATGAATTTATCCTTCAAACTGTCCTCCTTTTCCCTACTACCATTCCAATTACAAGTGCCAATATTATTTCTCATTGCCTTAATCTAGGTTATCTTTCGATTGTCATTACAATATGTTTGGATGTTAATAATACATATTTGTTTATTCTAAAGTCTAGTGTGTATCCTATGTCAGGTACCAGCAGAGAAGCTGAGATTACAGACATAAAAATACCCTATTCCTGCTCTCAAAAAGCTAATTTTCTAGCATGAAAGTCAAAGTATGAAGCCATATGAGGAGCACTATGAAAAAAATATCCTCAAGATGCAGAAGGGGCTCCTAAAGAACAAAATACCCTTAAGGATTGTTTAAATTTTATCAAGCTCTGAAAGGTTATCACTACAATGAGGAAAAATTATTGTCCCTCAAATTATAAAATCTGGTCCAGATTCTCATAAGACCAGTCATGAAGCCAGCTTCCCACACGCAGGCAGCAAGTCATCTTAAGAAAGCATATGCAACAGTTATGAAAAGATGCCTAAATATACACCATGTTTAGTGTGGGTCATTGCTCAGTCAGCTTTAGCAGATAACTGGCAAAAATATCATCATATCCTTAAGGTGGTCTCAATTATTTCCTTCACACATCTGGACTAAAGAATCAGCTTTTCATGGTTGAGTTTGTTGAGAGTATTTTTTTTTCCCCATTTCTTAGATGTATAATTGTGTCTTTTAAGCTGAATCTCATTCAAATAATCAATCCATCAGCTATTGAGAGCCCATAATTTATTAGCACCCTGTGATATGGTTTGGCTCTGTGTCCCCACCCAAATCTCATCTCAAATTGTAATCCCCGCATATCAGGGGAGAAACCTAGTGGGAGGTGATTGGATCATGGGGCCAGTTTCCCCAATGCTGTTCTTGTGATCGTGAGTGAGTTCTCATGAGATCTAATGGTTTTATAAGTGGCAGTTTCCACTCCTCTCTCTTGCCTGTCGCCATGTAAGATGTGCCTGCTTCCCCTTCTGCCATGTTTATGAGTTTCCTGAGGCCTCCCCAGCCATGCAGAACTATGAGCCAATTATACCTCTTTCCTTTATAAATTACCCAGTCTCAAGGATTTTTTATAGCAGTGAGAGAACAGACTAATACACCCTGGGAGGCCATCTATAGTGAATACTGCTGTATTATCTGATCTCATTCTGTTAAGAAGTTCCAGATAGCATACACCAAGAGAACAAGCCTATTCAAAGGAGCCCTTCAAATCTGACCCAGCAAAGTCTTGCTCCGTATTATGTTGACAAAAACACAAACTCCTATGAACAGTTTACAATTTGTTCATCTGTTTTAGTTCAACCATATACTTTCTCTTGGCATTTGTAATTGAATAAACACATAACAAAGCAAGCAGAATACTAAGAAAACAAATGCTCAATCTGGTGTTTTCAGCCACAGAACAATAAAAGTTAAAGTCAAGCTTGAAAACCTTCATTTTTCTTTAGGATTACTAACCCAGCAATCACAGACACCACTAGATCCTAGCTACTCCATGTTTTTAAATGTTAACATCACATAATATTAACAATGAAGTCAATGACAAATTAAATTCTAGATCACACTCAGATCTAGGTACTATTCCAGAGTTATGTACTATTTTTTATGCACTTTTGTATTGTGAAATTAAGAAGAGGTAGTTGAATAGAGATGACAAGCCATAGAAATCTCTTCCCCTTTTCAAAGAAGTCTTCCCATTCTCAAAAATGTTAATTCAAAGAAATTATTACAAACTAGGCACTGTATTTAATACACAAGGTACATAATTAAAAACAATAAAGATAGTCTAGATCACAGCTTGGCAAACTATGGCCTACAGGCAAAATCTGGCTCACAGGCAAAATCTAACCCATAGTCTGTTTTTGTAAATAAAGTTTTATTGGAACATAGTCACACTCATTTACATATTATCTAAGGGACAAAGAGCAGAGTTTGATAGTTAAGACAGAGACAGTGTAACCTGCAAAGCCTAAATTATTTATTATTTGGCCCTTTATATAAAAAATCTGCTGACCCCTGGTATGGATCAATAATTTCTTATTTGTAATGCCCAAATCTAAAGTTTTTTGAAAAGTATTTGACAGCAAAACCTGAACTGACCTGAAATCCTTTGGCCTCAATGGTATAAACTTGTCTGAATTGATATAAGGTTATTTATAGTTTCTATTTATTTATACCACTAGGAAATATTTATATGATTCACTACAGAAATTTTGGTTTCTTTGATTACAGGGAGTTGTCCCAGACCCTACCAAAGTTATTATAATATTTAATATACACAGTACATTCTGTATGCATTTTTCCAAACTTTAAAATATCCTTAATTCTGAAAAATATCTGGCCTCAAGTGTTTCAGATTAGATTTGGTGGTTCAAAGGTGCAAAAACTCTGGGATAAAATAACATTTTTTAAAAGGTTTCATCTTTGAACATTCTCAGGGGTATGAGGTTCATTAAGTAGGAGTGGAAAGACCATGAATGATAAGTGCCACTCAGTATTAGTGGACTTGCAGATAGAGACACTCAGATGATTTGGATAGTGTGTATTTTGTATTAAGACTTGTGGGCAAAGCACAAAACAGAAAATAGCAATAGCATTAATATTAAAAAGAGAGCTAATAATAGATATCTGCATGCTAAAATATATTTGGAAGACTGCCACTACAATTATATAAAAAAGTAGCATTCTTACTTTCTTACAGTCTTGCGGTGTTTGCTTCTAGTTATTTAAAAGCTGCAGTCCTTTAAGATTAATAATGTATAATAGGAGAAAACAAAGTTTTCACCTACGGAACTCATGGTTCTTGGGAACTGACCTAAGGACAGATTAAAAAGTCTTGTTTTGTAAAACTGAGATTGTCACTTTCTAAATGTGAATCTCAGACAGGTCTAGAAAGTGTTGCTTTCAAGCAGTCAAAGAGTTAACCTTGATGCCTGTGTTTGTGTGTGTTCTTCTTACCACCCCTAAGACAAAAAGCTTAGCCGGCAGCACAGTGATGGTGCTTTATGGCAGGTAAAAGAAATGGACATAAAAACATAATACATCTGAATAGGTGCACAAAGTAAGCAGCAACCTGAGTCACCAGAAAACAAAGAAGGATAGATTTTTGACACAGAATATTTTGACTCCAGAAAGACTATTTCATAGCACCCATAGAATGTTCAGAGAGACATGGGACAAAGATTGGGGTCATGGAAGCTTGGAGGCGTAGCCTCAATATTTTTAATTCACCATAAAGTAAAATGTGTACTCCCCCAAAAAAAAGTCAGCATCAAGATTCTTTCCTTTGAATGACCGATATAAATAAGAATAAACCAGCATTAAATGTATATTGCTGGCATTCATAGCTCTCTATGTATGATTCTGGGTGGAACAAAGGGAGATTGGGTTGCTTCAGCATTCATATTGACTTTGGCAAGTGGATCAACCATGCAGTAATTTGGCACTACCAGCAGACATCACACCATTCCACACAGCTTTTAACTTAGTATTGTGTTCATAGTCTTTCCAAAGAATGTCTCCCTTCCTCTTTAGGTCTCAAAATAATTAATGAGAAATGCAGACATATTTGTAAAAATACGAAAGTTCAACTTCTAACAGCACCACAAAGTCAAACTGATAAGTCATACAGAATTGACACGGGCTTCCATATATGGACGCTCACATTTATTTACCCAATTATCAAAGAGGTTGCATGCCACACAGAATGAATAGGCAGACTAATCTGATGAACTGTCTGGTATAGCATACTTTGAAATCTAAGAAGAGACCTTCATGCCAACTCAATGCATCAATATTATATGGAGCCAGCCATTGGCAGTATTTTTTTCTCATCTAGCACTATGTATAAAGTATCTCTTAATGTCATTGTCTTGCAGTGGTGTGCATGAGTATGTGTACATATTTATGACAACAAAAACCTTATCAATGCTAGGGCTCAGAAATATCTAGTACAGGAGTCGGTAAACTTTTTCCATAAAGGGCCAGGCCATAAATATTCCAGGCTTTGCAAGTCCTACAGTCTGTAGCAATGACTCAACTTTGCCGTTGTCACAGAAAAGCAGACATAGACAATACATTAATGAATGTGTGTGGCTGCAATTTGCCAATCCCTGATCTAGTGCATAAAGCTCTATTGAGTATGGAATTGAGATCAGATCTGTAACAGAACCTGACCCTCAGCCATCTATGCCTCCAAGGAATTAGTAATTCTAAAATATCAGATTTGATATGATTATGGTAGTAATATATATGCCCTAGATACTTACATAATTGCAAATCAAAAAGGATTGAGAAGACCATGATTCCTTCTATAGGTTTTCCAATAATTTCCTCTGTAGTCCCTTTGAAATGTTGCTTTTCTGTACTCGTAATCCTAGATTTATGATGTCACCATCTGGTATTAACCTCCAGGATTAAAAGTCAGGAAAACACACTGAAAATCTTGGAAATTAAAGTTGAACAATTTTAACAGAAGGATATTAAATTATTTTAAGCATAGATTTAGCAGGACTATAAAGTAATGACAGTCTTCACAACTTAAAATGCAGATATTTAAATGTTTATGAATTTAGACAAATGATAGATAGATATAGATAGATAGATAGATAGATAGATAGAATCAGTATAGATATGCTTATGCAAACATATTTTCTAGTTCTTTTATAAGAGGGCTTAGAATCAGTTACACCTCAGTAACAGATCTTTCTTTAAATAAGTAAAGGAAATTATGAGTCCTTGAAGGGATAGATAAATATAATTCTAGGGCTGACACCTGAGAGTACAAAATGATTGTGGGGCACCTTTTGTGCAAAAAATTGTGAAAGTTCTAAAGAATAATGAGACATGTAAAACTATATAGAAGAAACGAAGTGGCCTTCATTGGCCAAATTCAAGACAATTTAAACAACAAAATAATGATAGTAAGAGATTATCCCCCATAGACTAAAATAATAATCCATGTATAAACATTGATATAAATAAAAGGCAGGGGGATGTCCTTCATACAGCAGAATTCCAATCCATAGATAAAGAAGAAATTATAGAATTTTAAAACTCACCATAATAATTATTTTGGACAGAAAATATCAATGAATGCCAAAACTGGAAGGTGAAATTATGATGAGAAACAGGGCTTATATATTGTCTATATCTTTCCCAAGACACTTATCAAGTAATATTACAAATGGAAAATAGTAATTTTACAGTACAGAAACCTGGCAGATAATACCATAACAAGTAGTCAAGTTAGTATCACCAGTATGGGGGTTAATTAATATCATGTGCCTACTGATACAATGCACTGAGAAGGATATAGCATCTCATCTGTAAAATTATTGCCGAAAATGCATGACCAAAATCTAATTATGAAGAAATATCAGCAAATTCAAATCAAAGAATATTTTAGAAAATATTAGTCATATGTTCTTCAAAACTGTTAGAGTTATGAAAAACAAAAATTATAAAAGACTGAAGGTATGTTTAAAATCAAAAGAGATTTAAGAAATATGGTAATTTGGATCATAACAAAATTTTGGTTTTCTTTCTTTATTAAGGACAATAGTGGGATAATTGATACACTTCTGTTACATTCTGAGAATTAGATAATAGTATTGTGTTGATGAAAATTTCTTAACTTTGATAAACTGTACTGTTATGTATATACAGAGAATGATAAAACAAGTATGATGGAATGACAATGTTGGGGAATCTCTTTGAAGAATATATGGGAATTATTTGAACAATTTTTGTAACTTTTTCAATAAGTCTGAATTTTTTTCAAAACTAAAAGAAAAAGAAAAAGATATGGCCCGAGAGCCAGAGTGCCCATTATTTGACATGTGAATATGAAGTTGACTACTTTGGAAGGATTATGGGCTGAGTTGTGTGCCCTAAGAATTTACATATTGAAGCCCTAGTCTCCAGGATCTCAGAATGGAACTGTAGTGGGAGGCACAATTTTTTAAAGGGTAATTAAGTTTAAATGAGGTCATTAGTGTGTACCCTAATTCAATATAATGAGTGTCCTTATAAAAAGAGGAAATTTGGCTGAGCCTAGTGGCTCACGCCTGTAATCCCAGCGCTTTGGGAGGCCAAGGTGGGTGGATCGCCTGAGGTCAGGAGTTCAAGACCAGCCTGGGCAACATAGGGATACCCCATCTCTACTAAAAATAAAAAAAATTAGCCAGGCTTGGTAGTGCACACCTGTAATCCCAGCTACTGAGGAGGCTAAGGCAGAATTGCTTGAACTCGGGAGGTGGAGGTTGCAGTGAGCCGAGATGGTGCCACTGCACTCCAGCCTATATGACAGAGCTAGACTCTGTCTCACAAAATAAATTAATTAAATTAAATTAAAAGAGGAAATTTGGACACAGATGGATGCCAAGGGAAGACCATATAAAGACACAGGGAGAAAACAGCCACCTACAAGCCAAGGAGAGAGGCTTGGAAGAAACCAATCCTGCTGACACCTTGATATTGAACTTCTAGCCTCTAGAACTGTAAGAAAAATATGTTTTTATTGTTTAAGCCTCCTAGCATGTGGTACTTTGTTACGGTGTTCTAGCAAACAAGTACAGGAAGTTTACTAACTGTGTGAACCTTTCTGTTTACATTTTCTCCTTTGTATACTAGGGTCATAATTATATACCTTATGGGATTGTTATGAGGATTTAAGAAAATCATACATGCAAAGTATTTAAAACAGCATCAGGCATATACAGTATTTAGAAATCAATGAATTATTATTGCTGCTGCTGCTACTACTAGTACTACTACTACTACTACTATTACATTACTATTTCCAACTAGATTATACTGAGGCAGAAATATGGAAGCATGATATATAGAAGAAGATAACACATAAAATGCCATTATAAATCGATTTACTTTTTGTATTTTTCACCAAGTGCATTATTTATCTTCACAAGAATATAGTGGTATGATACTGAGGAATATTGGTCTTGCTTATTTGCCTGCTCCATCTGAAATAATGATCTTCTATTCAGTGAAAGATTTGTTTAGAAAGTCCTGAATTGGCTATCTCACTGTGTAGAGAGACATCATTTCTAAGGTAAATGTTTAGTCACATGAGAAGAAAAAGCTCATTAAATATTAAGAATAATTTTAATTTAGGTCAATCGGTGAATGCTTACTATAGACTAGCTACACAGGTGCTAGATAATCTGCATGTAGCATCCTAATCCTCAAAAATATCTTTTAAATTATATATTATGTTACTGGCCAATATCAAAAAGCTAATAAAAGACTAAACTGGATTTCTTAGTTTTTAATCCAAATCCCATGATATTTACTACTGTGATCTGTGACATAGCATTATTATTGAATCCAAATTTTTGACTATAAATATGTTTTTTCTTTATTTTTCAAGGGACTTAGAACTATGCAGACATGACTTCTAAAAACTTAAAATAAATGTTTATGCTAACCAAAAGGTATAAAACTTTTACATGTCAAATAAACAAAGTCAAAGGCAAGCAACAAACAAGAGAGGAAGGCCCACAAATATGACAACTCAAACTAGAAAGAAAACTGAGTCATCAAAACAAATACAACATTTAGGGGATGGCAATTTCCAAAGAGGAAATTCAAATGGCCAAGAAACATGGAAAAATTTTTATCTGACTATTAAAAAAGAAAGGTAAATTTAAACAAGTTGGTAGACTATCATTCTGTTTTTGTTTTGTTTTGTTTGCATTTCTATTAAATTTACAAAAAAAAATGAGAAAAGAAAAAAATTTAATGTTTATACACATGTGGTTAAGGAGGCTTTTTCATATGTTGTTGACCAAAGTAAATTTTCCTCAGTATTTTGAAAAGAGTTTTCTAATATAAGTTACAGTACATAAAGCTGTTTATCATCAACTCAATTATGTCACTGCTAGAAATCTCATAGCAAAGTGATATGATTGAGTCCAATATATGCAATAGGTTATTTTGTATTTGTTAAATATGTTTCTGAAAAATATAGAATAAGGGGAATGGGTTATATGATGTGAGTAAATCAGACTACAAATTGTGTGTAACATAGTATCTCTGGATGTTAGGAGTACGAATGACTTTTATTTCCCTAGATTTACTCTGCTTTCATTAATCTATATGTAAACACACATTTGTAATAAAAAACAAGTAAGGACAGATGAACAGAATCACTATTTTTAGCAAGTTATTTTTATTCAAATCTTTTAAAACTTATCTCTTTAGATGGATGAAATATTTGTAAGCAGAAGTGTTCGTGTATTATGCTAGTAATTATATCTTTACAGAATTGAGATATGCAATTTCCCAAAGGAATTCTTCTACACATTTCTATTAATTGAAAGGCACATATGCTAAGGATAAAGACTATTTCCGTAACTATCTTCACAAACTAATGGCCTACCAATGTCTTTTGATCCTGTGTTCGAGAACTTGTTTACAGAATAGCTGTTAGGAGTGAATATCTGAGACTTTCTACATGATGGTTGACATCTGTATCCCTTTCTTTTTATATTTATATTTAGATTGCAGATGTACATTAAGTGGATGTGTTTGAAGTCTTCCTTCCTTCTTTCATTGACACATAATTATTGAGAATCTGTCACTTTTTCAAAGAAAAAAGAATTTAAGCATTTATGTAGTCATATTGTTAGGGTTTGCCAGTCTCACCTGGGTGTTATTTCTGTTTTCTTTGAGTTTTATTTGGGATCTCTGAGATCCCAAATAAAATGGTAGGGTTTTATGTAAGGGTTCATCCATGGTGGTACTCTTCCTTTTTTTTTTTCAACCAAGTCTAAGAATTTTATTTTCACCATACTACAGCTTCAGCAAACAGAAACACCACAGTGTAATGTTAGGTGAATAACATTGAGTGTTAGGAGAATAACATTAGTATGAAACAATTCTACAAATAAGGTTGTTCTCAAGAAGTAAGAATAGTAATGATCATTTTGCTCCCATTGTTTCTCTACATATTGTGAACTAAGTCAGATATGAAGTAGGCTGTTTATTTGAGAGAAGTTATGTAACACAAGTAAGTTTAGATTGAATTCTCTCCATCTCTCTGTCTCAGCACTACATATGAAACTCCTTTGCAAGATAATGTTATGATGTCCCTTTGAAGAGAATTTTTGTGAGATTTCCAGTATATAACAAGTTGAAATTATCTTAAGAAAATCATCTCTTAGTTGCCTTGGGAAGAATATATTTTAGATACTCTTCTCTATCATTTAGTTTAGAATAATGATACATGAATTCTTCCTTCTCTACTATTAATAAATCTTCCATTTGAAACTCTTTGTGGCTGTTCATCTAGGCTCAAGGCTAAAGCATGCTCAACTATCTCCTACCTTGTTTGACTTTGAGCTTTTTCTTTTTCCCTTTTTTTGTTTTCTTTGAGTCTTGGTCTCGCTCTGTTGCCCAGGCCAGAGTGCAGTGATGAGTGGTGTGATTGTAGCTCACTGCATCCTTGAACTCCTTGGCTCAAGCCATCCTCCCACCTCAGCCTCCTGAGTAGCTAGGACTACAGGTACGTGCCACCATGCTAGGCTATTTTTTAAAAAATATTTTTGTGGATACAGGGCCTTGCTATGTTGCCCAGGCTGGTCTTGAATTCCTGGCCTCAAATAATCCTCCCTCCTCAGCCTCCCCAAATGCTGGGAATATAGGCATAAGCTGCTGTGCCTGGCCAACCTTCTCTCATTTTCTTCAGATTCATACATCTAGCAAAAAT
Organism: Macaca nemestrina; assembly: GCF_043159975.1. Lineage (NCBI taxonomy): Eukaryota > Metazoa > Chordata > Mammalia > Primates > Cercopithecidae > Macaca > Macaca nemestrina. Next base: position 59,446,854 of record NC_092137.1, on the reverse strand, counting down.
GTTTGTATACTCTCACCTCTTGTACTCTCATCAAAGAGCAGTCATTATTTAAGGTCCTCAGCATTTGGCTGAAGGTACTGTATGACCAAATCAAATTGATATCTTTTAGTTTTTCATATACTTATCTTCCTTCCTGAATTTCAATTTCATAAGATTCAGCCTAAATGATCTATATCTCTATTTGCCAAATGCCAGGTGGAAAGTAATAAAAGAAGTATAAATAGAAGAGAAAACTCTCTTTAACATTTTTGTTTTCCTATAGCTATATTTCCCATTCCTCCCACTTTTCAGTTCTGCCATAGGCCAAATCACTCAGGAACTTATCATTTCCTCATTCTTCTTTGTCATTTCTGAGTCTGAACAAGCCTACAGGGCACATTCACTCTCTTTTCTGCTGATGCTATGGTCTGATGAAAGGACAGAAAAACAAAGCCAGGACACCTAGTCCCAGGAGTGCTAACAACAGCAGGAAAACAGATGTGACTGAAACCAGTGGTGATGATGGTGGTGGAGATGGAGCACATCCCTGAAGAGTATCTAGAAGTTTGTCTCCTCCAGAGAATTGTGCATTCATTCAAAAAATATGCCATGAACTCTCAGGCACTGGGAATAAAGCCATGGGGAAAGTATACTTGCCTATGTGGAGTTTACAGTCTTATGGGAAATTTCTGTTCATACCACACACCTCAGGCTTGCAGAATCAGGAACTGGTGAGCACTAATGGAGGACTTATCTCTTAGAATTGTATATAAATTAATCAGAATGTTGATACATCAATTTGCAAAGGGAAATATTTGTTGCTTGGAAGAAAAGTAATTTTGCCTGGATGATCAACTCATTCCCACTTTGTGATCTGTACATCAAGCTACTTGAAAAGGCCTAGCCATAATCAGAAATATATTTAATTGTTTTAAAGATTGCCAACACATTTACTGACTATAAAAATGATGCCACAACTTAGATTTCTTCCACATAACCAGTCTTTTTCCTCCTTAGAGAACGAAATGTAACCATGGTGGACATGGACTCATAACAAAGGAAGCTAGTTAGGTGAATTGGCAATTAATATGATCAGGCTTAGCTAGACTTTTGTCTTTGGTTCTGTTTATATGCTGGATTACATTTACTGATTTGCGTATGTTGAACCCTTTGAGCTTTTATACATAAGAAGAGTACTCCCAAAGAGCTCGGTGCTCTGGCATCCCATACCAGTCCCTCGTCATCATTTTCTGGGACCATGACTCTAAGTCATCATTGTCTTCTATCCCTCTATTTCCATTACCTTGGAGAATGCTCTGCGTGCAGTAGATACACAATTCATACTTCTCACTGACTTCCTGGCCATTCCCACCTGAAGAGAAGCAAATAATTCCAATAAAACCATACAATTATAGCTGAAAAACTCTCTGAACTTAGAGTGCTAAATGCCCATTTTGAATGTACTTGCTAAAAATAAGACAAATTAAGCTGGTCAGATTCAGAAAATCTGCCATTTCTTATGGCTTTATTGAAACCTTTTCAGAAGCTTTTCTGTTACATAAATAGAACCAGTTTCCAAAAATAGATATTCATTCAAGAACATGAAAACCCACCCATGAGTTTAACTGCCATTTTATTCTGACCAATAAAATTCCCGGTTCTTGAGTGATTTTTTTTCTTTTTCTCTCCTGAATTACAGAACGATATTCCAAAAACCAGAATCCTTTGATTCTTACAATAAGAAGAAATAGTCTCCTAGGGAAAGATGCATGGCTTGTTTCAGCCCTATATAATCATTCTCATTCCTCAAAGATTCATTGAACAAACATTGTTGTCACTGTTTATACAACAAAACATTCTTTCATGAACTTTCAAATAAATAAATAAGTTGTAAGATTTCTGCACACTCATCGTCAATCTGGCAAGTCCTCAAATAGTTAAGTTGAACAGTTTACTTAGAAAGGCTGACAAATTTGCTTCACTTCAAAATATCATTAACACCAATAACACATTTGCCCAAGCCTATTGCTAAGTTGTAAAAAAAGATTGCTACAGATTAAGACCCTTGATATAATGCTATAAGCTCCTAACAATGGTATCTTTTATAGTGAAGAGCAACTGCAGACACAAATTGCCCTCTTTCCTGCATCTTTTTCACAAAAATCAATATTAAAGTAGTATCTGCCTTAACTCTCCCATACACTATATGAGAAAAAACCACAGCCGTGCTTAGGACAGTTTAGGTCAATAAAGAATCAATACTGTGGTTGAATCTGTAGAAAGATAAAAGACTTAGAACTCTCTACACAGGGACCCATTGTTTTCTCTCTATTCTGTAAAGCACCAGAAGAATGTCACTTGTCTCTGCTTGGGAGGTGTTGGGGTTGAGGGCAGTTTTTTCTTCTCTTTTTTAAGGTTGATGTGCATTAAGTGTTGGTGAAAAGTAAAGAGGCATCATACAGAAGTAGGGGTGGGAGAAGATTGCAGACACTTTTGCTTCTTTTAGATGTTTTGGCTCTTTTCTGAACAGTCTTCACAGAAGAGGGAGATGGGTAGAGAGGAGCCTTTTACAGGAATTCAGCCTTGATAAACATGAGGTCAGGTGATACCAAGAGGCAGATGGTCTAGATTAAAACCTGAGCTATGGTGTGTAGTCTTGTGAAAGTTACCTTACTTTTTTAAAGCATCAGTTTTCTCATTTACAATAAAATAAAATATATAAATACCAGCTAAATTATAGAATTTGTAATAGATCTTTTGTGGGCTCACCAATGTCCCAGCACATGGGTCTCTGAAATGCTCAGCTCTCTTACAGTCAGACAAGGCCCTATGACTAGTTCTGGCCAATGAACTGTGAGAAGAAGTGACACATTTCACTTCCAGGTTGAGGCAAGTCTCTTTCCCTGACATGGCAAACTTGGAGGGAGCCTCCTGTTGAGAAAGCCATGAGTTCAAAGCCACCTGTGTCTCTGAGTCATCACATAGAGAACAGATGTCTTGAAGAGTCACCCAGATATATCTGTGTATGATGAGCAAGTAAATACCTATTGAATTATGCCATTGATTTGGGGGTCATTGTCTGCTGTTTCTACCACATCATGACCTAGCATATCCTATTCATTAGTTAACAGGAACAGTTTAGAAGTATATTCTTATAATGCTGGACACATTTAATGCTAGCACTCAATGTTTTAATTTTTTTAATCTGCATCTCAAGCCAAGGGAGCAGTTTGAACAAAATGGTGGAATGAAATAATACAGTGCATTCAGGAATTCTGTAAGTAGAGGAATTCTCAGAAAAAAAGATAGCACATATTAGAAATGGAAATCATCTTTTAAAACATCCAAGTTAGTATTCCAAAAAGGATGTTGTATAGAACGTCAGTCATGTAACGTGCAGAAAGAGTGCTTTTTGCCTTAAGAAATTCAGAAAATGCTGCTTACTTAATTTCGTACTTGGATGTTCTTAATGCACATTAAATTACTAAAAGCTCTAAGAAGTACTGCAACAGAGAAATCTAATAATTTTTTTGTGTGTATTCCAGGACTTTTTAAGTTTATTTGACCACAGAATGGTTTTTCCATGTAACACCAATTATCTTTTTACAGAACACATTGTTATTGCCCTCAGAGCACTTCTTAGATTGTTAGTAAATTGTTTAGCTACACTTAGCACTAATATTAAATTATGCATTTAATAGGTTCAGCTATGGTATTAGTCCATTCTCACACTCCTAATAAAGAACTACCCGAGACTGGGTAGCTTATTAAGGAAAGAGGTTTAATTGACTCACAGTTCAGCATGGCTGGGGAAGCCTCAGGAAACTTACAATCATGGCAGAAAGGGAAGCAAACACGTCTTTCTTCATATAGTGGCAGCAAGGAGGATTGCAGAGAGAAGGTGGATATGTGTAAATTCTCTTATAAAACCATCAGATCTCATGAGAACTCACTCACTATCATGAAAACAACATGGAGGTAACCATCCCCACAATTCAATTACCTTATACTGGGGCCCTCCCACGACATGTGGGGATTATGGGAGCTACAATTCAAGATGAGATTTGGGTGGGGATACAGAGCCAAATCATATCAATCTGCCCCTGTGTCCCTGTCCCCTCCCAAATCTCATGTCCTCACATTTCAAAACACATTCATGCCTTCCCAACAGTCTCCCACACTCTTAACTCATTCCAGCATTAATTCAAAAGTCCAAGTCCAAAGTCTCATCTGAGACAAGGCAAGTCTCTTCTAACATCAAAAGCAAGTTAGTTACTTCCTAGACACACCGGAGGTACAGGTATTTGGTAAATAAACCTGCTCCAAATGGGAGAAATTGGCCAAAACAAAGGGGCTGCAGGCACCATTCAAGTTCAAAATCCAATGGGGCTGTCGTTAAACTTTAAAGTTCCAAAATGGTTTCCTTTGACTCCGTGTCTCACATCCAGGGCAGGATTATGCAAAAGGTGGACTCCCATGGCCTTGAGCAGCTCCACCCCTAAGGCTTTGAAGGGTATAACCCCCCTCCAGGCTGCATTCATAGGTAGGTATTGAAAAGTCACCTTTTCCAGATACATGGTGCAAGCTCTCCATGGATCTACCATTCTGGAGTCTGGAAGAAAATGCCCCTCTTCTCATAGCTCCACTAGGCAGTGCCCCAGTGGAGACTCAGTGTGGGGTCTCCAATCCGATATTTCCCCTCAGCACTGCCCTAACAGAGATTCTCAGTGAGGGCTCTACCCTGCAGCAAACTTCTGCCTGGACACCCAGGCATTTTCATATGTCCTCTGAAATCTAGGCAGAAGTTCTCCAGCCTAAATTCTTGTTTTCTGTGCACCTGCAGTACCAACACCACACGGACACTGCCAAGGCTTGGGGCTTGCAGCCTCAGAAGCAATGACCTGAGCTGTAACTTGGCCCTTTTTAATCATGGCCAGAGCAGCTAGAACATAGTCTCAAGGTTGCACACAACAGGGGTCCCTGGACCTGGTCCAGGAAACCATTTTTCCCTCTTGGCCTGTGGTGGGAGGGGCTGCTATGAAAGTCTCTGACATGCCCTGAAGACATTTTCCCCAATGTCTTGGTGATTAACATTTGCCTCCTCATTACTTATGCAAATTTCTGCAGCTGGTTTGAATTTCTCCTCTCAAAATGGGTTTTTCTTTTCTACTGCATCGTCAGGCTGCAAAATTTTCCTAACTTTTACTCTCTGTTTCCTCTTGAATGCTTTGACACTTAGAAATTTCTTCTGCCAGATACTCTGAATTATCTCTCTCAAGTTCAAAGTTCCACACATCTCTAGGGCAGGAGCAAAATGATACTAGTCTCTTTGCTAAAACATAACAAGAATCACCTTTACTCTAGTTCTCAAAAATTCCTCATCTCCATCTGAGACCAACTCGTCCTGGACTCATTGTCCATATCACTATCAACATTTTGGTCAAAGCCATTCAACAAGTCTGTAGGAAGTTCCAAACTTTTCCACATTTTTCTGTCTTCTTCTGAGCCCTCCAGATCATTCCTCTGCCTGTTACCCAGTTCCAAAATCACTTCCACATTTTTGGGTATCTTTATAGCAGCACCCCACTTTGTGTATCAATTTACTGTATTAGTCTGTTCTCACACTGCTAATAAAGAACTGCTTGAGACTGGGTAATTTATAAAGGAAAGAGATTTAATTGACTCACAGGTCAGCATGGCTGGGGAGGCCTTAAGAAACTTACAATCATATCAGAAGGGGGAAGCAAACACATCCTTCCTCACATGGCAGCTGCAAGGAGAAGTGCAGAGCGAAGTTGGGGAAGCCCCTTATAAAACCATCAGATCTCATGAGAACTCACTCACTATCATGAGAACAGCATGGAGGTAAGTGTCTCATGTTTTCATTACCTCCCATCAAGTCCCACCCATGACATGTGGGGATTACAGGAACTACAATTCAAGATGAGATTTGGGTGAGGACACAGCCAAACCATATCAGCTATACATGATAAGAAACCTATATGACAGTGCTTTTAATAAAACAAATAATAGCTGCATTTATAGCCTTACTGTGTAAGGTATTGTCTTAAGCTAAATATTTACTCACTTAACCCTAGTGACATCCTCTCTTTTGTAATAAGAGATCTGAAGGTTGAAGAGATCCACGGTTGATGTAATGACCCTAAGCTTTAGGTTTCTGCAGTCCTATTACTTTTTCCCTCACATTCAGTTGTAAGATGGCTGGCTGGGATGACTCCAGCCACCAGGAAGAAGAAAGACATACATAATGAATATGTCCCTGCAGCACTTGCCTCCCTTTTCCTTAAAACCCATCTTAAATTATCTATTTATAACTCTTGGTCAGAATTTGGTCATGTGGTCACATGTAATTGCAAAGGTATCTGAGAAATGTAGACTTGTATTTTTGTTATTTTATTTCACTTGAGCATATGGTCACCCAAAACCAAGTGAGTGATCTAAGGAAGGAAAATAGAATGTGTATTGGGTAGGCAACAAGAAGTTTCTGCCACATTCCTGGTACACAATCTCTTTATTATTTCCACTTTTAGGTAGTGTCAATACTACGCCTCTAACTTACACATGTATGAGTAGAAATGCAGATATGATGGAAATTTAGAAACAAAATGTTGAGTACAATTAAAATTTTTTTAAAAGAATAATTACCCAACTGAGCCCAAGAAAACTCAAAGTATTTCTCATCTTATTCAGACCTATCCCACAGGGGAGGTCAAACTCTGTGCAATGTAGAATGATGTAACTCTAGGGGTGATGTTCCAACTGGAATCTTAGTTTCCTCTGCTTTAAAGACAGTACAAGATTCCTACCCTCTCTGAGTGTGGAGTGAGGACATTCAATCAATTAACCCATGTAAAACCCCTGTAACAGAACATGATCTTGCAAGTGTTTAAGAAGGTTAGCTATCTTAGCTCTTCCAAACACTGAAAAAGTGACTGACTTATCTCTATCATAGAATCCAGTTCAAAGATATAATGTAGCTGCCACCTCTGCCACCCACTACTACCCCCAACTCAGGAAATAGCATCCACTATTTCTGTTAAAATGAACAAACAAACAAACAAACAAACAAACAAAAACTGTACTAAACCCAGATACATGATCTTACTGATGTACTGATCCAGAGCAGCCAGTATGGCTATTAGGGTGGGACTTAGGAGTCAGGTACAGGTTCTTTTCTCTTTGCTGGTAAGTGGAGGGGACCCCCAATGCACCTCTATCCCCACAAGATACCCATGACCTTTATCTGAATCATCAGACTCAGACCTATGGAATTTCTGATTAGACCGTGTTTCCTTTTTGCTTTCTGCCCTAGAGGCAAATTTCCAGAGCAACATGTATATCCCAAGTATGTGGCATGCTTTCACTCTTTGATGTGGAAACCTTAAGACAGATCTTCAGATGTTTATACATTTTCTCCGCCAAGGTTAAGAGTTGCAAAAATGTTCCTCACAATTTCTCTCACTCTACAAACTTTAAACACTAAGGAATGTCCTTCCCCAATATGTTATTGTTTCAGCATGACTAATCAGAGAAAATTGCAACATATTGCCTAGTTATCTAATTAGACAGAATTACTGATTAATTCTCAACCAAGAGTCCCTGCTCTCATCCCTGCTCATGTCACCTCTCCTTGCTCTTACCTTCTCCCATTTCTGGAGAAGTTGAGCTAATAGACACCAAGGAGAAGAGAGCAGGTGCCATACATTCTGCATATCATTTTGTTGTCTTGTGGGCACTCAGAGCTCAGCCAGAAGCAATTATCCCACCTTACCCACTGTCACTGTCTCTTCCCTGGACACCTGGGTTCAGGACTACAGCTCTGTTCCTGATGCTGGAACCACAGTGGGGTGAACCCTATCAATATATCAGTGAGCTGGGTTATGTGCAGAACATCCACATCATCCAAGCCAGGAAACATTTTTCTGGGGCAAATGGCAAGCAGGCAGGAAACTGGGATGAAAGTGTAAAGGAGGACTGCCCTGGGCAAAGCAAGAATGAAGGTTACCCTAGCTATGCACCACAGTAGCTTAGAGGCTGACCACAAACGGGGTCAGTACACGGGCTTTGGCTTTGGACACACTTGGGTTTGTGTCTGGGTTGTGCTGCTTTCTCATCAGGCAGGCTTTGGCAACTTGCCTCCTTTTCCTCTCCAAGTTCTGGTTTTCTCATCTTGAAAATGGGTATGACATTATTAACCTTAGGGGTTTCTGTGAACTTTCAATTAGGCAGTATAAATAGAGGGCTTACTACAGTGACAGGAAACAGTAGCCGTTAACCATATGTCCCCTGTGTGAGGACTGCTATGCTGACACATTGAGTTTGGGCTCCAAATGGGAAAGGAAAAAATTGAAAGAAGAAAATTATATTCATGTTTATGTATTCCAGTCTTACTTCTTATGAACCCCTCATCTTGAGAACAAAAGGGAGAGAAAATAAACAATGCATGCACAATATCAGATTCAATATATTCCCGCCCAGTGAAGAGGAGGTTGTTGTATCTGGGGGTGGAGGGCAGCTGCCTCCCCTTTTCCTGAAGTCCCATTCTGATCTTTCCGGGGCTTCTCCTCCTTTCGCGTTCCAAATCATCATCAGTCAGGCTCCTTCTCTGGCTTACTGCTCTGCAAATTTATTACCCTGCCAGCCGCCCCAACGCAGTACTTGCCCCAACTCCATCAACTGCTCTGGGACAGGCTAAACATCAAAGTCTATTATTTAGATTTTTCCTTCATCTCCAACTGATTCCATCCCAAACTCAATTTCCTCTTTCCTCTTTTTCAATTAACTACAGTTGCCCAGAGCTGGGGCGATAGGAGGAGATACTAGGGGCATACATCTGTCATCATTTATCTGGTAGTGTATGGGGGTATGCTGGAATTCAGATCTCTAATATAGCCTGTTGGACTCAAATAATTCTAGACATATTTGATTTTTGTAAAAGGCAGAAACAACACACAACGAGCCTTTACATCGACCACCCAAGGGGGCACTTAGAGAGAATTTCCAATCTATTCATGATCTGTTATTCCCAGCCTCAAAAGTTTCCATGTTATAGCAGAATACCCAGGGACTCCATATGTTATGGGAACACAGCAGAACCAAAATGAGCTGAAAGAAGAATGCGTTAGATTCAAACATGGGATGAAACAGTACCCAAGGAGGCCCTGTTTCATTGTCTCTACCTGGGACCCTGGGACAACACAGCCATCTCAGCCCCATTCAAGTGTGACATTTCTTTTGAATATGACAGTGGCGGCGACCTTGTCATTAACTGATGCTATGAGCAACATTTCAGCTTTCATAATTCAGTTAATTTTCAAGCCACTGGTTACTGAACCCCCAGTATAATTTTCATATAATTAAACCACGTACACACACACACACACACACACACACACACACATTCTCACCCACACAAAACATCCACAAAAGTGACAAACAGCAGAGAAAAACGAAACTGAAAATCCAGAAAAACCAGAAGCAAGATTCCAATCTATCTTCTTGGTTTCCTTTTATCATAGGTGTATGCATGTGGAAGGGAAATGCGCAAAAGTCAGCTGGCCTTGGAGAGGGTGGGGAGGGGAAAGAGTTCATTTTTCTATTCCCATTAGCATTAGTATGCAAGGACAAAGTGCAGCTGGGCACTTTCTCTTCACTAATTACATATTACACCTATGTGAAAAAAATTTGGTAAAGGAATTATACATTTTCGATTTAGATATTAGTTCCACAATTTTATGGAAAAGTCTTACAAAGGGCATACAGGTTATGTCTTCATTATAGTAAGAATTTTGCTGAGAGCTTAAAACTCCAACAAAAATTTAAGTATTTGGGTAATTAAAATCCATAAAATGATTTTTCAGGAAAACAACTGATTGTTTCATTTGTAATAGCAGAGGTTCAAATTAATACTAAAAATATCAGTTTATCAGAAAATGTATGTGGTCATTTTTATGTATATAGATCACACAAAATCTGCTGAATATTTGTCTTCATATTGTACTCTCTTGACTTTTTAATAACATTTGCATGAAGAATGATCCAAACTTTGGAAAATGTAGGTTCTTTCCTAAGCAGGTATTATCTTTTCTCTGTGTTATCTTATATTTCTCAAAGTGACTTGTCACATCGATATGTGCCCTTCTCTTTCTTGACCTTGTTGAAGTAGCATCACAATTTTTGGATATTATGTCTACTGCTAAGACAGATTCAAATTAATATTAGCCTTATGCTGATACTACGTTTCTTGGGAAAAATACATATGAAACTTCGGGGTTTGAGAGGATGAAAATATTAACCAGATTGTACATCTCTTGAAATCAGTTTTATTTCCTCTCTCTGCTCCTCCTTCTCCTCATTCTTTAATTCTCCACTTGCCCCCTATTAATCTCGTGTCTCCATAACCTCATCCGCCCTTTATAATTCCCTAGTAACACTCAGGGAGGAGAGAACAAATGGCAAATAGTAAATATTCAAAGAAATGTTATTCTTAAACCTTGTGGTCTCACCTCTCTGATATGTAAATAATTTCAACAGAATCTGGCCAGGATTTTCCTAATGAGTCTGCTAAAATTCCACCACTTACCAAGAGCTCTTTTTAGTGGTGGATAGCAATCACATAGGCCTTAGTTTTACACTCTGCTTATATTTGTGGTGGTCAAACACATAATATGGCAGGAGAGCATAGGTAGCCCAAACTTGAAATAATCTAAAACAGTATGAGTAGGGAAAAATTATTTAATCCATAAATGACTTTCACACTGACTTGATAACATTATTTATTTTTGTCCATGAAATTTCAGGTGATTATTTTTCTTTTTTCCAAAAATGCTTATTTTCTCACCTTTTAAATGGTATGCAAGGTGGGTGTTTTCTTCCTCCACTTTTACCTTTATTTTATTTTATTTTAAACTTGAAGAACACATTGTACACCTACTAGATTTGGGGATACTGAGACTAAAGCTGAGAAAAGTGACAATCTCTTAGAAGAAAGACCTGAAGGAATCATTAGATACAGTTCCCAAGTCCATCCACCTCTCAGCCTGTCCTTTTTACTCTTGTTACTGTTGCTATATATTGCTTTGCAATGACTTGAGGCATCAGAACAACAACCCTGCGAAAATCATGCAAAGGACTGAACAAAAGAAAGCCTCTTGTCTCACAGATACTCTGGGATCTGATTGTTCCCTGCAGTCCAGGTTGCTCCCTAATGTGCATTCTCATATCAATTCTCCTGAGAGATGAGCCCACCCTCTAATGGATCTCAATGTCAGGATGACTTGTGTGATACACATCTTATATCCTCAGCTCCTGATTTCTTCACATTACTCTTCGTTAGAGCCAGCTTCTAGGTAAGATAATGCTCTCCTCCTCTTGCATTCCCACCCCTTCCTGATTTTAGTAGATGACTATCGGATGCCCCCCAATCTTTGCTTCGCCAAGCTCGGCACATTTAGTTATTTTAATCTTTCCTCATAAATCAGTCTGTCCAGCTCCTTAATTATTCTTGACAGATGATTTGCCCAATAGTTTACCATTAAATGTGAGATTGTTGTCTTGAAAGTATATCAATATAAGTTATTTTTAAAAAATCATTATTAGTACTGAGTCCTTGGAAACAGAAAGGAAGTGAGAGAGCCCCAATATATTCCTAATGAGAGCTAGGGCAAGAATTCCAGAGCCTTCTTAAATGAAAATGCACAAATTATTTCCTTGTTACCAAGAGCTTGAGCTTTCAGTCAACACAGAGGAAAGTATCTTCCCTACTTCATCCTAAAAAAGGATGGCCAACCATTGAGTGTTTCTTGTAGTAGTTAAACCAAGAAACTTTTCTTAAAAACTTTTACTGCAACTCTGTCAAAGAATGAACAAATTCCGGTAATAAAAGCCAGCTACAATTCCAGGGAGAGAAAAGGAACAGCGGCATTTGCCTCACCTTCGTGTTTTGGCAGAGTACTTATGAAGGAGGTGGAGGCAAGCGGTAAAAGAACACTGTATTTTCTGTTCAGCATTGCGTATAAACTTCCCAACACAGCCTAAGAATTTTCAAAAGCTTTCTGATCTTTTTACAGCCTGACATCATATTCCTCTACAGTGACATCATAGTTTTTAAAGATAGGAATCCAATGGCACTAGTATCTTAAAATGTTCCCAACCCACCAAAATTTGGCATTTGGTACTTTATTTAACAACCTCAAGTTTCCAAAGTTTTCTTTGGGTTTTGAAGACTAAACCCTCCATCCAGATAAGTTTCTATGTGTTTACAAACTGTGAGGCCAACCTTATGAATAGCACCTTATAAAAGAGGTCTGGCTGGTAGGGTGCTTTGACTGGAGGGCGGTTAGACGGAGAGTAGAAAAGAGACAAAACAGTCTGGGTTCAAGCAGGAATGCTTTCTTTTTTTCCTTTTTGGCCAGGTTCTGCAATTTGCACCTCCTTTCCCATTGCCTTCAGGTCTGGTCTGACCAATAATTTTCATCACAAGACCAAAAAAGAAAAAAATTCCAACTTTCTTCATGATACAGCAGGAGTTCCTGCTACTGGGCTAACTCTCCTTTATTTCTAAAATATGAACAGGCAAATGGAGATCCTTTGTTTCAGGATTTCAAGTAGGCCAAGTAGAGACCGCCATCCAAAACCTTTCTTCACAAGAGAGAGGAGCACGCCTAGATGTTGGGACTGGAAAGCTGAGATCTTTCTCACTCATGGGCCTGCTACAGCAGCCTCTCAAATTGCCTGTAGTAAACAACCCATTCATTGTTTTTGTGATTGAATCACTATGTGTCTTACTGAGCAGGACTTGTGTGCAGCTTTACTATGTGCAAGAACCCTACACAAGATTGATATCTCAACTGCTCTATTTCTTCTTCGTGGGGATAAAGGCATGGCTCATGCACTCGAATGTTGTGGCAATGTCATTGCTATAAGTTTCTATCAATTTACTTTTAACTTCTACACTTACCATTTCTTGGGACAGTTCTAAGTAGTTTCAAACTGGCACCGGGCCACTGTGCGCTGAGTAACACTGTACTAGAACAGGAGTTGGCAAACTATGCAGTAGGCAAAATCCCATCTGACACCTGTTTTAGTAAATAAAATTTGATGGGGACACTTATGAATTGTCCTTGGCTGCTTCCATGCTGTCACAGCAGTTGAGTAGTTGGCCTATACGCCTGAAATATTTATTATCTGGCCCTTTAAGAACTAGTTTGTGAACCTCTGTTGAACTAGAGCCTTCTCAGTAACAAAAAAAGTGAAATAACGTTCAGCAAAGTTTATTCCACTCACCACCCTCACACTATTTCCTCCCTTCCAAGGATAGATGAGGTCTGAGACTTCCCACTAGCTACTTGGACTGGACTGGACTACACTATTATTTCCAGAAACAAAGATGGCAAGGCATTTGTTTTGAAATTCAGCACACAGCACACAGGCCTAGGGAGGATTTACACATCAATTATCAAAAAGAAAAACCTTTCTGGGCTATTTCTGTGTGTACGTATGTTTATTGGCGCGTGTGTGTGTGTGTGTGTGTGTGTGTGTGTGTGTGTATGTGTGTGTATGCTAGCCTGTGCATACTCACTTGTGTGCATGTGTACAAAACCATTCCAAGGCTGAACCAAATCACGAAAAGCTTGCTGTGACAATAACCAGCTAGAGCTCAATGACCATGTTCATAAAGAAGCCCTTTTGTTAAAGAAAGCCACTCAGGAAGAAGGCGGGAAGGGGAGGGGAAGAGGTGAGCTCTGCCTTTAAGAAGTCTATAGCGCTTCAATCGGAAACAGCTGTGGCCAGTTTAATGCTATCGCAGGGCTCATATAGATGTGACATCACGCAGAACTAAAGCTTGGCCAAGGAGTTTTACTGGCAATATACCTTAGACTCTAAGGATTTGGTTACAAATTTGTATGTGGTGTATGTTTTTTGAATGAATCCACAACTGGGAACCAACACCATATCACATGCCCTTTTAGTAACTCAGAAGGCTGTAAACAGGGTGAATTTTTTGAGCTCAGAATTAAAATCTTTATTAATTTTAAGCTAAAGGGAAATAAATGAATTTGCTATCATCCCAGTTTATTACATGTCTAACAAGAAAGATTTTCACAATCAGACCAGTATCCTGGCCAAGTAGGAGGAACTGGGAGACACTTTATATTCTAATTTCAAACTGCAGGGTATCCCAGGTGTACTGTATAGGATTTCCTGTAATTTACCAGCAAAATAAACAGGCTACAGGAATATATTTGCCATACTGTACAATCGTATTAATTACCCAGCAGGATAAAGTGATTTCTTTGTGATAGAAAGAGATGTGGATCTACAGGAAAATCATTAAACCAAACCAGGAAAAACAGACACATTTCTATTGTTAAGCAGTTTGGCTTGATTCATGATTGGCGCCTGGGAATATGTTATTGGTAGCATTTGTCTCATGCTCACTCAGTTTTCTCCCAAAAAGCAGAATGAACTCTCCAACTGAAACTAGCAAACAAAGCTGAAAGTGCCATGCTGGCCACTCTGAGGGTAACCAGTGAATACGAGGCAAAGTGCCTTCTTTCAAGTAGCAGAATTTTGTTAGAGAATAATTCAGAGATACACTAAATTATAACAAGAATGGGAAGGAATCAGTGCTAAGTGGAAAAGATAATACATGCCAGAAAATTTCAGAGGTGGAGAGAACACAGCAAGCTGAAACGGTAACAGAAGGCTTTATGGGCAGGGCAGAATTTGGACAGGATCTCATAGAAGGAGTGTAATTCGGGCAGGACCAGAGGATGGAAATTCTAAGCAGTGAGGTGCAATGGAACAAGGAGGGATACAGGATGAGGAGCCAGGAACGTGCAACAGGGGTTTGGGTGATAACTTGTGTTTAGATAGGACTCAGTGTGGGTTCATTATAACAACACCAAAAAGAACAGAGCGGGAGGGAACAAAGAAATCAACAGCTGTTGAGCATGGACTGTGCACCAGGTGCTTTATGAGCTAACTTAATCATAACTTTTTAAGGTAGGTATTATCATCTTTCCTATTTAGAGATGAGAAAACTGATGTTCACAGAGGTAAATAACTCACTCAAGACCATGAGGCAGGTAAGTGAAAGACTCAGGAATTTATAACCACATCCATTCTCTATCAGCAAGACAAAAGTTAACAAGTGCTGGGGAGGATGTAGAGAACAGGGAATCCTTGTGCATTTTTGGTGAGAATGCAAATGGCAACCAGTATGGAAATGTCTCAAAAAGTTAAACGTATCACTAACAACCATATGATACAGCAGTCCCACTTCTGGGTGTATATCCAGAGGAAACGAAATCCGTATGTTGAAGAGATGTCTGCAGTCCCATGTTCATTGCAGCATTATTCACAATAGTGAAGACATGGAGTCAGCCAAAACATCTATTGATAGATGAGTGGATAAAGGAAGTGTAGTGTATACAGGCAATGGAATATCATTCAGCCTTAAAAGAGAAGGAAATTCTACCATTTGTGACAATATGGATGCACTTGGAGGACATTCAGGGACATGAAGTAAGTCAGACATGGAATGACAAATACTACGTGATACCACTTATATGAGGAATCTAAAACAGTCAAACACATAGAAGCAGAAAGTAGAATGGTGACCGTCAGGAGCTAGGGGGAGGCAGGTATTAGTCAAAGGGTACAACGTTTCAGCTATGCAAGATGAGTAAGTCCCAGAGGTCTACTATACAGTGTAGTGCCTATAGTTAATGATACTGTACCATATAGTTAAAATTGTGCTAAGAGGGTAAATCTTATTTTAAGTGCTCTTATCACATGCATACACACTTACACATACAATTAATAATAATAAAAAGTATAGGAGGAAAATTTTGGAGGTGACAAATATGTTTACGGCATTGATCGTAGTGATGGTTTCACAGACATATACTCATCTCCAAGCTCATCAAATTGTATATATTAAATACATAGAAGTTTTTGTATGTTACTTATACCTCAATAAAGTATTTTAAAAACACATGTTTATTCCAGTGTGTATTTTTATCCTATCTTAAAGGCTGACCATCCTATCTTAAAGACTGACCACCCTAACTGCCCGTCAGAAACATGTTATAAAATATAAAAATATAACAAATATTTCATAATTTACCCCCAGAGGTTCTGATGCGGTATCTTTGGGCAGGGACTTGGACTATTCTCCACAGATGTTTCTGAAGCCTAGGAAGTGTGGACTTCTGCACTTCACCTTGACTTATACTACTTTCCTTCCACCCACAAGAAGCTATTGCATTCATCGTGAAATAATCTGGTTACCGTCACCCAAGTGCCCTCCCCAACCTTTCAAATGTTCTCAATAACCTAAAATTTCTACTGACCACAGACTGAGATGAATCTAAAAAAGGAGTTTCTGGCCTCTGTTGTAGTGTAAAATGATGCCTTAACCTGGGCTTCACAGAAAACAGCCTGGAGCAATATCATATGTCCTTCTGTTTGATTGGAGAGTGAAAGACCAGGTAAGTGGAGTGAGGTAAAAGGGGAGGGGAAGGGAAAGAGAGTGCATCACTGAGTTGGGCTTTGCTGGGCCTCAAAGATGCCAGCTTGCTCTGCAGTGTAGACATTTTTCTAAAAGGAAGCTGGGTAGTGGCTGTGTATCACAATACTTAGTGAAAGGCAGGGGAGCATCTATCTGCTGGCTTTAACCCTTCCATTGATCAAAGGTTCACTCCATGGGACGTTAGCTTCCCCACATTTTGAGGTTGTGCATTTACAAGCTCTCGGCAGTCCTGCAGCATGGTATACATCCCCAATAGCAAGAAAGAGGACTGTGGGGGAGGAGGAAGAAGATGCACACAGAACTGTCAATGAAGCAGTAATTGTGTTGACAAAAGCTTTGCAGATAAACTAAGACAATCTGAAGTGGCACATGAAGGTGTCTGACTCATATAACAACATTTTTCTCTGAATTTAATGAAGAAGTTATTTCTAATAAATAGCACATTTGTTATACAGAAAAGATGGTACTAGAAGAATGAGCAATAAAGCATTGAACAAAAGTTTCCAAACATCAAAATGCACCTTTCCTTACCCTCACAGGTTTTTCACTGGGATATTAGAGCCATGTTTTATCTTAACAAATGCAGGACAGGTAGACATAACAGGCTTTGGTAATTAAATGAGAAACTTTCCCATTCTGCATTATTTAATATCAATTAACATTCTACGGGAAATAAATTGAATGCTTTGTACCATACTGAAGGGAGGAGAAAGATCCAGAATAATGTCAGAATGTGTTTCTCCTCATTCTACCATTTTCCTCTCTTCTCTACTATGTAAGGATGTATACACTGTATAAGCAGAGACTACACATATTACAAAGATAGACTTTTTAGGATGTTCACAGACCAAAAAAAAAGAAAAAAAAAACTTCTTGATTAATTATTCAGAGCATAAACTAATGGTTCTCAAACTGTCACATGCATCAGAATCACCTGAACGGGTTGGTAGAACACAAAGCACAGATGTTCTCAAGAGTTACTGACACTGCTCTACCATAGAACCATACTTTGAGAACCAGTGGTGTAAACTAAACTGAGTCTATCACTTTTGACTACTGACTTGGGGATTATAGGAACATGTAGATGTTATTTGATTTTTCTGGGTAATTTAGGTCTGACCCAGCAATCTTTTGACTCAGGATTTTGCCATAAGTATATTAATGCTTTGCTACTCAGGGTATGGTTCAAGGTTCAGTAGAATAAACATTAGCTGACAATTTGTTATGAACACAAATCCTCAGCCCCACCCCAGAAGTACCACATTAAAATCTGCATTTCGTGCAGATTTTGGGTAAATTGTGTCTACCTTGAGGTTGGGAAAGCACTGTGGGGATCCACTTCCTTGCCTTAGTAAGGTTAAGGCTGATTGCAAGATTGGGGAGATAGTATAGCATTTCTAAGTCATTCCTGAGTTCCAGGAACATATGTGTGATTTGTAAAGATTGCCTTCACTCTAAAACTGACCTGAGAGCATTCCAAGTGTAGTTGTTTTTGTGTTTCTACAAATAAAATAGCTGTTTGAAATTGTGATTATTTAATAAAAATCCTATCACAGTAACTTCTTGTTTCACGTCTTAAAATCCAGTGGTCTCTGCAACCAAAAAGGTCTGAGTTAAAGGTCAACCCCTATCTCTATCACGTACCTGAAGAGAGAGATACTATTTAAACCAGAGATTAGTAAGCCTTGTCTGTAAAAGGGTAGATAGTCAATATGGCTTTGTAGGCCATAAAGAGTCATACTGCTGAGCTGCAACTCTTCAACCCTGCTGTGGTAGCATGAAAGCAGCCATTGGACACAAACCAATGGGAGTCATTGTTCTAACGCCACTTTTGTTTTTGTTTTTTTTTAAACAAAAGCAGGTAGTGGGTCAGGTTTTGTCCATAGGCCATAATTTGCAGATCTGTATTTTAAACTTCTTAAGCCTCAGTTTCCTTCCCCATAAAATGACCTTCAAAAAAATCTATCCAGAAGGGTAGGTATAAAGATGAACTGAAATAATGCATACAAGAGTGTCTAGCAGAAGAGTTTAATGTTGACAATTTTGTGTTCCTTTACATTTCTCCTAAAATTCAGGTGCAGAAAGGTTAAAATTGATTTACCATTTTGGTTAGAGATATTCCAGTTATTTCTCTCTCTCTCTCTCTCTCTCTCTCTCTCTCTCCCTCCCCCCCCGCCACCCCACTCTCTTTCTCTGCCAGCATATTCCCCCAAGCAGTGGTTTGGAGGTAAGCCTAATAAAAGGGAGAAAAAGACACAGGAAAATTGAAGAGAAATTGTTGAATTTTTGACTTGCAGCTTTTCTGATCTGTATCTTCTCTGGTTGCTCCAGATCCAAGAGGACTTTCCCCACTTTCATAAGGCGATCAAGTTTAGAGAAATGTAGCAGAGGCTACAGGAAAGTAAATGTTTGCATATATATGAGCAGCTGTGACATACCCCAGGAGGTTCAAGCCCTGATGAAACTGGTGAAAACACAGTGACTGAAGGTGAAAGGAGAAAGGACACAGTAGAAGGCAGGACGGACAAAAGCTCAGAGAAAAGGCAGTGAGTGAAAGAACAGAGAAGGATAAGACAGTAGGAGCAGAGCCAGACGTAACGGCCTTTCTTCCTGTGAAAGAAACTTCCTTTGAGGTCCTGTGCACACATGCCAATTTGACATTTCATCCCGAGAACCTGTGTTTGGGATGACCAATTGGCTTAAAAGTTACTAAAATGTAAAAGCAGAGGTGGATTACCTCCCTCCCCCTCATGCAAAGGCCAGCTCGTCTAGAAGGATCAACAAGTATTTTTCATCCCACTGTGAAGACTTGGCCCTGCAAATGTTCACATAGATGAGCTGAGCTTTGTCCTGCGGCTTCCTCCCACCCCAGAATGACTCAGCTGCCGCTAAAGAAAAATCTGTGTGTGAAATCATGTTTCCCTAACACTCTATTCTCCTCATATATCCACATTTAACCAAATACGAGCCATTATAGATTTAACATTCTGGTTTTGAGCCATCCTGCACCCCATACTCGAGCCACCTTTCTTTTGTGTAGGGTGGGGTGGGGTGGGGGGATGAGTTACATGCTTCTTTTCAAGGTCATAAGGAAATTAAACCGAAGCCCCACCTCCCTTCCCTTTTCATATGCCCTGAACAATTCTAGAGAAATTTTCTAGAGAAAATAGAGCTTAATTTCTTGGAGGTGTTTTGTTGACAAGAAAATGGAAAGCATGTGTCCCTGCTTCGCTTATTGTACTTCCAAGTAATGAAAGTATTTAAGAAGGTACAATTATGATCTTGGCAAGCACCTGGGGCTCTTGGAACTGTTTTTTCACACTGAATAAACACTGCAGATAATCTGTTTACGTTACACTCTTCTGAAAAGCTATCTACAACAAAAGGCCACAACCATTCTTTAGTTTCCTTTTCTTGAAAGGAAAAAAAATATATTGCACTAATAATTTGCTGAAAATGATTTCATTGTCTCCATTTTCACTCTAGCCAGAAACAAGTTTGAGTAAAGGAGTTTATGGATTTCTTTTTTCTGCCACTTTTAACTGAACAGAGCCATCCTTTTTCTTTTTTTCTAGTTATCTGGAATTCCTTTGTTTGTTTGTTTGTTTTAATGATCCTTGGTGACCCAGAATCACTTGCCTGCCCTGAAAAATTAACTCTCATCTTTCTTTGAATAATGTACCCCAAATTCATTTCATCCTCTCAACCTAATTGATTTGATGAAATGGCACCCTTAACTATATTCAAACATGACACAGCCCCAGAAAGGAAGATGCCATCCATTTCTTTTTAGGCTAAAACATAAGGAGAAATGGTAACAAGCCCCTGAGTTAGGAAACACTAGCCAGAAAAATGCAAGTCTGCAACTTGATTTGGTCAAAATCTTTAAATTGTACAGATGCTATGGAGATTTATCTGCCTAATATAGGAGAATGCATCAGAAAATCTGAAAAGATGACACAGGAAGAAAAGAAGCAATGGCATGCTCATGTATTGTGCAATGTTCTGAGATGCAGTGAGTAAGTTACACAAAGGAGAGACAAGCCATACAAAATCACATTTGAAGGAGTCTCATTCTTACACAGAGCAATATAGGGCCGATGCCCAGCAATTCAAACAACTGTTTTATTTCTCAGTCCATAACTTTAAAGGGGAGAACACTATTGCCCCCATGTTGCAGGAGTTGAGTGTAGCCTTAATCCTTTCCGGGGTAGAGTGAAACTTTTTTTTTTAATTTGTGATCTCTGTGTTATTGAGATATGAGATTGAATGGAAGAAATTCATTCTTCCATTGAGATTCAATGGATTGAATGGAAGAAAGTCTTGCAGCGTATGTGAAAGTGGTACCCTGTGCTGCTGCTGCTTCTTGGTCACTTTCAGGAAATTTGGAAAGGGCACAAAGGGTATCCGTGCAGGAGAGAAACTTTTGTTCCAAAGGCCACCATGGATTCATCCTCTTGGGCAGTCTTTATCTCAAAGACACTTGAGGAGTAAGCTCTCTTAGCCCCCACTTAGATGTTACTGGTCCCTTGATCAACCATCAGGACCTTAAAACTCTATCTCTGTTACCCTCAGGAAATATGTGGGGGAATTGCAGAATCGCGGATTATGTTTCTAGTGTCATCTATCAGTAAAGACAGAAGAATTGAATTCTTCATCATCTAGTCCATCATTTTCAATTTGCAGGTGTGGAGACTGGGCTCTTGAGAGCTGAGGTCACACCATTAGTTAAAGGTTCAGGTTACCTCATGTGGTATCCCCCTGCTCCACCCAACTGCTTCCTTTATTCAATGCTGGGAGCCATTTAGCTCCTGGGGTCCCTAAACCTCTAACCACTAGGGGGCAAAACTAACCCAACAGTCTCAGTAATTCATCCCAGCGGAGCAGCCCTATTTCCTCCAGCCCCATCCCAGGAAGTCTCTTTTCAGCGATGTTTTGAATTAAGAAGTTGCAATAACATTCTCACAGTCCCTTTCAGCCCTGCGGGTTGGCCTCACCGAAGGCTAAAGGAATTCACAGCAGTCCCCAGAACAGCCTGGGGTCTGTTTCTCCCACAGTTATAAAGAGGGAAACCTATCATGAGAAATGACACAGTCTGGTTGTACCTTCAGTCCAACATTTATTGCATCCCAGACTGTTATCAAAGCAAAGAGAGGCAGAAGAGAGTCTGGATCTGTGTCTCATTCCCTAAGAGATCTATGTGGTGGGGACAGGCTGGTGTTCTTGCCTTTCATAGCAAAGAGAACAAAGGCAATCAAATGTGCTGTCAGAAAAGTTAGGATGAGGAAGTTCTTTTAAAGGAAATGTCCAGGCTGATGATAATTATGTAGCCTTTTGGTAAGTGTCTGATATATATCTACATGTTGAATAATAAATGATGATGATGGACTCTGTTACAAATTTGTCTTCAGGACATCTATGAGTTATGAAGAGAATTTATTAACCCATCCTATAGGTAAGATGTGAGGCAGAGAATAAGTGGCTCCCCCAATACCACCACATTGGCCAAGCCAGCCTTCTAATTGAAATAAAACTGAGGTCACTTAACTACTCTCTTTCAAGGCACAATGATCACAGTAGAAACATACCAAATTTTTCTTATATTTAATATAAGGTACACATGGAATTGGGAAGAATAGCATTTAATTTTTCGGATTCACTGCTGACCCCATATTACCTTCTTGGCTGTGTTTGAGGATAAATATTACAGTTTTGTAAACAATGTCACAGCATAGTAGCTTCATATTTGTTTTGGTTTCACATGATGACATCATGCGATATAGGAGGAGTCTCTGAATTCTCAACTTGGTATAAGAAACATGAATTATGTAAGGCCTATTTTTGGAAAACATTGTTTTAAACTGTATTTGACAGTTTTCACTTGGCATAGGGACTTTCAGAGCAG
The DNA here is from genome assembly GCF_043159975.1 of Macaca nemestrina. Lineage (NCBI taxonomy): Eukaryota > Metazoa > Chordata > Mammalia > Primates > Cercopithecidae > Macaca > Macaca nemestrina. The sequence goes on along the minus strand of NC_092137.1, from coordinate 59,424,412 downwards.
AGACTCCAGATTGCATTGCAAATTATATTTATTTACTTCGATTAAGACTAATTAGGGGGAGGGAGTGCTCTCTGGTAGGGGAGGAAAGTATTTTAGAAGAGAGGGAATCTCTTCTGAGTATCATGCTGCCCCTTACTTTTCCAACTTCTTCCACTGCTTGGAGAAGATTCTACAAATCAGATTGGCTCTTTCTGCTTTAAAGAAAAATTTAACACACAAACACACACACACACACACACACACAGAAGGAAAACCTGAAATGGAAAGAAAATTTTGCCTCTATTTTTATAGATATAAATAAAGAATACAAGGATGCTTAAACATTCCTCAACTTTCTCTTCTACTACTACTTGCCTCCAAAACCCAAAAACACCATTGAGGCAAACAGCATACACAAGGACACATGTATCCAGCATGCCACACTAAGGGAGGAGTTAGCCATTTTTCATGGAATACGCTTTTCTTCCATGACAATATTTTTTCTCTGACTCAATAATATAGATGTCACATTGCTAAATCCAAAAGAAAAAATTGCAACAGCTGGAAAAAATCCTAGTCATCGTATGCAAAACAGTGAAGGAAAGCCAAAGGAGTGGGGAAAAAAAAACCCCATTTTGATGGAAAAGAAAAACAGCAAGAAAAGAGAGAGACCTAGAAAGGTGTGTCATGGGACCAACTTTAATCCCACGTCCTCTGCCACATTTAGCTTCTCTTCCATCAACCCGCCATATTTCTTCATGGGCTCAGCCACCAGCACTTTAGATCCTCCCAGGAGTCCCATGGCCCCTCAAAGGAGTGTACAAGTGGCACAGAGAGTGTGGTAACTTCAAAACATTAAAGGGAAAAAGGAGTCTCCTTCCACGCCATCATCATTTTTAAAAACGGCAATTGATGTCGCCTGAAGCGGAGGCTCGGATACCCAATTATACCACATTTCATTCAAGTGTCAGAATTGGAATAATCGTGCCCAACAGCGAGGGTCCCTATGTGAAACGACGCTGCCACATTATCTTGTTTTGGCCCAATGTTTTCATAATTTCAGGCTTGGAGCAGAGCCCGGCGCTACTTTCTTTCAAGGTCTTAGCATCCCTCATCCTTTTTCACAGCTCTTGCTGCTGAGCCCTGTTCTTTCCTCCTGCAGAGTCCCCTCTCACCCTCTCCTCCTCAGCACTGGTTGTCCTGTGGTACCAGTGGCTGCTCTGTTTACTGAAGAACATATGCATCATTGGAACATTTTCCACACCCCTTGGGCCAAATGTTTTCTGTACTTGGCCCTGAGCAGCCTTTTGGATTCTGTGATGAGGAGCCACTAAAAACCATGTGGCGGCCACTAACTCACATATTATAGCCTGTTCTGTATATTACTGCCATTGTTATTACTAGTCGCCTTGCCCTGAGAGTAATGCACACTTCAACGAGCTTTAATTATAATTGCTCTGCTTAGCAAAATGTTTTCCTACCAAAGGCCTCCCTGTCCTCCTTTATGGTCATTAGCAGTTAAACAGGCCGTATACTTACCTACCCAAAGGTTCTAGTCACACAAGAGGACGCTCTTGGAGGCAATAGCCTCCCCAATTCTGTGTGCAAAGAAGCACTAGACTGCCATTTACTTAGACTGTACTTCAGAAGATGGCAGCCACATCTCTGATGACTCATGTGAGGAAAGATGGGGTATGTCTGCATGAAAAGATGACTTGGAAGGAAGAATGTATCTTTATTGATAACGACGGCCATTCCTGAGATCTTGGTAGCACATCTTCTGGTAGATAAAATTTGTCTCTCGACTGCCTTCTGAGGGACTTCCCAGATAGCTGCGCTCTCTCTCTCTCTCTCTCTCTCTCTTTCTCTCTCTCTCTCTCTCTCTCTCTCTGTGTGTGTGTGTGTGTGTGTGTGTGTGTGTGTGTGTCTTCCATGCTCCTCTCTCTCTCTGGCACTTAATGCCTACCCACCAACCCTTGTCTGCTTGTTCTTGGCAGGATATTAAATACCAGTGCAGAACTTGGCCAACTTTCATTCTTGATAAATGATAATTTATCTTCTAGGCACTGTAATGTTGGTTTATATGCCTGTGTGGAGAAATAGGATGCCGAACTCAATCTCTTTCTTTGGAGTTCACTTCCTCCCGTCCCCCGCTCCGATTATTTCTGGTTACACTAGTCCTTTGGACACAGATGCTTGACTACTTACTTTGAATTCACTCAATTCCTGTGCATATCTTGCCTCAGGTAGCCACCCATCTCTTGGCCAGACTCTTTTAGATTTTACACCTCCCAAAACTTTATATACAAGTATTAACTTCTGCTCCTAGCTCATCCTATTTTATTTTGCCCTATAAAAATTTTATAGGATTGGGTGCTATAGGCTGAACATTTGTGTTTTCCCAAAGTTCATATGTTGAAACCTAATCCTCAATATGATGCTATCAGGAGGTGGGACATTTAGGAGGTGATTAGGCCATAAGAAAGGATACATCATAAGTGGGGTTAGTGCCCTTATGAAAGAGACCCCAGGGAGATACCCCATTCCTTCTGCCATGTAAGGACACTGTGAGAAGACTGCTTTCTGAAAACCAGGAAGCCAGTCTTCACCAAACACATCTGCTGGCATCTTGATCTTCTACTTCTCTGCCTTCGGAATTATAAGAAATGAGTAATTATTGATAAGTTACCCAGTCTATGGCAATTTGTTATAGCAGATTGAATGGGCTAAGACAATGGATAAAATAATATAAAATTTACTTTGTTTCCCAGATGGAAAAATGAAGCATTTCATTTGCTTCAGATATATTTAAGTACTTCAGACAAATCAATAAGATGTTTTTAAGAACCTGATATATTGCAGACACCTTTTTATTTTTATTTTATTATGTTATTTTTTTGATATAGGGTCTCCCTCTGTTCTCCAGGATGGAGTGCAGCTCTCTGTAACCTCCGCCTCCCAGGCTTAAGCCATCCTCCTGACTCAGCCTCCCAAGTAGCTGTCACTACAGTTTCGAGCCATCATGCCCCACTAATTTTCATTTTTTTTTTTTTTTTTTGTAGAGATGGAGTTTCTCCATGTGGCCAGGCTGATCTTGAATTCCTGAGCTCAAACGATCAATGCCCCACCCCCTCCGCCCCAGTCTCCCAAGGTCCTGGGGTTATAGTTAATAAGCCACTGCACTCAGCATATTGCAGATACCTTTATCAAGTAATAGAAATGAAGTTTTCAGCAGAATACAGGGATCAGCAAAGTATGGTCCTTGGGACAAATCCTGTTCACCACCTGTTTTTGTAAATAAAGTTTTATTGGAACACATCCATGTGTGCTTATTTATGTATTGTCTAAAGGAACTTTCCTGCTAAAATGGCAGAATAGAATAGTTGCAACAGAAATTCCATGGCTTAAAAAGCACAACATATTTACGCTCAGTCCCTTTACAGAAACTGTTTGCCAACTCCTGATCTAACAAGTTAGTGCTATTCTCTCCATTTCCAAGCAGATGGTCAGATCATATTTCATGACTGCTTTGACATTAGAAGTGACCATGTGACCTACCTTGGACTGTAAAGTATGAGCAGAACTGATGTGTGTCTTTTCTACATGAAAATGTTTAAAAGCCTTTGTGTGAGTTACCATATCCTATTTTCTTATGTTTCTGCTGTGCAATTATTTGCTATGCTGTAGCTCTCATCAGCCTACCATGAACTGCAATGAACAGAGCCTCCTTGCCAATTGAAATTTATTGTGAAGCATAAGCAACAACAATAAAAATTGTATGAGTTTTGTTTTTGCCACAGCATAATCTATCCTGTCCTGATATGAGGTAAACATGTAAGCAAGTATTAATAATTTTCAATGAACACAATTAATTGAGAGAGGCTGATTAGGAGAGACTTTGCAAGGAAATATCTAAGCTTGGGTGGGGGTAGAGAGAATAAATAAGAATTTACTAGGTACCAGGTTGACATGGGAATTCCATGGCATGTGGAGAATCATGCTATGTTTGAGGAAAATCAAACTATTTTTATAGATAGAAAACAGGCCGGGGGCGGTGGCTCACGCCTGTAATCCCAGCACTTTGGGAGGCCGAGGTGGGCGGATCATGAGGTCAGAAGATCGAGACCATCTTGGCTAACACGGTGAAACCCCATCTCTACTAAAAATACAAAAAAATTAGCCGGGCGTGGTGGCAGGTCCCAGATACTCAGGAGGCTGAGGCAGGAGAATGGCGTGAACCCGGGAGGCGGAGCTTGCAGTGAGCCGAGATCGCGCCACCGCACTCCAGCCTGGCAACAGGCAAGACTCCATCTCAAAAAAAAAGAAAGAAAGAAAGAAAGAAAGAAAGAAAGAAAGAAAGAAAGAAAGAAAGAAAGAAAGAAAGAAAGAAAGAAAGAAAATAGATAGAAAACAAAGTGCAGGTGGAGAGGTCGAGAGTGATGAGGTCTAAGAGGTGATTAGTGCTTAGCTCATACATCCCTGTTTACCTAAGACAGTTGGTATACTCCTGCTGTCATGGTGTATTATTAATAGTTCTCCTTTTCATTTTCAAAGATATCCTAGTTTAGATGATAAATTATATGGTCACTCTACTTACATGTCATGATTATAAGACTGGCCTTTATTTTATAGGTGATGGGGAATCAGCAGGAAAGAGGCAGGATGCAGCTTAAATAATCCTTTCACAGTCAAGTTTTTCAGAAATGGCTAGGTCATCTCAATATTCTCTGTATCCTTCTTTAGAAATAAGAATCCCCAGCGAGACTCCGTCTCAAAAAAAAAAAAAAAAAAAAAAAAAAAAAAAGAATCCTCATGCTACCTACCTAAAAGACAATGGAGCCTATGCTCCTTTGTGGCTCAGGATAGCCATGTGACAACAATTAGGCCAAGGAGACATGAGAGCATCACATGGAAATTCTGAAAGCTATCTTTACAGGGCATAGGGAGTACAATTAATTAGATGACAAGTAGAGACCCATAACATAGGTAATGCAAAGCCATATATTTCCTAGAGGGAACTTGAGTCCTTGGTGACTTAATGGAGCCACAACAGCAACCTTAGATTGCCTCCCTCCAATCCTCTCTTATGTGGGAGATAAATAAATTTCTATTTTGTTTAGGAAGTGTTGTTTTGGATGTCCTATCATATGATACTCAACAAATTGCTAGTCTATATAGTTCAGTCCTTCACCAAGAGTCAGTTATTGTCAATACAATGGGAATGTATAAGAGGCAACCACTTTGACCCAGATCCCAATGTCATCCCCTAATCTAACTTCACTAGGGAGTTTCATATTTTGGGAGTTATTGGGTTTTCACAAATAAAACCGATAACACTCATTGTTCTGCTCAGGGCTCTTCTCCATTGATTAGAGGCTGAAGAAGAGGACACTCTTCTGAGTCAGCAAGCTCTCCTTACAAATGTAGCTCTTGCATTTGGTTTTGTGCATTTTAAATAATTCAACTCAAAAAAAAACTATTATATTTTAAAGTGCTCTTGGTGGGCTATGGAGTGTGAATAATATTTAATGGGATGGGGGGTAGGTATGGAATACAGAGAAAGGAAAGGGAGGGAAGGGAAAGCAAAGACATTTACTTCTGAAAAAACAACAGCATTTTAAACTAAATGGTTATCAAACATAAAGAGCTGTCCTATGGAGAGTTTCTCATTCCCATCTATGCTACTGTAATTACTCTGTAAAAAGAGCAAAAGCATAGTGTTTCCTTCAGGCAAGAGTCTTGATCAGAAAAAAATATATATATATATATGATTTAATATATACATACTAAAGCAGCCAAAAGAATAACCTAATGCAGGCAAGCAGTAAATGTAAAGAAACAAAAGTGGACCTAGCCAGATTATATATTAAATAAAAGGCAATGAATAAGCACTGAGTGAAATTTTATATGTGCACATTACACCAAACCAGTCAAAGATTCTGACCCCTGGCACTACAGAAATGATGCAGCCATCTTCTTCATTCTGATGCTTTCAATAAAATCATTCCCAAGAGGGCTAGGGAAAAAACTCTCTCTCTAAATAAAATCTGAAACCGTTGGTATTATAAAAAAGCATACTAATAATTGGATAGTGTTCAGAAGTCACTTTCATAAAGCCTCCCTTTTCACTTCTATCCTTGGGTTTTAATATTACCCAGAGAGTCCATCAGATCACTCCGGTTTTGCTGGAGATAGAACATTGTAGCATTGATTGGCGGCCTTGTGAGGTGCAGGTCATCAACATGCATATCAACAGAGACAACTTGATGGATAATGCACTCTGAGTTTCTAAACACAGCCCACTCACGGTGAATATGACGCTCAACAGCCTCTAATGCAAATAAAGGAATACAGCTGGTGCCTGGACCCTTGGACAAGGAGAAAAAATGGGTTCTGAGATTAGGTGCCTTCAGCTAAAGTCACACAGAGAGCCATACATTGTGGGCTATATGTGGAAGAACTGACAGAAAGGTGTTGTGATGGTGAAGTAGGAGGTTCTGGAAGTTGAGGTCTTGTGAATGCCAATAAAACTACATGGGAATGTGAGATAGGCCCAGGATGTTAAGAGCATCCAGGATGGAATGGAAGTTTGCAGTCACAACAATTAGTACCAGCTGACAAGGTCTTTTAGAAACATGTCAGCAGAAAAGTCCACATATGATATCTCTTTTACACCTTTCCAAAGTTGGGAGAAGAGTGGGAGATGGAGGAGAAATGCTGAGGGGTCTGATCATTAAGCTGCAGGTCTGGAGGAGCAGTGGGATCAGCTGCCTGCTGAACTTGGTCAGAGGGCTGTGGCTGATCTGATGCAGCCAGAGCAGGGGCTGCAGGAACAGGGGTGGCAGGTATAGGAGACTGTAAAATAACAGGAAACTGCCATGCTTCAGGATTCCTATATTCCGTTGCCTGAGAAATGGCCCTCATAAGAGGGGTGTCATTCTCAGGAATGTATGTAACCTGTTGCTTATGGGTAGTAGCAGCAGTTGTGACCAGACCAGAAGCAGAAAGGAAATTGGAGTTTTGAATAGAGAAGAAGTTGAGAGCCTTTAAGCCAGGCTGACACGCAGTTGCCTGCTGTGCAGGTCTTTCAGGGGCTTGAACTCCAGGCTGCTGCACTGACTCCAGGGCCTGAGTTTCAGGCTGGTGCACTGACTGCAAGTCAGGCTTCTCAGAAGCCTGATGCATAGAAAGAAAGGCAGAAATGAGTGCAGAGGTGGCATTGAGGGCCTCATTACCGGGCAGAACAGGGATAGGGTTGAGAGCCTCATCACCGGGCTGAACAGGCAGATGGTTGAGAGCCCTATAGCAGGGCTGAGACAGTACAGGAGGTTTTGGCTACAACGGCTGCTGATAGTGCATTGCAGAGGTATTTTTGGGACCTAGGGGAAGGGGATCCTTCACAAAGTCCTCATAAGGTAATATTGGTGGTGCAGTAGGCTCAGTGGGCTCTGATGTACTTGGTGGTGCCAAAGGAATATCAGAGTGGAGGTCCGTTTCTAAAATGACGGCCTCAAGTTGTGCAGCGTCCTCTGGAGACAGAGTACTGAGGACTTCCTCAAGCTCCTCAGAGGGGAGGAAAGGTAGAGTACCCTCCATTCCCTCCTCCTGTGGCTGCAAGGATTCTAAAATGGAGTGAACTGAGGGCCAAACAGTCCAAATGGCAGGCGGGATAACATGTCCCCCTCGATGAGCAGTTTTAAACTGTCGGCCCACCTCATCCCAGCCTTTAAGTTCTAAAGTTACCTTTGTTGGAAACCAAGGGCAATTGAGATCAATGACCTCAAAGAGTTCAATCAGTTTGTCAGAGGAAACTGAAATTCCTCCTTCTTTCAGAAGGGTTTTTATGAAATTTAAATAGGCCGAGTACTTGGTACTGGCTTGTCCCATGGTGTCCCCGAGATACTCTGAGTGCCCAAGCTTACCACCAAGCTTAATGACCATAGGCCTCAGGAATCTGTCGTCAAAATTCCTCCACTGAGTCCCGCGCTCAAAGAACAACTTCACACAGCCAGGGAGAAACCCACGGTGGAGCGCCAGATGTAGGGGTCCAGGCCTACGGGGCTTAGTGGGTGTTCTCCCCGTGTGCGGAGAGGAGAGATTGTAATAAAAAAAGACACAAGACAAAGAGATAAAGAGAAAACAGCTGCGCCCAGGGGACCACTACCATCAAGAGGCGGAGACCGGTCATGGCCCCCAACGGCTGGGCTGCTGATATTTACTGCATACAAGACAAGGGGGCAGGGTAAGGAGGGTGAATCTTCTAAGTGATTGACAAGGTGAAACAAGTCACGTGATCACAGGACAGGGGGCCCTTCCCTTTTAGGTAGCGGAAGCAGAGAGAAGGCAGCATACTTCAGCGTTTTCTTCTATGCACTTATAAGAAAGATCAAAGACTTTAAGACTTTCACTATTCCTTCTACCGCTATCTACTACGAACTTCAAAGAGGAACCAGGAGTATGGAAGAACATGAAAGTGGACGAGGAGCGTGACCATTGAAGCACAGCACCACAGGGAGGGGTTTAGGCCTCTAGATGACTGCGGGCAGGCCTGGATAATATCCAGCCTTCCACAAGAAGCTGGTGGAGCAGTGTGTTCCCTGACTCCTCCAAGGAAAGGAGACTCCCTTTCACGGTCTGCTAAGTAATGGGTGTCTCCCAGACACTGGCATTACCGCTTGACCAAGGAGCCTTCAAGCGGCCCTTATGCGGGAGTGACAAAAGGCTCACCTCTTGCCTTCTAGGTCACTTCTCCCAATGTCCCTTCAGCACCTGACCCTATACCCGCTGGTTATTCCTAGGTTATATTAGTAATGCAACAAAGAGTAATATTAAAAGCTAATGATTAATAATGTTTATACTAATGATTGATAATTGTCCATGATCATCACTGTATCTAATTTGTATTATAACTATTCTTATTCTATTTTCTTTATTATACTGAAACAGTTTGTGCCTTCAGTCTCTTGCCTGGGCACCTGGGTAATCCTCCGCCCACAGGTTCTGGAAGTTGAGGTCTTGTGAATGCCAATAAAGCTACATGGGAATGTGAGATAGGCCCAGGATGTTAAGAGCATCCAGGATGGAATGGAAGTTTGCATTCACAACAATTAGTACTAGTTGACAAGGTCTTTCAGAAACATGTCAGCAGAAGAGTCCACATATGATATCTCTTTTACACCTTTCCAAAGTTGGGAGAAGAGTTGGAGGAGTAGGATAAATGTTGACATTTTAATGCAAACGAGTCTACGGGGCTCAGTGGCTCAAGCTTGTAATCCCAGCACTTTGGGAAACCAAGGCAGATGGATTGTCTGAGCTCAGGAGCTTGAGACCAGCCTGGGAAACACGGTAAAACTACATCTAATAAAAAAATGAGCCAGGTGTAGTGGTGCACACCTGTAGTTCCAGCTACTCAAGAGGCTGAGGTGGGAGGATTGCTTGAGCCTGGGAGGTGGAGGTAGCAGTAAGCCGAAATCATACCACTGTACCCCAGCCTCGGTGACAGAGTGAGACCCCATCTCAAAATAATTAATTAATTAATTAATTAATTAAATATTAAAATGCAAATGAGGGAAAGGCAAACCTTCAGTTTCAGATAAGCTGAGTTGACTGAAGTTAATCTTGCCAGCCTCACTGTTGTCTGCTGTCCCTTCAGAGGCACATGTGTCCTGCTTATAACTGCCCCATAAGCCAGAGCATGAGGCACTGCTCACTCTGTCACTCGATCAAATCACCTTGACATGCTCTCTGACTGCCTCACTAATGTCTTCCTTAAGTTTCCTCTTCCTCCTCCATACCTCTTGGGATCAGTGCTGCCATCCCCCATGCTGACCATGGAATTCATTCAAGATGGTACTGAAAATGCACTATTCCGGTCCACCCAATTTCCAACTTGTATAGAATCAAATTCAAACAGACATCCACAGTAAGACAGATGTCATGGGCAAAATGCAATGTGTGTATGAGGACAAAGCCAGTTCTACAATGGTGGAGATGATGGAAATAGAAGCCTCCAGACCAAGCAGACAGGGAGAGTCACAGGCTGATTTTAGGTCTCGTAAGTTGAGTGAACTTCTGCCCTGGAAATATGGGCTTTCTTCCCATACGACACCCCAAAGAATGGGGTCCATCTCAATATACTTAAATTTTTATATTTTGATAATATGTTGTCACTGCCAGTGATACCACTTAGATAGGTTAAAAAATGAGACCTTTGTTCTAGAGAAGTCTGGAAACATGGAGGACGAGAAGAGGTGTTTGTGGGAGGAAGTAAAACACAAAATATTTGCATCTTTCTTCTTGACCATTCTCCTACACCAAAAGCTGTGGCCAGGTATTTCCTACTTATCTTAGTGCTCACAAATAGTATCAGTACTAGGTGGGACACATTTTAATTTTCAAAGCCAATAGTAAACAATAGTGTCTTCATATCTAGGATACTATGTTATTTTCACTCCTTCTATTCCTTGGGCAACATGGCCCATTTATTCCTCTTCCTTTCAGGTATTCAGGATGTTTGTTAAAGTGAATAAGCTCTGGCTTCTGAAATAATAATGTCTGGAAGTAATGTGTCCTCAAGGGAAGGTTTTAATCAATTTTTCCATTGTTATTAGAGAGCTGAATCTATAAACTTCTGAGTAAAAAGGAGTGAGGAGCTGTCTTAACACAGTTTCCACTTGTTTAAAGGTGCACTTACTCTTGCTGAGGAAAACCCAAAGAAGCTCCAAGCCGCTCCCCCATGGACCCATCATGGACAGCTGTTTCTTGAGATATAGTTGTGTCAAGACTCCAGCTCCCGAACAACAGCAACAGCCAAGGATATCATCATTGTTTCTTCCTTTTTTTGGCCTTTACTCTTCCTTGTCAGATCTCATACAACTCAACCAAAAGGAAGAAGAAGAAAAAGGAGGACGAGAAGGAGAAGGAGGAGGAGGAGGAGAAGGAGGAGAAGGAGGAGAAGGAGGAGAAGGAGAAGGAGAAGGAGAAGGAGAAGGAGAAGGAGAAAGAGACCATTCTTCTTTTAACTTAATCAGATCAGAAAATGGACTTATCTGCTTAGGTGAAGGAAGCCAAAGGGAAGCAATGTGTTGATGATGCTGGGAAAAGCACTAAGCACACCATAGTTGCTGTTATCTGAAGAGAGAAATGGATGTGCCCAAGGAGGAGGGCATGAGGAGGTGGGTAGAGACTGAACATGACAGCTTTGCTTCTGGTCATCTCCATCAGAGAAAATTGGGGCATAGAGCGATTTGTCAAAGATAGCCTTGGTGCCAAATAAAGGAGCTATGGAAAGAGAGTCTTGACACAATTGTATCTCAAGAAACAGCTGTCCATGATGGGTCATGGGGGTGCTGCTTGGAGCCTGCAGAAAAAGTGACTCCTGCTCTCCCTCCTCAGACTCAGCAGAGGGCCATGTGGACCTGAGGCTCCTTCTTTGTAAGATAATGCATTTAGACAAGAGCAGCATTTCCAAGGTTGTGTCCTTCACAGCAGAGCGTCCCACCAAATAATTAGTCTAAAGGGGGCACAAAGATTACAGGCCTAGGTGGGAAGTCAGACACCTTCCTCCAATTGATATCAAAGCACAACAATTTAGTCAAGTAACAATCTCTTAGCATTAGCTTCTTTTTCTGAAAATTGAGTTGGAAGACAAAAAATGAACATTAATTTCTCTAAAGCCCCTTCATCTTTAGACCTTAATGACACTGAAATATTGTCATTGGCTCCATATAAACATGTCTTGTTTGTGTCTGTGGGTGAGAATAAAATATTATCTTCCTAAGAGAGATTGGGGTCCTCAGTGGTTATATTTGCTTTTGCAGTTCTCCTCAAACAACAACAACAACCAAAAAAAAAAAAAAAAACAACCAACAAACAAACAAAACACCTGGGCCCTTACATTCAGGAAAGGTATAGGCAGGAATTGTGTCATTTCAGGGAATAGCAAAACATTTTCTGATACTAAAATGGGAAATAGGAAAGTAAACTCACTACAAGAAATGTTTATTAGGCCGGGAGCAGTGGCTCACACCTGTAATTCCAGCACTTTGGGAGGCCAAGGCGGGCGGATCACGAGGTCAGAAGATCGAGACCACGGTGAAACCCCGTCTCTACTAAAAATACAAAAAATTAGCTGGGTGTGGTGGCGGGCACCTGTAGTCCCAGCTACTCGGGAGGCTGAGGCAGGAGAATGGTGTGAACCTGGGAGGCGGAGCTTGCAGTGAGCCAAGATCGTGCCACTGCACTCCAGCCTGGGCAACAGAGTGAGACTCTGTCTCAAAAAAAAAAAAAAAAAAAAAGAAATGTTTATTTAGTTACTACTGTGTTCAAAGCTCTGAGTCAATTCTAATGATTTTAAACAATGCCCACAGTTAGAGCATGCCTAGAGAAATTCTGTAAGAGGACCCAATATTATGACTCCAATTTTACCAGTGAGGAAACTGAAGCCCCAGTCCATAAGGAGGCTTTCCCCAGGTTTTGGCCCTGGGTAGTGACTGAGCCAAGACTAGATTCCAGGTTTCCTGGTTTGAATGCTCTGTGCTTTCTACTTGATTGCTTCCTATTCAGATAACCATTAGATACCTTTCTGGGATAGGAGAGTTTACAGAAGGATGATTTACCTTCAAGCTAAATTCAGGCCAACCAGTCTTTCTTATTACTTTGGATGTTTTTTAAATATTTGATTTGTTTACCTAAATGGATCCATTTGAACAAAGGGTTTGAATTATTCAAAATGGTTTAACTCCTCCCCTGGGTTTTATTAATATTTAAGGATCAATGGCAACTTGGAAGGAGGAAGCTTGGAAATGGAAGGTAGATAATTCATAGGTCAGGTGAGAACTGGGTCAAGGACATGCTAGAATTCACTACTTTAGCCCTGACATCAAAAACTGGACTCATTGGTCTGATAAACATCACAGCCACCCAAAGAAGTGAAGAGATCTGCTCACCGCAGGGTTGCAGTTAGAAACGCAAAGACAGAGACTCTCTAAAGACATGGAAAGTTGATAACAAAGCCAATAACCACAAATGAGGCTTCTGCCAGCACCTTCGCTGGTTAACACAGATATCAACATTTCAGAAATGCTTTGCTTTCTCTTTAAAAATATTCTGGAACTTTAAAAAAGGAAAACAAACTTCTTCCCTCTAGGCAGGTGTGCATGCAGCATGCACGCACGCGCGCAAACACACACACACACACACACACACACACACAGTCATTTAACAAGGATGAGAGGGCATGATCCCAAAGGCTTTCCAACCTCCTGTCCAAGGAGAATTCCCAGCTAGCCTAATCACTCTGGCAACAGCACACCTGAGCATTTCCCTTTTGGCACAAAGGAAGAAAAAGGAACTGGGAAGCTAGTTCTGTTGGACAAATCATATCTGAGACTGGAAACAGCCCATAGATGTCTTCCCGTTTAAGAGGCCTTAACAAGCAAGTTGGGGAAATCATCTATTCAAAGGTTTAAATGTGACTCGGCCACTGCTTTGATGTAGCTAAGTCGACGGAGTCTGCTCTCCATCAAATTTTTTCAAATAATAATAATAAAATTTGAAAATTATGATAATTATGTGTTCTGTACCCTGGAAAGGGGCAGGCTACAGTGAAGCATATTTTCCAATGTAATTAAGGCTTTCAACTGATCCCTCCCAACTGCAATTGTTATTTCAGAAGTGAATTAATAAATCATGTCCAGCCTGCTCAGAATAAAAATTTGTCTTGAGTATTCCTGTTGCAACCTGCAAGTTCTGATTCAGAGCAGGAGGAGAGAGACTAGATGAAACTTCTATTAGATCGGCCTATGCTGATTCCCAACCCTGGACAAACTTTTGGGGTAAAGGTTTCAGCTGGGACATCTGGAACCATTTCTAAGTTTTATTGCAAACAATATGCAAATAGTCATTCCCCTATGTTCACTTATAGCTCCCTATGCTAAACTTGAAGCAATTAATGCTGACTCCTGGATACCCAGGGGATTCAGATCTCCTGTGGTTTACACAGAGCACTTTAGCTATCGTGATGAATTAGTGTAAGGCCTGGTAATGCACCTTTGAGTATCTGAGGCTTTTTAAGTTTCTTGGAGGTCAGGCTTGTGGCTGTATAAAGTACATTTTCCCTTGGCACACCAGAGACTCTGACAACATACAAGGCTACATTTCTATTCCTCACAGGTTCCAGATCCAAATGTCCAAAGTCACCATTCGACTCCTTTGGGCAGTTGATGTTTCAAGCCTGTGATAATTCAAGGTAAATATTTACCAAGGCAGCCCAAGCAGGAACACTTTGCATGCTTAGTGAAAGAGCAATGTGTCAATTCAGGGGAGAGGTACCATTTTTCTTTTTGTCCAAACACAAGGTGGGTGCAAAACCCAGGGCAGGGCACCACTGATCAGAAATCCCCTCCTTGGATTGGGGTGGGTGCCTGCTGGGGGAGTTCTGCTAATCTCCCTTTAAAAGGAAAGGAGGGAGAAGGTGCACAAAACCCAAATATCTCCCTGGTCAGTGTTATTTACACACATAGGTGATATAGTGAAGAGGTTCTGGGCTGATAGCCACAGGGCTTAGTCCCTAGTGATAACTCAACACTAGCTGTTTGGCCTTCCACGACTGTTTTTAATCCTTTTTGGATATGAGTTTCTCATTGCTAAATGAGAGCATTCTAGGGCCCCAATTTGATGGTCTCTTTCAGAAATAAAGCATGTGGCTCTACTTTCCTCAGCAGTGTATTTTTGCTAGTCTGTCATTTTCTGTTTGGTACAAAGAAATGCATCAATGATAGAGATTCAAAGATGCCCAACACTCTGTCCTAATCCGTTCCTCAGCTCTTTCAGTATCTCTTACCAACCTCTCCGTACTTTCCTAACTGTATGACCATTGGAGATTTTTTTAACTTATCCAAGTCTCTACTTCTTATCCATAAAATGGGAATAACAGGGCTTAATTTATGGAATGATCATAATAATTAAATTTGTAACATGTGCATGAAATTGACAATAGGCATTTAGAAAGTGTTAGGTATTGACAATGTGTATTGATTTAGCATTCCCTAGGATCTGCCCTGTGCATTCTTGCCTCTGTTTTTGGTCATTATGTTTGCGTTTTTATGCTGTCATAATAAAGTACCACAAACTGAATGGCTTGAACAATAGAAATGTATTGTTTCACAGTTCTGGAGTCTAGAAGTTCAAGTTCAAGGTGTCAATAAAGCCATACTCCCTCTGAAAGTGCTAGGCAAGAATCTGTTCCTGGCTTCTCTCTTAGTTTCCAGAAGGTCCTTGGCTTTGGCAGTATGACTCCAGTATTCACATGGCCTCCTTCCTGTGTGTCTGTGTGCAAATTTCTCCTGTTATTAAGCACACCAGTCACATCAGATTACAGACACGGCCCACTCCAGTATAATCTTATCTGAACTAATCACTTCTGTAATAACCCTATTTTCAAATACTATTCACATTCTGAAATACTGGAGGTTAGAACTTCAACATATGAATTTCGGGTTGCGGGGGGCGGGGAGGGGGAAATCAACCCATAACAGTTCTATCCTCTGTCTTCAATCAAAAACTTTCCTGATCCTCTTTGACATTTAAGCTCCTACTGCTCCTTTAAGACACAGATAAACTTCTTAGACCTTGTCTGACCATGTTCATCAAAGCTCAAAAGGGTTCTGCCTTCTTTAGAATTCTAATAGGATTCGTCTGTATTTCTTATTTGAAACTTAGTTTTAAGTTCCCATATGTTGTTAATTGTCGTTATTCCATATATATTTTATGTCTTTAACTAAAGGACAATACTATATATAGTTGTATCTTTTCCAGCTCTTTGAACACTTCACTGCACAGAGTAGAAATTTAACTATTTTCCATCAAGATAACAAGTAGTTGAAGAAACATATCCAGAAAAAAGTCATTGAAAATTTTACACAAATTCAGTGAAAACACATATCTGCCCTTCCTAATTATTCTACATATGTGATAACAGTGCTCAGAAACTTTCTGATCAAGATAATTGTCAAAACATCCCATCATATCTTGTTTGCAGGTGGGACACTGGCTTCAACCTGAAGGTCAGTACTGCTAAACTCTTGGTCGAAACCTGACCATAGGAAAGAAGCTGTCAAGAAGCATTAGTCTAACATTCTGGGACTCAGCATCAAGCCTCTCTTGTGTTAATTCTGACTCTCACTTTGTTCTGATAATTAGGCATTGTGTTCCTAATAGCCAGTCACCTGGGAACCTCAACTGTGGTGATTCTTCGGTGACAGAGAAATGTTGGGAACTCACCTTGTATATGATCTCTGTAGGCCTCGGCCTTGTTCTGGCTGGCTTGACAGTTCATCCTCTGCCTACTCCCAAGACTGAGGTTTTGTGTGATCCAAAGGCCTGCTACTTACTTACTGCTAAAGCACTTGCCTGATACAAACCTGCTGCCTATGATCCTAGATTTCAGAATACCAATCTTTTTGATAAATTCCTCTGTACTATGTTCTATCCAACTCTTAAAACAACTGAAGTGCCCCCTACATGGACTGCTTATTTTGTCAGCCTCCAAATACTACTGTAATGAGTATTTTTCTCTAAAAAATGGGGTCTGTTTCACTTCCAAGATCATGCATCTGTGAA
This sequence comes from Macaca nemestrina, assembly GCF_043159975.1. Classification (NCBI taxonomy): domain Eukaryota; kingdom Metazoa; phylum Chordata; class Mammalia; order Primates; family Cercopithecidae; genus Macaca; species Macaca nemestrina. Next base: position 59,407,813 of record NC_092137.1, on the reverse strand, counting down.
ATTTAACCATGTCACTCTCAAGCTTCTTCTAAGAAATGGTCTAAGGAAGTTCCAGAGCCCCTAACGGCAAAACAAAAATCTGATGAGACAAAGCCATCTTTTGATGAGGACCCACTCTTTTGAGCTGTTTTTACTCACAGCATTTCTGACGTCAAATGAGAGGACTTTTATCCTCCTCATATCAAACACATATTGTCTTTTCCACACCAGTTTTTCAGTTCTCTGATTCTCCAACAACTGAGCGTCTTACAATTTAATTCATCTCTGACACAAACTACCTGGAGTTTGCATGAGACTCCAAAGGGTTAAGGTCTCAGTCCTACAAGACTGCCCTCACTTCAGATACTAGTCTTGAGAAGCAGGTCATCAGATAACACACACTTCTGACTGACTTAGCTACAAATTTGAGGATTCTCCACTCCCTCCAGCCCCCTGTTTTGATAATTTGCTAGAACAACTCACAGAACTCAGGAAAGCACTTTACCTACTATTACCTGTTTATTATAAAAGACACAACTCAGAAACAGCCAAATGGAAGAGATGCATAGGGCAAATTATGGGGGGAGTGGCATGGAGCTTCTGACCCTTCTCAAGGCACCCCCACCCTCTCAGAAACTGAAGTGTTTACCAACCCTTTTGAACCCCTTTATTTAGGGGTTTTATGGAGGTTTTATTATGTTGATGTGCTTGATTAAATCCTTGGCCATGAATGATTAACTATCTCCAGCCCTTCTTCCCTCCCCAGAGGCCGGGGGTTGGGACTTAAAGTTCAAACCCTCTAATTACACCTTATCCTTTTGGAGACTATTCCCCATCCTGAAGATATCTACACTTCATGTCCCCTCCTGCCCCCATGAGTAATATAATTAGCATACAAAGGATAGTTTCAAACATAGTTTTAGTCCTCAGGAGAGTCCAAGAATTTTAGGATTTGTGTACCAGAAACTGGGGACACAGATCCAATATTTATTTTTTTACTTTTAAAACACCTTTGTTGGTCCCAAATTCATTGTTAAATTTCAAATCAATAAAAAGTGGTTGAACCTTTCAAAGTAATACTGTGGACTAAAATGAAAAGCATGGATTGCATTTGATCAGATGTAGTAACTCTTCAGGTTGAGCAAAGCTGTGATCTTGAGGAGGCCACAGAAGCTGAGTCATGGGGATTTGGTGAAGTAGAAGATGCTGCAACCTGTCAAGTGCCAAATTTTTTCAGTTTGGTACTAATATAGGTATGGGAAATAAAGGAAGCTGGGAAGCTGCCATTTTCCTGCTTGTGGATTTAATTTAAATTGGGAGAAAGTGCTAAGCAGACTCAGGGAGAAGCCTTGCTTCCTCATATACGTGTTCACAAGAGGCATTGGTTGGGCAGTACCATTTAGTGGAAAACTCTTGACAAAAAATCAGTCTCATGTTTAGCTCTAAAGTATTGATCCTTAGGGCACCAAAAGCTGTTGACAAAAAAGCCATGGAAGAGCCATGTGAGAGCTAGCTGGCTATCCTTAATAAAAGGGAACTGATACGAATTATAAAACAGGAAATATTTATCAATTTTCAGCCACCTAAAGTGGTCTAATGAAGGCTTTCAACTTAGGGAACTGCTTTAAATTAGTAGTTAGTTTTCTAAGTCATTTGTCATATATAGAGAGAATATATATTCTCTCTCTATATACGAAAGATCATTGTTAATATTGTGGATGCTTAGAAAAAAGTACTATCTTTTTTATACTCAAATACTATCTTTTTTATACTGAACAATCAGTACTGAAAATTTATGCAAGAGGTTCCTGCTCCTCTTCATAGAATAACACCATTAGGCGGAGCAAGATGGCCGAATAGGAACAGCTCCAGTCTCCAACTCCCAGCGCGAGCCACACAGAAGACCGGTGATTTCTGCATTTTCAACTGAGGTACTGGGTTCATCTCACTGGGGAGTGCCGGACGATCTGTGCTGGTCAGCTGCTGCAGCCCGACCAGCGAGAGCTGAAGCAGGGCGAGGCATTGCCTCACCTGGGAAGCGCAAGGGGGAAGGGAATCCATTTTCCTAGCCAGGGGAACTAAGACATACAACACCTGGAAAATCGGGTAACTCCCACCCCAATACTGCGCTTTAAGCAAACAGGCACACCAGGAGATCATATCCCACACCTGGCCGGGAGGCTCCCACGCCCACGGAGCCTCCCTCATTGCTAGCACAGCAGTCTGTGATCTACCGGCAAGGCAGCAGCGAGGCTGGGGGAGGGGCGCCTGCCATTGCTGAGGCTTAAGTAGGTAAACAAAGCTGCTGGGAAGCTCGAACTGGGTGGAGCTCACAGCAGCTCAAGGAAACCTGCCTGTCTCTGTAGACTCCACCTCTGGGGACAGGGCACAGTAAATAATAACAAACACAGCAGAAGCCTCTGCAGATGCAAATGACTCTGTCTGACAGCTTTGAAGACAGCAGTGGATCTCCCAACACGGAGGTTGAGATCTGAGAAGGGACAGACTCCCTGCTCAAGTGGGTCCCTGACCCCTGAGTAGCCTAACTGGGAGACATCCCCCACTAGGGGCAGTCTGACACCCCACACCTCACAGGGTGGAGTACACCCCTGAGAGGAAGCTTCCAAAGGAAGAATCAGACAGGTACACTCGCTGTTCAGAAATATTCTATCTTCTGCAGCCTCTGCTGCTGATACCCAGGCAAACAGGGTCTGGAGTGGACCTCAAGCAATCTCCAACAGACCTACAGCTGAGGGTCCTGACTGTTAGAAGGAAAACTATCAAACAGGAAGGACACCTACACCAAAACCCCATCAGTACATCACCATCATCAAAGACCAGAGGCAGATAAAACCACAAAGATGGGGAAAAGGCAGGGCAGAAAAGCTGGAAATTCAAAAAATAAGAGTGCATCTCCCCCGGCAAAGGAGCGCAGCTCATCGCCAGCAACGGATCAAAGCTGGACGGAGAATGACTTTGATGAGCTGAGAGAAGAAGGCTTCAGTCCATCAAATTTCTCAGAGCTAAAGGAGGAATTACGTACCCAGCACAAAGAAACTAAAAATCTTGAAAAAAAAGTGGAAGAATTGATGGCTAGAGTAATTAATGCAGAGAAGGTCCTAAACGAAATGAAAGAGATGAAAACCATGACACGAGAAATACGTGACAAATGCACAAGTTTCAGTAACCAACTCGATCAACTGGAAGAAAGAGTATCAGCGATTGAGGATCAAATGAATGAAATGAAGCGAGAAGAGAAACCAAAAGAAAAAAGAAGAAAAAGAAATGAACAAAGCCTGCAAGAAGTATGGGATTATGTAAAAAGACCAAATCTACGTCTGATTGGGGTGCCTGAAAGTGAGGGGGAAAATGGAACCAAGTTGGAAAACATTCTTCAGGATATCATCCAGGAGAACTTCCCCAACCTAGTAGGACAGGCCAACATTCAAATCCAGGAAATACAGAGAACGCCACAAAGATACTCCTCGAGAAGAGCAACTCCAAGACACATAATTGCCAGATTCACCAAAGTTGAAATGAAGGAAAAAATCTTAAGGGCAGCCAGAGAGAAAGGTCGGGTTACCCACAAAGGGAAGCCCATCAGACTAACAGCAGATCTCTCGGCAGAAACTCTCCAAGCCAGAAGAGAGTGGGGGCCAATATTCAACATTCTTAAAGAAAAGAATTTTCAACCCAGAATTTCATATCCAGCCAAACTAAGTTTCATAAGTGAAGGAGAAATAAAATCCTTTACAGATAAGCAAATGCTTAGAGATTTTGTCACCACTAGGCCTGCCTTACAAGAGACCCTGAAGGAAGCACTAAACATGGAAAGGAACAACCGGTACCAGCCATTGCAAAAACATGCCAAAATGTAAAGACCATCGAGGCTAGGAAGAAACTGCATCAACTAACGAGCAAAATAACCAGTTAATATCATAATGGCAGGATCAAGTTCACACATAACAATCTTAACCTTAAATGTAAATGGACTAAATGCTCCAATTAAAAGACACAGACTGGCAAACTGGATCAAGAGTCAAGACCCATCAGTCTGCTGTATTCAGGAGACCCATCTCACACGCAGAGACATACATAGGCTCAAAATAAAGGGATGGAGGAAGATTTACCAAGCAAATGGAGAACAAAAAAAAGCGGGGGTTGCAATACTAGTCTCTGATAAAACAGACTTTAAACCATCAAAGATCAAAAGAGACAAAGAAGGCCATTACATAATGGTAAAGGGATCAATTCAACAGGAAGAGCTAACTATCCTAAATATATATGCACCCAATACAGGAGCACCCAGATTCATAAAGCAAGTCCTTAGAGACTTACAAAGAGACTTAGACTCCCATACAATAATAATGGGAGACTTCAACACTCCACTGTCAACATTAGACAGATCAACGAGACAGAAAGTTAACAAGGATATCCAGGAATTGAACTCATCTCTGCAGCAAGCAGACCTAATAGACATCTATAGAACTCTCCACCCCAAATCAACAGAATATACATTCTTCTCAGCACCACATCGTACTTACTCCAAAATTGACCACGTAATTGGAAGTAAATCACTCCTCAGCAAATGTACAAGAACAGAAATTATAACAAACTGTCTCTCAGACCACAGTGCAATCAAACTAGAACTCAGGACTAAGAAACTCATTCAAAACTGCTCAACTACATGGAAACTGAGCAACCTGCTCCTGAATGACTACTGGGTACATAACGAAATGAAGGCAGAAATAAAGATGTTCTTTGAAACCAATGAGAACAAAGATACAACATACCAGAATCTCTGGGACACATTTAAAGCAGTGTGTAGAGGGAAATTTATAGCACTAAATGCCCACAAGAGAAAGCAGGGAAGATCTAAAATTGACACTCTAACATCACAATTAAAAGAACTAGAGAAGCAAGAGCAAACACATTTGAAAGCTAGCAGAAGGCAAGAAATAACTAAGATCAGAGCAGAACTGAAGGAGATAGAGACACAAAAAACTCTCCAAAAAATCAATGAATCCAGGAGTTGGTTTTTTGAAAAGATCAACAAAATTGACAGACCACTAGCAAGACTAATAAAGAAGAAAAGAGAGAAGAATCAAATCGATGCAATTAAAAATGATAATGGGGATATCACCACCGACCCCACAGAAATACAAACTACCATCAGAGAATACTTTAAACACCTCTACGCAAATAAACTGGAAAATCTAGAAGAAATGGATAATTTCCTGGACACTTACACTCTTCCAAGACTAAACCAGGAAGAAGTTGAATCCCTGAATAGACCAATAGTAGGCTCTGAAATTGAGGCAATAATTAGTAGCCTACCAACCAAAAAAAGTCCAGGACCAGATGGATTCACAGCTGAATTCTACCAGAGGTACAAGGAGGAGTTGGTACCATTCCTTCTGAAACTATTCCAATCAATAGAAAAAGAGGGAATCCTCCCTAACTCATTTTCTGAGGCCAACATCATCCTGATACCAAAGCCTGGCAGAGACACAACTAAAAAAGAGAATTTTAGACCAATATCCCTGATGAACATCGATGCAAAAATCCTCAATAAAATACTGGCAAACCGGATTCAGCAACACATCAAAAAGCTTATCCACCATGATCAAGTGGGCTTCATCCCTGGGATGCAAGGCTGGCTCAACATACACAAATCAATAAACATAATCCAGCATATAAACAGAACCAAAGACAAGAACCACATGATTATCTCAATAGATGCAGAAAAGGCTTTTGACAAAATTCAACAACCCTTCATGCTAAAAACGCTCAATAAATTCGGTATTGATGGAACGTACCTCAAAATAATAACAGCTATTTATGACAAACCCATATCCAATATCATACTGAATGGGCAAAAACTGGAAAAATTCCCTTTGAAAACTGGCACAAGACAGGGATGCCCTCTCTCACCACTCCTATTCAACATAGTGCTGGAAGTTCTGGCTAGGGCAATTAGGCAAGAGAAAGAAATCAAGGGTATTCAGTTAGGAAAAGAAGAAGTCAAACTGTCCCTGTTTGCAGATGACATGATTGTATATTTAGAAAACCCCATTGTCTCAGCCCAAAATCTCCTTAAGCTGATAAGCAACTTCAGCAAAGTCTCAGGATACAAAATTAATGTGCAAAAATCACAAGCATTCGTATACACCAGTAACAGACAAACAGAGAGCCAAATCAGGAATGAACTTCCATTCACAATTGCTTCAAAGAGAATAAAAGACCTAGGAATCCAACTTACAAGGGATGTAAAGGACCTCTTCAAGGAGAACTACAAACCACTGCTCAGTGAAATCAAAGAGGACACAAACAAATGGAAGAACATACCATGCTCATGGATAGGAAGAATCAATATCGTGAAAATGGCCATACTGCCCAAGGTAATTTATAGATTCAATGCCATCCCCATCAAGCTACCAATGAGTTTCTTCACAGAATTGGAAAAAACTGCTTTAAAGTTCATATGGAACCAAAAAAGAGCCCGCATCTCCAAGACAATCCTAAGTCAAAAGAACAAAGCTGGAGGCATCACGCTACCTGACTTCAAACTATACTACAAGGCTACAGTAACCAAAACAGCATGGTACTGGTACCAAAACAGAGATATAGACCAATGGAACAGAACAGAGTCCTCAGAAATAATACCACACATCTACAGCCATCTGATCTTTGACAAACCTGAGAGAAACAAGAAATGGGGAAAGGATTCCCTATTTAATAAATGGTGCTGGGAAAATTGGCTAGCCATAAGTAGAAAGCTGAAACTGGATCCTTTCCTTACTCCTTATACGAAAATTAATTCAAGATGGATTAGAGACTTAAATGTTAGACCTAATACCATAAAAATCCTAGAGGAAAACCTAGGTAGTACCATTCAGGACATAGGCATGGGCAAAGACTTCATGTCTAAAACACCAAAAGCAACAGCAGCAAAAGCCAAAATTGACAAATGGGATCTAATTAAACTAAAGAGCTTCTGCACAGCAAAAGAAACTACCATCAGAGTGAACAGGCAACCTACAGAATGGGAGAAAATTTTTGCAATCTACTCATCTGACAAAGGGCTAATATCCAGAACCTACAAAGAACTCAAACAAATTTACAAGAAAAAAACAAACAACCCCATCAAAAAGTGGGCAAAGGATATGAACAGACATTTCTCAAAAGAAGACATTCATACAGCCAACAGACACATGAAAAAATGCTCATCATCACTGGCCATCAGAGAAATGCAAATCAAAACCACAATGAGATACCATCTCACACCAGTTAGAATGGCGATCATTAAAAAGTCAGGAAACAACAGGTGCTGGAGAGGATGTGGAGAAATAGGAGCGCTTTTACACTGTTGGTGGGATTGTAAACTAGTTCAACCATTATGGAAAACAGTATGGCGATTCCTCAAGGATCTAGAACTAGATGTACCATACGACCCAGCCATCCCATTACTGGGTATATACCCAAAGGATTATAAATTATGCTGCTATAAAGACACATGCACACGTATGTTTATTGCAGCACTATTCACAATAGCAAAGACTTGGAATCAACCCAAATGTCCATCAGTGACAGATTGGATTAAGAAAATGTGGCACATATACACCATGGAATACTATGCAGCCATGAAAAAGGATGAGTTTGTGTCCTTTGTAGGGACATGGATGCAGCTGGAAACCATCATTCTTAGCAAACTATCACAAGAACAGAAAACCAAACACCGCATGTTCTCACTCATAGGTGGGAACTGAACAATGAGATCACTTGGACTCAGAAAGGGGAACATCACACACCGGGGCCTATCATGGGGAGGGGGGAGGGGGGAGGGATTGCATTGGGAGTTATACCTGATGTAAATGACGAGTTGATGGGTGCAGCACACCAACATGGCACAAGTATACATATGTAACAAACCTGCATGTTATGCACATGTACCCTACAACTTAAAGTATAATAATAATAAATAAATTAAAAAAAAAAAAAAAAGAATAACACCATTAAAGAGTAACTATCAGAACAGGGTGCCAAGATGGCCGAATAGGAACAGTTCCAGCCTCCAGCTCCCATCGTGAGTGACACAGAAGATGGGTGATTTCTGCATTACCAACTGAGCCTCTGCTGCTGATACCTAGGCAAACAGGGTCTGGAGTGAGCCTCCAGCAAACTCCAACAGACCTGCAGCTGAGGGTCCTGACTGCTAGAAGGAAATCTAACAGAAAGGACATCAACACCAAAACCCCATCTGTTTGTCACCATCATCAAAGACCAAAGGTAGATAAAACCGCAAAGATAGGGAAAAAGCAGTGCAGAAAAGCTGACATTTCAAAAAATCAGAGCGCCTCTCCCCCTCCAAAGGAACGCAGCTCTTCACCAGAAACAGAACAAAGCTGGATGGAGAATGACTTTGACGAGTTGAGAAAAGAAGTCTTCAGTCAATCAAACTTCTCAGAGCTAAAGGAGGAACTACAAACCCAGCGCAAAGAAATTAAAAACCTTGAAAAAGGATTTGATGAATGGATAACTAGAATAACCAATGCAGAGAAGTCCATAAACGACCTGATAGAGATGAAAACCATGACATGAGAACTACGTGACAAATGCATAAGCTTCAGTAACTGACTTGATCAACTGGAAGAAAGAGTATCAGTGATTGAAGATCAAACCAATAAAATGAAACAAGAAGAGAGGTTTAGAGAAAAAGAGTAAAAAGAAATGAACAAAGACTCCAAGAAAGATGGGAGTATGTGAAAAGACCAAATCTATGTCTGATTGGTGTACCTGAAAGGGATGGGGAGAATGGAACCAAGTTGGAAAACACGCTGCAGGATATTATCCAGAGAACTTCCCCAACCTAGCAAGGCAGGCCAACATTCAAATTCAGGAAATACAGAGAATGCCACAAAGATACTCCTTGAGAAGAGCAACTCTAAGACAGATAATTGTCAGATTCACCAAAGTTGAAATGAAGGAAAAAATGTTAAGCGCAGCCAGAGAGAAACGTCGGGTTACCCACAAAGGGAAGCCCATCAGACTAACAGCAGATCTCTCGGCAGAAACTCTCCAAGCCAGAAGAGAGTAGGGGCCAATATTCAACATTCTTAAAGAAAAGAATTTTCAACCCAGAATTTCATATCCAGCCAAACTAAGTTTCATAAGTGAAGGAGAAATAAAATCCTTTACAGACAAGCAAATGCTGAGAGATTTGTCATCACCAGGCCTGCCCTACAACAGCTTCTGAAGGAAGCACTAAACATGGAAAGGAACAATCAGTACCAGCCATTGCAAAAACATGCCAAAATGTAAAGACCATCGATGCTAGGAAGAAACTGCATCAACTAATGAGCAAAATAACCAGCTAACATCATAATAACAGGATCAAGTTCACACATAACAATATTAACCTTAAATATAAATGGGTTAAATGCTCCAATTAAAAGACACAGACTGGCAAATTGGATAAAGAGTCAAGACCCATCAGTTTGCTGTATTCAGGAGACCCATCTCATGTGCAGAGACACACATAGGCTCAAAATAAAGGGATGGAGGAAGATCTCCCAAGCAAATGGAAAACAAAAGAAGTCAGGGGTTGCAATCTCAGTCTGTGATAAAACAGACTTTAAACCATCAAAGATCAAAAGAGAAAAAGAAGGCCATTACATAATGATAAAGGGATCAATTCAACAAGAAGAGCTAAGTATCCTAAATATATACGCACCCAATACAGGAGCACCCAGATTCATAAAGAAAGTCCTTAGAGACTAATGAAGAGACTTAGTCTCCCACAAAATAATAATGGGAGACTTTTACACCCCACTGTCAACATTAGACAGATCAATGAGACAGAAAGTTAACAAGGATATCCAGGAATTGAACTCAACTCTGCAGCAAGCAAACCTAATAGACATCTACAGAACTCTCCACCCCAAATCAACAGAATATATTCTTCTCAGCACCACATCACACTTATTCCAAAATTGACCACATAGTTGTAAGTAAAGCACTCCTCAACAAATGCAAAAGAACAGAATTATAACAAACTGTCTCTCAGACAGCACAATCAAACTAGAACTCAGGATGAAGAAACTCAATCAAAACTGCTCAACTACATGGAAACTGAGCAACCTGCTCCTGAATGACTACTGGGTACATTACGAAATGAAGGCAGAAATAAAGATGTTCTTTGAAACCAATGAGAACAAAGATACAACATACCAGAATCTCTGGGACACATTTAAGCAGTGTGTAGAGGGAAATTTATAGCACTAAATGCCCACAAGAGAAAGCAGGAAAGATCTAAAATTGACACCCTAACATCACAATTAAAAGAATTAGAGAAGCAAGAACAAATACATTTAAAAGCTAGCAGAAGGCAAGAAATAACTAAGATCAGAGCAGAACTGAAGGAGATGGAGACACAAAAACCCTTCAAAAAATCAATGAATCCAGGAGCTGTTTTTTTGTAAAGACTGACAAAATTGATAGACCACTAGCAAGACTAATAAAGAAGAAAAGAGAGAAGAATCAAATAGACATAATAAAAACTGATAAAGGGGATATCACCACCTACCCTACAGAAATACAAACTACCATCAGAGTATACTATAAACACCTCTATGCAAATAAACTAGAAAACCTAGAAGAAATGGACAAATTCCTGGACACATACACTCTTCCAAGACTAAACCAGGAAGAAGTTGAATCCCTGAATAGACCAATAACAGGCTCTGAAATTGAGGCAATAATTAATAGTCTACCAACCAAAAAAAGTCCAGGACCAGACGGATTCACAGTCAAATTCTTCCAGAGGTACAAGGAAGAGCTGGTACCATTCCTTCTGAAACAATTCCAATCAATAGAAAAAGAGAGAATCCTCCCTTACTCATTTTATGAGGCCAACATAATCCTGATACCAAAGCCTGGCAGAGACACACACAAAAAGAGAATTTTAGACCAATATCCCTGATGAACACCGATGCAAAAATCCTCAATAACATACTGGGAAACTGAATCCAGCAGCACATCAAAAAGCTTATCCACCATAATCAAGTGGGCTTCATCCCTGGGATGCAAGGCTGGCTCAACATACACAAATCAATAAACATAATCCAGCATATAAACAGAACCAATGACAAAAACCACATGATTATCTCAGTAGATGCAGAAAAGGCCTTTGACAAAATTCAACAGCCCTTTACGCTAAAAACTCTCAATAAATTCAGTATTGATGGAATGTATCTCAAAATAATAAGAGCTATTTATGACAAACCCATAGCCAATATCATACTGAATAGGCAAAAACTCGAAGCATTCCCTTTGAAAACTGGCACAAGACAGGGATGCCCTCTCTCACCACTCCTATTCAACATAGTGTTGGAAGCTCTGGCCAGGGCAATTAGGCAAGAGAAAGAAATAAAGAGTATTCAGTTAGGAAAAGAAGAAGTCAAATTGTCCCTGTTCCAGATGACACGATTGTATATGTAGAAAACCCCATCGTCTCAGCACAAAATCTCCTAAGCTGATATGCAACTTCAGCAAAGTCTCAGGATACAGAAGCAATGTGTAAAAATCGCAAGCATTCATATACACCAATAACAGAAATAACAGACAAACAGAGAGCCAAATCATGAATGAACTCCCACTCACAATTGCTTCAAAGAGAATAAAATACCTAGGAATCCAGCTTACAAGGGATGTGAAGGACCTCTTCAAGGAGAACTACAAACCACTGCTCAGTGAAATAAAAGAAGACACAAACAAATGGAAGAACATTCCATGCTCATGGATAGGAAGAATCAATATCGTGAAAATGGCCATACTGCCCAAGGTTATTTGTAGATTCAATGCCATCCCCATCAAGCTACCAATGACTTTCTTCACAGAACTGGAAAAAACTACTTTAAAGTTCATATGGAACCAAAAAAGATCCCGCATTGCCAAGACAACCCTAAGTCAAAAGAACAAAGCTGGAGGCATCACACTACCTGACTTCAAACTACATTACAACGCTACAGTAACCAAAAACAGCATGGTACTGATACCAAAACAGAGATATAGACCAATGGAACAGAACAGAGTCCTCAGAAATAATACCACACATCTACAGCCGTCTGATCTTTGACAAACCTGAGAGAAACAAGAAATGGGGAAAGGATTCCCTATTTAATAAATGGTGCTGGGAAAATTGGCTAGCCATAAGTAGAAAGCTGAAACTGGATCCTTTCCTTACTCCTTAAACGAAAATTAATTCAAGATGGATTAGAGACTTAAATGTTAGACCTAATACCATAAAAATCCTAGAGGAAAACCTAGGTAGTACCATTCAGGACATAGGCATGGGCAAAGACTTCATGTCTAAAACACCAAAAGCAACAGCAGCAAAAGCCAAAATTGACAAATGGGATCTAATTAAACTAAAGAGCTTCTGCACAGCAAAAGAAACTACCATCAGAGTGAACAGGCAACCTACAGAATGGGAGAAAATTTTTGCAATCTACTCATCTGACAAAGGGCTAATATCCAGAACCTACAAAGAACTCAAACAAATTTACAAGAAAAAACAAACAACCCCATCAAAAAGTGGGCAAAGGATTTGAACAGACACTTCTCAAAAGAAGACATTTATGCAGCCCACAGACACATGACAAAATGCTCATCATAATTCGCCACCAGAGAAATCCAAATCAAAAACCACAATGAGATACCATCTCACACCAGTTAGAATGGCAATCGTTAAAAAGTCAGGAAACAACAGGTGCTGGAAAGGATGTGGAGAAATAGGAACACTTTTACACTGTTGGTGGGACGTAAAGTAGTTCAACCATTGTGGAAGACAATGTGGCGATTCCTCAAGGATCTAGAACTAGAAATACTATTTTACCAGCCATCCCATTACTGGGTATATACCCAAAGGATTATAAATAATGCTGCTATGAAGACACATGCACACGTATGTTTATTGTGGCACTATTCACAACAGTAAAGAGTTGGAACGAACACAAATGTCCATCAGTGACAGACTGGATTAAGAAAATGTGGCACATAAGTCGGGCGCGGTGGCTCACGCCTGTAATCCCAGCACTTTGGGAGGCCGAGGCGGGCGGAGATCGAGACCACGGTGAAACCCCGTCTCTACTAAAAATACAAAAAATGAGCCGGGCGCAGTGGCGGGCGCCTGTAGTCCCAGCTACTCGGGAGGCTGGGGCAGGAGAATGGCGTGAACCCAGGAGGCGGAGCTTGCAGTGAGCCAGGATCGCACCACTGCACTCCAGCTTGGGCGACAGAGCAAGACTCCGTCTCAAAAAAAAAAAAAAAAAAAAAAAAAAAAAAAAAAAAAAAAAGAAAATGTGGCACATATACACCATGGAATACTATGCAGCCATAAAAAAGGATGAGTTTGTGTCCTTTGTAGGGACATGGATGCAGCTGGAAACCATCATTCTCAGCAAACTGTCAGAAGAACAGAAAACCAAACACCGCATATTCTCACTCGTAGATGGTAATTGAACAATGAGATCCCTTGGACACAGGAAGGGGAACATCATACAATGGGGCCTGTTGTCGGGTGGGCGGAGGGGGGAGAGTTAGTATTAGAAGATACACCTGGCCGGGCGCGGTGGCTCAAGCCTGTAATCCCAGCACTTTGGGAGGCCGAGGCGGGTGGATCACGAGGTCAGGAGATCTAGACTATCCTGGCTAACACGGTGAAACCCCGTCTCTACTAAAAATACAAAAAAATTAGCCGGGCGTGGTAGCGGGCGCCTGTAGTCCCAGCTACTTGGGAGGCTGAGTCGGGAGAATGGGGTGAACCCAGGGGGCGGAGCTTGCAGTGAGCCGAGATCGCGCCACTGCACTCCAGCCTGGGAGACACAGCGAGACTCTGTCTCAAAAAAAAAAAAAAAAAAAAAAAAAAAGAAGATACACCTAATGTAAATGACGAGTTAATGGGTGCAGCACACCAACATGGTACATGTACACATATGTAACAAACCTGCACGTTGTGCACATGTACCCTAGAACATAAAGTATAATAATAATTTTTAAAAAAGAGTAACTATCTCACCAAGGGAGAGTTGATGGCAGAGGCTGAAAATCCTATGAGGATATGGTTCAGGCAAATATACGAAAGGATGCATAAAAAATCTACACCCCTGTTGGGGATCGAAGTTCTATTCCAACGCAAAATGAAAAAAACAATCCACATCTTCTATGTTCCAATGTAATAAAGTCTTGCTTGTCTAGTCAGAAGAAATAAAGGCTCAGCAAAACCCCACGGCCAGCCAAGATCTCAGGTAGAAGTTAGATCAGAACAGGTGAGAGACAGTGAATGGGCATTGACTTTAATTTATAAGAAAACCAAGGTGGGAGAAATATGAAAACATTTAAATAATCTCTTAAACTATGTTTATAACTTTCTTTTCTCTTTGTTTTTTGAAGTTGATTGATTGAAAATTCCTGTGAGCCATTTACCAACCAAAAAAAAAAAATTACTTACATTAAACTTGTGAAAAATACCAAAGAGAACAGCACTAATAATTTCTTATCTTAATAAAGTAAAAAAAAAAAAAAAATTTAAAATCTACTTACGAGGGCGGAGCAAGATGGCCGAATAGGAACAGCTCCAGTCTCCAACTCCCAGCATGAGCGACACAGAAGACCGGTGATTTCTGCATTTTCAACTGAGGTACTGGGTTCATCTCACTGGGGAGTGCCGGACGATCTGTGCTGGTCAGCTGCTGCAGCCCGACCAGCGAGAGCTGAAGCAGGGCGAGGCATTGCCTCACCTGGGAAGCGCAAGGGGGAAGGGAATCCCTTTTCCTAGCCAGGGGAACTGAGACATACAACACCTGGAAAATCGGGTAACTCCCACCCCAATACTGCGCTTTAAGCAAACAGGCACACCAGGAGATCATATCCCACACCTGGCCGGGAGGCTCCCACGCCCACGGAGCCTCCCTCATTGCTAGCACAGCAGTCTGTGATCTACCGGCAAGGCAGCAGCGAGGCTGGGGGAGGGGCGCCTGCCATTGCTGAGGCTTAAGTAGGTAAACAAAGCTGCTGGGAAGCTCGAACTGGGTGGAGCTCACAGCAGCTCAAGGAAACCTGCCTGTCTCTGTAGACTCCACCTCTGGGGACAGGGCACAGTAAATAATAACAAACACAGCAGAAGCCTCTGCAGATGCAAATGACTCTGTCTGACAGCTTTGAAGACAGCAGTGGATCTCCCAACACGGAGGTTGAGATCTGAGAAGGGACAGACTCCCTGCTCAAGTGGGTCCCTGACCCCTGAGTAGCCTAACTGGGAGACATCCCCCACTAGGGGCAGTCTGACACCCCACACCTCACAGGGTGGAGTACACCCCTGAGAGGAAGCTTCCAAAGGAAGAATCAGACAGGTACACTCGCTGTTCAGAAATATTCTATCTTCTGCAGCCTCTGCTGCTGATACCCAGGCAAACAGGGTCTGGAGTGGACCTCAAGCAATCTCCAACAGACCTACAGCTGAGGGTCCTGACTGTTAGAAGGAAAACTATCAAACAGGAAGGACACCTACACCAAAACCCCATCAGTACATCACCATCATCAAAGACCAGAGGCAGATAAAACCACAAAGATGGGGAAAAGGCAGGGCAGAAAAGCTGGAAATTCAAAAAATAAGAGTGCATCTCCCCCGGCAAAGGAGCGCAGCTCATCGCCAGCAACGGATCAAAGCTGGACGGAGAATGACTTTGATGAGCTGAGAGAAGAAGGCTTCAGTCCATCAAATTTCTCAGAGCTAAAGGAGGAATTACGTACCCAGCACAAAGAAACTAAAAATCTTGAAAAAAAAGTGGAAGAATTGATGGCTAGAGTAATTAATGCAGAGAAGGTCCTAAACGAAATGAAAGAGATGAAAACCATGACACGAGAAATACGTGACAAATGCACAAGTTTCAGTAACCAACTCGATCAACTGGAAGAAAGAGTATCAGCGATTGAGGATCAAATGAATGAAATGAAGCGAGAAGAGAAACCAAAAGAAAAAAGAAGAAAAAGAAATGAACAAAGCCTGCAAGAAGTATGGGATTATGTAAAAAGACCAAATCTACGTCTGATTGGGGTGCCTGAAAGTGAGGGGGAAAATGGAACCAAGTTGGAAAACATTCTTCAGGATATCATCCAGGAGAACTTCCCCAACCTAGTAGGACAGGCCAACATTCAAATCCAGGAAATACAGAGAACGCCACAAAGATACTCCTCGAGAAGAGCAACTCCAAGACACATAATTGCCAGATTCACCAAAGTTGAAATGAAGGAAAAAATCTTAAGGGCAGCCAGAGAGAAAGGTCGGGTTACCCACAAAGGGAAGCCCATCAGACTAACAGCAGATCTCTCGGCAGAAACTCTCCAAGCCAGAAGAGAGTGGGGGCCAATATTCAACATTCTTAAAGAAAAGAATTTTCAACCCAGAATTTCATATCCAGCCAAACTAAGTTTCATAAGTGAAGGAGAAATAAAATCCTTTACAGATAAGCAAATGCTTAGAGATTTTGTCACCACTAGGCCTGCCTTACAAGAGACCCTGAAGGAAGCACTAAACATGGAAAGGAACAACCGGTACCAGCCATTGCAAAAACATGCCAAAATGTAAAGACCATCGAGGCTAGGAAGAAACTGCATCAACTAACGAGCAAAATAACCAGTTAATATCATAATGGCAGGATCAAGTTCACACATAACAATCTTAACCTTAAATGTAAATGGACTAAATGCTCCAATTAAAAGACACAGACTGGCAAACTGGATCAAGAGTCAAGACCCATCAGTCTGCTGTATTCAGGAGACCCATCTCACACGCAGAGACATACATAGGCTCAAAATAAAGGGATGGAGGAAGATTTACCAAGCAAATGGAGAACAAAAAAAAGCGGGGGTTGCAATACTAGTCTCTGATAAAACAGACTTTAAACCATCAAAGATCAAAAGAGACAAAGAAGGCCATTACATAATGGTAAAGGGATCAATTCAACAGGAAGAGCTAACTATCCTAAATATATATGCACCCAATACAGGAGCACCCAGATTCATAAAGCAAGTCCTTAGAGACTTACAAAGAGACTTAGACTCCCATACAATAATAATGGGAGACTTCAACACTCCACTGTCAACATTAGACAGATCAACGAGACAGAAAGTTAACAAGGATATCCAGGAATTGAACTCATCTCTGCAGCAAGCAGACCTAATAGACATCTATAGAACTCTCCACCCCAAATCAACAGAATATACATTCTTCTCAGCACCACATCGTACTTACTCCAAAATTGACCACGTAATTGGAAGTAAATCACTCCTCAGCAAATGTACAAGAACAGAAATTATAACAAACTGTCTCTCAGACCACAGTGCAATCAAACTAGAACTCAGGACTAAGAAACTCATTCAAAACTGCTCAACTACATGGAAACTGAGCAACCTGCTCCTGAATGACTACTGGGTACATAACGAAATGAAGGCAGAAATAAAGATGTTCTTTGAAACCAATGAGAACAAAGATACAACATACCAGAATCTCTGGGACACATTTAAAGCAGTGTGTAGAGGGAAATTTATAGCACTAAATGCCCACAAGAGAAAGCAGGGAAGATCTAAAATTGACACTCTAACATCACAATTAAAAGAACTAGAGAAGCAAGAGCAAACACATTTGAAAGCTAGCAGAAGGCAAGAAATAACTAAGATCAGAGCAGAACTGAAGGAGATAGAGACACAAAAAACTCTCCAAAAAATCAATGAATCCAGGAGTTGGTTTTTTGAAAAGATCAACAAAATTGACAGACCACTAGCAAGACTAATAAAGAAGAAAAGAGAGAAGAATCAAATCGATGCAATTAAAAATGATAATGGGGATATCACCACCGACCCCACAGAAATACAAACTACCATCAGAGAATACTTTAAACACCTCTACGCAAATAAACTGGAAAATCTAGAAGAAATGGATAATTTCCTGGACACTTACACTCTTCCAAGACTAAACCAGGAAGAAGTTGAATCCCTGAATAGACCAATAGTAGGCTCTGAAATTGAGGCAATAATTAGTAGCCTACCAACCAAAAAAAGTCCAGGACCAGATGGATTCACAGCTGAATTCTACCAGAGGTACAAGGAGGAGTTGGTACCATTCCTTCTGAAACTATTCCAATCAATAGAAAAAGAGGGAATCCTCCCTAACTCATTTTCTGAGGCCAACATCATCCTGATACCAAAGCCTGGCAGAGACACAACTAAAAAAGAGAATTTTAGACCAATATCCCTGATGAACATCGATGCAAAAATCCTCAATAAAATACTGGCAAACCGGATTCAGCAACACATCAAAAAGCTTATCCACCATGATCAAGTGGGCTTCATCCCTGGGATGCAAGGCTGGCTCAACATACACAAATCAATAAACATAATCCAGCATATAAACAGAACCAAAGACAAGAACCACATGATTATCTCAATAGATGCAGAAAAGGCTTTTGACAAAATTCAACAACCCTTCATGCTAAAAACGCTCAATAAATTCGGTATTGATGGAACGTACCTCAAAATAATAACAGCTATTTATGACAAACCCATATCCAATATCATACTGAATGGGCAAAAACTGGAAAAATTCCCTTTGAAAACTGGCACAAGACAGGGATGCCCTCTCTCACCACTCCTATTCAACATAGTGCTGGAAGTTCTGGCTAGGGCAATTAGGCAAGAGAAAGAAATCAAGGGTATTCAGTTAGGAAAAGAAGAAGTCAAACTGTCCCTGTTTGCAGATGACATGATTGTATATTTAGAAAACCCCATTGTCTCAGCCCAAAATCTCCTTAAGCTGATAAGCAACTTCAGCAAAGTCTCAGGATACAAAATTAATGTGCAAAAATCACAAGCATTCGTATACACCAGTAACAGACAAACAGAGAGCCAAATCAGGAATGAACTTCCATTCACAATTGCTTCAAAGAGAATAAAAGACCTAGGAATCCAACTTACAAGGGATGTAAAGGACCTCTTCAAGGAGAACTACAAACCACTGCTCAGTGAAATCAAAGAGGACACAAACAAATGGAAGAACATACCATGCTCATGGATAGGAAGAATCAATATCGTGAAAATGGCCATACTGCCCAAGGTAATTTATAGATTCAATGCCATCCCCATCAAGCTACCAATGAGTTTCTTCACAGAATTGGAAAAAACTGCTTTAAAGTTCATATGGAACCAAAAAAGAGCCCGCATCTCCAAGACAATCCTAAGTCAAAAGAACAAAGCTGGAGGCATCACGCTACCTGACTTCAAACTATACTACAAGGCTACAGTAACCAAAACAGCATGGTACTGGTACCAAAACAGAGATATAGACCAATGGAACAGAACAGAGTCCTCAGAAATAATACCACACATCTACAGCCATCTGATCTTTGACAAACCTGAGAGAAACAAGAAATGGGGAAAGGATTCCCTATTTAATAAATGGTGCTGGGAAAATTGGCTAGCCATAAGTAGAAAGCTGAAACTGGATCCTTTCCTTACTCCTTATACGAAAATTAATTCAAGATGGATTAGAGACTTAAATGTTAGACCTAATACCATAAAAATCCTAGAGGAAAACCTAGGTAGTACCATTCAGGACATAGGCATGGGCAAAGACTTCATGTCTAAAACACCAAAAGCAACAGCAGCAAAAGCCAAAATTGACAAATGGGATCTAATTAAACTAAAGAGCTTCTGCACAGCAAAAGAAACTACCATCAGAGTGAACAGGCAACCTACAGAATGGGAGAAAATTTTTGCAATCTACTCATCTGACAAAGGGCTAATATCCAGAACCTACAAAGAACTCAAACAAATTTACAAGAAAAAAACAAACAACCCCATCAAAAAGTGGGCAAAGGATATGAACAGACATTTCTCAAAAGAAGACATTCATACAGCCAACAGACACATGAAAAAATGCTCATCATCACTGGCCATCAGAGAAATGCAAATCAAAACCACAATGAGATACCATCTCACACCAGTTAGAATGGCGATCATTAAAAAGTCAGGAAACAACAGGTGCTGGAGAGGATGTGGAGAAATAGGAGCGCTTTTACACTGTTGGTGGGATTGTAAACTAGTTCAACCATTATGGAAAACAGTATGGCGATTCCTCAAGGATCTAGAACTAGATGTACCATACGACCCAGCCATCCCATTACTGGGTATATACCCAAAGGATTATAAATTATGCTGCTATAAAGACACATGCACACGTATGTTTATTGCAGCACTATTCACAATAGCAAAGACTTGGAATCAACCCAAATGTCCATCAGTGACAGATTGGATTAAGAAAATGTGGCACATATACACCATGGAATACTATGCAGCCATGAAAAAGGATGAGTTTGTGTCCTTTGTAGGGACATGGATGCAGCTGGAAACCATCATTCTTAGCAAACTATCACAAGAACAGAAAACCAAACACCGCATGTTCTCACTCATAGGTGGGAACTGAACAATGAGATCACTTGGACTCAGAAAGGGGAACATCACACACCGGGGCCTATCATGGGGAGGGGGGAGGGGGGAGGGATTGCATTGGGAGTTATACCTGATGTAAATGACGAGTTGATGGGTGCAGCACACCAACATGGCACAAGTATACATATGTAACAAACCTGGACGTTATGCACATGTGCCCTACAACTTAAAGTTTAATAATAATAAATAAATTAAAAAAAAAAAGAAAAAAAAATCTACTTACATCTTTGCCAGATTTCTGGCTTATTCGTGTTTTTGCTTTTTCCCTATGTAAGTGTGACCTGAATCTGATACAAGATGTTTTCACGTGTGTTAACATAGATATAGGTTTGATTTCATCATCAGAAAAACCAAAAGCAGTAGATAAAACTGTTGTTTTTCCTCAAAGGTAAAAGATACCAGTTCATTTGTGTGCCATACCCCATTCTGAGGCTGGTGTGCTGTTGCTGCTCTGAGGTTGCTATAGTTTGTGTGACCTCCAAAATCTAGGTGCTGCCAATATGATAATATTAGGAAGTGGGACCCCTAAGAGCTTATTAGTCCATGAGGGCTTTTCCCTGGTGAGTGGGATTAAATATCCTCACAAAGGGGTTTGATAGAGGGAGCTGGTGCCAGCTTGCTCTTCTGCTCTTTTGCCAAATGAAGACACAGTGTTCCTCCACTCCAGAAGATGCACCATTTAAGCAGCCATTTTGTAAGCAGAGAGATGGGTCTCTAACTGACTGGCACCTTAATCTTGAACTTTACAATCTCAGAAGTGTGAAAAACATATTTATGTTCCTTATAAATTACTCAGTTTCTGGTATTCTGTTATAACAACACAGAACAAACTAAGACAGAGATTATCGCAAACCAGAATGGTGCTCTGGACGTTAGAAATCCCAGGTTCCTTCTCAGTGGTTACTTTGTTATTTCTAGGTTGTTACTCTTTTTTAGAGTTGAAGATGACTTGCCACCACATTACTCTCCAGGCAGCACAAAAACCAAAAGGGGAAGGAAGTGCACATCTTTCTACAAAGGCACACTGTAGGAATTGTATACCTCACTTTTCCTTACATGCAATTTGTCAACATTTAGTCACGTGGACCCACCTAGTTATGAAAGAGACTGGCAAATGTAGTTCTCGTTTCAGGCAATCATACAGCCAGCAGAAAATCTGTAACCTCCTCTTTATCTTTGGTTTTCAGTAGTTGGACTGTGATGCACCTGTCCATGTTTTCCCTCATCTCTTATTCTGCTTGTGGTTTTCTACGCTTCTTGATTCTGTAAATTTATGTCTTTTGCCAAACTTCAAAAATTTGCAACCATTATTTTTTCAAATAGTTTTTTTAGCCTATCTCTTCTTTCGTAGGACTCCAATTACATATACGTTTGACCCGTTGTTATTAAATTACATTTCTCTGAGGCTATACTTATTCTTTTCATCTTTTATCCTCTCCATTCTTCAGCTTCTGTTGACCTATATACAAGCTCACTGACTCTCCTCCGTTGTCTCCATTCTTCTGTTAAGCCCATCCAGTTAAATTTTAATTTTATATGTTATAGTTCCTTTAATTCTAGAATTTCCATTTGATACTTTTTTAAGTTTTTATATGTCTGCTGAGCAATCCTTTTTTTATTAATTAATTACAAGCCTATTGTTCTTTACACCATTGTTCATAGTTATAATTATCCATTAATTCTGATATCCTAGCCATCAAAGAACCATTTCCATTGAGTGTCTTTTCTCTCAAGAATGAGTACTTTTTGGCCAGGCATGGTGGCTCACGCCTGTAATCTTAACACTTTGGGAGGCGGTGGATCACCTGAGGTCAGGAGTTCGAGACCAGCCTGGCCAACATGGCAAAACCCCGTCTCTACTAAAGATACAAAAATTAGCCGGGGGTGGTGGCAGGTGCCTGTAATCCCAGCTACTCAGGAGGCTGAGGCACCAGAATCACTTGAACCTGGAGGGGAGTGGAGGTTGCAGTGAGCCGAGATTCTGCCTCTTCACTACAGCCTGGGCAAAACAGTGAAACTCCGTCTCAGAAAAAAAAAAAAAAAAAAAAAAAAAGAAGAGTCAACTAGTAACATTTCCCTGGTTGTTTATATGTCCAGTAATTCTAAAATGTATTCTAAACATTGTAAATTTTTAAATATTTTTATGAAGATATTGTATTGTTATATTTCTTCAGATATATACATATTTTCATTTTAGGAAGCAATTAAGTTGTTCAGACTCAAACTAAAATTCTCTCTTGAGCTGCAGGTCAAATCCCAGTTCACTGCTTTTATTTTTAGCTGGAATTTATTCTGTCCATGCGTGGTTCAGAGTAAAGTCAGAAGTTTAAGCAGAGTATATGCACAGAAGTTGGAGTTCTTTTTTTTTTTTTTTTTTTTTTTTTTTTGGTCTCTCTTTTCTTTGATGAAGCACTACTTTCCAGTTACTGCATCTGCCTCAAACTCTTTCTTTAGTCCTTAACGTCAGAGAGCCTGGTTTTCCATCAGTTTTAAGTGCCTTGCTCAATGCCAACTGTGGCTTGCCCTCAGTTTAAAAGTCATAGCAAATGGAAAAATCAATCAGTCTTTCTTTTATTTTTATCATGTCACTTCACTCCCAAATCTGCCTGCTTTGTTCAGTCTCTAGTACATTTGAGTCATTGTCTCTCTGTTTTTTTTCCCCACAGTTTATAAGTGTTATCTCCAAGAGTGTCAGGCAGTAGGAGCTTGTTCAGCCATACCAGAAATGGAAACAAATCTAAAATTTTGACTGAAAGAAAAGGGAAGCATACTTATTGGGAAATAACTACCAGTATCTACCACAAGGGCCTTCCCTACATTTGAACTTCTTCTACAGAACACTCTTAAATTTATTTCATTCTCAATGTTCCAAAGAAATTTATCACTGACTACTTCATGTTGAGATAAAAAGGTTTGTTTTGTAATGCATGTGTTCCCTAAATTTGTTATATAAAACTAATTATTTAAATAAAAATCTTAAGAACTTTGTCTTGCATTGTCAGTGAGATAGTCTTGCAAATGCTGTTTCTTCTTATGCACACAATGGCTTCACTGTTTAGATAGAATGTACTAGCTGACAATCATAGTCCCAGAGGCCAAAGCCTTTCTACTTATGATCAACCTTAAGTACAATCAGAGATTGAAGATCGTGATCCGTGATGTTGCTAACACTGAAATGATGTGGATAGGCTAAGAATAAATATTAGCGTTTTCACTAAATGACTTATCGTTTATAGTAATACATGAAACAAATCAGCCAAAGAGTACTGATTACCTACTATGTATTGAGCACTGAGTTACATAGGTCATAAACACACATGGGACTCAGTTGTCACTCTGAAAGAGTCTTCTTTCATAAGTTTTTCTTTGATAAGTTGACCACATGGTTCTGTTTTTAATCGATAACCATAGATAAAATATGTTACTATTAATTTTAATTTCCCAGAACTAAAAGCACAATCTGCTGGATGTGATACTTGCATATGCCTAAAAGAGTTAGAGTTGGCTTTCTTTCTTTCTCTCTCTTTCTTTCTCTCTCTTTCTTTCTTTCTTTCTTTCTTTCTTTCTTTCTTTCTTTCTTTCTTTCTTTCTTTCTTTCTCTCTTCTTCCTTCCTTTCTCTCTTGCTTTCTTTTTTCTTTCTTTCTTTTGTTTCTCTTTCTTCCTTGCTTTTTCTTTTTCTTCTTTCTCCTTCCTTTCTTTCTCTTTTGCTCTTTATTTCTCTTTTTTCTTTCTTTCTCCTTCCTTCTTTTCTTGCTCTCTCTTTCTCTTTCTTTCTTTTTCTTTCTCCCTTTCTTTCTTCTTTCTCTTTTTCTCCTTACTTCCTTTCTTCTTTCTTTTCTTCTCTTTCTTTCTCTTTCTTTTTTGTCTTGCTCCTTTCTTTCCCCTTCCTTCCTTCCTTCCTTCCTTCCTTCCTTCCTTCCTTCCTTCCTTCCTTCCTTCCTTCCTTCCTTCCTTCCTTCCTTCCTTCCTTCCTTCCTTTTTGTTGTCGCAGGAGTTGCAGACGGTAGGCAGGTTTTCACAAGATATATGAATATTGGAGCTAAAAATGAAATAAGTTTACCCAGCTGAAATAATTCTGTGTTACTATAGGCAAAAAGGCCCATCTACTTCTTGGTGAGATCATTCCAAAGTACAGAAAAATGAAGTGAAAATTATTTAGTTTTTTTTTTTTTCAGAAAAATAAAAGAGCACTTACAGAAAAACAACTACTAAAATACAGATGTTAAGAGATGGAGAACAAATAGCACATCTCTGTTTTTCTAATGCATTTAGTCTCATGATCATCTCTGTTTTTCGAATGCATTTAGTCTCATGATCATCTAACTTTAAGAATTGGAGAACTATCTGCAAGGATCTAGGCTGCATCATAAAGCAGCGGGGCATACTGGCTCCC
Source organism: Macaca nemestrina (assembly GCF_043159975.1). Lineage (NCBI taxonomy): Eukaryota > Metazoa > Chordata > Mammalia > Primates > Cercopithecidae > Macaca > Macaca nemestrina. Next base: position 59,382,878 of record NC_092137.1, on the reverse strand, counting down.
AGTGAATAGGTTCTAAACCTGTGAGGTCCCTTATCTTAAGGTACTCCGAAATTTATAACCTTGACAAGAAATGTATGAATGACTAAATGTGTAAGTATGATCTGAGAAATTTAAATGTGATAAAAAGTACCCATTTTCAAAAAGAAATGAGACTCAGTGCGTTCGTTATAGTTAAGAAATGAGGTCTTCTAATTAATATAGCTGAAAACATAGATTTTTCAAAGAATTTTTAAAAATAGGATGTAGCAAAAAATTAGGTATATTATTTATTCATGATTTGAAAAAACTTATTGCCCATGTAACGTAATTGAACATTCTCCTGAGAGGCTGGATAACAGAGTGGTCAAGAACCAGGATATTAGAGCCTCTTCAGCCAATCATAAACTTTGTTACTTTGGAGCAAGTTACATATAAAATTAGTGCCTTCAGTTTTGTTTTTTCCTCTGTAAGATGGGTTTAACAACTTGTTCCATTGGGTTGCGAGGATAAACAAATTATTTAATATATATAAAGAGGTAAGAACATCTCTCAGACATAATGAGGACATTTTAAATATTAACAACTATTACTATTAAAAAGAATGAGCTGAAGATGGGCATCTGCATTACTTTTGTTTTGATATCCGGGAACTCGGTTTGAAAACCTTCTTATACTAATGTCAGTTCATATATGTCATATTTTCTTTGTATAAAGCAGACTTCAGGCCATTTATCTGCAGAAAGCATCTATTCTACCCATTTTGCCATTATTTATCGTCCCTATGTCTGTGGGCTACACCTTTTACATTTTATGAGGCATATCAGATTTGTCATCTGTAGAAGGCTAATCCTAATGTGACTAACAGAATTTGTATTTTATTCACTAGAGCCTAGCACAGTGCCTGAAACATAGTGTTATCACAGGAGAAATAAAGAATAACATTTTACCTGCAGAACTATGGGACACTGAATGAGATGCTCTCTTGAGAGTCCTTTACTCTTCTAAGATTTATAACTACTTATTAAACATTTCTAATGGATTGAAATTAAACTTGACTATTTCATTTTAAATAATGACAGTATTCAAAATATGTGTTAGCCCTTGCCTACCAACCATCAACTGATGGCGAACATTAAATTACTTTCCAGCAGTAGAGATGAAACTCAAATGTTGTCCACAATCTATTTCCTGGTTTTCTTAGTTACAAATGGAATGGCTTATTGCAGATATCCAATGTCTGGACAAGAAACAGTGTTTCTTCCACTGCAGATCTACTAGACCAAAGCAAGATTTTAACGTCATTTAATGTTGCATCTTTAGAGTATTGTATTCTGGCCCCTGACACGGGAATACTAACCTTTTAGCAATTCCCAATTGCCAGAAAAATATAGGTCCCCTGTGTCTGGGTTATGCTTAAACTCCATACAGAAATATTTGTGCTGGGGTCAGTGTGAATAATATGATGACATGTGTATGTTATGTGTGCACACCCAAATGTGCACATTTCTGGTCAATGTATAAACAAAAGGGCAAGAGGACTCACAGTCCTATCTAGACAAAACAGAAAATAACTCATTCTTGAAAAATTTTTGAGATCCTCTAAATGATTTCAGGACCTGAGAAAAAATACGAAAGGCAGCAATACAGCCACTCTTCATACAACAGGATGCTCTAAATATTGAGGTTTCATACTTTGGCATTATAATGGGACATAATTGATCATCATTAGGAGGCTTAGTGGGTCTTAGGAGAATCATTCCCTCCAATCACAGGATTTAGGAGATGGGCAAGAAAACGATCAAGAGTGACTTGTTGGCCAGGCGCGGTGGCTCAAGCCTGTAATCCCAACAATTTGAGAGGTTGAGGCCAGGCGGATCACGAGGTCAGGAGTTCAAGACAAGCCTGGCCAACATATTGAAACGCTGTCTCTACTAAAATTACAAAAAAATTAGCCGGGCATGGAGGCAGGCCCCTGTAATCCCAGCTATTCAGGAGACCGAGGCAGGAGAATCGTTTGAACCCAAAAGGCAGAGGTTGCAGTGAGTGGAGATTGCGCCACTCCACTCCAGCCTGGGTGACAGTCCTTCTCAAAAAAAAAAAAAAAAAAAAAGAGAGAGTGACTTGTTTTCTTGCTCACATGACCAGTTATTCATTTGTTTAGGCTTATTCATTTATTTATACACTCGATTCATTATTTACTCTTATTCTACCCATTCATTTCCTCAAAATATTAAATGGATATAACATTATTCTTTTCTTGCATCCTTAAGGAATTTACAGAGTATTAGGACAATGAAACTTGATGATGCTTGTGACTTTCCTGATATTTCAGTGACTGCTTCTAGCTAAAGCTTATGTGTTTCTCCTATAAAACCATTAAAAATATAATGTAAGTGTTTACTTATTAATTTGGAAAGATGTTGTCACGTAGTACAATAAAATATACGTAACAGTAGATTTTTCTGTGTTGTTAGATTAAATTATTTTTTTTTAGTTTGTTCATCTCCATTTTTGACACTTAACATTTTGAAACATTGGGTACTCACCTTATCTTTTCAGAAAAGCATGTTCATTCAACATGGAGCAATAATTTCATACTTCAACATGTACCTTTTAATGTACATAAATACATTAATTAACTAATCTTAAAAGCTCCCATAAAAATAAGACATATTACCAAGAGGAAATTACAGGTTTTTGTTGTTGTTTGTTTTTGTAAATAGGTCCCATCAGTAACAATAGAGGCCAGAAGACAGCGGATTCTTAACTTCAGTGAATTGAGGTAAATTAACTTTCAACCCTAGACTTTTATGACTAGCTATACTTTCTTTCAAATATAGGGACAAAGTTATTATAGTTTTATCCATACAAAGATTAAAAGTGCTTTTTCCCACACAGGCCCTTATTAAAAGAATGACTAACATATGCTTCTGCAATATATATATATATATATATATATATATATATAAATAATATATTATCTAAAATATAAAATAAACATACATATATAATAAACTGTAAGAAAATTTTAGGAGAAAAACTAAATTGTGAAGAGCACAGAAATTGACTGAAGTTATCAATAATTTAAGTTTATATCAATCATTTTTAAAATCCCCATTTTAATTGTATGTAAAGCACAAATGCATGAAGCACAAATGCACAGTAAGTACATAAACTCTTACATTAAAATACAGAGATTTTCAGATTGTATTAAACGGGTAAAGGTACATATTACTTGAAAGAGAGCTCCTCAACAAATCCATGTTATAAATTTAAAGGGGGAAAAGGATATGCAATGTAAATACTAGCCAAAAAGAAGGTGGTAGCAATATTAGTATCTGACAACCTAAAGTTTAAGGAAAATAAAACCATAATAGGTTTAAGAAGAGTGCATTTTAATAAGGAGCAAGCCACCAAAAAAGATTCAGCAGCCATGAAGTCTATTCACCTAAACAGATTAGCTAAGAACTCGACAAAAGAAAAGAATACCAACAGTGCCAACATGCAATACAGTGTCTTTTGTCTAGCCAGGCTTATGGTCTGCTGCTAGAAGGTCTCATAGTTAGGGAACCAAGTTGCAGTCACCTTCAACCTGTAGAGAGTGTGAATCCTGGGGCTGGAAGGGGATAAAATGCTTTCAGACTGGTACTTTTGGGTAAAATCTATGTCTCCAATTAAGAATAGGATGGAATAGGATGGTGAAGAGAAGAGAGAGAAAGGGAGACAGGGGAAGAAGGGAGAGAGAGAAAAAGGAGGAGGTGAATATACAAGCAATTGAAAACAAATTTTTCATAAAGTGCATTAACCCCATGTTAATGCATCAGCCCATAAAGGTGAATTTATCTCTGCTGAAGAGAACAGCTGGAGGTTAGGTGATATCCCATTGGGGAAAGCATGAAATATTGAGTCAGGACACGGTTGGTATTGGACACTATTATAACACTGTTGGATTTTCCAGATATTCATTTCCCATAACTTGCCCTTTCCTTCATCTGAGCTCTTCTCAGTTAAAGGTGTCTTCAGAAGGCAGGCTCAGAGGCATTAGCTACTGTCAAACTTGGTGAAATACATGCAGAATGTATGACTGGCCTTCTTCCACTGAAGTTCAAGGCCCCTGCTAAAACACTGCCCAGAACAATTTTAGAGTCCCTTCAAGTTTGCTTTATAATCTATCATGTCAAGAAAAATAGACAATTCAGCTGAAAATGAAATCAAAGTTGGCCTGGAACATAGACACAGACTTGGAGGGTCAAGTTGATATTAAGCCAGCAGATGAGCTTGGTTTCTGAAGAGCAGAGGTGGGCACCACTGTGTTTTGGGGACTAAGTATCTATGCTCAAAATGCATAGCTCTTTCTCCCAAATACCTTGAGACATCCAGACATGCAAATGTACGCCCTGATACACTCCAGACACCACTGAAGAGATACTGGAGTGACACCACTATGGAGAAATGGAGCCCACAAACATTTGGAGGGACGTGGCCAGGCTGCTTCAGTGTGGAAAATAACTTTAGCACATGTTCCATTTTATATATAAGAAAACAAAAGTTCAGAGAGGTTAAGTGACTTTTTAAAAACACTCAAACTGGCTAGTAACAGCTAGGAATAAAACTCCCAAACCAAGGCTCTTTTTCTAAATTGACTCCTAACTCACAATAATGGCCGATGGGGAAAATCAATCCTAATATTTCAGCTTGCTAATTTGGCTGATCCTCAGAAAGACATTCAGATAGTGGTAGGACGAGACTCATTTGATGCATGTACCCTTTCTCATTCTCGCCTTGTGCACCTGGTGACAAAGCAAGGAGTGAGTTTATGCTGGGATTATGGATTCTATCTGAATATGGTTCAGTGTGTCAATAGGCAGTTGGTTAATAGTCTCAGTTTTGAAATAAATGCTTTTTAATTTTATAACGCGCTTCAGTGACTGATTCAAAAGATATTTGATAGCATTTAATAGTTAAAGCATACTTCAAAAGTCCTTAATGTTCTACTAGAAATATAGCCCAGGCATAGGGACATTCTGATTCTGGGTGTGGGCTCCCTGTGAATAGGAAGATGTTTAGCAAGAAAGCCCTTAAATGCTTATAGGCTTTGCATTCACTATTGAAATGCAAGCCAGACATAGAGCCAAGTCAGCAAAATAATGATTACCGCAAATGGGTGCGCTAAGTTGGGTTGTTAGCAATTTATCCAAATTAAGAGTTGGGGCTTTATCATAATCACTAGAGAAGTATGCCATTCACAGCATCATTTATTTTCACATGTGATGCTCATCCTAATTTCTAAGTTTACCACCATCGTCTTCCAAAATATAAACATATATTCAATTCATAGCTCACTTCAGAGGGTTCTGTCAAGTTAGAAGGTAATCTACAATAGATTATAACATTTTCTTCCTTTCAAGAAGCCCTCTAAAATTTAAATTTTATTTAGATCTTAAGAGTCTTTCGGCATTTTCTCTTACTCAATGTTTTATTATTATTCATGCCATCAGTTAGGGTCATTGACAGCACGCTCAAATAGAAGAATGTTTAAAAGCTTGAAATGAGGGACAATCCAAAGGGCAGGAATGTGGGAAACCCAAGGCTTTGTGTAGCACTTTGGGACTAGCCATAGTTGGGAGCTATTACCACTCCTAAACCTAAATGGGCAAAGAAAGGGGGTGATTATAGAACCCAGAGAGGCTGGCCACAGCTTGGAGAGAGAGCTGTTCAACAGGAACTGTGGTCTTCAGCAGAAAAGCATAGTCAACCCTAAGTGACCCACAGGGAAGGAGCTGAAGGAATAAAATATCCACCCCACTCTTGACTTGCTGTCAGATCTCTTGCAGATCCTGCTACTAGCCAAAGCCAACTACTAGCCAGAGAGGGAAGGATTCCATTGAAGTACTCCACATATCGATCGACTTCCTCTGCCCAGAGCAGGATAGAGAGGGATAGAGAGTGCATCTGGGCAGGACTGGGGGTGGAATTGAAAATATTCAGCATATAGATACTGTTTCCTTTCCTGCAAGTCACTTTAAGTCCTTTGCATTTTTCTTGACATTCGAATTGGTATCTCTGGAAAACTGAAGAACCATTTCTCTTGCAAGTTGTTGAAAAGCCAGAAAATTCAGGCTGTCCTGTAGACTAGAGCCCTGAAAAATCAAGCTAAACATATTCACAGGTCATTTTTGAGATACCCTTTCCCTGAAGCCCAAGTATCTTTGAACTTTCCTGTATTTCTCTCCAGTGACCTTTCAAAATGGGTGACTGGGTGAGCCTACTTATTAGTATTCATGAGCTCTGCTCAGAGAAAGGAAGATGTAGGGATTATTTACTTGGATAACTGGGTATTTTTTTATTTATTTTAGCCAGGCAAAATGGGAGATAAGCCTTATTTTTTTTTTAATGGGAGAACCACAGTAGTCACTGGCATCTGGTTCACTGCCTCGAAAGTATTGGGAGGTTCCAGAAGACAGATGACGCTAAGATCATCAGCCCCTTGGAGCACACATGTCAAGTATTTGAATTTCTTTGAGGTCAACATCAAGAAATGAGAGGCAGCTTGGAATCTAAAAGAAGAGCCAGTTTACTAAATGGCAAATTGCAGGAGACGCAGCCTGGAGAGTAATCAGAGAGTGAGGAGGGGCATCACAGCGCTGGGGAGTCAGGTGGAAGAGAAAAAGAATGTTGTTGATATCGGTGCTAAAGAAGAAAGATCCTCAATAGTCAGCAGGTCTCTGAGCTAAGCTCTAGGGTGTGTAGTTTATTGCCATGGCTCCCTTTTGAGTAGTCTTTCTGTGTAGGCATATGCCTTGCCTAATTCCTGACATTTAACTTCTTGAAGTTTGCTGGAATTACTTGCATCAATCTGAATGGCTACATACATGCTAGAACACTTGGAACACAAAATAAAGACAGATTTTCTTCTGTACTGATGCTCTATGAGTACAGGAGCACACACAAAAAAGAGTCAACATGCAAGAAAAAGAAAGGCTTATTAAATAAATGAGTGAAAGGGAAATAATTTCCAAGTTGTCTTCTTGCCTTTGCAAAAATGGGAAAAAAAAAAAGGAAAATCAATTTTTTAAGTCTTATGGGATGTTTTTATCTCAATAGGTGACTCTTGCAGGTAACACCAGTTGTCCAACCTCATCTTCTGTGTTCACTTTCTTCATATTTCCAATTCAGTGCAGAGGGAAGTTTAACTTGGAATACCAATGCTCAAACTTGAATGATAAATTATGAATATATATGTATATATGTGTGTGTGTGTGTGTGTGTGTGTGTATTTCTTCTTTCATGGCTACCAGGCCCAGTTAGCATAGAAAATCATTGCCCTATGGGTTATAGTTTGGACTCTACTTCTAATGTATGTATGATTTTGTGTAAGTTAAGTTTCCTCATCTGTAAAATAAGGGAATAAGCAAGTTAGTTGATAGGCTCATACACAGTAAAACCATACAACTAAAAGTGATTGTTATTGGACTTCCAATCTGTCATGTAAGGACGTTAAAGGTTACTATCCATCCTAACAACAATTTAAAAAGCTGAACAAATTGAAGAATCATGAACTCTTCTTAAGTGCGTCAGAGAAATGAGGTCCCAGGGAAAAGTGCTGCACTCAAATTTGCAGAACCTGAAATAGATGCAATAGATGCAGAAAATCACCACTTAACAGAGCAGAAACCCACAAGCAGAAACCACCACAGGAAATAACGCCAGGGCAGCAAAACATGAACAGTAATGGACAGATCACTGAAGGCTCATGGTAGACAACTCTCAGAGTTTAAAAGCTACAGGGCAACAAATACTGCATGGCTCTACTTATGTGAATTATCTAAAAGATCAAACTAATTGAAACAAAGAGTAAAATATTGATCGCCAGGGATTGGCAGGGAGGAGGAAATAGGGAGTTGCTGTTCAACAGGTATAAAGTTTCAATTATGCAAGATGAGTAAGTTCTAGGTATCTATAGTACAATATTGTGCCTGGAGTTAAAAACAACACATCATGCACTTACAAGTTTGTTACCAGCAGCAGAAGTTATCTGAGTTACCAGTGGTAAATCTGGTCGGGTCTGCAGGAAGCTCAATTCTTGCCTCCTCAGAAGAAACAATTCAGCTGAAGGGGCATAAGGCAGAAGAAGAGACCCAGGCAAGCTTTAGAGCAGGAATGGAAGTTTTTTCAAAGCTTTAGGGCAGGTACAAGAAGAAGGTAAGTACATTTGGAAGAGGACCAAGCGGACATCTTGGAGGGCAAGTGTGTGGTTTGACCTTTTGACTTTGGGTTTTACATGCTGGCATACTTCCAGCATTTTGCCTCCTAGTTCCCTTGATTCTTTCCATTTCCCTTGATTCTTTCCATTTCCCTTGATTCTGCCCATTAGGGTGGGCTGCCCGCATGCATGACCACTGGAGTTGTCACACGCTCACTTGAAGGATTCGTCCCTTTTCTGGTCGAACGCCCCAGGAAGGGCATATACCAGTTAAACTCTACCATTTTGCCTCTTAATGCACATGCTTGAACCCACTCGCCTAACTCCTGACATCTTATTGGGAAGCTGCCAATCACCAGCTATAGGTGTTTTTATCTACTAGGAAATTGCCTTTCCCTGGCACTGACTGTGACCAATTATTATTTTAGAGAGGCGTTGTGACAACTGCCTGACCATCACCTGATGGTCGCCTGACATTCCTGGTGGGGTCGGTGGGAGGCGGGCCCTCTCCTGTCCCGCTCATGCCTGGCTAGCTACCTACTGTAACAAATTTATGAAGAGGGTAGACCTGAAGTGTTCTTACAAAAATTCTTTTAAGGCATCTGAAAAAAAAAAAAAAAAGATATTAAAAAAATACCTCAAGGGATTCCAGTCATAGGGGAGCCTCTACATTTTTATGTGTTTGACTCTGGGAGCTCTACCAGGTCATTACAGTGAATATTTGAGAAAAATTTTCTAGTGTTTCTAGCAGTGGGAGGGGAAAAGGAACCATTTTGAAATACTCCAGAGCATCCTGCTCTTCTTAGCAAGGCTTGCCCTCAGGAGAAACTCTTACCAGAGCCAGTGTGCTGGGGTTTCCATCAGAGCCTGAATGACCTGGGGGAAAGGAAATTCACAAATCAATCTCCTGCCAGTTCTCCTGTCACACCTAATCTGGAAAAAATACTAAGAAAAACTGGTATAGTTCACAGTTCAGGTGCATAGACTTACCAAAAGACTGAGACCCAACTGAAGCACACTTCACCTCTCCTGCACCTTACCATTACATTACTAGATGCCTATTTGCCACAGTTCCTCTTATCTAGTAGGTCAGGTCCAACTTTCAGCAAAACAATTACAAGGCATACTAAAAGGCAGTTCAAACAGTTTGAGGAGATCAAACAAGCATCATAACTAGAGTGAAATATGGCAGGAGTGTTGGAATTATTAGACCAGGAATAAGAAACATGAATCCAAATTAAGCAAATTAAACCCAAAGTACACAGAGTAAAATAGATAATGAAAATTAGAGCAGAAATCAATGAAATTGAAGGGAGGAAATTAATAGAGAAATCAACAAAGCCAAAAGCTGGTTGAGATGCCAATTTGAGTGGGCTAAGGGATGCCCAGAGAGCTGGTAAACATTATTTCTGAATGTGCCTCTAAGGGTGTTTGGGGAAGAGATTAGCATTTGAATCAGTAGACTGAGGAAAGAAGATCGTCCTCATCAACGTAGGTGGGCATCATCCAATCCCTTGAAAGCCTGAATAGAATAAAAGATGAAGGAAGGGCAAATTTGTTTTCTTTCTCTTCTGGAACTGTGACATCCACCTTCTCCCACCCTTAGACATAACTCCAGGTTCTCAGCCCTTTGAACTTGGAGTCTCATACCAGTGACCCTCCAAGTTCTCAGGTCTTTAGACGCAGACTAAATTACACCATCGGCTTTCTTGGGTCTCCAGCATGCCAGTGGCATTTTGTGGACTTCTCAGCATCCATAATTATGTGGCCCAATTCCCATAACAAATCCCCTCATACATCTATTAACAAAAAAGAGATATAGAATAGCTCCTATGACTCCCAGAATGTATTATATGACTGAGGTTACAAACATAGCTAAAGGAAGCCTGCACAATTTAGGGGAATAGTAGATCATCCTTCACCCTAAACAAAGAAGTGTTCCTGAGGGAAATGTTGGCAGATCTCATCCAAGCAGAATGGAAGAGAAAAGACAACACAACAAGCCGATGTGAATATGATGATGCTACAGTGACACCATAATAGTAACTGATGTTCAGTGAGTGTTGACTATAAGCCAAACTCTATACTAAGAGCCTAAATTGTGTAACTCATTAAATCCTCAAGTCAAGGGCAATCATAGACATGAGTATTCCCACTCTATTGATTAGGGAACCGAGGCTGAAAGATATTAAGGGCCGTGTTCCATGTTGTACAGCTAGTAAATGGCAGAGCCAGAATATGGCTTAGTGGTTATAACAGAGCTCTGAGGTCAGTGTGTATGGATTCAGATCTCTGCTCTCCTATAATGTTAGCTACATGACCTTGGGCAAGCCATTCAAGCACTTCCTAAATCTCAGTCTATCCACATGTACAATGAAGATGCTGATAATATTTGCTTTTTTTAGGTTGCTAGGAAATACTGCACGTATTGGGGGATAGGTGTTCACAAACGCAGTGCAATTGTAAATGCAGAACAGCAAGCACAGCCTATTGTGGAGTTGCATGCCTCACGGTGCTAGATCCTGTTGCCATTAAATGTTCATATTATCTTTTAATTTCCTTTGATCAAGTTCTGTGATTGCCAGTCAGTATTCTAATAATTCAGCTTCTTTTCTGATAGGAAAGAATGTGTTGGTGGGACTTTGGTCAGCCCGAGCACCTGATAACTTATCTGCTTTAAAGTTATATTAATAATTAGCATTCCAGCATTATTAATCACTTGCACCATTGAGTCAGACACTGTCAAGATCCACTTTGGGTGCCTGAAAAGTCAGACAAGGGCAAAAGGTTAACTCACTAAAGAAAACCTGCTTTGGGGGACCGTGGAAGGATGATAGCAAGGTCTTCCCATGGAAAGCCTCCCCTCTCTTATTGTGGAACCCCTTTAAACATCTACTAAAGGCTATTGCAATAGTATAGGTGGACAAAACACCCATATTCAAGGTACCACAGGGATACTGAAAATTTTGTCCTGAATCACAAAACCAATTTCACTCTCTATGGCAGTACTCAGAGGTCTCTCTCAAAAGCCAGATGCTCAGAGTCAATGCTGAGCTCTGCATCCCTCCCCCTTCATCATTCATTGAGTCCATTTAACAAACAGCTTGGGCAACCCAGTGTTCAATAATTGGGACATGTGGGGATTTCAGTTCCCTGGCTTAATATCATATATTAAAATAGCCACCTTCCCTTTTTAAATTTCCTGGCTTGCTGCATCTCCTCCTTCTTCAGTCCTTTATTTATCTATTTTGTAAAAATTGTACAATGCTACCAATGAGGCCTGAACCCTATGAAGCAAAGAAATCTGAATTTTCTTACTGATGCGTGTAAAATCTTAGATGTTTGGATTCTATGCCACGCTGTGCTCCGTGGGGATCAGGAAACAAAGGGGTGAAGGACAGTGGCTGCCTAGTGTCTTAATAAGATGCAGATCAGCTGAAGAGCATCAGACCATCAAATCCAGGGTCTGCTGCAACCGCACACCTTTCGTCAGGCTTGGAATGGGCCGAGATGAATTCGGGGCTTTATTGAAAGATCATACAGGATGACTGCAAAATCCCATTACTTGTTGATTAAGTATTGATTGCCTCAGTATTAACAAGCCAGCTAATATGAAGTGACCTCTGAGGCCAGTGGTTTTGTGGGAGGGGGAGGACAATTTACTAAAGCAGGCAGGCAGATGAATAAGAGGGCCAGATTTGCTCTTGGCTTTTAGCTTCGGTTAAAATGTCACACTCGATAGTGCAGATCAATGCCCACTTTATTTCCTCACAGCCGTCTTATTACCATCATGAGGCTGCCTCCTTTGATGCTTTCTAATGACCCTCTGAACTGCCTGTTCAGCTCACCCTCTGCTTTCAACTAAAAGGAAGGCCCTTCCTGCCCTCTTGCTACTGATGGAGAGGCCATGGATATGAGACTGGGCCAAGAGGACCAGTCAAGCATTGTCTAGGGTCAGTGGTGCTACACTCATTGCACTTTTCTCCTTGTCCTTTGCTTTCCTTTGAGTGTCTCCAACATCAAAGCTCGGCTCCTCTTTCCACAATTCCAAATAATGTCAAGGCGGTGAAACAAGAAGCTTGGCTCAAAACTCCCACCCAAGGCCACCATGTGGGTCAGCGGGTATATGGCTTCATTCCCTAGGAAGGGCACTCTCACTTACTGTTTGAAATCTACCCTTCCCATCCAGAAATTGATGTCTTTGATAATAAGCAAAAATAAGTAAGTAAACAAATAACAAACAAAATCTGCCCTTTCTTCAATCAAGCAGACTCTGATTTTAGAAGCCTATGGCATGAACCAGTCAAAAGAACATCAAGCAATACTCCACTATGGAAATCACAGTTTACATTTCAATCTATAGACAGGAGCTTTTGTGAACACAATCTACTCTTTTAGAGAGGTGTTTGGCTTCTATGCTGCAAAATACTCTGCTGACTACTTAGTGTAGCTTTCTCCGAGTATAAATATTTTATGTGCCGGGCTGTGTAGGGATTCGTCAGTGCCCTCCTATTGGCCAGAGGTCTGACTCCAACTTTCTGCGTCAGAAAGAAAAGGGAGAAGTGAGTCTAGTGAAAAACTTTCTCTCTGGCAAACATACTCAATTGGTCTCTGAAATGAAAAGGTTTTCAACACTGGATGGCTAGAGGGAGGAATGAGAGTACAGAGAAGAAACTTCAAACTCTCTAAGGCTGCTATTCAAAGCCAATGTCGACCTGAAGATGAAAACCATAATAATTTCTCTGGGGCTTTAAGAAACTGCCTCAGTAAGTTTTGTTGCTGCAAAATTCATAATTTAAAGGCTCTTTCTACCTATTCCAGCCTAAATTGTGTGAATAAAGATCATTTCTGTCTTTACTAACTATATCAGTCTTTTTCTCAGGGTCTTACCAGAGGTCCCTATAAGGTCCTGTAATGTAGAGTCACTCAGAGTGTACCACAAACACCGCCATTTCCCTTTCTCCCTTTCCTGTCTCTATTATTTTCTGCTCTTACAGGAAAATCTACTAAATGCCTCCCCCACTTGTCCTGTTTCTCCACTGTTTCTTTCAATCAACTAGTCACTAAGTATTTGTTAATGAAAACCACATATATATACTGTGCAGCAATAAGTTGGTATTCAAAGGTTAAGTAAATAAACTCAAAATAATAAATTTTGAGCCATTTTTAATTGAATTCATGAATTTTCTGCTTGTTTCTGTAATACATGGAGACTGATTCTCTACTCTCCAAAAGTTTAGAAAGCATAATAAAAAACCTATCTTGCATTCTTTCCTCAGTCTCATGACCACCAGTGAATTTGCTTGAAAGCCATTTGAAAGAAAGAGCTCATTAATGAAAGAAATTTTTGGAATAAGACATAAATCTTAGAAAAGAACATTTCATACTTTATAAACTCAGGAACCCCCACATGAAATGAAATTCTATTTAATCTTTCTGTATAACTACCCTTGCCTTGCCTTGGAGAATTCTTTAGCTTATAGAAGATCTTAACGTAAGGTACAGTGCAGGAAGAAACCATAACTGGTCTCACCAAAAGTTTACATAAAGCTATGAAAAATAGCTACATAGCAGGATGTGAATGGCAGTGAGGCCTAAACAGAAAACATCCTTAATTTTTTGAGAATTGTGTCATATTCTGCTTTCATTCCCACCCATAACTTCCCACAACTCATTCATGGTATGGGAGGGAGAATGCAGAACTGGATGAGCTTTAGAATCTTACTCTGGATGGCAGTTTCTATGGATTAGCTGTTTCTTTAAAATCTAAGGAACTAGGACACCAGAAGGATGCATAAGACATCACAGTAAGATTTGAGTTTCACCCCTCTCTGTGGTCTCCTATTGTGATGGACTGAACTACAAGGATTCCTTTGCCATTATCAATTTTAGATCTTGGTGAACCCAGGTTGTGTGACTTCTTCAGCCACTTTCTGCTAAGCTTTTATATGTGTAGGTTCCTAACATTCTGATTGGCAAGTTGTAAGTGGAAAAAGTCTCAGTGGGAAAATAACTTAGTTATTAGCAAGTGATGGTATAAAATATGGGAAAGCAACTTTGGACTTCCATTCAAAATCAGCTAGCAAATGAGTTTTATCTCCTGCCAACATCGATGGATCAGAGGAGGCTGCCTAGATTATGATGTTGAAAAAAGTTCAGTGATGGCCTCAGAGCAGAGAGCAAAGAACAAAGAATATTGCGGTTGCATTCGCTATCTATTGTTGCATGACAAATTACCTCAAAGCTTCATAGGTTAGAACAACAAACACTTATTTCTTAGTTTCTGCAGGTTAGGAATTTGGAAGCAGCCTACCTGAGTGGTTCTAGCTCAAGGAATCTAATGAGTTTGCTTGCAAGATATCTGTAAAGGTGGTAGTCATTTGAAGGCTTGACTGGGGATGGAGCATCTACATGTGTGGTGGCTCATCAACATGGCTGTTAGCAGCGAGTCCTTTGCCAGCTGTTGTCCAGAAGCCTCATTTTTTCATCATGTGAGTTTTTTTCCACAACGTGACAACTGACTTTCCCAGGACTTGTTATCAAATATACAGATGTAAGGATAAACATAGGCATAGATAGATGATAGATGAGAGAGAGAGAGAAAGAGAGAGAGAGAAAGAGATAACAGATAGATAGATGAATATAGCTTTTATAACCTGGTCTCAGAAATTATTTACCATCACTTTAGACATATTCTGTTGATCACACAGACCAACCATAATGTGGGCCAATAAGGAAGCTGGCTGCCATAGTGTTCAACAAGCTATATTTTTAATCGACGAGGAAATGGAGAGTAATAGTATATGTTATTTGTTGACTCTGTCCTAGAGGTTAGTATGTAAGCATGCAAACATGTAGCATGTAGCATGCAAACCTCATGTAAGGTTTTTTATAATTTCATGCAACAGATTAAATCTTTACCTTATTCTATTGACCATAAAATGGCAAAATAATTTATCTAGAAAAAATGTTTACATATGTATAATCTATCTCCTTTCTATTAGTTTAGGTGCACTTTACTTACATCTTTAACAAATGTTTATCAAAAGGTGACTACTTAGCACAGGCACTCAACTAGGTACTGTAAAAACATACATAAAAAAGATGTATGGCACCTGAGTCAAGGTGCTCTATCTAATGGAAACCAAGAATCTTAGCAATATGGCAATATAATACAGTAATATATCTACAGCCAAAGATGATTAAGACTCTAAAATTTTTGAGTAAAGTGATTTCTTTGAGTGACTGCCAGACTCAACTCACATCTTGATTTCTGATCTCTTCTCCTTTAACTGAACTTTAAACTAGTTTACTAGATTTATTCTGAAACAAATGTGGCCTTATAAGCTTTCACAACTCTCAGTTACCAACAGGGCAAAAGCCAAACAAGCACTTTTTTTTTTCCTGGCAACCTTGGAAGAGTTTTAGGTAGTCTAAGGCATCAAAAAGCACAAAATAGTATGCATTCACAGTGTTGATTTTCTGGCTGGATGCGGTGGCTCACGCCTGTAATCCCAGCACCTTGAAGGCCGAGGTGGGTGGATCACCTGAGGTCAGGAGTTCCAGACCAGCCTGGCCCACATGGTGAAATCCTGTCTCTACTAAAAATAGAAAAAAAAAAAAAATTAGCCAGGTGTGGTGGCGGGGGTCTGTAATCCCAGCTACTCAGGAGACTGAGGCAGGAGAATAGCTCGAGCCCAGGAGGTGAAGTCTGCAGTGAGCTGAGATCATGCCATTGCAGTCCAGCCTGAGCAACAAGAGGGAAACTCCATCTCAAACAAACAAACAAACAAACACAGAATGCTCATTTCTGTGGAAAGGTCTATGGATGTTTTCAGATTTCAAAGGGCTCTGTGACTTTCAAAAAGTTTAAACACTACTACATAGCCTTTACAATGGTCAAAGTTCAGAACACGGACAATGCCAAATATTGGTAAGGATGTGGAACAACAGGATCATTTATTCACTGCTGGTGGGAATGTGAAATGTCACAGCCAGTTTGGAAGACAGTTCGGTTTCCATACTCCTTCATATTTAGCCAAAGGAGCTGCAAACTTATGTCCACATGGAAATCTGCACATGGATATTTGTAGCAGCTTTATTCCTAACTGCTAAAACTTAGAAGCAACAAAGACATCCTTCCATAGGTGAATAAACTGTGGTATATTCAGACAATGAAATGTTTTTTAGCACTAAAAAGAAACAGACTCTCAAACTGTGAAAAGATATGGAGGAAACTTAAACGCATATTACCAAATGAGAACCAATCCAAAAAGCCTATAAACTATATAATTTCAACTATCTGGCATTCTGAAAAAGGGAAAATTATGGAGACAGTAATTTTCCAGGGATGCCAGAAGTTAGAGGGCAGAGACAAGGATGAGTAGGTGGAGTACAAAAGATTCTTACATCACTACCCTGTATACTATAATTATAGACACATGTTTTTCTAACTACAACACCAAGAGTGAACCCTAATATAAACTATGGACTCTGGGTGCCAATGATGTGTCAACATAGGCTTATCAATTGTAACAACTATACCACTCTAGCAGGGGTTATTGATAAAGGGGGAGGCCATGCATCTGTGGACAGGGCATATACGGAACTCTCAGTACTTTCTACTCAATTTTTCTGTGAACCTGAAACTACTGTAAAAAAAAGAAAGTAAAGTCTGTTAAAAAAAAAAAAAAAAAAGGTTAGGCACCAGTGCTAAGAAATATGTTCCCTTTCTAGGAGTTGCTTTATGAAGATCTTCACTATTTACCCAGTCTTCCTCAGCAATCTCATTTTCTAAACTCTCACAGCGCCCTCCAATCATCTACTATATGCTTCTGAAACTCTGAAACTCCGAATCCTTGCCCTGACTCCTGACCCAATTCTGTATTTCCCATCTCTTTGTGCCTCTACATGTACTGTTCTCATTTATGGGATGTATTTCTCCCTCTTCCCTTCCTAAATATCTTGTCTTCTATAAATAGCCCCTGGTTTTTCCTGACAGAATTTGTTGTACAGTCCAAACATAAATATATATACACACACACATATATATAAATGTTATATATATGCTAATATATAAAATACAAATTATATATATATAAGTATAAATATTATGTATTTATATTATTAATTATATATTATAAACATATAAGTATAAAAATATATGTAAATGCTAGCCTATATTTAAGTGGTATTTTCTAGGCACTGTGCAAGGCACTGATCCCAGACTCAAGGATTAATACAGGGAAGAAGATATGTAAACAAATGACTATAATTTAACGTGATAATATAGATCATGTAGAACACATAGAAAGATGAGTGTTCATACAAAAGAGGAAGTACTTCTTTCTGCAAAGGTGGAGCATGAATAAAGATATTCCAATGCAAGATGTAACACAGGATTTGAGTAGTGCTTTAGAAAGGTAAGGTGGAATGTCCTTTGGGGCAGAGGGAACAGCAGGGGCAAGCAGGGAGATGTGAAATAGTATCGTGTCTTGGTGGAGTGTTTTGCACCTGCTCTTGTAGCCTTTACCACACGGCATTTATCGTTGTAATGTGACTGCCTCTTCCCACTTGACTGTGAACTTTATGAAATCATGTCCTAGTTCTTATTATCTTGTCACCTCCACTGAGCTGGTACTCAGCATAGCCTTTTGAATGAATGATTTCATAAAATTCTCTTTGCTTTCACAATACATAATTTAAAAGATAAATAAGAACTTTTACATTTTTATGCTCCTCAGTATCAATCAGGTCTGCAGCATAAGAAGACACACCTAAAATGAGATTCAAAGAGGCCAAATACTTTTCCTTTAGCAGGTGTATCATATGCGATAATGGTCTGTATTTGGGCATATATGTAGCAATAGCAATGGTGGTGGTGGGATGGGGGGGTTTGGGGTGGTTGGCGGTATGTTTCAATTGGAAATTAGCCTTCAGCTTTTAAAATTTGAAATCCACACTCTGTCCTTGAAATTCAGCACTCAGGAACTGGGTAGAGTGGGTGGATATAATAAGTGAATGCCTTTTGAGAGACTCAGTAGGCTTGGTGAAGGAACTGAGAGATGGTTATAGTGGGAAAGAGGGTGGGCAGTGTTCTATGTTAACAATCTCATTTAAATGGCTAGAATTTTGTGGCAACGAAACTCAGGATATGCTTATGCTAGAGTATGGATGATGGGGTGGATGATGAGGTGTATGGGGAAAGGAAAGTTGGGGTGGTATGCAGTTATAAGGTCAAAGAATGTCGCCTTTTAAAATACAGAACAGTTTTAAAGAATTAAACTAAAAACAGACAATGTGAGAGGAACAAGTTTTTGCATGGCATTCCCAAGAAGAAATAATACACTACACTTGTTATGCATTACAGTCTGTGCTCAAAATGCTATTTCAGCATTCTAGGTATTAAAAAAAGAACCTTATGTGGTCTTGTGGTGAACGACTGTGAAGGATTATTTAAAGTAAACTGTAGGGAAATATAAAACAAACCCAGCTAATTTATCACAACAGTGAAGATGCATAAATAAGATGTTTATGAATAACAAGGACAGCTTACCTATTATTTCAAAAAAAATTCATTTTTAGTAGAAAATGTGCCACATTTTATTTAAAGGAGAATGACCCCTATTTTTTCCCCCACAGCTTTATAGCCTCTGGTACAGCTTTACTTATTACTATGAATATAACATGATGACTATTTTGGAAATGTTTTAATTACATGATGACCCTCTGGGAATTTTGGCTTGAGGGATAGATATCGTCACACTCAAGACTAATATTGGCTTAATCCGGGGAGCTCAAGAACTCAGCAAATGTGATTGCCGATCAATTGCCAATCAAAGAAGAAATGGCGAGCAAGAAAGAAGTTAGACCCAAGTACCCTGTGAGTCTTTTATTAACAACATCCAGAATTTTATGGAAGAAAAATCTCTGAATCTCTCTGGCCAAGTGTTTCAACAAGTAAACATCCTACACAGTTTTTCACAGGAGGCTACAGTTATAGGCTTGAATTATTATCTGTGCTTTGCTTTGTAGTTCTGAAATTGGCATGTCAATTAATGCAGCACTGACTGTCAGTTGTCTACCCAATGGTTCCCCTTTTCTTCTGTTCACACAGTTACTATATATAAAAATATATATACACACACACACACATATATATATATATATATATATATATTTTTTTTTTTTTTTTTTTTTTTTTGAGACACTCTTGCTCAGTCGCCCGGGCTGGAGTGCAGTGGCATAGTCTCGGCTCACTGTAGCCTCCACCTCCCGGGTTCAAGCAATTCTCTGGCCTCAGCCTCCCACGTAGCTGAGACTACAGGCACATGTCACTATACCCAGCTAATTTTTGTATTTTTAGTAGAGACAGGGTTTTGCCATGTTGGCCAGGCTGGTCTTGAACTCCTAAACTCAAGTGATCCTCCCACCTTGGCCTCCCAAAGTGCCGGGATTACAGGTGTGAGCCACCGCGCCCAGTCAGATACTGTATTTCTTAGTCTCCCTTGCAGTAAAGTTGTGGGCATCATCACAGATTGATTTCAGGCCAGTGTCTTGGTGCATTAAAACTCTCCAAGTGATCCTTATCTTGTCTCTTTCTGATGTACAGGGTGATTGGAGAGGTCTTCAAGAACCTAGAGAGTGGTGGAGCCACCATGTGGAGGGAACTTGATTCCTAAATGACTACGAAGGACTTCTTTTCACTCTAACATAAGCAAGAAGCCATCTTTACTGTGTAAAGTCACTCTGACACCAATTTGTTTGTTAATGGTTAGCACACTCTCTCTAATTGTTCCCAATGCAAACTGCTTTCTGTATCTTTTATAGATATTTGTGTTTCTTAACCAAAGTTTTAGCTGGCCCATATTTCTGCACCTCATCAACAGGAGAAAATAAGTTAGATGAAAAGAATGTTTATATTATTGAGAAGTGTAAGACAGGATAGGTAGCTAAATCATATGAATACCCCTTTGAAGGACACTATTAAATATAATCAAATCATAGATTCCATC
Source organism: Macaca nemestrina (assembly GCF_043159975.1). Lineage (NCBI taxonomy): Eukaryota > Metazoa > Chordata > Mammalia > Primates > Cercopithecidae > Macaca > Macaca nemestrina. The sequence continues at coordinate 59,362,682 of NC_092137.1, read as the reverse complement.
ACCACATTTGGAAAGGGATAGTTGAAGAAAACAACATGTAAGTATTTCATATTGATTAAAATTAAAAATATTCTTATTTCATCAAACATAGTTTGATCAAACATGAAAATATACCATGAATGGTCTATGTCAATAATCACTCATCTGCTTCTCATTGTCAAGTGAGATAACCAACACTTAAAAAAAACTGCCTAGGGTTAATTATTTGTTTCACTACAGTAACCATTTCTCTCTCTTTCTCTCTGTCTCTGTCTCTCTCTCTCTCTCCTCTTTCTATCTCACTCCATATATATGTGTGTGTGTGTATAAAAAGATATGCATACAAAAATATTTATATATTTATATATGTAAATAATAACATGTTACATATCTTTAATGTACAAATTACAACTTATTTAAAATAAGCTAAACTAAACTAAAATAAAATAAAATTACCTGGAAACTCTTGTCATCATAAAAACAATTTAATGCTGCTGGAAGCAGGTTCACTTATCCTAGCTGCATAATCCTGAAAACTCCAGGTAAGTTTTGGGTACTTGGAGACATTGATCTTTTGCAAATTTGAGATGCCAGCACAGCCCGTGTCTCCTTTAAGTGAATCATACAATGATACAAAATAAGATGTGGCAGTCAAAAAGATGTTTGTTGAATACTCTCATTATTCACCTTCCACTAGAAAGGTCACATAAATGAAAGCCTTATACCTTTTTCCCCAACACATCTATTACAAACTCATCAGGTTAGGAGAGGGAGCCTTCACCAGTTAAAGAGGCTGCACACAAAAATTCATAGAAAGGACAGATTTCAATACATCATCTTCAAGAAGTGATACTCTCAGAGATTTGCACCACTGCTCTTTTACAAAATCTTTGATTTGCTTTTGATATGCATTTTCACCCTTTCAAACACAACCAGATCTCAGTATATATCACATTTTTAATGAGAAGAAACAAGCAGGTGTTGATGTGTTATATATAACTGCAACAATTCCAACTACATTTGTCTAATGGGTATGAATATCACTTTTCAACAATACACTAAAGAAAATGAAAAATAGAATAGAAAACCATCCCTGTATTTGGCAACTAGAAAAGACATATTTAAGTGGAAGCTTTCATTTATTTTGGAAGACTGCTGGAAATCAGCAACATTTAGAGATTACTGAGAAGACATTAGTGTGAATCAAGCGTGTCTTATTAAAAATCTGCATATTATTTAATAATCCATGTTTACCTTCTTGAAAGCATTCATAAGTATGAAATATGTATTCCTTATTATATATTATTGATGGGCATTTATGTTCCTGAAGTCCATGCACATCAAAGTGAAGAGTCTTTTTTTTCTTTTCTTTTTTTGGGGGAGGATAGGGATGGAGTTTCGCTCTTGTTGCCCAGGCTGGAGTGCAATGGCGTGATCTTGGCTCACCACAACCTCCACCTCCCAGGTTCAAGTGATTCTCCCACCTCAGCCTCCTGAGCAGATGCGATTACAGGCATGCACCACCAGAGCCAGCTAACTTTTTATTTTTAGTAGAGATGGGGTTTCTCCATGTTGGTCAGGCTGGTCTCAAATCCCCACCTCAGGTGATCCACCCACTTCGGCCTTCCAAAGTGCTAGGATTACAGGCCCGCTGGCTGATGAGTCTTTATTATAAATGCTTCAACTACTATTTTATCAAAACATCTATAATCACACTATATGCACTTTTACATGTGGAAAGGTTGACATAGCTATATGATTGTAATCTTTGCTCACCATTATCCAAAACCCCAACTTGTACCAAGTCAATGGCTACAACAAATAAAATCACCACCATCATAATAAACAACAAACCACTTACTAAGTTTGTATTCTCCATAAATAAACTGTTTAGCAGTAGAGGTAGAAAAGTTGTTCAATGTGGTCCATACATTCAAGGAAATTACAGATTATTGAAAGATAAAAATTTGCATGAGAATAATAATTAGCAAGATAAGTAGCCTTTGCAATTTCATCAGTGTCATAGGTTTCCTAACCAAGGGTTATTGACAGCAAGTCTGGACAGATCAGGAAAAGTCAGACCTCATATAAAGATGGGGCACACACTAGGGCAAGTGTGCATATCAGAGAGTGACTGAGGAAGGTAAGCCACTGGCTTCATGGAAACCTAAGTGCTTGGAAGTGGAGTCTCACCATGAAGAATACGGTTGTGGGTGGGACTCTTCTTCCTATCAGATCTTTGGGAACCACTGGGATTAAGTCACATAATGAATGGTCAATAAGGCAAGGACTTAGTTTCTTTATTTTAAAACAAGATCAGAGTGAGACCAACAGCATGGACACTCATCTAAAATAATGGACAAGTGTCCCTGAGTGCAAAGAATGGAGGGATGCAAGCATCAAAAGCCAAGCATAATTTTACATCAATAAATCATTAGTGAAAAACAGCATTTTAAATCAAAGATTTTGACTTCAGTGAGAAGACAGAATTTGAATAGGACTTTGAGGGAAGGACAAAACTTAGTTAAGCACAGTATAGAAATCTGAGAACTGCATGAGCAAGGGTTAGAAGGCAGCAGTTTATATGGGATATCTACAAAGTGTTAACAAAAATAAAATGAAGTAGGTTGCTTGCAAAGTCTGTAGTAAGAAAGTTGAGAGGCTGGTACAATGGAGAGTTTTGATGTTAGAATAAAGTGCGTAACTTAATCAGGTAACGGAAAACCATTAAAATTTTGTGAGCAATGTGCAGATGTAGGTAAAAAGTCTAGAGAATGGAAAATACAGTTGGTCTACAATAGATTAATTTGGGGGTAGAGTCAGTGATATCAAAGAAAATAGAAGTTAATGGACTGATATGAGAAAGTCATAAAGGATTTAGCAAAGCACATGCTATGTCCTACGCCAGGACACGCAGAGTCCTTTCCTGCCAGGACCCTGCATGTCCTGGCATGTTTTCTGCCATGCAGAGGACACGCAGAGTCCTGGCAGGAAAGAGATAATTTAAAGTTATCCCCAAGGATTTGATTCTAGGAAACTGGAAGACTGATGCAATGACTGAAGTGACAAGGGAACAGAAGGGAGCAGAAGATGGGACAGGGTACAGTTGGTGAGATTAGTGTTAGGGATGTGGTATTTTATACAATAGTCTACTTGTCATGAGGCTGCATATTTCCCCTCTGCCTTCAATGGCTAAAGGGGGGCATTTCTTTCATCCCTTGAACTCAAAAAGAAGAATCAGCATTAATAAAGTTTTATAAATAATGAGGAAGAGAAAACGCAATTAATTATTCCCTGATATATGGAATTAGTTGTTCCCTGATATATGGAATAAATAGCTAGATTTTAATACTTTTAATACCAAAATGAACTGCCTGTAAAGAGAATAAAATATGATTTTTCCCTGAGGTCTCATATGAATACATATATTTCCAGTAGCATAAAATTTCTCCATTTTTTCAAAGTCCGGACTCATAAAACATTTAGGTATGTACTAGTAGTCTAATTACCATTTAACCCAAAGAAGTAATCTTATCACTTTTCAATCCAGTGCTCTTCACTGCCTTCTACTCCCACTTCAACCCCACCTCAATTCTTTATCTTCAAGTTGGTTAGCTCCGATGCAATAGTTGACTGGTATCACCAGTCTTAATTCAATTAGTTCTCATAAGAATGTAAATAAAATAAAACTATCTTACAAATGGTTACCAAAATGTACCAACGTTCTAAAAACATTGTTACCCAAGAATACCCAACAGTTAAAGTTCATTGGGCCTAAAACAATCACTATTATACACGTATAGAAATTTGAAACATATTAATATTTTCCAGAGTGGGTAGAAAGTTTTGAATTTGCTGCAAGGGAAGACCAAGAAACAGGAGAGAGCGCCACCTTTTGTGAAACCTACTAAGTGCCAAGCACAGTACTGGCAGCTACACACCTTATATCATTTAATCCTCTACCATTTTCTTTTAGTTATGTATTGGTAAGAATACGATGAATTATCTTTATTAAAGTAGCCACTCCATATAATATAATACACCCATTTTAAATGTATAGTTTGATGGGATTTAATAAATGTACATATCCATGCGAACAAAACTGTAATCAAAGTTCTAAGTTCCCTCAAATTTCCCAAAACAACTGTGCTCATATTCAATTTTCCCACAACCCTGGCCCTAGGCAAACACAGATTTGCTTTCTCACAGTATATACTAGTTTTGCCTGGGCTAGAATTTCTTATAAAAGAAACATACAATGTCTGTACTCTCGTGTCAGATTACTTTACTCATCATAATGTTTTCTGAGATTCATTCATGTTACTACATAGTTCAGGTTGCACAGTTCATTCTTTGTTATTACCAAGTAGTATTCCATTGTATGAATATACAACAATTTGGTTATCACTCGCTAGTTTTTTGACATTTGGCTTGGTTCCAGTTTTTAACTGTGATGAATAAAGCTGCAATGAACATTTATGTACAAATCCTTGTGTGGATACATTTTCTCTTGGGTAAACACTGAAGTGTGGAATTGCTGGGTCATATGGTAAATGTATATTTCACTTTCTAAGGAACTGCCAAACTGTTTCCCAAAGTGATGATAAAATTTTACACTCCCATCAGATGTTCAAGAATTCCAGTTGCTCCACATCGCTGACAACATTTGGTCTTGTCAGATTTTTTATTTTTATTTTTAGCTTTTGTAGTGGACAAGTAATGTTGCCTCATTGTGGTTTTAATTGCATTTCTCTTATGATAATGATTATGAAGATTATGATGAGCCTCTTTTCATGTATTTATTGGCCATTCAAATATCTTCTTTCATGAAGTTTCTGCTCAAGTCTTTTGAAAGTTTTTGATTGCCTAAAAAAATTAATTGGATAGTTAATATTCTTACAGTAGGTTTATAAGAGTTTTTATACATTCTGAATAAAAATATTTGCAAGGACCAGGCGCCGTGGCTCACATCTGTAATCCTAGCACTTTGGGAGGCCAAGGTGGGCAGACCGCCTGAGGTCAGGTGTTCAAGACCAGCCTGGCCACCATTGTGAAAACCCGTCTCTACTAAAAATACAGAAATTAGCCAGGTGTGGTGGCACACGCTTGTAATCCCAGCTACTCGGGAGGCTGAGGCAGGATAATCACTTGAAATCAGGGGCAGAGGTTGCAGTGAGCCAGGATCATACCAACTGCCCTCCATCCAACCTGGGTGACAGAGTGAGACTCCATCTCAGAAAAGAAAAAAAAAAGTTTGCAAATATTTTCTCTCACTTTGTGATTTACCACTTCATTTTCTTAAGAGATTTTCCAAAGAACAGAAGTTAGAAGTTCGTTTTTATTTTGATAAAATCTAATATTTTTAATGAATAAATGTGTCCTGTCTAAGAAGACTTTGCTTAACCCAAGATCATACAGATATTATCCTATGGTTCTTTCTAGAAGTTTTATAGTTGTAGCTTTAGTTTGAGGACTATAATTTATTTTGAATTAAATTTTATAGATGATGTAAAACAAAGCTAATGGTTCATATAGTTTTACATTTGGATGTCCAGTTGTTTCAGCACAATTCGTCGAAAAGATCATCCTTCCCCATTGAATTAATTTGACAACTTTGTAAAAGATCAATTGACCACAAATGTGCGATTTATTTATAGACTGTTCTGTTTATCTGATCTACATTTCTATCTTTAGGCCAGTATCTACTTCCTTAATTACTATGACTGTATAGTAAGGATTAAATTGTGAAATGAGATACTCTATAAGTGCTATGGACTGAACTTTGTCCTTCCAAAATCTATATGTTGAAGCTCTAACCCTCAATGTGACTATATTTGGAGTAAGGAAGTAACTAAGGTTAAGTGATCATAAGGGCAGGACCCGGATCCACTATGATTAGTGTCTTTTTAAGAGGAGACACCACAGAGCTTGCTCTCTCTCTCTCTTTCTGTCTCTCTCTATCTGTCCCCCCATGTAAGGACCCAGTGGAAAGGCAGCTCTCTACAAGCCAGAAAGAGAGCCCTCCCCAGTAACTAAATCAGCTGACAACTTGATCGTGTACTTCCCAGCTTTCAGAACTGTGAGAAATAGATTCCTGTTATTTAAGCCACACAGTTTGTGGTATTTTGTTTTGGTATTATAATAAAAATTCTGCAATATTATGCCTCTAGTTTACAGTCACTTTGATTACCCTATGTCATTTGCATTGCTATGTAAATTTTATTAAAAAGTTACCAATTACTACCAAAAGGAAAGGTGGCATTATTTTGATGATGACTATGTTAAATCTATAAATCAGTTCAAGGATATTTAACATATAATTTCTATTGGCCATTCTGATGCATGAACATGATATATCTCTCTCCATTTGTTTAGGTATCCTTTCATTTATATCTGTAGTGCTTTGTAGTTTTTGGAATATAAATCTTCCATATATAAAAATTTATCCTTAATTATTTCCTGTTTTTGTCATTGTACTTTGCTTACATATAGAAACACAATAAATTTTGTATATTAGTTTGTATTCTAGACTGTGTTAAATTCACTTCAAGTAGCTTTTTGGTAAATCTCTTAGAAGTTTCTAGGTATACAATCAAGTAGTCTGTGAATAAAGACCATTCTCCCTATTCCTTTCAAATTGTATGTCTTTTGTGCTTTCTTGTGTGTGTATATGTGTGTGTGTGTGTTGCTTTGTTTTGTCTTGCACTGATTAAGACTCTCAATGTAATGTTGAATATAAGTGATGAGAAAGGAAATTCTTGCTTAGTCTCGATCTCAAGGATATAGTTTTTTCACCATTAAATAAAATATTATCTTAAGATTTCCTGATACATGCTCTTTATCAGATTGAAGAAATCCCTTCCATTCCCGGTCTTATGACTGTATCATGAGTGGATATTGAATTTTGTCAATTATTTTTTGCAACTATTATGATTAACACACACACACTATTTACCTCATTTATTGTGGCAATATGGTGATTTTGTATTGACTGGTGAATATTCAACTAACCTTGCACTTTTGGGATAAAGTTCATTGGGTCATCTTGTATCATACAGTTCATATAATTGCTGAATTAGACTTGATAGCATTTTGTTTAGGAGTTTTGAATCTACATTCTTGAGGAATAGTGATCTATAGTTTGTTTTGGGTTTGTTTGGTTGTTTGTTTTTTTGATAACGTCTTTGTTTTGGGAGTCATGATAATGATGGTTTCAGAGCTGTGTTAGAATACGTTCTCTCCTTCTCTAATATTTGAAAGGGTTCATATAAAATTGGTGTGATTTCTTTCTTAAATGATTGACAGAATTCGCCAGTGAAGCTATCTGGGTCTGGAATTCTTATTTTAGAAACATTTTTTAAATTACCAATTCAATTTTTTAAACACATATATTGCTATTTAAATTTTCTATTTATTCTAGTGTCAGTTTTTGGTGATTTCTGTCTTTCAAACAACTTCTGCATTTCATCTAAGTTGTCAACTTTATTGACTTAATGTTTCTTATCATATTGTCTTAATATGCATTTATGAATTTAAGGTCTATAGCAACATCACTTTTCTTTTGTGATGCTGAAATTTTTCCCTTCAGTCTGGCTGGTGCAAATGAATGTCTTCCAGCCCTGTGTGGATTTTGGGGATTGCTCAGCTTGCTGTAACCCAGTGGTTTTTCTTTGCCGAGCCTTTTATAGCTTCCCTCTTTGCAATATCCAATCAGAAACTCATGACGAACCCTAATAGATTTCTAGAGTTCTTTCTCTGTGTTTCTGCCCCCTCTGCACTGCTCTGTATCACAAGTTCTAGCCACCTCATCCTCTTACATTCCAAAATCTGTCTCCACACCTCAGTGATAAGACTCTTCTCTGTGATTTCTCCTCCCCTTCTCATGGTTTGTTACATGCTTCCTGGCAGAAAGCCATGTGAGTTCGGGTCTTACCTCACTTCCTTCCTTTTCATCAGGGATCTCAGTTGTGTGTTGTCTGTTGTCCAACATATAAAAACAATTATTTCGTATAGTTTGTCCAGGTTACCTGTTGTTTGTTTGAAGTAAGCGTACGTCTAGCACCAACTAAACTGCAATGACCAGAAAAAAATAGTGACATATTACAGATGAAGGGCACTGAGACAGAGATTTAATTTTTGCACTGTCCGTAGCTAATAAGTATGACTAAACCTCCAACTAGGTTTTTTCTACTTTACCATGCTGCCTTTCAACTTACTCAACAGATATTTATTGGACACCTATATAGCATTTTGCTGGACTTGAGAGAAATGTGTTTTATAATCCATTCCCTGAAGCTTACTATCTAATTGGAGTAAAAAGATATTCACATGAAACCAGATAAGGCAGTGAATTATATAATCTGTGCTAGCAAAGTTTAAGGAGGATGGGAGACAATACATTTTGCACAGTTGTTTTAACAGGAGAAAATGATGGCATGTAACTGAAGTATAAACAAAACAGTGAGAGAAAATATAAGAACACCTAGAAAATATAATCCAATTCAATGGTTGACATTCATGAGAACTTTCTGATTCTAATACATCTTGATAGCAACCATAGTGGTTTCATTGGAGCCCTGCAAAGCCATTTTTGTCTTTTTATCTTCTTTGTGACTCCCTAAAGAAGTCTATTTAAGAATTATTTAATATCTCCATCATAAAACAGAGATCCTGAAAGCTCATTTATTTTAATCAGATTAAAGAATTTAGTAGTAAAAAACTAAGCAAATATTAGCTTCAGAGAACAACTTGAAATGTTTTAAAGCAACAGATCCCACAGAAAACAACTAAGGGCTCCTAAAAATGTCAATGTAATTCAATCAATTACGTAAGATTTGATTGATTTAAAGATGCATTTCATAATTTGAGATATTGGTATATGAAGAACCCAACCCTATAAAAATAGCCACTTTGGGAGGCTGAGGTGGGCAGATCACGAGGTCAGGAGATCGAGACCATCCTGGCTAACACAGTGAAACCCCGTCTCTACTAAAAATACAAAAAAGTTAGCCAGATGTGGTGGTGGGCGCCTGTAGTCCCAGCTACTCGGAAGGCTGAGGCAGGAGAATGGCATGAACTCAGATGGCAGAGCTTGCAGTGAGCCAAGATTGTGCCACTGTACTCCAGCCTGGGCGACAGGGCAAGACTCCATCAAAAATAAATAAATAAATAAATAAAATAAAATAAAATAAAATAAATAAATGAAGCCATGTCCCAAAATGGAGCAAAACGTAAAAGTGGGGAGAGAAGAGTTGGCCTCTAAAATTCATTACTATTAAATGTCAAAATGTATAGCTCCTTGCCAGAAACAAGAGATATGCCCAATACATAGCACAGTGCCATGAGTATGGGATTCTTAAAAAAATAGCACCCATCCCGTATATTGATAATTGCTGTGAAACACACAGAAAGAGACTTTCAGGCTATTTTCCAGGTCTGTTTTGTGTTTCCGGAATTTGCAGCTTTTCTAGGTGTTACATGTAGACTGTTTTTCTTTTGTTTTCCAGCTCTCTAGTTGTTTCTAGGTGTTGGGAGTTATTTGATTCTAACTAAAAGTGAAAGTGGTTTGTTGACCTTCAGGCACACAGACACACAGAATTATTATTTGTTCTTGGAACATATCAGTCTATTATTATTTACATAAGACAAGAAAGAATTCCAAAGTGGAAGTAAAGAGAGGAAAACTAAAACGTACATAAAAATGGCTCCTGGAAGACCCATCTCAAGTGCAGAGACACACATAGGCTCAAAATAAAGGGATGGAGGAAGATCTACCGAGCAAAGGGAAAACAAAAAAATCAGGGATGCAATCCTAGTCTCTGATAAAACAGACTTTAAACCAAGAAAGATCAAAAAGAACAAAGAAGGTCACTACATACTGGTAAAGGGATCAATTCAACAAAAGGAGCTGACAATCCTAAATATATATGCACCCAATACAGGAGCACCAAGATTTATAAAGCAAGTCCTTGGAGACCCACAAAGAGATGTAGACTCCCACACAATAATAATGGGAGACTTTAACACCCCACTCTCAACATTAGACAGATCAATGAGACAGAAAGTTAAAAAGGATATCCAGGAATTGAACTCAACTCTGCACCAAGTGGATCTAATAGACATCTACAGAACTCTCCACCCCAAATCAACAGAATACACATTCTTCTCAGCACCACATCACACTTATTCCAAAATTGACCACATAGTTGGAAGTAAAGCACTCCTCAGCAAATGTAAAAGAACAGAAATTATAACAAACTGTCTTTCAGACCACAGTACAATCAAACTAGAACTCAGGATGAAGAAACTCAATCAAAACTGCTCCACTACGTGGAAACTGAACAACCTGCTCCTGAATGACTACTGGGTACATTACGAAATGAAGGCAGAAATAAAGATGTTCTTTGAAATCAATGAGAACAAAGATACAACATACCAGAATCTCTGGGACACATTTAAAGCAGTGCGTAGAGGGATATTTGTAGTACTGAATGCCCACAAGAGAAAGCAGGAAAGATCTAAAATTGACACCCTAACATCACAATTAATTAAAAGAACTAGAGAAGCAAGAGCAAACATATTCAAAAGCTAGCAGAAGGCAAGAAATAACTGAGATCAAAGCAGAACTGAAGGAGATGGAGACACAAAAACCCTTCAAAAAATCAATGAATCCAGGAGCTGGGTTTTTGAAAAGATCAACAAAACGATAGACCGCTAGCAAGACTAATAAAGAAGAAAAGAGAGAAGAATCAAATAGACGCAATAAAAAATGATAAAGGGGATATCACCACTGATCCTACAGAAATACAAACTACCATCAGGGAATACTACAAACACCTCTACGCAAATAAACTAGAAAACTAGAGGAAATGGATAAATTCCTGGACACATACACCCTCCCAAGACTAGACCAGGAAGAAGTTGAATCCCTGAATAGACCAATAACAGGCTCTGAAATTGAGGCAATAATTAATAGTCTACCAACCAAAAAAAGTCCAGGACCAGACGGATTCACAGACGAATTCTACCAGAGGTACAAAGAGGAGCTGGTACCATTCCTTCTGAAACTCATTTTATGAGGCCAACATCATCCTGATACCAAAGCCTGGCAGAGACACACACAAAAAGAGAATTTTAGACCAATATTCCTGATGAACACCAGTGCAAAAATTCTCAATAAAATACTGGCAAGCTGAATCCAGGAGCACATCAAAAAGCTTATCCATCACAATCAAGTGGGCTTCATCCCTGAGATGCAAGGCTGGTTCAACATATGCAAATCAATAAATGCAATCCATAGTATAAACAGAACCAATGACAAAAACCACATGATTATCTCAATAGATGCAGAAAAGGCCTTTGATAAAATTCAACAGCACTTCATGCTAAAAACTCTCAATAAACTAGGTATTGATGGGATGTATCTCAAAATAATAAGAGCTATTTATGACAAACCCACAGCCAATATCATACTGAATGGGCAAAAACTGGAAGCATTCCTTTCGAAAACTGGCACAAGGCAGGGATGCCCTCTCTCACCACTCCTATTCAACATAGTGTTGGAAGTTCTGGCCAGGGCAATCAGGCAAGAGAAAGAAAAAAGGGTAATCAATTAGGAAAAGAGGAAGTCAAATTGTCCCTGTTTGCAAATGACATGATTGTATATTTAGAAAACCCCACTGTCTCAGCCCAAAATCTCCTTAAGCTGATAAACAACTTCAGCAAAGTCTCAGGATACAAAATCAATTTGCAAACATCACAAGCATTCCTATACACCAATAACAGATAAACAGAGAGCCAAATCATGAGTGAACTCTCATTCAAAATTGCTTCAAAGAGAATAAATACCTAGGAATACAATTTACAAGGGATGTGAAGGATCTCTTCAAGGAGAACTGCAAATCACTGCTCAAAGAAATAAAAGAGGACACAAACAAATGGAAGAACATTCCATGCTCATGGATAGGAAGAATCAATATTATGAAAATGGTCCTAGTGCCCAAGGTAATTTATAGATTCAATGCCATCCCCATCAAGCTACCAGTGACTTTCTTCACAGAATTGGAAAAAACTACTTTAAAGTTCATATGGAACCAAAAAAGGGCCCACATTGCCAAGACAATCCTAAGCCAAAAGAACAAAGCTGGAGGCATCACACTACCTGACTTCAAAGTATACTACAAGGCTACACTAACCAAAACAGCATGGTACTGGTACCAAAACAGAGATATAGACCAATGGAACAGAATAGAGCCCTCAGAAATAATACCACACATCTACAACCATCTGATCTTTGACAAACCTGACAAAAACAAGAAATGGGGGAAGGATTCCCTATTTAATAAATGGTGCTGGGAAAACTGGCTGGCCATATGTGGAAAGCTGAAACTGGATCCCTTCCTTACACCTTATACAAAAATCAATTCAAGGTGGATTAAAGCCTTAAATGTTAGACCTAAACCATAAAAATCCTAGAAGAAAACCTAGGCAATACCATTCAGAACATAGGCATGGGCAACAACTTCATGATTAAAACACCAAAAGCAATGTCAACAAAAGTGAAAATTGACAAATAGGATCTAATTAAGCTAAACAGCTTCTGCACAGTAAAAGAAACTACCATCAGAGTGAACAGGCAACTTACAGAATGGGAGAAAATTTTTACAATCTACCCATCTGACAAAGGGCTAATATCCAGAATCTACAAAAAACTTAAACAAATTTACAAGAAAAAATCAAACAACCCCATCAAAAAGTGGGCAAAGGATATGAACAGACACTTCTCAAAAGAAGACATTTATGCAGCCAACAGACACATGAAAAAATGCTTATCACTGACCATCAGAGAAATGCAAATCAAAACCACAATGAGATATCATCTCACACCAGTTAGAATGGCAATCATCAAAAAGTCAGGAAACAACAGGTGCTGGAGAGGATGTGGAGAAATAGGAATGCTTTATTTTTTATTTTATTTTATTTTATTTTTGAGACAGAATCTTGCTCTGTCACCCAGGCTGGAGTGCAGTGGCGTGATCTCAGCTCACTGCAAGCTCCACCTCCCAGGTTCACGCCATTCTCCAGTCTCAGCCTCCTGAGTAGCTGGGACTACAGGCGCCTGCCACCATGCCCGGCTAATTTTTTTGTATTTTTAGTAGAGACAGGGTTTCACCATGTTAGCCAGGATGGTCTCAATCTCCTGACCTCGTGATCTGCCCACCTCGGCCTTCCAAAGTGCTGGGAATAATCCCACAGATTATAGACGTGAGCCACTGCACCCAGCCGAAATAGGAACGCTTTTACACTGTTGGTGGGACTGTAAACTAGTTCAACCATCGTGGAAGACAGTGTAGTGATTCCTCAAGGATCTAGAACTAGAAATACCATTTGACCCAGTCATCCCATTAGTGGGCATATACCCAAAGGATTATAAATAATGCTGCTATAAAGACACGTACACACGTATGTTTATTTCGGCACTATTCCCAATAGCAAAGACTTGGAACCAACTCAAATGTCCATCATTGAAAGACTGGATTAAGAAAATGTGGCACATATACACCATGGAATACTATGCAGCAATAAAAAAGGATGATTTCATGTCCTTTGTAGGGACGTGGATGAAGCCGGAAACCATCATTCTGAGCAAACTATCGCAAGGACAGAAAACCAAACACCGCATGTTCTTACTCATAAGTGGAAATTGAACAGTGAGAACACTTGGACACATGGTGGGGAACACCACACACTGGGGCCATCGTGGAGAGAGGGAAGGTGAGAAGGATAGCATTAGGAGATATACCTAATGTAAATGATGAGTTAACGGGTGCAGCACACCAACATGGCTGCACAGTCTGCACATGTCCCCTAGAACTTAAAGTATAATAATAAAAAATAAACAAATAAATAAAATTTAAAATTTTAAAAAATGGCTCCTGGAGCAGAAGTGATGAGCATGCATTTGCCTCTAAACCTAAATGTTTGATAAATTATCTTTCACTGAATTTTAATTTCTAAATTAAATGTAAAGAAAAATATTGTTGAGGATCATTTCCATACTGACCTGTGTGATACATGTGATGGCTTATCACTATCACTTTTTCCTGAAAGCGCTAATTAAGGATCGTGATAGATAGAGAAAAAAAATCACTATAGTCCTTGTAGTCTAAAGTGGACAAATGACATACACAGAAATCATACACATCTTTTCCAATGGTGGTGACTAGGGTAGACTGAAAATGGACTTTGGATATGTATTGTTCAAGATTCTCCTGCTTGCAACTTTATATATGTATTGGTCAAGATTCTCCTGCTTGCAGCCATAAGGATGCCCTTTACGGTGAGGAATGTTTGACTAAGGTCTTTCCTTTTGGCTTAAGTAGCTGGGAATGTTTTGAAGCCAGCACACGGTATTGGGAGCTCAAGGACCATTGCTACCATCAGTCCACACTTCCACTCTTCTCTCATTTCTGTTTGTCAGCACTAGGAAACTTGAACAGCCTAAAGTAGGGTTCCTCAAATCAGTACTATTGAAATGTGAGGTTAGATAATTATTTGTTGTTAGGGCAACTGTCTCGTGCACTTTAGGATGCTTAGCATCTTCCCTGGCCTCTATCCCCTAGATAACAGTAGCACCTTGCTCTCAAGTTTTGAAAAACACAGGTGTCTCCAGAGGTTGCTACATGTCCCCTCAGGGAAAAAGTCGCTCCCAGTTGAGAACCACTGGCCTAGAGAATAATAACACAGTTTGCATAAATTCAAATTATATCACTTTCTATCAATGTAACATTGAGCAAGTGACCTTACCTCTTTGTGCCTGAATTTCCTCGTCTCTCTAATAATAATTATAACATTATATACAAGATAAGGGTATTGTGAGGTTCAAGTGAGAAAATACAAACAAAACTCTTAGAATAGTAATTTCACACAGTTAGCCTTCAATTAATGTTAGCTCTTAATACAAAAGCAAGGTTCTCTTCAGATGGTAACGAAATAGCTTCTGGTAGAACCAGATTCAACAGAAGTAGCTTAATAACTCTAGAGGAATCAGCAGCTTTTTTTTTCTCCCAGTGTATCAGCTAGTCCAGCTTGAGTCATATGACTCTGTCTTGGACAAAACACAGTGGCCTTTACTGTACACAGTGGTGTACTTTAAATGGCTAGGCTTGGGTCATACTCCAATCCTATCACTAAATGGAAGAGACTACTCAAAGAAGAGAGTTAGAAAAGTATGATGGCAAACAAAATACACAGTTACCATAGTTCACTGCAGGGTATAAAATATTGTGCAAGTAGATTGCCTACTGTGTTAGTCCATTTTGCATTGACTAGGTAAGAAATGAGCATAATATGTATATATACACATAATATATATATTATGTACATACATAAGACTAGGTAATTTATACAGAGACTAGGTAATTTATACAGGAAATGAATGCTAACTGTGTGCAAGTACTGTTCTAAGATTTTTGTTTGTATTTTCTGTATATACATATTTTCTGTAGATGTAATTTATACAGAAAAGAGGTTTATTTTGGCTCATGTTTCTGCAGGCTGTATAAGAAGCATGGTACCAACCTCTGCTTCTGGTGAGGCCTCAGGAAGCTTACAATCAGAGCAGAAGACAAAAGGGGAGTCAGCATATCACATGGAAAGACAGAGAGCAAGAGAGAGAAGTGGGAGATCCCCAACTCTATTTAACAACGAAATCTCTTGTGAACTCATTACGACAGGAAGAGCACCGAGCCATTCATAAAGGATCCACCCCCGTGACCCAAATACCTCCCACTACGCTCTACCTTCAACACTGGGGATGTCATTTCAACATGAGATCTGGAGGAGACAAATATTCAAACTGTGTCACTTACCATGGCAATTGACTCATGGGTCATGGAAACCCAACCCCATTCAGGTCTGGGTGAATCTTCTACAGCACAGATCGGTAAATTATCAGACCAGACAATGTCAAGGTATGGCAGGTAAGTGTCCATTTGAATATGTGTCAGGTGCAGACTTGCTATCCCAAAACCACAGGCAGTGCAGACTGGTTGGAACAGAAGGAAAGATATGGTGCTTCTTTACCAGTTTTGCAATGGGAAAGACAAAGCTTCAAACTAATGATCCAAAGGTTCTGTTCATTGAGTTATTCCCAGATGATAGATGCTTTACATGTGTTATCTCAAATAATACAACATCTCTACATGGAAATTGAAGTTGTTCCCATTTTTAAAATGAAGAGACTAAATCTTCTCTAGTAAGGGTAAGTAAATTCAGAGAAGGTTCACAGTCAGTACAAGATGGAGCCAGAATTCAAACCCAAGCCTGCCTGATTCCACGGCCCATACTCTTTATCCACACCACGCTATCTTAGGGTCTGACTGAGAATTCAGGAAAGTTAAGTTGCCAGACATCTTTTGGGGTACATACTAAAGAAGATGGGACATTAATTAGGTCTTTTCTGTTTGGCAAATGAGCCCAACAAGTACTGCTGTGTGAACTCCCCAAATTTCACATATTGGAGAGTGGAGGACCAGGTATAGAAGAGACCTCCCTGCCAGAAGTTTACTTCTCTTGCCTTATAGGTGTCTTTACTATTTGCATGTTCAAATCCTGCCCATTGTTTAACGCCTAGCTCAAATGTTGCCTCTATTCAGGGGTAGACTGAAACAAATGGACACCATAACCAGCTAATAATTTAGTGCTTTTTCAAATACCAAATTTTAAGTAATGAAATTTGTTTGTCTTTTTCTGCACATTTGTAAGATGGATTGAATGTGACACAACATTTCAACTTCATTGGAATTGCATCTTACGTTGCAGCACCTTTCCTCTGCTGTTTGTATTAATAAACAGCTAGCACTAGCTATTCATACTGGTAAAGTGTTTGTCCAGGTAAATTGTATAACCACCTATTGTTCTATTATGGAATTTCAGCTTCCAATGACTATGATGTCCAAAAGCTGCTCTTGGAATTGGAGGCAAACCTGGGTTATACCTCCCAATTTGCAAAAATCTTCTAGTAAAGTTGGAATAACAATGTTACTTTCCATACCATAGTGATGCTTTACTTTGTAGTAGTTGGGCCAATTTACAGTGTGAAAGTCTGCAAGGAGTTTCCTGCAGTGCCAACTGGTACTATCTTTCTGATTTAGAGCATGCTTTGTAGATTGGTCTGCCCATGACTATCCAGTGCCACCCTTTATCTAGTTCTGCCTCACCCCACCAATTGCCAAAGGCAGAGATGATCTCTTCTTTCTCTGTTTCTTGGTTACCCAGTATGCTGTGCCTCAGTTTATCTTTTCCTGTTATCAACAGCCACTAGCTCCTCACACTTTAGCATCTGTCACTGTAACTTGATTGCCAGCCTCATACCTTGGCCTTTTATTTCTATTTTTCATGGTACATAGATAACTGTGAATATTTGTCAGTTTCATTTTTTATCATAATTAATTTGGACATTTTATGTATAAAAAACAGAATTTAAGTTTATTCCTGTTGAGTATTTTGCAATATGCAATTTTTTTTTAACAGAACAACTAAAAAGAAACTGAGAATGCCTATTTCAGCACAAAGCTGAAGTTTAGCCACAGGCATGAACTGGTATGGGGGGATATTTGCAGTGGTTCTGTTTTTGTTCACGTTATTTTTTGAGAAAATAAAATCCCCATATTTATTAACATCAGATTAAGCTACTTCGACTGCTCATGTCCCCTGACCAATTTGCCAGGGCCTGCTTTGCTGTTGGCTGTGTGCAAGTCCAGGCTATGGGCTTGGTCACTGTACTGTCTTTTTCTTTGGCCTGCTCTTCCCGCTGGCATGCAATGGGAAGCTAGCTCAGATTCCCAAAGTCTAGCCAAGAGTGGAGTGGTGGTGGCCATCATAAATCGAATAACAGCTAATTCTCTGTACCATTCCATCTTCATTATGCAAACAGTTCCAATCTTAACTGCAGGCCCCCAGCCCACTCTGAATGTAGATCACCCATGTCATATGATTTTCCTAAAAAGAGAAATTACACAGAGATGGCAGGTGAGGATATGCAGAAATACCTCTTGCCTTTGGTGGGCGTGGGTGATGTCTGTTGCTTGCGTAACTCGTGACATCTCTTGGCTTTATCAGGACTGTGTAACTCCCCCTGGAAACCTACCTTTACCTTAAATCTGATTCTCCTTCCATCCCCCATAGATAGATGACCCATCTCCAGGCTCTGTTGAAGGCTACCTATCTATTGGCACAGGTGGTGTTAGCACAATCCAACTGAATCTCAACTCAACTGCCTTTGAAATCCCTTCCAAAGAGGATAAAGGAACTTTTGGATCTCTGCGATGACATGCAGAATATAAGAGTGAGTAGAGTGGATAGATGCCTTACAATAAGTATCAGTGAAGGAGCTTTCCTTGTAATGACCATTCACTTCCATTTGTGAAAGATGAGTTGAAGGACTTCTCTCTGCCTAACCCGGCCAGGCAACCAAATTTACTTTCATAAAGTTGCAACAAAGGTTGGTAAAGTAGGGTTAGGAAGGAAGGATGTAGGTGGAAGAGAAAAGCAGCCAAGAGGCAGTCTATTCTAGAGTCCCAACTGGGAATCTGGGCAATATTTCCTCTTACTTAACAATAATCCCTATACTACTGTACACATCTGCCTTCTCCAAACTGCAGTCCAAACAAGAGCCATCTTGGCCCTTTACATCTAACAGCTTTCTTTTCCCCCACATTTCAATCTCCCTCTTTCCACCATTATCCAGAGGTAGAAAGATTTGGCTCCCTGACCCCAGTCTCAATCCTTCCTCTTCTGTCTGCATTCCCTTAGCTTAAACTAGTGTGGTAGAATCTTCTTAATCTGGCTTCAATCTCATGTCTTGCTAGAAAGTCAAGAAATCTCTACTTCCTGCCTTGGGGCACTACACCACAGGGCACAGTCTGAGGGGAAAAAAAAGGCTGTAAGGGCAAAACATTTTCAAGGTGGAAATTAAAATATATGAGGATATCTGCAAAAATATTTCCTCTATTACAGACTAATTTCAGATCACTTAGCTGGCGGCATGCTTTGGTCCAAACTGGCTCAGGAACTGGTTACAATGGAGCCTCTCCATAGAATGCATCAGTTCTCTCCTGGGATAGGGCTAGAGAAGGCCATAAGTGGCCAAGGCACAGTATGATTTTAAAAACACCAGTATTTCCGGACATTATTTGGAAGAGGCTCAGGATTAATCATTTCATATAATTATTTCTTTTCATTCATATTATAACCCTGTGAAGTGAGTTCAGTTGTTAATTCCAATTGTAAAGATAGGTTAAGAAACTTGCTCAGGGTTCCAGGGCCATAAAATGAGAGAGCATAACTCTAATACCTGTTCACTCAACCACTCAATTTCACTTCCTTTCAGGAATGCAGGAAGATCTCATGGTAAGGGTGGGAAAGAACAAAAAACTCACATACACTGAGTATCTATGTGCCAAGTCCTATTTAAACAGTCATTTCATGTAAGTCTCAAAATCCAGGGAGGTAAGTGTTTCTATTAACCCCTTTTACAGATAAGGAAAGTAAAGACCAGTGAAATTAAGAAACTTATTCAAGGTCATACAACTGAAAACTGTAGGACTGGTGTTGAACTTGCACTATTTGCAGAAGGTCTACATTTTCGCTACTATTGCATGCAGCTTTTGGAAGACAAAACATTGCACCACCATATATTACAATATGGAGGCTAAGTCATACCATCCAAGTACAGAGTAGTGTGTATGGCACTGTTTGTTCCACCCAAAGAATGGCTTTTCATACGTGAAGGAAAATAGACTCTGTGAGATCTCTTAACTTGGGAGTTCTTAACTTTGCTACAGTCTTTGGTTGTTGTCCTGAAGTCCAAGAAAATATACATATTATGTATATAGATATTATATACACATATATAATATATACTTATTATGCCCAAGTCATATATGATCTGTGGCTCATAGCTAGTTAAAAAAAAAAAAAGTCACTATTTTCAGAGTGAGTAGGACAAGAAGCAGAGTGTACTGACTGAATGCTTTACATAAAATAGAGAAAAAAAGAACAAAAGAGTTGCTACTCCCTTGTTTTATACAAATATAACCACCAAAAAGAGCCCAACCATAAAGGGTTTGGACTACACAGAAAGACATGGAAATACTGCTCCAGTGTGTGCCAAGGATCTGTGCCCAGGCAAAGGGAAACTGAAGTGTTGCAACTGGTTTTGTGGGCCACAGGCTGGGTGAAAATTGCTCTTACATGTATGTGCGTTGGCCTGGCTGTGCAAAAGAAAGATGCCCTTTACTTTCCTATGCCTGTTCTGAGAAAACAGCTCCAACTTATGTTACATTCATGTGTATAAGTGTTGGTTCCTTGGGAACAGTATAAGCATCATGAGAGCAGGATATTTTAATTCTTGTAGAAGTACCAGGTGAGCAGATAGATGCCTTTCAATAAGCATCGGTGAAGCTCTCCCTGCAATGGCCATTCACTATCATTCCCCTCTAGCAACTAAAGAGATGTGTAGTACAAGGAAGGTAATTTTTTAATTCAGTGAATAGCCACAGAAACTCAGCCATAAGTTATGAATGTGTCCTTCCTTCAAAGGTTCCTCCAATGTTTCTCTTGCAATCACTTTCATATCGTCTTCTTCATCCTCTTCTTAACAAACCATCACCCTTTTCCTCTACATTTTACCTTATTACCCTTAAACAAAAGAGTTATAGAATGTGTGCTCTCCCCTATATGTAGCCCATCCCCCAGCTCCCTGTAAAGCCTGGAGCTACCTCTCTGTACTCTGGCTTAAGTATTTTTGTCCAGTAAGTGTTGAGGAAATCAAATGGTCCTGATATAGCTATATGACTGCTCTCCATTATACATGAACCAGGAAATAGGGAAGGAAGATAGAAAAAGTGTGGTGGGGGTTGGGCCTGGTGGCTTACGCCTGTAATCTCAGCACTTTGGGAGGCCAAGGCTGGCAGACCACTTGAGGTCAGGAATTCAAGACCATCATGGGCAACATGGTGAAACCCTGTCTCTACAAAAATTAAAAATAAAAATATCCAGGCATGGTGGTGTGTGCCTGTAGTCCCAGCTACTTGGGAGACTGAGATGGGAAGATCACCTATGCCTGGGAAGCCAAGGCTGCAGTGAGCCGAGATCACACCACTGAATACAGTCTGGGTGTCAGAGTAAAACCTTGTCTCGAAAAAAAAAAAAAAGAAGAAGAAAAGAAAGAAAAGGAAAAGACAAGAAAAGAAGAAAAAAGCAGTGGGGAAAAAGAGGTGAGAGGATAAGAAACAGTTAAAACAATAATTAGGGTTTGGGAAATACAGACGTTACTAAAAGCTGAAGAAAAACAAAGTATTCTAACCCTTAAAATGATGGACAGAATATAGAAGAGTGTTGCAGTTTATGAAAACACAAAAAAAATTTCAGTACAACATCCAGGAGATAGGGTAGGGAGAGACAAATATAATACTATACTGTAATGTTATTCTTTCAAATACTAAGAAAAAAAAATAGCATGATATGATCAGAGAGAATAGATTAAGTTTGAAGACAGCAGACTGGGACTGAGTTACTGGGAAATTAAAATAATTTAGGAGAAAGGAACCAAGTCCCTCTTGCTGTCTAATATGGTTTGGCTCTGTGTCCCCGCCCAAATCTCACCTTGAATTGTAATAATCCCCACATATCACGGGAGGGACCCAGTGAGAAGTAGTTAAATCATGGGGGCAGGTTTTTCCCACGCTGTTCTCATGATAGTGAATAAGTCTCATGAGATGCGACGGTTTTATAAAGGGAGTTCCCCTGTGCATGCTCTCTTGCCTGTATGTTGTGGCTTTGCTCCTCCTTCACCTTCTGCCATCATTGTGAGGTCTCCCAGCATTGTGGAACTGTGAGTCAATGAAACCTCTTTCCTTTATAAATAATCCAGTCTTGGGTATGTCTTTATTAATAGCTGGAGAACAGACTAATAAACTGATCAACTTCCTATGACCATTTCTTGCTTCCTGAATCTGTTGCATTTCTCTTTCCATGTCTGACTTAGTGACACACCAATGTCATGAGGCTCTGCATTTGGAGTCCTTGTGCCACATCCCAGGAAGTATGCTTAGGGTACCCTGATCACAGTGCTTCTAAGATCCCCCATTCAGCCCTGCCTCTTTTATAGGAATCAGGCCACAAGTACATGAAGCATAGATTTAAATATTTAAATTATATCAAGCTAACAAAATATTGTAATAAGTACTTTATCTCTTTTTTGTTAAGATTTGTTTTTAATAACCTGGAAATTTAGGCTCAAAATTAAAATTTTTGGATTCTTTGTAATTCCTCTCTGGAACTTGGAGATCCAGGGAAGGCTGTTCTTCAGTCCCCAAATCCTGCCTCATGACACAACACCCTCGCTTTCCATACAGACTGCATGTCACACCAGACTTATGAAGACTCTCCTCTCTGCACATCCAAACTTCTTTGCATCTTACCCCTGCAAACAGCCACTGTTGGCTCAACTTAACCACTCCAGAAGTCTAGATGTGCACTTACCACCGGTGTAGTCTGCCCACGGGAAGGAGCGGTAAGGGGAATGGTCTATGCTGGCCTTGGAAGCGGGTTCAGGGTATGTGAAACATGGTCTGGAAGTGAGAGCATTTGCTTGAACCCACTCCTGTAGCCCGGCAAAGGCAGGGCAGAGGGCAGAGGGCTGCCTTCTAAAACATATCTGAGGCCTTTCTTGTCTCCTGGTTTAAAGGGGAGCACTGCTCCTATAGTCATTAATAAATGTTTTCCAGGCACTGAGCTGTGGACACCATCATGCTAGGATGAAAAACATGAATAGCAGTGCAAGGGAGACACAAAGTGGGGCAATTGACTCTCATACCTCACAAATCTCTACCCCTCCCAGGTTCTTTGTCTCAATAAATGGCACCACCATGGAGACCCATGACCATCAGAACCTGGGAATCACTCTAAGCTTCTACTCCTTTGCCACTATATGGTGATCCATCATTCCATCCCCCAAATGCCTCTTCACCTAGATTGTTGAGTGTGATCTGTGTTAGAACATTTTTTTCATTATTATAAAGGAATACCTGAGAGTGCATAATTTATTAACAAAAGATGGCTCTGCAGGCTTAACAGGAACTGTGGTGCCAACATCTGCCTCTGGTGTGGGCTTCAGAAAGCTTACAATCACGGTGGAAGGCAAAGGGGAGGCAGCATGTCACATGGCCAGAGCTGGAGCAAGATAGTGATGGTGGGAGGTGCCACGCTCTTTTAAACAACCAGATCTCATGTGAACTGACTGAGCAAGAACTCACTCATCACCCAGAGGATGGAGCTAAACCAATTCTGAGGGATCTGTCCCATGATCAAACAACCTCCCACCAGGCTCCATCTTCAAATCTGGGCATGACATTTCAACATGAGACTGGGAGGGGACAAACATACAAACCATATGATGATACTATGCAGCTGATGTATGAGCCACAGTTTGTGGAGTAACTGAGCATTGTGGAAGCTCAGAGAAAGGGCCCATCCTGTCAGGCTGATGTAGTGAGGGGGAAAGGTGGGACTAACACATGTGATTTATAATGTTACTTGTAGTAATCTTGTACACTTTCATGTGGAAGTGATTGAATCATGAAGCTAGAATTAGTCTTGGATAAGAGAGGAGTAGTAAGGCCATCTGAACCTGTAAGAGAGAAAAGGGAATCAGGCCTTCATATCTTATTTATTTTTAGGGTAGCTCACCCCTAACTTTAACCTGAGCCAACTCATCAATGGAAACACACAAGTATACTTTCATAAAGGCATTTTTAAAAATCCTACTTTACATTTCTTCCTTTGTATTTACATTCCTCCAAACCCTTAACTGGTTGGCCTATTGGGTTATCTTCAAGACTCTCTCACCTTGCAGGGCCCTTTAGGAATCCCTTTACAGCAGTGCCTGCAGCTTTAAAAAGGCAACTCTGAGCAAACCTGGAGGAGCAGGCTTCTGGCTTGGCTACAGAGATGTGAGAACCTGAGTGTGATGTCAATCTAGCACATGGACAATTTTAAGTCAACCCTGATGTGTATTCAGCTGCCTAGCTCTAAATAGAAGTCTTGTGAGCAACACAGAACCTCAGCTGTTTTATAACCATCCTCCCAAACTTCAAAGCGCTTGGCCCAGCTCAGCCAATGGAATCTGGTATATATTTTTTATTTTTATTGTATACTCCTCATGTCCATGCAATTGGAATAAACTGTAAATTAGGTGTTATAGCACTGTAGTTTGGTTAGATGCGATGGTTTAGAAATGTAGCTTTAGTTTGTTATAATAGCTGCTTTGCTTTGTTGTGACAGTAGCAATAAAATAAAGTTACTACAATGTAAAATGTGGTAACCAACCCAAACTACTGAAACAAAGCTACAAATCAGAGATGGCCCAACTCTGAGAACTTTATGTGCAGAAGCAACAATGCATTTCCATCTCTGAACACGTAACACAGGGAACCCTGGCACAGCCATCAGTATTATCTGGGTTCAGATATTTACCTTGGGTTAAAACATGTTCCCCTAAGCCATGTGGGGTGAAAATCCTGTTGGAATACAGAAATACTCCATTCCATTTACATCACATGGAGGGGAGACTCTGTGGAGCCTAGGCTGGTGTTCAGGTATACCTGGGCATGTGTGAAGAACTAGTATGTTGGTCAGGGCCTCAAGAAACTGATTTCTGAAAAAAGTTGGCTGAGAAAGTGGCTCTTTTGCTTTTGTCGTTTCTTGGTTTTGTTCATTTGGTTCTTAGTTTTTGGGGGGTGTGTGTGTGTGTGTGTGTGTTGTTTGTTTGTTTGTTTTTGACAGATGCCTGAGAAGAAAGTCTGAAATTGAGTGGAAATCATGGGACTTTTCTCAATTTTGGTTTGATTTTTTGCTCTATGGACATATACCTGAACCTTGCAGAGGGGACTGTAGGCAGAGGTTAAATGGTTTTTTTTTTTTTTAAAGGAACCATAAGTGAATGAGCTGCTACATAACGGTTTTAGTGCCCTGGTAATAAAATGTGCCATGGTGAAGGAGAGAGGCGTTTTTACTTTAGGGGCTTCCAAGTGCTGAAGGCAGTAGGGAACGTGACACTATGCTAACTCCTGACAGGTTGGTAGCTTTGGAAGCAGCAAGAGAGGGGCAGGGCCCATGTCACTAGCCTTGGCTTTTTCATAAATCCTGGTAGCAGCTACAGCAGCAAATCACCTCCACGAGGGGCTTTAAGTTGAGTCAACATCAACATGAATAGTAAGAGATGATCCATGAACTCATGTCAAACAGCCCAGAAATGCCGGGTGAGGGCTGGGGAAAGAGAGACATATGTGGGTCTTACAAAGTGCTTAATTCCCAAAGGTATATGCAGATGCTGGCAAACACTAGTGAAATTTAGGCCAATTAGTGACTCTAGATATATAATAATCGTGCAAACTATACAACCTATTAATGTGACCTCCTTTGTACCCAGAAGCTGACAAGGTTAGGAATACATGGGTTACAAATGGCAAAAACTTTGGTTTGATACTAACAGCTAACATTTATTGAGTATTTATCATGTACTACAGATTGTCTTTAGCATTTTTCATGTATTACTCAGTTAAACCACAACCTATGAAGCAAGTGCCATTATTTTCCCCATTTCTCAGATGAAAGATTTGCAGCACATTAGTCTTATCCACGATCATAATGAGTTAGTGACCAGAGCTGGGAACTAAACTTATAGAATCTGCCCCCCAGCTGTGTTCATGGCCATTATGTGATCTCCTTACACGCTGCTGAGAACCACTTTTTGTGTAGCATTCCAGAGTGATATTTCCCAACTAGGCAATTTTCCTGGGCCCTGAGATTTCCACTAACACATCTATATTATTACATTTATGTAGATGTGTAATAATCATGCAAAATATAAACACTGTTCACCTTTTAAATATACCCATATTATAAAAAACTTTTCTGAGCCAAATTTCTGAGTTTGGTCCAAAAAGGCAAATATTCTAAGAAATACTAACTAGAGCCCAAAGGACAGAAATGTTACATTTTGAGTACAGTGACCCATTGTGAAGCCACTCAGTTCTCTTAGAATTTCTTTAAACGCAGGCTAAATGGGCCTTCCCAAATGGGCTTGAAAATAACTTTTGAATGCTCTAATCCTTATATGTGCCAAGGTACATGTGACTGGATACATAACATTCAGGGGGCCAGAGAAGGGGGCTCAACTTTGTTTATAGACTTTCTGATTTTTTGTTGTTGTTGTTGGTTGGTTAAAAAGCTGACAGACTGTATTACAGCTAACATTCCCATATTGATTATACCATTTCTGAGGCTGGCCTCTCTGTGACAAGAGCAGCATAATTAGTTTTTTCCTTGTTAAATATTTGTAAATCATTTGTACTTTTATGGGGTACATAACCTGGCTGTTACCCTTCAAATAATCTTCGTGTAACTTGTTTAAACAGGAAATATCTCCTGGAGTGCAGTGTCACTTCTGTCTTTCAATGAGACTACAACATAAGGACTTCTCTTGCTAGCAAAATGCAAAAGGGCACCCATGCCATGGTTACATAAAATGTGTCTGTAGGAGGCTCCATCCCTGCAGACTCAAGAACAGCCACTTCTGCCCAGCTGCTCTGTTTATACCACTAGGGAGCAACTAGATTGGAGAAAAATGTTTGAATTGTTTGTTTTGCTTTTTGTTTATATTTATTTATTTTAATCTACTGGAAACCACAATTGTCGATCTCATGATCATTAAAAAGCACTGATTTGGGGTTCACAAGAAAACAAAATGATTAAGACTACTTACAATTACATCATCGTATAGTGTGAGGTGCAACTTCTGAAATATAACTCTGTCTTTGTTGTGCCCATTGAGAGTTGCTACCTCAAAAACAGGCAGCATGAGAGGTAGTACAAATGTTCCAACAATGCTACAATTTCTCAAAGAGTTCTTGGAAATCCTCTTTGAAATGAACTTTCCAGTCTAAGAGCACACTTCTTTATATTCCTTTAATTATGATAAACCCTCTTTACTTAAATTTTAAAGTTGGAGTGAATTTTTTGAGCAAAGGTTGTAATTACTTGAATATAAATCTGATAAATAAGTTGCATCAAAAAAGAGACTCTGTTTATGTTGATCCCAAATAGAAAGATGTAAATCTAAAGTGATAGGAAGGATTGTGTCTACTGATTATAAACAACCCAAAGGTCCATGATACTAAGAGCAGTATCTCTGCAATGGGCACAAGCCTTTGACCCATTTCAGTGAGTTTTTTTTAAAAATTGCAAGAATGCACAATAGTTTACAAAATCTTAAAGCAGAAAATAAGTTGAGCCCTGTGAGAGACCACAGCCATGAATTACAAAGCCATAAGAAAGGAAATTATCTTACTCAGTCCACTTTGTGTTGCTATAACAGAATGCCACAGACTAGGTAATTTACAATAAACAGAAATTTACTGGTTCAGAGTTCTGGAGGCTGATGAATCCAATATCCAGGACCTTGCATCTGATTAGGGCCTTTTTGCAGCATTATCCCACAGTGGAAGGCAAGAGGGTGAGAGAAGAGTGAACTTGCCCTTTTGTAATGGCCCCAGTCCCACTCAGAGTGTGGAGCCCTCATCACCTAATACCTCTTAGAGGTCCTACCTCCTAATACTGTTACAATGGCAATTAAATTTCAACATGAGTTTTGGAAGGGACAACCATTCAATCATAGCAGAAAGCAACTGTTGCTTGCTTTTACTGAGACCACTGGAGCCCATCAATGCATTTCATGGCACCACTTCTCAATCTACCTCTGTAGATCAGCTGGCCACTTCGACAAGAGCTCAGTTCCAAGAACTTGCTGAGGCTGAGCTGGGATTAGAAGACCTAAACTATCAAAAAAGAGAAACTACTGGGTTCATCAGAGCATGCTGTGGGGTGTGAGGGATAGAGTGTCAGGTGGAGAATGCAGACACAAGGCAAGAGGAAGTAGAGGAAGCTAGGTATTTGTGCCTGGCCGGAGAGAAAGCTGAAGACAGAAGGCTTCTATCTGGTCACCTATGGATACCTAAGATGGATTGCATTTGAACTAGAATCTAGTATTTTAAGGTCTTTGAAGAAGAGACACATTTAGGCCAGATTTGTGATGCTTTGATCAGAGATGGTGGCTAGAGAGATGCCAGTTCACTGACACATCTTCCCTGTGGATAAAGACAGGCTTGCAGGTAGACAATGAGTCATTTGCTTGCTGTTCAGTCCCTAACTCATCATTTACTATGAAAATACGGAAGTTTTGGAATCTTAATGGAGAAGAAAAGAGAATTCATAAAACTTGGTTCATGCTATCTAGTGCCTTCAATCTTTTTTGCATCCCAGGCAAATGAGTGTGTGGCAATCTATATTAATCATTATTACAGTTGCATCAAATGATTTTCTTTGTACACATACATTAGGATAATAAAACTCTTGCTTTTATATATATTTTATAGTATTCCAAAATGTTTTAAACTGTTTTATTTGATGTAATAAGCCTGTAAGACAGAGCAGTATTAGGTTGAATCATATAAAATTGCTAATTTTGTTGATCAAAAGTGGCTTAATCAAGGGACAATTTTATACAGTTAATATTAGTATAATCATTTAACACATGAATCAACTCATGTATAGAAGTGTTAAGCAACCAGCTTGGACTTACTTGGCTCCTAAGTTCTGGAGATGGAGCTAGAATCTATATCTTCTCATTGCTGAGATATTTCCACTATAATAGATTGTATAAGAAAAGAGTATGCCCATATGTAATACAAACCAAAATTAAGCATTTTGTCTATGTTTGTTTTGTGATAAATTTACTACAGATAAAGATAATGAGGAAAACTTCACGAAATCTGCTTTAAGTGTTCTTCATTAATTTTTTGCACCCTTTTGCATTTTTTTCCGAATTAGCAAAGTGCAAAGAATCAAGTCATTTATGCTGTGAAAAGATTACATATTTAGTTTTTCAAATTAGTTGGCTGTGAGTAAATTATTTTGTACCTCTATTATTTAGGGTACAGGGAGCTGAGGGGAAAAAAAGCATTATGTTTGATTAAGTGAAGAAAAATCAGAATTATTAGTCATGAAAAAATTAGCTATTTCTTTACCTCTATTTACTTTTCTTTCTTAAAGAAGAAAGTGAGTCAAAGTCTCTCCATTTTGAGAAAGAAGGAATTTTAAATGAGGGTGCCAACCTTTTGTTTCTGATACAGTCTTTGTAAATCATATCTGAATTAGAATTCATATCAATAACCCAATGTCTCTTCTGGTTATACTAAGGTTTCTTGGGCATGAGTAAATCATATATAACTTGTTAGCCTTTTAAAAAATGCTACAAGGGATTCAAACATATTATTATATATGTGATGTTTTTTCAAGAATTAGCAAATGGCTATCAAACATGGAAATACAGTTTAACAACTTAAACTAAAAGAAAGATACATCATTAATTTAAATTCAATTAGCTGGCTGCAACCCAGCCAGCAGCACTAGTTAAGTGCCTCAAGTGTGTGATGTGGGAATTCCACTGGTCCAGTGAGCCCCTTGTTTCCACCGGCCTCTCAACAGTTGCTTTGCTGCCCTAAAAGATAGATTATTTCTTCCCACACTACACTCATGGCTTCTCAGGGCACGGGGAAGATGGCACCGATTTGTTTACCCATGAATGCTTTTGTGAGAGGAGAGAGGCCTCTGTGCTTCAATATTTTCCCCCTGGACAGAAACTTGGAGTGGAGGAGGGAGGAAATGTCTCTGTCATTTTATTGTTTTTAGCTTCCCGGTTATTTAAGAAGATTCTTCTTCTGCCTTCCAAGCTTCAAACCTAAGAACAAAAAAGCAATTTTTCCACAATATTATTCATTGTTATTTCCAAACAAAAAATAGATTATTAAAGCAACTCAGGATGGAAAGACATCTCCAGAAATGGTGCCTGATTCAATGGATATTTTACCTGATACCTAGTAGGTTTGACAGTTAGTAGGGGAAGCCTCAAGGGAGAGAAACAGACAAATAAAATTATCTCTATATATGCCTCTTCTGTATCACTGAGATTCCCTACGCACTAATTTTACATTATTTGTATATGACTACAATGTTGTCCATGCTGAGTCAAAACAATACATCTAGAATAATCCTTTGCTAGGGCATATTTTCTTAATATTGCACTCTTCATTGATTATCATTTTGATGTGCATGATTCAATTTTGACTTGCAATAAAGTCATTTCTTAGCCTTGATTTCATGGACAAGGAATAAAGTATTAAAAGGTCAACAATTAGTAGCTGTGTCAGCAGCTGGTACTGCATATTAAGAGCCCAAAGCTACCAGAACCCCAAAACACAAGGGCTGAAAATGCGATGCATTTATTATTGCTCGCAAGTCTACAAGTCAGCTGGGTGGTTCTGGTCTTACACTTGTCAGCTATGGATTGTGTCATCAGCTCTGCTGGCCATGGCTGGGATTTCTCAGATATTGGGGGGTGAGCTAGGAGTTGGCTTGTATAGGATGGCCTCACTATTGTCTGATGGTTGGGATTCTTGAATGACTGGGTCGTTATTTCAGTATCCAGCCAGCTAGCTGTTATTCACATGGTGATGACAGGGGTCCAAGAGTTGAGTGAAAATGTTCGAGGTCTCTTGAGGTTTAGCCTCATATCTGGCACACCATGGCCTTTGCCGAATTCTATTAGCTGAAATAAATCACAACCTTAGCCCGGATCAAGAGTAGAGGAAGGTGGCTCCACCTTTTCATGGGAGGAGTCACAAAGTTACATTGCAAAGGGTGTAGATACCAAAATTTGTAAATTTTTGTGGCCATTTTAAAAATTACTTTCCTAAAGTAACCTTAATAGAGTATTGTCAAAGTATGTCTCACAAAACACTGGTTTTACATGCTATTATTTGATGGGATAAAAAACAATACCCATGCATTCATACAGAAAAGAAGGGTGGATTTCCATATTCAAATACAGTAGGAGACTCTGCATTTATGGGATTCCCTCCCTTGATGCCTCAAAATGAGCTAGTAGGAAGAGTGGCTCCAGCTCTCTCATCAGGGATGGCTACAACTCCCCAGAGGTATAGCAGCTCTCTCTGCTCTCAGCAACAGGAGCTGTGCTGAGACTCTATACCCAGAGGTCTGGGCTCCTCCAAGTCTCCAAGTGCTGGACAACTGATATTTCTAGCAATTCTCCCAATGGTTAGTGTCTAAGCTTAGACTCCTAGGTGCCTGAGCTCAGTTCTCTTCACTGAAGACTGTTCTCATACTTACAACATACAAAGAGAGAGCAACAGGGTTGTAGAACCCTTTACAGGAATACAACCCCTCTGTTTATCCAGCTATTCCCTGCTCCAGCGTACTTCTGTCACCATTCTGCTGGACTCTGAGAGAACAGAGGCCTGTGTACCTGCTGCAATCCTGCACCAAATGCTATTTGCTGTTGTTTGAATGTGGACCATTGCAAGAGAGGATCAAACAAAACTTACCAGAATTCCTTGATTCTGCTATGGGCTGAATGTGAACGTGTCCTCTCACACCAAATTCATATGTTGAAGCCCTAATCCCCAGTATCATAGTATTTCAAAGTGGGGTCTTTTGGAGGTAGTTAGGTGTGAGGGTGAACCCCTTGTGAATGTGATTAGTGCCCTTAGAAGAGAAGACGCAAGAGCTGTGCTTTCTCTCTTTACCAAGTGAGGATACAGCAAGGAGGCATCTATCCATCTGCAAACCAGGAAGAAGATCCCCACCAGAAACTAAATTAGCTGGCACTTTGATCTTGGACTTCCAGCCTTCAGAACTGTGAAGAATAAATTTCTGTTGTTTAAGTCACCTAGTCTATGGTATTTGTTATGGCAGCCTGAACAGATTAAAACAGATTATTTACTGTACATCATAGTGCCTTTGGTGATTGACTCTCAGACAGACAGAATACATAGTTTCCCAAGGTTTTTTGATCAAGGAATCCTTGTTCAAGGAGCATTTTGCAAAACTGCTATTACAGAGAATGCATATTAAAGGGAAAAAAAGTCTCATTTAAAGGACAAATTTCAGTAAAATAAATATATCAAAAATGCATATTCATATAAAACACTGATTATTTATTTTCCCCCATATGCTTATTGGACTTTCAGGCCCTTCTGAAGAAATTTTGACAGTCAAAATTAGCAACTAAACAGAAGCAACTGGAAAACAAAAGGTAAAAAATAAAGAAGAGCAAGGCTGAGAAAGAAAATCAGTTAAAAATGTCAGATAAAATAGCCCAGTGCCTGATACATTTTGGGCACCCCACGAAAGTGTGTTGAAACAGGATCTGAACACAAAATTTAATCTGAAGGAGTAAACGATGAAAAGTAGTAACTTATTAATCGTTCAATGAATCTTTATTATGCCTCTACTACATGTCAATCACATAGGTTACTGGAGGACTATAGCCAAAACCTGCTCACCACCTGTATTTACAAATAAAGTTTTATTGGAACACAATGACATTCATTCATTTATGTATTGTCTATGGGTGTTTTTGTGCTGTAACTGCAGATATGTGTACTTGCTACAGAGACCATATGGCATGCAGAATATAAAATATTTACTGTCTGATCCTCTATATAAAAAATTTGCTAACTGCTGATAGATTCTAGGCCCATTCTTAAACTGTTCCAGTACTGTATTCTTTCTCTTAGAGGATGCCTTATTTTTTTTTTCTTATAGTTTCAATTAGATCTATAGAAAAGACTCTGTAATCCCTATTCCCAGTCTTAGGCACTGAGGGTATTCCTAGAATTTTTCCATTTATCCTATGAAAGCGATTCCTTGTTGTGCCTATTCTACACATTACTCTACTGTGTAGGTTACTGTTGGCACATAGATTAGAGAGAAAGAAGAAATGTGACCATTTCTATTTGAGGTACATATGGAATACTTTAGTATTGCTGTAATGATATCTTGCTCTACTTTGGAAGCTCTCAAGCACTTTACCATAATTAGTTTATTTGCTCTAATATGCCAGGGAAATATAAAAGCAATCATTGACATTATCACTGTCCAGTTGTGAAAACATACAAAGGGGCTAAGCAACTTACCAAAGGGCTAGATTGCCAGACAGAGGACATTACTTCTAAATTTTAATACCGGGGCTGCTTCTTCATTATACCCCATATGTCTTAGTCACTTTGAACTGTTATAACAAAGTACTATGAACTGCATAGCTTATAGGCAACACAATTGTATTTCTCACAGTTCTGGAGTCTGGAAGTCCAAGATCAGAGTGCCAGCATGGTCAGGATCTAGTAAGGTCTCCAGTGAGGTCTCCCTTCTGGGTTTCAGACTGCCGTTATCTCATCGTATCCTTAAATGGCAGTAAGAGGGTGAGAGAACTCTTGGGAGTCTCTCCTATAAACTTACTAAACGCATTTATGAGGGCTTCACCCTCATGACCTAATCACCTCCCAAAGGTGCCACCTCTTAACACCATCACTTTGGGGGTTAAAATTTCAACATATGAATTTTGGGGAAACACAAATATTCTGTCCATTGCATGATGCAAAAGTGAGAAGTTCAGGCCTTGCTGCAACCCAGCATTATTTATTGAAATTAAGCTAGACTTTCATAAATGTTCTACTCCAAGCCCCGATTTCAGTTTAGCTACTTTGTGCCCACAAATGGTGTATGACAAGAGGCATATGCCATGCATAACACCATTATTATTAGGTGAAGGGAGGATGATGCAAAACCCAGTGTTATTTTTTCCCCCAAGAAATACCAAGATGCTCTCTCTACCTTTGTGCTTCTCTAAGCCTCTATCATGATTTGCTTCCTTGCTCCTGTTGCTCACTGCTAAGGTTGTTTTTGTCCCTGTGTGAAGGCAACAGTGGTAAATGCAATCAGCTCTGGCTGAGTGGACAGTATTATCTTCGATGAACGCACTTCCTTAAAAAAAAATGTGACTTCCCTCTTAAATGCAAATTCCCAGGAATGTAGAGAACTTTAGAAGTCTAAGAGTTTTATAAAAGAAATAGAAGCATGACAATTTTTCTCCTAGGAATGCTGGAGCTCAGCTGTTGTATAGCTCTGAAACTCAGCTCACTCACTCTGTCCTCCATGTGTTGTATTTCAATAAAAACTTAATAAACAGAATATTAAAGATTTGAAGAATTATACAAAGTATTACATTTCTAACCCTGCCATTTATTTTATTTTTATGAGATATCAGGACCAGTTTAATAAGTATAATAAACATAAACTCTGGCATTTATAACACTATTCACCAGATTAATACCAGATAATATTTTCTAGAATTGCTATTTTAATAGGAATAAATGAATAAACAGATACGTCTTGGACTTACTCTACTAAGATTGCAGGAAACCAATTTTTGAAATCAAATTAACAACCAAAATCAATATTTTCCCCATTAATTCCATATTTACTAAAAGAATTTTAGTACCAGAAGATAGCAAAAGATATGCTGGCATTGGACTAGCCAATGGTGCCTTCAATGTGTATTAAAAAGAGTGTCTTTCCCACTCTTTTAGTCTTAACCTATTGTCCTGGGCTAGCTATTCTAGTCTCTTTACAAAGTCACTTGCACATGTACATGTGCACAGTTAACAGTTGATAATATCAGATTCATCAAAGGCAGGCGGCAATAAGGTGTATTTTATTAT
This sequence comes from Macaca nemestrina, assembly GCF_043159975.1. Lineage (NCBI taxonomy): Eukaryota > Metazoa > Chordata > Mammalia > Primates > Cercopithecidae > Macaca > Macaca nemestrina. Next base: position 59,328,003 of record NC_092137.1, on the reverse strand, counting down.
TAATATTTTTAATGTATTACCTCCTACTACTCTCTTTTTTACTATTTCCCATCTAAGACCTTCCAAGATGTTGATGACTTCAAATAAACCCCAAGGACATAAAAAAGAATATCAAGAGGAATGGCTCCTTCTTAGATCTCAAAGGAAGGGTAAAGAAGTAAGCATAAGTATTCAGGAACTGAAGACACTTAAGATGAAGTCTATACACAGCACAGAATGTACAGTTCAACACCTTGAAGTTCCTTGCAACCTGAATGTAAACAACAAACAAGCTCCAACAGTATCAACTAATGATCTTCAAATCATGGTAAAATATCCCATTCATACACGAAACTTTGATCAACATCAAGTGTTGGTATGGGTATGTTTTTGTTTTGTTTTGTTTTTTCATGAGTCGGAGTCTCCCTCTATCGCCCAGGCTGGAGTGCAGTGGCGCGATGTCGGCTCACTGCTAGCTTGGACTCCTGGGTTCACACCATTCTCCTTCCTCAGCCTCCCAAGTAGTTGGGACTGCAGGCGCATGCTGCCACGCCCAGCTAATTTTTTGTATTTTTAGTAGAGACGAGGTTTCATTGTGTTAGCCAGGATGGTCTCAATCTCCTGACCTCGTGATCCTCCCGCCTCGGCCTCCCAAAGTGCTGGGATTACAGGCGTGAGTCACCGCGCCCGGCTGGGTATGTTGTGATGGTTAATATTGAGTGTCAACTTGACTGGGTTGAAGGATGCAAAGTATTGTTCCTGGATGTGTCTGTTTAAGGTATTGCCAAAGGAGATTAACATTTGATCAGTGGACTGGAAGAGGCAGACCCACATTCAATCTGGGTGGGCAGCATCTAATCAGCTTCCAGTGCAGCTAAAATAAAACAAGCAGAAGAAATTGGAAAGAGAGACTTGGCCGGGCGTGGTGGCCAAGAGAGAGACAGACTTGTGAGTCTTCCTGCCTTCATCTTTTCCCCGTGCTGGATGCTTGCTGCTCTTGAACATCAGACTCCAAGTTCTTCAGCTTTTGGATTCTTGGAGTACACCACTGATTTGCCAGGGGCTCGTGGGCCTTCAGCTGCAGACTGAAGGCTGAACTGTTGGCTCCTCTACTTTTGAGGTTTTGGGACTTGGACTGACTTCCTTGCACTTCAGCTTGCCGAAAGACTATTGTGGGACTTCACCTTGTGATTGTGTGAGTAAATTCTCCTAATAACCTCCCCTTCATATATATATATGTGTGTGTGTGTGTGTTTGTGTGTGTATCCTATTAATTCTGTCCCTTTAGAGGACACTGACTGTGTAGAAACAGGTATTCCTCTAAATTATTAAGTTGATGCAAAAGTAATTGCGTTTTTTTGCCATCAAAAGTAATGGCAAAACCCGCAATTATTTTGCACTAACCAGATACTAGAAGGAGTTAAAATTGTTACAGACATTTTGGAAGGAATCAGTTTTGCAGCGTTGGTCACAATTTAAAACATACATATACTACAGCCCAACAAATCCAGTTTTCACCATAAAACTTGAAACTTTTGTACATGTATTCAAAGATATATATATATATATATATATGGATATTCATTGTGAAAATATTAGTGATAGCCGTTTTGAATCAACCTAAGTGTCTACCATGGAAGTTGCTAAACAGACTTTGATAGAAGTAACAACTATGGACAATGATGTGCTTCATACACTTCAGTATGTAAACATCTATATTTGTTTTTCAGCGAAAAAGCACATTGCAAGGCATACATTTAGTATGATGTTACTTATGTAAAATCATGCACACACACATAATCATGCACATGCACATTCACACATAGAGTCACAGTCTTTTGTTCTGGTATTTATATATTTATATAAATAATAGAAAATTGTGTGACATGATTTTCAATAAACTTATAACAGAAATTTTGTTTCTCTGAGCAGGAGATAAAGAAACTAAGACTATTAACACTTCTAATATGTTTTGGTTCAGTGTCCTCATCCAAAGCTCATGTCAAATTGTAATCCCCATGTGTTAACGAAGGGGTCTGGTGGGAGGTGATTGGATCACGAGGATGGTTTCCCCCATTTTGTTCTCATGATAGTGAGTGAGCTCTCACAACATCTGATGGTTTAAAAGTGTATGGTAGTTCTTCCCCTTACTCTCTTTCTTTCCTGCCCTGCCATGATAAGATGTCCTTGCTTTCCCTTCCCCTCTGCCATGATTGTAAGTTTCCTGAGGCCTCCTCAGCCATGTGGAATATTCAGTCAATTAAACCTCTTTTATAAATATATATATAAATTACCCAGTCTCAGGTAGTTCTTCGTAACAGTGTGAAAGTGAACAAATACAAAATTTTGGTACCAGGAGAGTGGGGCACTTCTATAAAGATACCTGAAAACGTGGAAGCTACTTTGGAACTGGGTAATGAGCAGTGGTTGGAACAGTTTGGAGGGCTCAGAAGAAGACAGGAAGATGTGGGAAACTTTGGAACTTCCTAGAGACTTGTTGAATGGTTTTGACCAAATGCTGATAGTGATACGGACAATGAAGTCCAGGCTGAGGTGGTCCCAGTTGGAGATGAGGAACTTATTGGGCACTGGAATAAAGGTCTCTCTTGCTAGGCTTTAGCAGAGAGACGGGCAGTATTTTGCCCCTGCCCTAGAGATGTGTAGAACTTTGAACTTGAGAGAGATAATTTAGGGTATTTAACAGAAGAAATTTCCAAGCAGCAAAGCATTCAAGAGTTGACCTGGCTGTTCCTAACAGCATACAGTCATATGCATTCACAAAGGGATGGTCTGAAATTGGAACTTATGTTTAAAAGGGAAGCAACAAGTAAAAGTTCGGAAAATTTGCAGCCTGACCATGTGGTAGAAAGGAGAAACTCATTTTCTGGGAAGAAATTTAAGGTGCCAGCTGCAAAAATTTACATAAGTAAAGAGGAGCCCTAAACCTTGGCAGCTTCCACATGGTGTTTGGCCTCTGAATGCATAGAAGACAAGAGTTTGGGAGTTTCCACATAGATTTCAGAGGATGTATGGAAATGCCTGGATATCCAGGCAGAGGTCTGCTGCAGAGGTGGAGCCCTCATGGGGAAGGACTCCCAGGGCAATGCAGAGTGGAAATGTGGGGATGGAGCCCCCACACAGAGTCTTCACTGGGGCACTGTCCAGTGGAGCTGTGAGAAGAGGGCCACCATCCTCCAGAACCCAGAAATGTAGATCTACTGAGAGCATACATCATACACCTGGAAGAACCACAGGCACTCAACACCAGCCTGTGAAAGCAGCCAAGAAGGCTGTACCCCGCAGAGCCACAGGGGTGGAACTGCTCAAGATCTTGGGAGCCCACCCCTTGCGTCAGTGTGTGCTAGATGTGAGACATGGAATCAAAGGAGATTATTTCAAAGCTTTAAGATTTAACTATTTTCTTGCTAGTTTTCAGACTTGCATGGGGCCTGTAGCCTCTTTATTTTCCCCAATTTCTCCATTTGGAATGGAAGCTTTTACCCAGTGTTTGTACCCCCATTGTATCTTGGAAGTAACTAACTTGTTTTTTATAGTACAGGCTCATTGGTGGAAGGTACTAACCTTGTCTCAGATAAGACTTTGGATTTGGACTTTTTAGTTAATGTTGGAATGAATTAAGAGTTTGGAGGACTGTTGGTAAGGCATGATTGGTTTTGAAATGTGAGAAGGACATAAGATTTGGGAGGGGGCCAGGAGCAGAATGATATGATTTGTCTCTGAGTCCCCACCCAAATCTCATGTCAAATTGTAATCCCCATGTGTTAAAGAAGGGGCCTGGTGGGAGGTGATTGGGTCACAGGAGTAGTTTCCTCCATGCTTTCCTTGTGATAGTGAGTGAGTTCTCACAAGCTCTGATGGTTTAAAAGTGTGTGACAGTGCCCCCCTTGCTCTCTCTCTCTCTCTCTCTTTTTCTCCAACATGGTAAGACATGCTTGCTTTCCCTTCACCTTTTGCCATAATTGTAAGTTTCCTGAGGTCTCCCCAGCCATGTGGGATTGTGAGTCAATTAAACCTCTTTTCTTTGTAAATTAGCTGGTATTAGGTAGTTCTTTATAGCAGTGTGAAACTGGACTAATAGAACTTCCTTGTTTAAAAATTTAAAAATAAAATATGCCCTGAAATAATAGGTGATAAATGTCTGATCAGAGAGTGTGGTAATGAGAAAATTAATATTTATTAAACACCTACTAAGTGTTGGGTACTCTGTAAACCAAGATGCTATTATGACACAGAGATTATCTTTAAGGCTCTAAAATGATCACATGAGACCTTTAAAAGCAGAAATTCTCCTCTGGCTGGTTGCAGAAGAGGAAATCAGCGATTGGAAACATGTAAAGAATCTTAGGGCTCAGCTGTTGGTTTGATGGTGGAAGGAGCCATGTGACAAAAAAATATATATAAAAAATAAAAAATAATAAAAAAGGCAGATGGCCTCTAGGAGCTAAGAACAGCCTGCAAGGAAAGTGGTATCCCAGTCCTACCAGCTCAAAGAAATGAATCCTCCCAAAAACCAGTAATCTTGAAAGAAGACCCTTCCAGACAAGAACTGCCATTTGAGCCAAATCTTGATTTCAGCTGAGAGGGCTGAAACTGAGAATCCTCTCATGCCAAACCCAGACTTCTGACAAACAGAAACTGTGAGACAATAAATGCAGGTTGTTTTAAATTGCTACGTTTGTGGTAAATTGTGATGCAGCAATGTAAAATGAAAACAGTTATGTCGTGCTATAGTTATAAATAATCTCCATATCTCAGGAGCTAACCAGAGCACAAAGTTACTTCTTGCTCCAGGTCTGTCTCATGTGAATGTCCAGGGGTGAGGTGGGGTTTACTCCCAAAAATTATTCAGAAATACAGGATGAACTACATGATACAGAACATATGATCCTTCAGATTCTCAGGAGTCGAGACTCTTGCAGGGTGGCACACCTTGGCCAAGAGTGGCACACATAACCCTTGACTAGAACTAGTCACATGGCCCTGCTTAGATGCAAGGCAGCAAGGAAATGTGAATGAGTAGATAGAATATTTGGTGAGCCCTCTGCATCTGTAATAGGAAGCTGAGGAAATTCTTACTATGACCTTGTGAAAACTGTATTGTCAATATATTTTAACAAATGGGCTAACCGAAGCTTGAAGAGGACAGGCAACTTGCTTAGGGTCATGCTGGTGGCAGAGTCTGGATATGAACTCAGTTCGTATCCAGATGCTATGCTAAAACACATGCTCTTTTCACTGAGCCATGCTGCCCCTTCCCAGCTGAAGGGACTTGTAAAAAGACTACTACAGAGGCTAGGTCTGGAGAAGAAAACATGTGACTGAGTCAGAATTTGAAGGTTATCCCTAAACCTAGATCTTTGACTCATCTTCAAAACAGAGCATATAGTATCTCAGTCTCCCCACCTACATGGGACTAAACGCATATTTCATCAAATCTAAGGTGCCGTGGATTGTAAAATTTGCCATTATCTAATGTACCACTAAGAAAGAAAAACTGCTCCCAATTAAGCTATGATATACAGTAATTGTAAAACACAACCTAACAGGGAAAGGATGTGCATCTCAGAATTGTTGAATTATAGCGATACCTACCCATTCCTACTTGAAGGTGTTGTAGGTAAAAATATCACAGTGGAGTCTCGTCATTACAATTTGTCTCAGGGCTGTAGAGAACTGGGCTGTGATTAATAAAGAAAATTATTCATTTGAGAAACTTTAGTTCCTCTCAGTACCTCATGGAAGGTGTGTACCTCTACCTACTTCTGAAGGGGATTGGGGCAATTACTCAATAAACATTAAAATAAAAACATTAGACATGTAGGGATGACAATAGCGACTTATATTTTACCATATGCAAATGCCATTATAAGTGCCTTAAGGATTGTATACAAAAAAACCTATGAGTTGAATACTATTATCTTCATTATAAATATGAAATATTTGAAGTATAAAGAGATCAAACAAAGACTCATAGCTGGAAAAAGGCAAAGTGAGGAACCAAACCCAGAAATCTGTTTTTAGAACTCAAGGTTCTGGCCAGGTATGGTGACTCACACCTGTAATTCCAGCACCCTGGGAGGCCGAGGTGGGTGAATCACCTGCGGTCAGGAGTTCAGCACGAGCCTGGGCAACATGACAAAATGCCATCTCTACTAAACATAACAAAAATTAGCAAGGTGTGGTGCGCCTATAATCTCAGCTACTCGGAAGACTGAGGCAGGAGAATTGCCTGAACCCAGGAGGCGGAGGTTGCAGTGAGCTGAGATCATGCCACTGCACTTCAGCCTGGGTGGTGGAGTGAGACTTTGTCTCAAAAAAATAAAAAATAAAATCACTCAAGGTTTGAACCCAACACTACAGTCTGTCAGATTTATCCGCTTTAGGACTTCTGTCAAAATCTTCCATTCATTAGAAATGTCTCTCCACCCTATTTTTGCTTTTAAATCCATACCTATTTTCAGAGCACAGTTCACACTTTCTTTTCTCTAACAATCCTTGTTACTCTCAAGTAGGTGTGAATTTTATTTTCTCCAAACCCCTGTAAAAGATTATGCTCTAATTAGGGTGTAGATCATAACCTGTCTTGCACAGTACCAATGTTTAATAAGCGCCTGTGGTCAGCTGAAAAAAGATCCCAAACATATTTATTCTAATCCCTGGATCTTGCGAATTACCTTACATGGCAAAAAAGGATCTTTGCATACATGATTAAATTAAGGACCTTGATGACGTGGGGAGATTACCCTAGATTATGTAGATGGGACTTAAATGCCATCACGTGCATCCTTAGAGATGCAGAGACATTTTACACACACACACACAAACACACATACACACACATGCACGCCCAGAGAGAGAGAGAGAGGAAGAGAAGGAGAGAGATTAAGAAGGAGAAGAGCACAGAGGCAGAGATTATGGTGATGCAGACAGAAGCCAAAGAATGCTGGCAATCCCCGGAAGCTGTAAGAGGCAAGAACATACTTTTCCCTAGAGGCTACAGAAGGAGCACGGCCTTGCTGACACGTTAATTCAGGCTCATTATATCCAGTTATATAAATTTATTACTTCTGGTCTCCAGAACCATGAATAAATTTATGTAATTTTTGAACTACATAATTTGTGGTAAATTATTATAATAGTCATAGAAAACTAATTCAGCATTTATTCTATACAATATTTTTAAAAATAATTTATTCAAATAAATTAATTTTTTTTTTACTTTCAAACTGGATCTTTAGGTATGCTATCTTGAATAATGTAACTACTATAAATATGTAAGTTTATATTATACAATTTGGCTAATCAACAAAAAGTTGTGATTTAACCATAGGACAACATGAAAGAAAAAAAATTGTAAGTGTGTATAATTTCAGTAAAACTTTTTGTTTGCAGGTAAAGAAACATGATCTGATATGTTAATGTTTGTTAGTAAAAGTGGAAATTTCCCAAAACAAAAAATTCATCTTTGCTTTCACCGCTTCTCATAAATGGGTACACAAGTTTGTTTCAAGTTTAAGTGATTTTTATCTCTCACCAGAAATATCACTATTATTTATTTCCCCTGTTAGAAAAATAAAGTGAACAGTTTTAGAAATCCTGAAAGTATTCACCCAGAACCATTACATGAAAAAAAACAAAAAAAAACAAAAAAAAACTAGCACTTACAGAGAAAGGCTGATACTCTTTATTCTTCAGTACCAAAATTTACTATGAAATCCTCCTGGTATTTCTTAAATCCTTAATAACTGAAATATCTTCACCTACTTTTTAAATTAAATATAAGATCTCTGTAATTTTTTTTAAAAAACGAAAAGTCATTGCATAAGACTTTGATCAATGCAAAATTAATATTGCAGGTACAATGAAACTCTGGAGTTGGTTCATAATAAAAACACTTCAATATACTTGTAAGTACTGCCAAAATAAGCAGGAACTTACTCTTCATCCAAGCCGTCAGATTTTTCTTCTGTCTGCAAACAGAGCAAAATTCAGGACATTTCACTACTGGAGAATCTCTAATGAGTGGTTAGTAAAATACCCACCTTTCTGACTGCCACTGGATATCAAAAAATTACTCACTTCTGACTCAGTAATTACCCACCAAAAATTTAGATCAAGTGGTCCTCACGTCACCCAAATTAGTACCTGACAAGGAATGCTTTTGGCAAGGTTGGCAGCTGAGAAACAGGAAGTGAGTTGCAAAACATTATTAAAACTTGAAAATAACAGCCTTAAAGGTGTGTGATCTACCATTCAAATACTCAAAAACTATGACAAAGAGAAACATCCCACCCGGGCAGAAAAGAAGCTGGGGGAGACGGCGTAGAAGACAAGCACAGGAAATGTCACTCGGTCTTCACTCACCTTGAGGGCGACAGCCAGTTCTCTGATGAGCCATTATCATTATTACTACCACATTTTCAAACGTGCAAAAATCTTGTAATATATTTGGGAAGAGGTAAAAGTTCTGAATGTTTGTTTATAGCAGACTTCGAGGGTCAAACTCTACTCTCAAAACCTCTTGCCAGAGTTTGGGCTACTTGTTAAGCCACATACAGTGAAGGGTTCAGATTCCTTCACAGACTGAAAGTATGGCAAGGGGGCTCACATTAGAATCTGACCAGGCACCTCATGTGGTTCAAATCCTTATTTTGAGGAAATATAGCAAGGATCAAAGAACTTGGCTTGTCTTTGCCTCCACACTGAGGGTCATCTGGCAGCGGATGCAGAGCTCTCAGAAAAATTGAATGGTTTCTTGATATTTTGTCTTTAAATTAGTCTAAATGAGTCACTGAGATTCAATTTTTTTGTTTGACCATTTTTGTTGGTAGGATCATTGCAGTATTCACTCACCGCTCAATTCATACATCTATAATTCAACTTGAATATTACAAATATAGGTTTTAATGGTGCCGTGACTTTTAAGTTATATTGTCATTTATTTTGGGGGGGTTGATCCACATATAGTGTGTGTGATCAAAAACAGTAATAACACTATTCATTAAGAATTGCTGTTCCCATTCAGATTTCAGTCAAATGGTCTTTTGTTAGAAAACAGAATAGCTAACATCAAATTAGATCAGAAGTTGCCCAATTGTGGCCCATGGGTTAAATCCATCTAATCTATTTGTTTACATATTGTCTATGGCTGCTTTCCTTGCTGCAGTGTCTGCAGAGCTGAGTAGCTGTAACAGAGATCCTGTGACCCACAAAGCAGAAAATATTTACCATCTTACTCCTTACAAAAAAAAAATGCTCACTGTTGTACTGGATAATGGCATGAATATTAGGTGGATTGCAGTCTATACTACAGAAACATTCTCTGGTCTCTATATCATTATTTTCTGAGACTCTCTTGACTGTATTCAAGGTCCTTCATGCTCAGGTCCCATGTCCTACTACCCTAGCATTCATTATTAAATCCTATCCAGGACTGCATTCCTCAAACACACTGCCACATTCGCACTTGAATATTGTTGCTAGGCATCAGAGATGCAATGCCTATTAAGATGTGATTCCTGCCTATAAAGCATTTGCCATCTAGCAGCAGCTCATTACCTAGAAAACACAGTGCCTGGGACGGAGTAGGTGTCATATGCATATGTACTTTATAGGTAGTTGAAATGAATTGAGCTGCATTTTTTATATATATATATATGAACTTTAATATATATATTTATATATATATGAATTTATATATATATATACACACATATATATATATGAACTGTTGCAATAAGTGTGCATTATCCTCCAATCCTGGATTTCCTCCAAGTCAGATTAAAAGGTCTTCTCTATTTGCACCACAAACTTGTAGAAAAAAATTCCTTGATAAATCTTGAAAAGTTTACTTAATGACATTTTCTAGGTTCAAATCACACAGCAAAATTAATCTGCACTAATTAAAGCATTTTACTAATTACTCTTTCTATATGGGCCTTGAATATTTCTCTTCCTTGCAGAGAGAGCTAGAGGAATATATCTCTAACAGGAATATGAGACTAATAGTCTCAGCATTAAGGATTGCTTTGTTTTGGCCTTGGATAATTATTTGTGCCACGTCATAGATTCCATTAAGATATTTCTTGATATAGTATCATTATTGGTACTGCATTTTTCTCCTGAGGTGATACTTGGGGGTCCACTTATGAAATTGTATTTAAATGAAGACTAATTAATTGTAAAAGGACCTCTTGGCAAAGATTGCTCAAATTAAATAATAATTACCAAATACCCTCTTCACTTTATGCTATGTAGACTCAGCCTTCAAGTTTCACCAAGCTCTTAACAAGTCAGTCCTGACTGGTAATTACTCAATAATCTCTTCCTTCAATGGTATAAGCTTCTCAGGCTTTTTGCAATTCTTTAAAAAAAAAAAGAAATAAGAAGAAGAAAAAGAATTTCACCTTTGATTTCCATCTAGATACATATCACCTAAAGAATGAGGGCATTTTTGTCCAACAACTCATCTGAAATAGTCCAACACTAGCTGCTGTATGAAGAAAATCATCAGTGTTGCTTTCAAAAGATATTCAACAGATATGGTTACTCTAAGTTTGGCTTCAGACTAAGATCCTAGACTTCTCTGGCACTGAGATCTGAATATTCTTATTCCACCGTGACTATTATGGAAAGTTAAAAAAAAGTGTGTGAGTTAAGCATTAGGTAGAAAGGAGGAATTGTGACTTACAAAAATGTACAAGTTATTTTGGGTCTGTTCTAGAAGTAAAGTACTTGTTCTTGGGACAACTGTCATAATCACTCCATAAGTCTTCACCAAGTTTGATTGCAAAGCGATTTACTTCCCTTCATGGTAAATTTGTGTGGCATATGCCTCACCTGTCTAAGTGTGAGTGGCATGATGGTTTAGGGAGTTACAAGAAGACGATTTTCTAAATTCTTAGGAAAACAAGGGAACCAACTACAAAAACTCATTAAAACACACTTAAGTTGAAGCTTAAAGAAAAGTTTCATGAGAAAAGGAGAATTGGGGGTTCAGCAACAAATATCCAGCTATAATGTGTTGTTATAGACTGAATGGCATCCCCACCCCCATTAAATTCGTATGTTGAAGCCCTAACTCCCAATGTAATGGTATTTAGAGATGTGACTTTTGAGAGAGAATTTGGTTTAGAGGTCACAAGGGAAGAGCCCTTGTGAGGGATTAGTGCCCTTATCAGAAAAGACACCAGAGAATGTGTTTCTATCTTCTTTTCTGCTATGTGAAAATGCAGCAAGAAGGTGGTCATCTGCCAGCCAGCACAGGTGCCCTCACCGGGACCCCACCCTGCTGAAACCCTGATCTCAAATTTGTAGCCTACAAAACTGTGAGAAAATAAATTGTTACATTTTTGTTATTGAAGCCACTCTGACTACAATATTTGGCTATGGTGGCTGGAGGTAACTAAGACACCTGATAACCAGCAGATTTACAAATTATTTAGTAAAGGATATGCCTGCAGAAATGGCCTGAGTCTGATGCCTTGATTAATACACAAACAGACTCCGGGTGGCTCTTCTTCTACTTATCGCCAAGATACAATCTGGCACAACAGTTTTGTTTGATAGACAGCATTGGCCCATGCTTGTCAACTAGCCAATGTGAAATAACATTATTACTGTATAATGTCGAGTTAAGCTGCATAATATTTCCATTGTATGACACACATGATGAAGAGATTTCAGAGTTCTCCACTGTTTATATAATTAGCATTACATATTTGTGAAATTAAGGTACCGCTACCACCATTATTACCATATTTCCTTCCTTCCTGGGTGCTGATACATGTGCATGTTCACTTTTGAGAATGATCAGAGAAAGCACCTCCGACTCCAAAGGCTGTCTGTCTCCCCACAGTCCCCATAGAAGGGATTCGAACCCCTACTTTATCCTGTGGCCTTGCCAAAAATAAAATAACCAGAGCCAACTTGAGGAATGAGAGGAGAGAACAAGAGGGAACCGGCCTAAAAGACCTGGCTCTGAGTGTAGTTTATTGCTCTACTGCTGGTTTGAAAGGATTATGTAGCCATAGGCTATCTCTAGATAGAAAGATGGTTCAGTGACATCCCTTTGGTAAATAAGTAGCTATCACTCCTCCCTCTAAACGTCACATTGAAGTAGGCTGTGTTGTCTGATTAATTCAGTTTGAATACCGCTGACTGACTGTCACTGTAGTCATATGTCACTGGTGGCAGCTCAGAGAGTCTAACCTTCTCTAACATCAGTGCACACAATTCATTTTAAAATGTGGTCTAATAGTTACTGAATACCTGCAAGGTAAAGGGAAGATGGGATGCATTTTCCCTCAAAATAGCCTGCAACCAAATTTATGAAAGCAAAGGGTAGGCACAGTAGTGTTCTTTGCAATGCAAAGACTGTAAGTCACTTGGAAATTTCCCCAAAGAATTGTCTTCATCTTTTTCCAGAGTCTGACCAGGCTCTTGGCAGTTAGCTATGTGAGGAGATATGGCACCTCCTTAAGTTTGCTTTGTGTAATTAGAAAGGGGCAAAACATAGCAAGATCTCTTGTCTTTGGAGCAGTCTGAGAGTGTTCTCGCCACAGGAAGCAGACACCTGGTCAGGTCTGCACAATGCATCTCTCTTCTTTCCCTTCTGGAGAAAGAGTGACATGGTGGAGACCCTGGGCTTTGGAACCAGGTGGTTGAAATCATAACTCTACTATTAATTAGTTTCCTAAAATAAGGAAAGCTTCTAAACAATCCTGGTCCTCAGTGTTTCATTCACCAAATGGCAACAATATCTCTTCATTATGTTTCTGGGATGAGCGCAAACGAAGCCTAGTTTGGGAACACCTACCACCTTGTCCCTGTTCTTTGAACACACATTGGAGAATAATGCTACTAAAAATGTGCATTGCTTTTATTCATGGCCATGTGCAAAAGAGACAAGGCTTTGACCTAATCTTGCCTCAGGCTTTGGCCTCCAACTCCGACAATAAATACACACGTCTCTGTTTACAACTCCATAAACAGGTACATGTGTTTCTGTTAACAATGCATGCTCTGGGCTGTCTCTGTGATCAATTATTTTATATCATTTTCAAATTGTTACGTGTTTAGATCTTTCCAAATAGCTGTCCCCTGAACGAAAAGGGCCTGCCTAACTATGGCATGGTCAGAAGGGTTCCCTTCAACTTATCACATCTAGAAATGCCACAGACAGAAATGCTTCCAGGCTATTTGCTAAGAAAACTAGCATAAGCTGCTTATCAGAAAATATTACATTTTCCCTGAAAGGTGAACTGTTTTGTCAGTTGCTTGGGCTGTGTGAAATTTCTTTTTTGTCATGATAGGTCACTGCACAGAAGCTAACAGTAGACTGCCATCTCCCTGGTGGATGCCAGGGCCCTGGGCAAAATCCTGAAAAGCTAGCCTTTGCTTTTAGGACAAGTATGCAATCACTGGAATCCAAGCCCTATATAAATGTAAGTGGTATTAGTATTCTTATAACTGTGAGTTTTTTTTAAAGATGTATCAGTCAACTCACCTCATGAATCCAGATTCTATATAAAGCTTGGTGTCTTCTAGTTTTTTTAGCTGGCAGAATAATTTGGTAGAAAATATTCCATCCTCTTCTTGAAATACCTCACTTTAAGATTCAATTCTGAAATTCCAGACCCCAAAGGAACACAAGAAACTGAAAATGCGAGTTTCATGTCCTGTTCTGTTACAGATTTCTGGCTTTGGGCAGGTCATTTCAAATGTCACTGGATCTCAATTTCCCCATCTGCAACATGTCAATGAAAGTGTTTACGTCTTGTGGTAATTATGAAACTCACAGGGAGTCACTGAAGTAAAAATTCTTGGGCTGGGCACAGTGAGTTATGCCTGTAATCCCAGCACGTTGGGAGACTGAGGTGGGAGGATGGCTTGAGCTCCAGAGTTTGAGGGTGCCGTGAACAATGATCGCAACACAGCACCCCAGCCAGGGCAAAGGGAGGCCCTGCCTCAAAAAAAAAAAAAAAGAAAAAGAAAAAGAAGAAAATCTTATTCACTGCAAAGCCAAGACAAATGTAAGGCATGTAGATTCCTTGCATTATAGTCAAACACCTTACCATGCTCCACACAATCACAACGCGAGAGGCCAATCACTGCCACTTACAGCTTTTGGTTTCATGTTCAGTGTCTCTGCGGCCCAGGCAATCAGTGTCACATTTTTATGCAACGTGGATAATGACATAGGAGGATTGGATTCTGCCTGGTTTATGGTCTGGACTACACAAATTTGCATTTTGACCAGAGACCTGAGAGAATTTACTGTGCTTCATGAAGTTTTATGATTGAGTCTATTAAGTATAATAATATTAATAACAACAATAATAATAATTGAACATTCAAAGAAATTAAGTGGCTTGCTTTAGGAAACAACAGCTAGTAAATGATCAAGATTTAATATATACATAATTCTGTCTGGGTCCAAAGAGCATAATCCTGAGGCTTGAGGCTTCATTACCTGTGTACCCTGATAAACCTTCTGAGAAAGGCAATGACCAGAAGTCATGTAACATCAAACTTTTTCCTGTAACTCTCAAGAGTAAACATAAATGGCTTACATGTGATTCTTGTTAATGTTAAGATAGTATCCAGTCTCAGTTGGAGTGGCAGTATGAAAAGATAGAGGAACATTTTCGATCACATTTACTTTCCTTTATATTTGGTTTGAAGATTCAAATTCTCTCATTCTCTCTCCTCTCTCCTTTTTTTCTCTCTCTCCTTCCCTTCCTCCTCTCCTCACTGTCTCTCACTCTCCCTTTTCTCATTCCCTTCTCCTATCTTTATCTCCCTTTCTCTTTTCCTCTTCCCCCATGCTTCTCTTTCCATCTTCCTCTCCATCACCGTCTCCCTTTCTCTGTCTCTCTGTCTATGAGAAAGATTAACCCTAGAATAAAAACAAGAGACTTTGGCATCATAATCGTATTTGAATACCAGCTCTACCACCTCCCAGCTGTGAGCCAGGGCATTGACTTAATTGCTCAAATTTCAGTGACCTCATATTTGCGGTAGACCTACACTCCTTCTCATGTAAAGCTATGGTGTGGGTCATAAAAAAGAACATAAACAAAGTGCCCAGCGGGATGCCTGGCCTTTAGGAATGGAAATTCCTTCTCTAATCCAGACATATATCTGAACAACTGGTACTAAAGTAGCAAACTCAAATCACTCAGATGCTGTCATGTTCTAAATATAAAGGAACTTGTCAAACTGATGTATTTTCGCTGAAATGAATGAATGTTTTGACATCCTGCTGAGGGAGGAAGCATTTTTCTGGATCACATGGTGTTTGGCTCCCAGTTCATGGATGCACTTTGCATGGCCTGCACAGTTCTTTTCCGGGGCTGGCCAGTGGCCAGGCTCAAGGCCTTTCATGGGCACTCAACAATCATCATACTCCAGCCTTGTGCCTTCTCTATCCCTCCCATTTCCTAATCCTTCTGACACTTTCTTTGAGGCCATCCAGCATACAGAATTCTTGGGGAGAGGAATCCGGGATGGTGCTAGAAATGAATTTGGTTTGCTTTATTTGCAGTAACTGGTTTCAGGCATTCCCAGATTCTAAACTAATGTGCTTTCCTGAATATGTTACAAATCACCTGTAAAATCAGTCTTAGTGCCCAGACTTAGGCAGGAATTAAACTCAACAGTGCTGAAAAGCACTGTTACTTGAGGCCAAAAATAGCCCTCATGCCTCTAGTGAGGTACAGAAACCAACCCTTCAGGCTCCCATTTTCCCTCCCCATGGATATTCTCTGAATTCTTTCCAACTGTTATTTCCTTTTCCTAAAAGTAGGGAATATTTCCTGACTATGCAGAATCCCAAGCCATGTGCCTGCAAAGCATACCTGTGATTCAAAGGTACCTCTGTTCTGAAAAGGAATGCCCCAAACCATATGGGAAAGCAAAGCAAAGGAAGAATGTGCAGCCTTTTATTTTATCTTACTTTATTATTTCATTATTATTATTTTTGGAAAAATAGCAGATGAGTCACTTGACCCACTGTGAAGAAGCAAGATAAAGAATGAATTGTTTCTCTGACAATTACCCATGGCTCAAGTAATCACAAGGCCCAGATATCACCCTTGAGCTGTGGTGCTTTTGGTTTGCTCTGAGTAAATAAATATAATCCAAAACACTTAGAGCTTACGTATTCCAAAATTGTCTGCCTCTTGGATTTGCCATTACTCTTATTATTCTGAAGTGTACACATATTTCTGTTTCAAACAATGGTAATGATACACAATTTTGAATTGAAGTAAGCCTCCATAACCTGCTGTTTCTTTTTGTGGTGCATTCATCTGTAAATATACTTTAAAAACTATAAAAACACTATACAAATATAAGCTATTGACTGCACATGGTATGCATATTTTTATTTTTATGCATAACCACAATAATAACAAAAGGATTCTCAACTTGCTTGCATGCTAGCCATAGCAATAATATTTCACCAAACTCACACCTCAGCAAGGTTCATTGCATCCTTGTGAATTTGCAGACTAGACCTGGTGAACCCTTTCCAATCTGACAGACGTCACAACCCATTCACCCGAGTTGCCATATGTGGCTCCAGCTAAGAGTATCACCACACAATCATACATTTTTACAATGGGTCTATAAAACAACCATTATAATAAATGTCTGCTTAATTAATTCATTAGGACATAAAGCAATTTATTATGCTCTTATTTGCTATCATTCTCCCTGCTCAAATTTAATAATGCAAAAAGGTTTCTCTGATGCCAACCCCTAGAAATAATAAAAATACATTCATCATGGATATTGAACGCAGACACGCCTGGCAGTACTGCTGGCAGAGAGGAGGCAGTGAGACGTGGAAAGAGAAACTAGGGGATGTTTTGCATGAGCCTGGCTAGAATCGAGTCTCTACGAGAAAGGAAGGAGCCTAGTACAATGCTCAGCATGGCAGCAACGAAGGTGCCCAGAATAAGTATTATTACAATATGCAACAAAAGGAGGAGGGAGAAAGAGAGTTGGGGTGAAAAGCTTTCAAGTCAGTTAAATTCATGAGGGCTATGGAGGCTCAAATTGAAATTATCTCACTCTGTGCTGATAAATAAAGTGGCTCTGGTACCTAAATCATGACACTAACTATACGTTTCGATTTTTTTAAGTAGTGATTAGGTGGATACTCTGGGGAACCTACCAGCCTTCACAGAGATAACAGACTCAACTTAATATCAACTTAAAAAGAGACTTGAATTCTAACCAATCTCATGTAATGAATTGAAATTCCATAGCTTTCAGAGGGGGGGAAAGATAAAAAAGCGACACGGCTCCATTCTCTAACTTGCTGTCAGGAAATATAATTTGTGCTCTCGGTGATTCACCTAGCTCATATGCAGCATGCAAATTTATTTCCCTAATAATCAGACCTGGAGATTGCCCAAGAGGATTAATAGCATCATTCCTTATGACCGCCAGGATATTATGCACCTCTGACATGGAAAAATTGTGTTAGTTCTACAGAGAAAACGCAAGGATATTTGTCCTGCTAGACAATATAATAGGCTGGTGCATCATCAGATTACAATGTCATTTCAAAAACCTTGAATACAAATAATGTACAGTGGGGGAAATGTTGGAACAACCTCCCTTAATTCAGTAGCCTTGAATTCACAAGTATTTTTGTGTGTGCTATGCAGTGTATGCATAGTTTTTTTTAAGCTTTCCAACATTGCATGCAAAAAGGCAAGCATATTATACATTCCATGAGCTCTTGTCATTGTTTTTTTGGAAAACGGATGAAAAATATATGAGAAAAGGGCTCTTTCTATGGTTTTGGCTTATTTTTGTCCTGCCTGTATACAGCTAAAGGTAGTGTTCGGAAACAGAACTTTCATAGGTATATGCTGACTGGGGTTTATACGTGAGGTGTGCTTGTTGGCATGTACACAGATAGAGGTATCTAAGAATTTCCCTCTACTTGTGTCTTTATTCAAACATGGAGTCATTCGTACCTTCAATTGCTCGATATTTGATACTCAAAGTAAAACAATATGTTTCACAAGCATTGTTTGGGACTATATTTTATTTTACTTCTTTATTTTTAACAATGAATTGGTCAGGAATGTTCCAAAACAGTAATGTCTCCAGCTGTACTTTAGACCAAAGAACGCTGCCTTGAGACAAGACCAAATTTCATTATTATGCGCATGGGAGCAATAAGATTAGCTCCTACTGCTGCCCCTAAGGTGGAGCAGCAGGAAGAACCAATGAGATGATGCTAATGTGCATGTTAATAGTATTCTGCTAGAAGAAGTTGGGATAATTAAACATGTACCGTCTCTTTAAGACAGAGCTGCACACATTTTCTTCGGATGGGTGTTTACAAGAATTCCAATTTCAGGTCATAGCCATTTCTGAGATTGCTTAAGAAAGAGATGGGAATAACTTATCTTATTCATGTATTCAAGGAACCTTATAAAATGTGCAAAACATAACAGTTTTAAGGGGCAAAACATGCATCTTATCTTGACAGAGCTGCTTTATTATGTGTACTGCTGTATACTGACCTAATATATGGAGCATTTTTAGCTAATATACCTTGCAGGAAACCAGCCTTTAATGTGATGGATTTTATGGTATCTCATTAGGGTGTGTTTATATAACCTGATACTAAACACGTTTTCAGATTCATGTTCCTTATTAAAATGGTGAGCCACATTGATTTTTAGTTGGAATAGCAACAGAGTCATTTTTACTATTAAGAAGGGTAGCTCTGAAGTTATTCCCAGAGCCCGACTAGTCTCTGTACAAAGTTGGGGACTTCTCCCTTCATTGCCTCAATTAGCATGGTCTTGATGGGACAGCCCACTGTCCTTGTTTAGAAACCTCTGATAGATTATTATTCATGATGCAGAATTTTTAATTTCATAACAAGTTCCTCTCTTTTGTTCAAGAAGGAAAAAATTCTTTTATTCTTCTGCTATTTTCCTATCAGCCTTTTTTGTTTTATGGATTAGATCCAGTTAATATAGACAGATTGGCCCTGGAGAGATAAATATCTTCATATCTGAGCTTCCGGGGTTTTCCTATCAGCCAAGGCAGTATTTGTGTAAAAGTGGCAAATAAAATAAATAAATAAATAAAAGAAAAGAAAGAAAGAAAGAAAGAAAGAAAGAAAACAAAGAAAGAAAGAGAAAGAAAGAAAGAAGAAAGAAAGAAAGAAAGAAAGAAAGAAAGAAAGAAAGAAAGAAAGAAAGAAAGAAAGAAAGAAAGAAAGAAAAAACACTTAACATTGCAAGTTGTGTTAAACAAAATAATGACTTTCACATGGTGAAGTCTCCGTTTTGTAAACTGATCCTGTGAGGTAACTCAGGAGTCAGCTGTAAATAGTATCCCAGGGTATTTTCGGTGGAGTCAGGGGAAATAATGACCTAGAGGTACTGTAAATAGTTTAAATTATTGGAAGGTCTTTCTAAGAAATGTAATGTGAGAAGAGAGAGAAATGTTTGTACTCTATTGTAAAATGAATGCCCTTTGGAGGTGATCCAAATTCAGAATGCAAATATTTAGAGTAAAGGACTATCTTTTGAGAAAAGCAAATACTGTACTTTTCCTACTTGCTACAGCAAAGCTAGTTAACACCATCGAACCAGGAAGGAAAAAAGAACACACAGGCAGAAGCATGGATATGTTTATTTCACTTTTGCATTTTAATCTAAATTTGCAAGCCTTTAATATGGAGAGTGAGAAGCAAATTTTCAACAGTAACATAGAACACTAATAGCACAAATATTATTGCTCATGGTATTTCATTGTAATCATATTGGTAACTTTACCTATAATCCTGGAGTTGCAATTCACAAGCCTCAAGGAATCACTAATATTTGGCCTAAGAAATTTTAAGTCTGAACTTGTTCTCAGGAAAGAAGATAGTTTGCCTTCATTTTGCCCCTGGCATGCTATTCATTATTAAACATTAAAGTTGTGTCAATTACTTTCATATTTGATTATTATCCCAGTTATTCTACCAGCTAATCAAGTCTTCTTTAAAAATGTGCCTGGCAGTGACTATGAATTGATGTACTGAATAGAATTATTTGCACTTTTTGTTTCCTAGTTAACCATAGCAATTGGCTACATATTTTAATTCACTCCACCGCGACTATCCATCACCGTTATTCCCAAATAATGTAACAGGATAACTTACTCATTTATTTTAATCAATGTGAGATTGAACTTTCAAAGTTACTCTTTGGCTAAATATAAGAGCCTCGTTCATGTACTTGTTTTAAATGGGGATGAACTGAGCTATCCTGAGAACAACTCTGTTGTTAGTATTAACAGCTTCACAGTTACTTGTCTTGAGGTGTAATTATTTTACCATTATTACATGCAAGGCTTTTAACAAAGCAGTCTTTCCCTCCATTTAAGCAGAGAGTTTTATAATTTATTGCATCTCTTTGGTCATCAACACACTATACAAACAGTTGGCCACCGGTGACCAATTACATTAAGGTTAAGCAACATAACTTTAAATTAGAAATAAGCTAATGTATCTTCATCAAGGGCCTGCTGTGTTTTCACTGCTGTTTATGAGATGATACTAAATGTGGATATAGAGCACGCTCACTGGGACCAATTCCTTTCGGCCTGAAAATGGGAAAGTCTCGAGTGTACCCAGGTCCAAAGCTAATTAATGGGATAACATCTGCTTTAAGCATTCAGCTGGAGTAATTTCTATCAACTTCCCAGCGAAGGTGCACGGGAAACTGTCAGAGAACTAAGTATCTATCATGAGCCATATTAATCTGTAACAGGACTGTAAAAGGCATATTTCTGTCTTGGTTTTCTATTTATTAGGGGTGCTGCTATTACCGATATGAGTTTCCTCCCCTTCTTGTTTTCTTCAGTGCATGAATAATTGTGGGGTCCATAAGCAAATAACCCATGATATACACATAGACCAGGGAACTGTACATGTTTTCAAACATTCGATGTAGAGGAGATAAAAGACAAGAATAAAACAGCCATGTTCTTTCTGAAACAATCAGTTTTATCCACAAAGACATTTATGTTGTTTTATCATAATACTTAAAAACGCAGCAGGATTTGCTAAAGAGAAATACCAGTACTGTAAAACAAGCTTCAGAAGGGATAAGCCCACTTATTTCGTGTTATTTCATGTTATCAGCTCTTGTACAACATGATTCCAGCTTTAGTAGTGACTAAATAAAGGCATCTGTCCTGTGTGATCATTTGCATAAATCCAACCCGAATGGAGGAAAAAAGTAAATCTCTGACAACCTAAAACAACTGTGTGGAAGCAGCAAGGGTAATTCTGTTAGCAGAGGTTTTTGACTGATTCTAATTCTTTATTCACCTACTTATTTCTTTCTGTTTATATATGTATTGATTTATTTTGCAGGGGAGTAGGAGAAAGAGCTAATATTAATTAAGAGCTTAAGAGGACGTGTTTCCACGTGTACGTTCTTTTAAAGTAAGCCCCTGAATGATTAGTATGCTTCCTATGCAGTTATACAATCAAGCAAACAGCACCAGGCCTATGTTTCAATAGAAAGGGAAAGAAAAAAAATACATTGTTTTTGCTGGTTGAGGTGAAATTTATGCTGATGTCACTTTTTCATAATAATGAACCCAATAAATGGCATACATAAAATACGATCCTGAGGCAGCAATTACAATAATGATCATTTACCTTTACCTGAAAATGGTTGTGGTCAAAGGCCAAATGTCATCTCACAATGAGTATAGGGGAATACATGGTCTAAAATCCCAAAGCCTCCTAAAAAGGATGTCATTCAGAGTTATGAAAATGAAATTGAGAGGAGAATGAGGGTATTTTTAAAAAAATCTTAACACGTATAGAGGAACAAATTCAGCATTTTCCTTAGATATTTAATAATTCTATGAAATGTTTAATATTGCTAAATTGAAATTGTGGCTTTCCCCAAGATTATGCAATAATCTCATAGCCAACTAATAAGTTGTGTTGGTTAATTGCCAAGCTATTTTGCATACAGTTAAGTTGTGCATATAAAAATACACATGATGAAACATGTAGTGTTTTATAACCCAGAGCAACTAACATGTTCATACCTAATGCATGCACACACACTGTAACCCAGGACAAATTGCTCGTGTTAGTTACTACCACAGGCTGACAGGCCAGGAAATACATTTGGTGCCTAATATGCATAAGCACAGAAATATGGTCAGACTCATTACTGTAATAAAGCTATGATTTGCCAACAGGATCAGAAAAACACACTTGAAGCAGTCTGTCCCTTCCATTAGTTCATGTGCCATAAAGCAATAAGGTTGTAAGAAGGGTGAATCCTCAATTCAGTTGTGCTACCTTGTCTGGGTTATTTGAACCTTATTTGCCTTAAGGGGCCCATTTGCTTGTCCTAATGTGTACACAGTGATAATGTAGCCATTTACGCAATAAGGAAGGCCTGCAAAACAGTAGTCTGCTCAGCAGTAGCATGGGGTAGCAAGAGTGTGGAAAAGTGGTAACTATTGGTCCAATTACATAATTCCGTGTTCCGCGGAGGCATCTGCAAAGCAGAAAGGTAGCTTTTTAATGTGCTTCAGAGTGGGTGGAATACTGGACAACAAAAATGCCAAACAGATTTCTTTCCAATGCTTTGGTGAAATTAGATCCAGTTTGATAAAATAAAATACCTTGAGTCGTCTGCTTGAATTTTCCATATTACACAAAAGACTCTTTTATTTCTTGTTTCTGTTTTTTTTTTTTTTTCTTTTTTTTTAAATTATACTTTAAGTTCTGGGATACATGTGCAGAATGTGCAGGTTTGTTACATAGGTACACATGTGCCATGGTGACTTGCTACACCCATCAACCCATCATCTACATTAGGTATTTCTCCTAATGCTATCCCTCCCCTAGTCCCCCACCCCTCAACAGGTCCCAGTGTATGATGTTTCCCTCCCTGTGTCCATGTGTTCTCATTGTTCAACTCTCACTTATGAGTGAGAATATGCAGTGTTTTGTTTTCTGTTCCTGAGTTAGTTTGCTGAGAATGCTGGTTTTGAGCTTCATCCATGTCCCTGCAAAGGATATGAACTCATCCTTTTATGGCTGCATAGTATTCCATGGTGCATAGGTGCCACATTTTCTTTACCCAGTATATCATTGATGGGCATTTGGGTTGGTTCCAAGTATTTTCCCTTGTGAATAGTGCTGCAATAAGCATACATGTGCATGTATCTTTATAGCAGAATGATTTATAATCCTTTGAGTATATACCCAGAAATGAGATTGCTGATTCAAATGGTTTTTCTAGTTCTGGATCTTTGAGGAATTGCCACATTGTCTTCCACAATGGTTGAACTGATTTACACTCCCACCAACAGTATAAAAGTGCTCCTATTTCTCCACATCCTCTTCAGCATCTGTTGTTGCCTGACTTTTCAATGATCACATTCTAACTGGCGTGAGATGGTATCTCATTGTGGTTTTGATTTGCATTTCTCTGATGACCAGTGATGATGAGCTTTTTCTCACATGTTTGTTGGCCACATAAATGTCTTCTTTTGAAAAATGTCTGCTCATATTTTTTGCCCATGTTTTGATGGGGTTGTTTGTTTTTTTTTTTTTTTTTGTAAATTTGTTTAAGTTCCTTGTAGATTATGGATATTAGCCCTTTGTCAGATGGATAGATTACAAAAATGTTCTCCCATTCTGTAGGTTGCCTGTTCACTCTGATGATAGTTCTTTTGCTGTGCAGAAGCCCTTTAATTTAATTAGATTCCATTTGTCAATTTTGACTTTTATTGCGATTGCTTTTGGTGTTTTAGTCATGAAGTCTTTGCCCATGCCTGTGTCCTGAATGGTATTGCCTAGGTTTTCTTCTAGGATTTTTATGACTTTAGGTCTTACATTTAAATCTTCAATCCATCTTGAGTTAATTTTTGTATAAAGTGTAAGGAAAGGGTCCAGTTTCAGTTTTCTGCAGATGGCTTGCCAGTTTTCCCAACATCATTTATTAAATAGGGAATCCTTTCCTCATTGCTTGTTTTGGTCACGTTTGTCAAAGATCAGATGGTTATAGATGGGTGGTGTTATTTCTGAGGCCTCTATTCTGTTTCATTGGTCTATATATATATGTTTTGGTGCCACTATCATGCTGTTCTGGTTACTGTAGCCTTGCAGTATAGTTTGAAGTCAGGTAGCATGATGCCTCCAGCTTTGTTCTTTTTGCTTAAAATTGTCTTGGCTATATGGGCCCTTTTTTGGTTCCACATGAAATTTAAAGTAGTTTTTTCCAATTTTGTGAAGAAAGTCAATGATAGCTTGATGGGGATAGCATTGAATCTACAAATTACTTTGGGCAGTATGGCCATTTTCACGATATCTATGAGCATGGAAAATTTTTCCATTTGTTTGTGTCCTCTCTTATTTCCTCGAGCAGTGGTTTGTAGTTCTCCTTGAAGAGGTCCTTCACATCCCTTGTAAGTTGTATTCCTAGGTATTTTATTATTTTTGTAACAATTGTGAATGGGAATTCACTCATGATGTGGCTCTCTCTCTATTTTTGGTGTATAGGAATGCTTGTGATTTTTGCATTTTGATTTTGTATCCTGAGACTTTCTTGAATTTGCTTATCAGCTTAAGGAGATTTTGGGCTAAGATGCTAGGGTTTTCTAAATATAGAATCATGTCAACTGCAAACAGAGACAATTTGACTTCCTCTCTTCCTATTGGAATATTCTTTATTTATTTCTCTTGCCTGACTGCCCTGGCCAGAACTTCCAATACTATGTTGAATAGGAGTGGTGAGAGAGGGTATCCTTGTCTTGTACCAGTTTTCAAAGGGAATGCTTCCTTATTTTGCCCATTCAGTGTGATATTGGCTGTGGGTTTGTCATAAATAGCTCCTATTATTTTGAGATACGTTCCATCAATACCTAGTTGATTGAGAGTTTTAAAAATATTATGGAATTTACATTGGGTAAAGGCAGTTTCCTCATTAGAGGGAAGGCACTCAGGCATCATTTCCCTCTGAGAGGGGATATTCAAAAATCACACAAGGAAAGTATGAGTGAAAAGATGAAGGTAGGGTGGTCCTACGTGCCCCATGGTATCCTCCAAAGCCCTCAAGCGTCTTATAGCCTTGTCCTTGTTATCACAGTAATCACATGGGCTTGTGAAGGGGCTTATCCGACATTAGAGAACTAGAGAGAGAAAATTCAAGTTTGAGGCACACTGGCAGAAACTTTGAAGATTATATGAGGCACATTTTATACCTATTTCTTTTCTGTTTCTTATGCCAACTTTCAATGAAAGCTGGTTTTGCATTTTTGCATACCCATGTATATAGGCTGGAAATCTGGTAATGGATTATAAAGAAAAGAATAACTAAATTAAATATTCATTAAGCACATACCTTTTCCAAGGTTTGGAAGACCCTCTACTCACCAACTAGAAAAAACAACCCAGAAACTTGTACATTCTAGTTCCAGCATTATTTACCATATTTTCCTATGATACATATCCTGAATGCCAAAGAGACATTGTTGCTCTAGCCAACCTCAATTATCTGTTTCCTGGAAAACTGTGTTGAGAAGGATTCTGAGGTCTCAATGTGAATGAAAAGAGGAAAATGGCAGCAGGTATTTCAGTTCTCTCAGCCATATGTGCCAGTCTTTGCCAAGCTCCAGATGTCATTGACAGCATTCCTGTCCTCTCTTGCCTGAGACACCCTTCAGCATGCCTCATTTTTCAAGATACCTCTCCACGGAACACTTTCAGACCTTCGTCATCCTTGTGTACTAAGAACTTTTGGTAAGGATATATAAAGAATTGTTATATATTATGTATGTTGTATAGGAAGCAGATTTCATACATATTACTAAATATGAATACAGTTTTAGTCATGCGCCTTCACATGGAAAATAGAATATGTAGAAATACTTGCATGTTGATGTTGATTCTTTATGGGAAATGGTCATGCCATGGTGTAAGTAAAACAGAGATACCTATAGCTAATAAAAAGCACAATCTAATAGGTTGGCCTAATAGAAAAATGGAGGACAGCTCTCCGTGTAGTGTGGTTTACGGGGATTCTGAATATTTGCATTCTGCTACTATTAATTCCCACAGGCCTTCTGTGGCATCTCGGACGTTAACAGAATCGCTATTATGGGTTGACACATCATTTCCATGCCCCAACT
The DNA here is from genome assembly GCF_043159975.1 of Macaca nemestrina. Lineage (NCBI taxonomy): Eukaryota > Metazoa > Chordata > Mammalia > Primates > Cercopithecidae > Macaca > Macaca nemestrina. The sequence goes on along the minus strand of NC_092137.1, from coordinate 59,301,801 downwards.
TGAACATAAACAAACTACTAGGTAGGGGTCACATACTAGATCAATAACCTTATTCCCTATTATCAAATCAGCTACTAACTTCTAAATAGAGAGTAGAAATCTAAGGAAATAGTAGGATTTTTTAAAGAATATTTTAAAGAGATGTGACGTAGATTGAGTAGTAACATTAGCAACAAAGAATTATGCTGAGAAAGACCCCTCCAAATAGAGCTGGCTGTCAGGGCTCTAGAATCCTGAGAACAAGCGATGTCAAATCAAATCAACAAACATTTTTTACATACTTCCTAGATGCTCTGGGATCTATTGCATAACACACAGACACAGCATGAGCAGATGTTTGAGGGTCACAGATAAAATGGCTTAGTATGAGAGATCTCATTTTAAAAGACCACTTGTCTTTGTTATTACTCATAAATTTTTTTTAAAAAAAACAATGAATTTTACTCTGTATCAGAAGAAATAGAACTACAGCTAGCATTTTTCTATTTATATAGCTTTAAGAGCTTCATCACATTTTGAGAATTCAACATTTTTTCTCATGTGGGCACTTTCGATGTCATGTTTTAACACTGTGAAATCTGCCCACCCACCTTCACCTCCACCACCAATATTCTGCTTATAAGCATAGTCTCTGCCCTTGAAGTTCTTATGCTTTCATGGAAGAAGAAAGATGAGACAAAATGAAGAGAACGCCTGCCAATATTCAAAATCACAAACATCTCAGTAGAGTAGCAGAATAAATCTCACACAGCATTATATGCCAGAGCTCTAAAGAGAAAGAGCTAAAGCCCACCTCAGCTATGGGCAGACAGGAACAGGCCTGAGACATGTTTTGCAAAGTAGCTTAGGGCTGGTCCTGACTTTATCTTCAGAATGGGGACTGTACCTCATCCTGGGAAGAAAGCCCCTTCAATAGAAACAAACACCAGTCTGGGGCCATTATTTGTGGCCACTTTGATCATTGGTGTACTCTTTTCCAGATTGGCCCCTTTAAACTTAAGGTTCCCAGGGGAAGCCCTGGTACAGGGAAACAAAAATAGCTATTGATGTTTAGTTTAAAGGCATTTCTGTATTTTGGCTTTCCTTGTCTTTCTTTTCCCCATGTACCTCTTTCCTCCCACCCTGACTGCAGCCTCCCTGAGGTCTCCCTGGATTTGATCTACTGACCTGGCTGCTGAGGCTGGATTTGAAATCTTCTGAAGGGTTCTTAACATGCCAGAGTTAACAGGCCTGCCTGGGCCAGCTGCTGTCTTGGAGCTGCACAAACTCCACGGATTGTTTGGCAATAAAAATCAGCTATAAACGTGTGAAAAATACCAGAGACCCAAATGGAAGAGGGAAGAGACAGGGGAATGGTTCTTCCACCCTTTTAGTGGACATCTGATTTATTTTTTAAATGGAAAAGCCACTTTTATAGCTACTGTAGTTCAATTATCTCTAATTTTACACATTTTATGCAAATTATCAGCATCTTAATTGCAAATGAGAAGGAAACTTATTTTTTAAAGCAAAACAGCAAGGTATAGTTTTGTATTTTCTTTTCAATTTTTAATCCTATGCTTGGTTCAGCACCATTAAACTTTTAAAACTCTTTTTACACAGTTGTTTAAAAGTTATGTGTAATTTAAAGCACACTCGCATGTTCACAAACACCCATAGCCTTAAACAAGTAGCTAATTTTGTTCTCAGATCTCATTCTCCCTTTTGGAGAGGATACTTTGATCTTCTGCCACATACAATTTCAAAAGACCACAAGGGGATATACTCAAAAGATTTCACAAAGGAACTTGGTGTCATGTCTTACAAATTAAGCATGTTGGAACAGAGTCTAAGCATCAAGAAACCCAGTTGCAAAAGCTTGGTTTTTTGTTTATTTGTATTTGTTTTGTTTTGTTTTGTTTTGTTTGCCTGAGTGCCCAGATTTCTAGCAGCAGTATGCTGGTAGATACTTGACAACTGACCCTCATGGTGTGGAGATGCAAGGGGCATAATTTGTATATGATGTTTGCCAATTTCCATAGTGTAAACACTCATGCCATGGCTGATTTCAAGCTGCCAATGCTGTATCATTCAATGTGAAGGTGGAAAAGATGTGTTGAATCAGCTGGTGAGCTGAGCCCCTGTGGAGCTAGCTCTAGCACAACTCTACTCCCAGAAACTCAGACATGCTTTGAGGATTTCAACTAACTGTATTCTGGTTTTGGGTAACTAGAAATAAAAAGCCAAGAGAATACAAGTTTTCCATATTGAATAAAAATTTAAGATTTTATAGACTGACAAAGGAAGTTTAGCATAATACTTACACATCTAGAATCAGGAGTTCTACTCAAGAATCCAGCAATTGCCAGCCACATAACCTGTGCCAATTCTTCATCATGGAGTCTGCTTCCTTTTGTTTAAAATAGTAATAAAGTTTGCTCTGCTGTGAGTTTATCTTCTAATAGCAAAAGAGCTTGTAGGTGAGCACTTGGTACATTGAAAGGATGTGCAAATAAAAGCAAAATGTCTTCCTGGTTTATTCAACAATTACTGGTTTTGTCAACAAAATGTCACTATAGAAAATACAAAGACGTATATATCACAACACGTGAGTTATTTTTCAATAGATTATAATTAGTGTTTTTCTGAAGAAATTCCACCTTGGCCATTTGTGGGAAACATAAGTATTTTTCTGTGTCTTGAATCTTGAAAAAAAAATCAGTTAGGAAATGAGGAAAAAGGGTTATCATTCTGACATGAATTAAAGTTTAATTTTAATATGTGCTAATTTCTCCAATGAAAAGAACAAAAAGGGAAGAATTGCCATGATTAATACTCCCTGGGAAGAATGAGTAGTGCCCACAAAAGAATTCAAAGATGGTGATGGCATTAAGTGAGCTCCAAGCACTTATCACATCCGCCCCTCACTACAAATAATATTCCACTGGAACATTGCTCAATGGCCCACTCAAACAGTTCGTAGTCCCAACACTTACCAGTAGAGATTCTGCCTTTTTTCCCCAATCATATTTCATCCTAGCACATCAAGCAAAGGAAACAATCATTGACCTCCAACAAAATCTAGATTCCTCTGGAAACAGAAGCAAATGAGAACAGAAATGAAAACCCTTGTGTTAACACTTCTCATTAGACTCTCTGCCTAACAATAATTTGGCTTGCTCCTACTAATGTACGACTCCGGGCTGCTGGTCCAATACTCATTTGCAGAAAGGAAAATGAAGAGTACATATGAGTGCCTGACTTTGCTACTTCTCTTTTCTCCTTCCCCTTTGTGACTTCATGCTGGTTTGTAATTTGTGTTTTCACCACTGTGGTTAATTCTAAGATACAGTTGATCAATTCATAGCCTCCTTAGTAATGGAAGTGCTTCTAAATAAAATTGTGTAAAGCTTAACACTTCGATGGAGAGAATTCCTACCAGCCCTTTCATCGTGTATTTAGCTGGTTACCCTTCATTGAAGTTACATTTGTAGCATAATTAATGAAATAAGCTTTTCTTCTAACTTGCTTAAATAGTTATGCCAGGTGACTTGGAAAGTATCTTTCTATTTACAAGGAAGCATTGCTCCCTAAAAGGTCTGGGACCTTGCTACATCACCCCTGGCAGTCAAAATATTAAACCTTGTGCACATGACTGAGACCGGACAGGCTGAACAATACACATACATGCCTCCTAATGCATGTCAACAATTTTACTATCTGGTACAAATGGAAACTTGCTGAATTTATTCCCTAAAATGCTTTTTATGCTTTTCTTGGTTCTGGATTAGTGGTAATGCATTTAAATGTCTGGAAGAAATATTCAAAAAAATGAAACACATAACTTTAGTTGAGATGCCTACATTTCAAACCAAATACTGGCAGATCAGTGAGTATCTGGGCTAATACTATCCTTATTTGATTAGGATAATCCAGCGAGACACTGACTCATGCTTTCAGATCCTGCCTTTTAACCAATCAATATTTGTAGGGTTATGGTTTTCAGAAGGCAGGTGATAATTTTGGAGATAACATCCCAAGGTGCTGCTGACATTGGGATGCATATTTAATATGTTCCTGGAATGACAGAATACAGCAATGTTGGAATCTCCCCCTAGAAATACACATGCACACACAGACACACACAGACATGCGCGCACACACACACACAAACACACACAGCTACTAACCTTTACATTCTTGAAGCCCCAATACAGATTTAGCAGATTGCCTCTTATTAATGTCAATGAACATTTGAAAATGTAAGAAGAGTTGGGACTGAATACTTTTCCCTTGGATGGTCCTGTCTTTTCAGCGTTGAGAAACTCCTGAGAAGGAAAGGGAAGAAGCAGCTCTCTACTCAAAGATCAATAGTGGGGACAGGAGAAGGGGACAGAGAGTATAGCTAAAGCAATGACCTTTATCAGCACATGTCACTACCCCCACAGAGCAGCAGTTCACATGAGAACAGGGGAAGGTGGGAAAACAAAGGGAAGATATTAAACTTGGATTTTGTAGAATGCCATTAAAATATATCTATTTTAATTTCACATGGCTAAAATTATCAGCTGGCGTTGTATTAATTTTGCCTTGTCTGAAATTAGTTGTCAGACTTCTGTTTATAGCCTAATTACCTTTTTCCTGAAAAAAAAAGGAGTTAAAAGTAATAACAATAAATTTGTAATGCAAAAGCTACAAGTTTGTGCATTAGGACAGGTTAGGGATGGTTCTAGGAACAGGATTTGGAAATTGTTTAAACAAATGTGAAGAGCTTTCTATTTCTCTGAAGACTAGGATTTTGCTAGTTCTCTCTGCATTATTCAGTGCCATGATTATTTCTTATGACCACAGACACTTGAATATGAGTAGTGAACAGGCAGCTGCAGTTTGGTGTTACCTATTTTTATTTCGCTCTCTTACCAAACCAGCTAGGTAATTAAAGGTTCATACTCAGGACCACAAATCGGCAAATATTTTTGTTGCAGGCCAGGTAGCAAATACTTTTGTCTTTGTGGTTCATATAATTTCCATCACAGCTACTCAACCCTGCCATGTGTGCAAAAACCGCCACAGACAATGTGCAAACAAATGAGTGTGACTGTGTTCTGATAAAGCTTTATTTACAAAAACAGGCAGTGCGGTAGATTTGGCTCACAGGCCATCATTTGTCAACCCCTGCTCAGGACAATTCAACCAACAGACTGTGGAAAGAAAGTAAGGTATGCCCAGCCATAGCAGAGAGTAGGTGCTCAACAAATATATTTTGAGTAAAAATTAGTATTAATTAAACTAAAGCACGCACATGCACATTTTACTCAACACCAGAAAAATGAAGCTACTTCGAAATCAGAATCTATGATTTTAAAAAATTGTTTTAGTGACTTCTTGGAATCAACAAAACTAAGTAGCAAATGAACATGAAAGAGACACAGATTTAGCAAACTGGCTCTTATTAATGTCTGTGAGTATTTGAAGCTAATGTTCATGGAGGCTAAGTAAAGGGAAACTGTTCTTCACACTCAATTGGCCACAAAGGATGCCACTATATTATATAATATCATATAAAAACTGAGGTTTACAGTTATGCCCTTCTGCCATCAAAATAAGAGAATGTTGCAGAAAGTGTTGGCTAAGTTAGGGAGATGCAAAATGTTTTTTTGTTTTGTGTTTTGTTTTGTTTTTGAGACAGAGTCTTGCTCTGTTGCCCAGGCTGGAGTGCAGTGGCACGATTTTGGCTTACCACAACCTCTGCCTCACAGGTTCAAGCGATTCTCCTGCTTCAGCCTCCCAAGTAGCTGGGACTACAGGTGCATGCCACCATGCCCAGCTAATTTTTTAATTTTTATTTTTAGTAGAGACGGGATTTCACTATGTTGGCCAGGCTGGTCTCAAACTGACCTAATGATCCGCCCACCTTGGCCTCCCAAAGTGTATTTTTTTTTTAAGATATGCATTGAAATGAGTAGTTTTAAAATAATTTTCTCTCTTGAAAATATGAGATTTATCTCGTAAATAAGCTACAGATTTGAGCATTCTGGATCTCAGTCCTAGCACTGCATCTTCCCCTATAGCCAAGAGTTTCCTCATCCAGTGACAAGGGCTGGGCCAGACAATCTATGATACACAAACCCTGATTCTAAAATTCAGTGAGTCCGATGCTAGCTTCCACTATCTGCTTTTCAGTTAGAGGATTCCTGACTTTTTCTATTATGTTTATTACCTAAAGGTGAAGTGTTGGATTGCTTGTTTTTTTCTCCCCTACTAAGCAGATTTTCACTCCACTTCCCACATCCCACCCTAGACCTCTCACAAAAAGAGTCTCATCTGAAATGTGAATGTAGCTTATCTCCCCACAGGTAGCCAGGAACAGGGTGCACAGTCAAGGCAACCCCTAAAAGGGCCCCTCTCCCGGCCGTGCCTGCAAAGTCATCCTGAGCGTCCTGAGCGTTCCTCAGCTGGAGGGGCTTTTCCCTGCTCAGTGTCTGGACCATTGCCAAGAAGATCTGTCCAGCTGTAAGCCTGATTTTATATAGTTATTTTCACTTATTTTTTATTTTGCAAAATGTAAACGAATCTGTTTAGCTAGGAAATCACGTCCCTTGAAAGTGATTATAACCTAATTTGACATGCAGTATTTGTATACTTATTCTAGTGTTATGATGCATTTACTGTGTTTACATAAATAGCGATTTCTGTATAATTACCACAAGATAATGTAAAGAGTTAATCATATGAAATCCCCCAAAATCTCATTTGAGTGATTTTTTTTTTTTAATTTGAAAGTGAATTTTCCTTTAGAAACAAAATTGGGCCCATTTCCAAAATATTCTGTAAATCTTCTTTGAGAGCCTCACAAAACATCTACTTTATCCATTCTTATCAATCATTAATTGATATGGTCAAATTGCCCTTGTACCTAATATGTGCCAAATACCAGCAAAGATAGAATAGACATGAGTCTTGCCTTCAAGAGTATTACATGTAAACGAGTCTGGAAGGGTGTCATGGAGAAAGGTGGAACTCTGCCTTGAACTTATCTGCTGATCTTTGATAATCACTATGGTTCCTTCATGATCTATACAACGAAAAATGAATATAAGAAAAGATTTTTATAGAAGAAATATCAAAAAGAGAGGCAACTAGCATGAAGGAAGAATGATACATATTTTAAAAATTTCCTCTATTTTATTGACAAATACAAGAATTTCCCTCAAATTGGAATATTTTACTAAAACTGGGAAGGAGCAACCACATAAAGAACAATCTAATAGTTCTACACTCATACACCAATTGAAGCTATACTAGTAGATAGCAATATACAGGTATACCGATATACTAATTTATTTTCCTGAGGGTAAATTGGTGTTTCTCTCTGCACTTATCTGCTTCCATTCATTCAGGTTTTTGTTGGTTTGTTTTTGTGACACAGTTTTGCTCTGTTGTCCAGGCTGGCGTGCAGTGGCACAATTTCGGCTCACTGCAACCTCCCCCTCCTGAGTTCAAGTGATTCTTGTGTCTCAGCCTCCCCAGTGGCTGGGATTACAGGCATCTGCCACCACACACGGCTGATTTTTGTATTTTCAGTAGAGACGGGGTTTCACCATGTTGCCCAGGCTGGTCTCAAATTCCTGACCTCAAGTGATCTGCCCACTCCTCGGCCTCCCCAAGTGCTGGGACTACAGGCATGAGCCACTTTGCCTGGCCTCATTCAGGTTTTATTGTGTGCTTTGTTCTGTCTTGGAATATATGAGGGTTAAGAAATTAGGTCAAAAGTCTGCCAGCATACACCAAGCTGTGTGTACAGTGAAAGGAGAGCTGGCAAATGTCTACCATGGCATCTGCTTTAGAAAGGTGAAGATATCACTGCAGGTGTACACATCACGAATGGCATCCTTTCTTATCACTGGGTGCTGGAAACTCAGGTAACCAGGGAGGAGAAAGTATCTTCATTTCTCCCAAGTGTTATTTCTCCATCATCATGTTCAAAACCTTCTCTCAACTCTTTGAGTTCTTCCTTTATCTTGTTTCCTAAAAGACAAATGAAATTTAGACATACCTATGAAGTAATGTCCCCAGTAAGACAGATTTTTAAATGAATGAAGTCCATATAATTTCTATTAAAAAATTGTCAGAACAAGAGACAGAAATTCAGAAATAACATGGGTTAAAAGAATTGCTTATGGTCTTAAAAAAAAAACAAAGTCACTATTTGTTGTTACTAATATTCATGACTATCATTTATAACTCTATATGTTTCAATAAAATCTAATTCAAGTCAATACTTCAATGACTTGTTTTCAATCAATGTACACTGACTAAAGTACCTAGTATGTCCAGTGGTTCACAAGTTCATTTCTTTATATCAAAAGAAGGAATAAAAAGTACATATCATTTGTCAATGACATCCTGTAGAACTAAAATAGTGATATTATACCACCATTTGTACAAGTATTTGTTATTATTTTTATAACTGAATGAATTTTAGCCATCAATTAGGGAATACTTAAAGGGCAACAACCCCCAGGTAAGCTGACTAAACACGTATACCCTACTTTCTGTTTCAAGCCCAAGTTCCGTTTTGTTCTCCCAATCTAGAGATTGGGTCATAATGGTGAAGTATAGGGTCATAATGATGAAGAATTCTAATTATGTGATTTGGACTCTAGTTCTTCTAGTCAGTCCCATGGTCCTTTCAGCCAGTTGTCAAACCGTTCTGTGCTTTAGTTTCACTTTCTGCAAAATTGGAATAACAAACAATTCCCATTTTTTGTAAGGGTTTATGTAAGTTATTCCCAGCAGGCACATAGAGTATTGCATGGCACATGGTAAAATCACAGGAAATGCTGTCTAATTGTACTGGAAGCACATGAGCCTTGGATGGCCTTGATTTACACTTAGCACTATATTTTCCTCATTTATTTATTCAGTCTATTTCCTAAATTCTAATCAATGTCAATAGGAAATTAAATTAATGATAAATTATCCATTTAAGTGTATGTGTTCTCCTTCTCCCTCCAATATTTCCACTATGTTTTTGTCTTCCATTAATGTGGCTAATTGTGAAGTGACTATGTTCATGATTACCTTATTTATCTGCCCATTTGATGTTTCTAGTGGGAGACACTGGACCTTAAGAATGACACTAACTCTAATACCAACAGTATAGGAAACTGCCTGATTACAAAGTTTCCTTTTATTGCCTCCCTCTCATCTTCAGCTTACTTTCCTTTCTAACTGACCCTACTCACCCAACCCAGGCTACCAAAGATGAGCTCATGTGAAATGCAAAATGTCCAAGGTCCACCCTTGCTCCCCTTTTGCCAATCAGTGCTTATAAAACTCCTAGGGTAAGTTTCCTTATTTTTGACATGAGTTATTTGTCATAATCATCTTAGGAAAAGGAATAATTTCTCTTACGACATCTATAGCATTTTCACAGTGTTACATCCAAACTGGCTTGATACAGTCTCAAGGGGATGACAGGATGTTTCTGTGGAGAGTCTTCTCAGAGGTGGGGATTTTGTTAGACAGTCACATGCCCTACTTTTGAGGCAATTGCTCCAGTTTTCACATTCTCTCTCTCCTGCGTTTTGGAGAAGAGATCAAACGTTCTCTTCCTCCAGGTCCCGGCTGATTGCCTGAACTGTGAGAGTGCTGCTTGAAATGACAAGGGAATGGGGTAGAATTGGAGTTATCCAAATAAAAAACATGTGGTATGAGGCTCACTATTCAATAATACGTATTCTATGAGGCCTCCCCAAAAGTCGTCAGGTTTTCAGCAGAATATTAGTTGGTTACTTAACACACTCTATTACCTTCACTTAAAGACTTTAAATCAGGAAGCTTTGCTTAATTTTACGAAGTAAGATACCTGAAAATGGAATCCCGCTTATTTTCAATTGGTAGGATAAGGAAAAGTCTCCTACAACAATGCTCTTTCTAGTCTGGAAGGAGATGCTATATCATGAATGTGTGTGTTTGGTCTGCTTAGTAAAGTATTCAAAGAATCATATAAAGTACATACTCTTCAGGTTTTTCAGTTGGGAAACATGAGAAATAGTTTTGTTTTCGTTTTGTTTTCATTTTCTCTGATCTCTAAAATGTATCACTTTGCATGTGAGAAACCCAAACAAAAGACAAAAATATCAGAAGTGTCTTGCTTCAAATTATATTGGTTTATAAATAAGTTTAGGATGATTTATTGAAAACAGGATTAAAATTTCTCTGTCTCACCTACTGCCAACACAACTTGCTTCTGCTGTGGCACATCTGAAGCAAAAAAATAAATGTTAGATGTGAGATTTATAAAAATGACATGGAGAAAAACAATGTTCTTAATAAATAATATATTATTATAAGGGAAACAGTGATTGAGTAATGGCACTCTAATGATTTTTCCCCAACAGCTAGCACACCTGCTCTGGCATTGTTTTTGTTCTGGTTTGTTTTCTCTGCTCAGCAGAACTACCTTACTGTGAGAACAGTCGTCATGAAGTCCTTTACAAAGGTGACTAAACTACCTTCTGCTAGGGTGTCAAACTGCCCCACATTGGAAGATCAAATAAAATTCTGAATATGACACCTGGGTGTTGGAGTGAGCACATGTTGTGAAACACTACTGAATGGGGAGCTCAGACTGTCTTTGAGAAATCTTTACCAAGGCCCCGAGGGCCATTTTACAGATTGCCTTTCTAAATTTTACAATGTAAACAGCCCAGACTGGAAAGAATCGACATGTGTAAAGAACTGTGAGGCAGCTCCTCTCTCTCCCTGGATCTCAATGATTGTTACAAAGATGAAGTTTCCAGTCATTCCTCCAACTCTGAATTGTCATTTGACCTATGCCAAATGTCATCAGTTTCTGGATTACCATTTATTTCTATCACATGAAAACAAATCCTCTGTCTTTATCCTAGAGATTAAATATAGGTAAGAGATATAAACATGGTTGAAAATGTACAAAGGAACAGTGATTAATATGTAAAACAATTTTTGGTATTATTTGGTAAAACATCATTACTAATAAGTATATAAGAGCATGTTTGGGGGTTGTAAATGCATTTCTTATATTTGTTATCTAATTTATATGCCATAATCGAATGTATTGTCATCTTGATGCCATTCATCCTTGAAGCACTGACATTTGCTATTCTAGAAAAGGCCATTTCACACAGTTCTCTATTATAATGCCTGAACTTCTGTTTCTGAATGAGATTCAATGGGATTTCTAGAGGAGGGGGAACAGAAGAACTCCCATTTCTACTTTTCTGTCTTCAAAGTTAAGACGTAGCAATGATTACACATTCTTTTTAAGGGAATAGGCTCAAATTTAAGGCAATGGAAATCAGTTGTAAAGCATAGTCAGTAATAATCTGTAATCTCAATTCCTGTGCAAAAACCACTTAAGATAATTTGGCCTACATTTACTAAGCAAAAATTAGACACTTTCTCACAACAGTGTCACGGCCTTGGAGTCACAAGACACTGAGTTCTTATATAGCCTTAGCTGTGACAGTATCTTCTGAAACTTCTTTCGGCTCTATCTTGAGAGGTAAGTCAAGTGTCTATTTGGAGGCAAGACCTTAGTTTTGTGTTTATTTTGTGTCTTGTCGTTTGAGTTAGGAACAATGTCAGAACAAACACAATGCCATTTTCAAATGAGTTAGCTGGTTTGTGGATGCTTTGTCCAGCATGGAATGTCTATGTACATTCATTCTTCGTCTGGCACTGTTCTTCGTCTCAGGAGCTGTACTTGAAGTGTCTGCAAATGGTAAATTACCATCTGATGTGTGACACCACGGTTTATCATCTTACACTTGATTAAGTCAAGCAGGATATTGTTTATAATAAGCTACAGATCTGTGTGGTTTAATTGGATAACCTTGTAAAGCACTTAGGTTAGGGTTTGTTGCATAGTAAGCTCTCAATAAAATTAGACTCTGGGTAATTGTCATGGAACTATCTTAGAGAAAAATGGCTTTAAAAGGCCTTCGCATCCAGGCTCTTGCCTCTGTGTGGTAAGTATCATACAGTGAATTACTTTCTCCAACTCTTCATTCTCTCATCTTATACATTTACATGTCTGTCATGGCTTGGCCATATGACTTTCTTTGGTCAATCGGACCTTACAGGAATGTTGGAGAGCAGAGCTGAAATATGCTTGTGGAATTGGTCTGCTATCTTGCACTTCTACCATTGCCATGAGAAGAATATTCCCCAGATAATCACTCTCCCTTCAGTTTAGGCCTCAGAATGTGTATGACTGTCCCAGCCACCTCATGCACATCATTTTTGTGGCAATGGCTGACAGATACTGTAAGTATAAACTATTATTTGCCATTAATGTGTGAGGCATCCAAAACCCTAAAGGGTAAGTGTATTAATTTTCTAGAGCTGCCATAACAAAGTATCATCCATTGAAGGGCTTAAGCAATATAAATTTATTTTCTCACAATTCTGCAGTCTAGAAGGCCAAGATCAAGTTGTTGGAAGGGTTGGTTTGTTCTGAGGTCCATGTGGTAAAGATCTATCCCAGGAAACTCTCCTTGACTTATAGATAGTTATCTTCTCTCTGTGCCTTCAAATGTTCCTCCCTCCCTGCATTTATCTGTGCCCTGACTTTCTCTTCTTTTAAGGACACCAGTCATATTGGATTAGGGCCCATACTAGTGACTTCATTTTAACTAACTTGTTAAAGACTCTATCTCCAAATACAGTGACATTTTGAGGTACAGCAGGTTAGAACTTCAACACATGGATTTTGAGGAGACGAAATTCAGTCCATAACAGTAAGTGATGTACAAGTTCTCTACCAATACAGGGAAATACAACCCACTTTGTCTGCTATCTTTCAATTTCAATCTTGGGTTAGCAATATTTTCAAGGGCCCTAGAATTCACTCTTCTCCACAAGCCAATATCTGTGTGTTTTAGTGACCTAATGCTACGTGCCTGGAAATTTAGGCCTGAGCTCATTTCAGTGAGCAGATGCTGGACATCTCTCTCTCATGATGCCATTGACATTTCAGGAACTGTAGGGCATTGCATTCTGGCTCTGACGGATCATTCTGGACCTACCACTTTTGTCATCAATTAAACAGCAACAGACAAAGCATTAAAGTAAGTTGCCTAAATTGAAAAGGAATGTATCTGTCAATTAATCAGCATATAACTAGGCAAATGTGTATGAAAATATTCCTGTATGGTGGAACCCTCAAATGGTAAAGAGAAAACTTTCAAGTAGTACTAGAAAATGCCTTCAGACAAATAAAGTCTGTTGTATACTGTGCCTGACTTGGGATGGACGCCTTGGAGAAGTTTCCATGTGCACAGTTCGTCTTTGGCCAACCTGACTTATCAAGTTCGTCAGGAACCCTACCTTCATCATTCAAGCTCTGCCACCTCAATCATGTTTTCTGATGTTCTATAACCATTCCCATTCTTACTCGTTACCCTAGTAGCTTTTCTTGCAGTTTTTTCTTTTTTTCCTTTCTATGGTCTCTAGGACGCCTCTGTGACTTCATTAATAAAAACATTTCCATTGAGCAAAACATATCACACAAAGAAAGAAAGTGAGAAAAGAAGGAAAGAAAGAAAGAAAGAAAGAAAGAAAGAAAGAAAGAAAGAAAGAAAGAAAGAAAGGAAGGAAGGAAGGAAGGAAGGGAGAAAGAGAGAGAGAGAAAGAAAGAAAAGAAAAGAGAGAGAGAGAAAGAAAAGAAAAGAGAGAGAGAAAGAAATGAAGGAAGAAAAGAAGGCAGAAGGAAGGAAGGAAGGAAGGAAGGAGGGAAGGAAGGAAAACAAATTCTTCACCTGACTTTGAAAACCTCTCCAAAATGGAAGATTCTTTCACGTCACTTCCCCCCATCAACACTAGTCTCTCATATAAGCCCTTCTCTGCACATGGACCTGGATTTTTGCTAAATTCATATACCTCTTAATGTTATCCAATTCACTGCTTTCACACATACTGTTTCCCTATGTAAAGTGACCTCTGTCATCCTCTCCACCTGTGCTAATATTATTCTGTGTCATGGCACAGCCTAAGAAGCTTCTAAACCCTTCCTGTTCACCCAGAAGACATGCTCACTCTCCACCCCCTTTTTCCAACCCTTAGAGCCTTTATCTCTCTCGGACCTTTATCATGCATTATAACATAAAGTTATTTATCTTTTTAACAAATACATTTTCTCTTCCAAATGATATTATTAGTTCTTCACAATTAAGAGCTCATCTTTTCATTGATATCATTATTAACAATGAAAACAGTGTTATGTATGCAGCAGATTCTTCTTTAAAAATACATTGAATAACATATTTATTGAATGAATCAATGGCATCAACTCAATATATGCTTATTAATTGAATAATGAAATACGGAAGAAACAAAGCGAGTACGTAGTGAATAAGCGAATCTCTGAAATCAAGCCTACAGACTGCCCAGATGTTCTCACCCATGGGGAAAGTTCCACAGTTCCAAATCACAGTTGGATGATATTTACACGGCTTAATACCATCTTTACTGAATTATCTCAAGTTTTCACTGATATCAGAAATAAATGTTTTTGTCATGCAGCCTAATTTATGTTTCTTGGCAAATATGAGCATTCTATTCATAATATGGCTATTTATAGTCATTTGTTTTGCTTTAATACAATTTAACTCAGAAGTACTGAATAGAGGGCATTCAAGTTTTTGATGGTTCAGTGAAATCAAACATATTTCAGAAGCAAATCTGGGCCAGAGGGCCTTATTTTGGAGATAAAACAGTGAGAGTATAGAAAGGTTAAATGATATGACCCAAGACGCACAGCTAATTGGCCAAAAGCTCTAGTCTAGAATAGAGATTCCTTCAGTCCCTAGACTATATTCTTCACCACCTCCTGCTACCACTATTGGTGAAATAATTAAAAGACAATCTGCAATACGACCATTTTCTTCAAAATAATATTTTAATGCTATTCTCTGCACATCAACTATTCACGTGCTATAGATTATAGCATAATCTATATTATGCTGTGTATAGAAGAAGTTTAATTTCCAGCACCATAAGGAAGTCTTTGTAGTAGTTTCCCTCAACTAAGACAAGATAGAAATTGGTATAAATGTGTGATCCAGGACCAGGGAAGCACAGGACACCCAAGTTGAGCTAAAATGAGTGAAGGGACACCAACCACGCAAATGCAGAAGTGGCCAAGCTGAAATGAACCACAGTCACCTAATATTTGCTTTGTAATTGAAGATCCTTAAGTGGATATCCCTCCTTACTCAAAAGCTTTTGTTCATACCATGTGCTATTAACTAAATGTCTGTAGAACCCTAAAATTCATATGTTGAAGCCCTAATTCTCAATGTGATGGTATTTGAGAGCAGGGGCTTTGGGAGGTAATTAAGTTTAGACAAGGTCAAGAGGGTGGAGCTCTTATAACGAGCTTAATATCCTATAAAAAGAAGATACACACAATCTCTTTCTATTTCTCTCTTTCTCTCTCCCTCCACAGGAAGGCTCCAAAGAAAGGCCACATGAGGACATAAGAAGAGATGGCATCTGCAAGTCAGGAATAGACTCTCACTAAGAACCAAATGCACTGGCACCTTGATCTTGGGCTTTCCAGCCTCCAGAACTGTGAAAAATACGTGTCTGTTGTTTAACTCACTCAATTTATGGTATTTTGTTATAACAGTACAGAAAGACTAAGATAGTAACTGGTACCAAGAAAGTGGGGTGCTGCTATAACAAATACCTAGAAATGTGGAAATGGCCTTGGAACTGGGTAATGGGTAGAGACTAAAAGAGTTTTAAGATGCAAGCTAGAAAAAGCTAGGATTCCCATAAAGGGCAGTTAGGGATGATTCTAATGAGACTTAGAAAAGAGGAGAGCTGCAGAGAGTGCGTCTATCTTCTTGGGGGATATCTAAATAATTGTGAATGGAATGTTGGCATAAATACAGACAATAATGGCCATTTTGGTAAAGTCTTAGGTAGAAATGAGAAACGTTATTGGAAACTGGAGGAAAGGCAACTTTTGTTTTTAAAAAATAATACTTGACTGAATTGCATTTGTGTTCTAAAGTTTTGAGGAAGGTAGAACTTCCAAGCAATGAAATTAGATATTTAGCTGAGAATATTTCCAAGAGAAGTGTTGAGGGAGTGGCCCAGTTCCCCCTGACTACTTATAGTAAAATGCAAGAAGACAGAAATAAATTGAAGAAGGAATTGTTAAGCAAAGATAAACCAGAACTTAAAGATTAGAAAATTCTCAGCCCATCTGTACTGTACAGAACGCTAAGCATGTGGTAGAGCAACCACTTGATAAGAGGATTAATATGGGTAGGAACCATGGACCTAATCAGCCACCCCAGCAGGAACGATGCTAATTTGAATGTAAGAGGACAGAGATGAGACTAAATGAAGGAAAGCTGTCACACTTTTTACATCCTACAGGACTAGACCAGAGAGCTATTTGGCTGTCAACATTATTCTTCAAGGAAATAGAAGGATGACCCTGAAGGTGATTCAGAAATCATCAGAGCTGCCTCCTTGCTTTCAAAGAAGCAGGAAGGGCAAATGCCTTCACTTCAACAGCCAGATTGCAGCATCCTGGAGCAGTAAAGGGGGGCCCACCAAGATATTTTGGAGCATGACTCTTCACAAACCCCAGCTGGCAGAACCACCCACCCCAGCGAGTCTGGAAGGCAGGACTGCTGCTCCAGTTGGTCCAGTAGGCAGGAAATCATTTTAAAGAAGATTATTACTGAGTCTTAAGATTTCGTGGAATTTGCCTTGCTAAGTTTTGGACTTGCTTGGGATCCATCATTCTTTCTTCGTTCAGATTTCTCCCTTTTTGAAGGGAAATGTCTATCCTATGCATGTCCTATCATTGTATTTTAGGAACACATAATTTTTCTGGTTTCACAGGATCACAGATAGAAAGGAATTTTGCTTCAGGATAAATGTATTTCTATTTTCATCTATATCTTATTTAGATAATGTTTAGACAAAACTTTGGACTTTAGAGTTGATGCTGGATCAAGAGTTCTGGGGTACTTTGGATGGAATAAATGTATTTTGTATGCAGGAAGGACATTAATTTGGGGGATCAAGGGTATACTATTATGGACTGAATATTTGTATTCCCCAAAATGTTGAAATGTTGAAAACCTAATCCCCAGTGTGATGACATTTAGAGATGGAGCATTTGGGAGGTAATAGGGTTAAATTAGGTTATGAAGGTGGGACCTTCATGATTGGATTAACACCCTTATACAAAGAAGGAGACACAAAATCTCTCTCTCTCTCTCTCTCTCTCTCTCTCTCTCTCTCTCTCTCTCTCTGTCCCCCCTTCTCTCTTTCTCTCTGTTCAAGTGCATGCACCAAGGAAAGATCACATGAAGACATAATGAGAACACTGTATCTACAAATCAGGAAGAGAACCCTTACCAAGAACTGAATCCACTGGCACTTTGAACTTGGATTTTGCAGCCTCCAGAACTGTGAAAAATAAATGTGTATTGTCTAAGCCATCCAGTCTATGGTATTTTGTTATAGCAGGCTGAGAAAACTAAGAGACTAAGACACCCATTCAATACACCTTGACTCACCTGACTTTAAACTCATCTCAGTTCTGTGTTAAGAGGAGGGCTAGGCCAGGAGTGGTGGCTCACACCTGTAACCCCAGCACATCGGGAGGCCAAGCACATTGGGAGGCCAAGGAGGGAGGATCACTTGAACTCAGGAGTTCGAGACCAGCCTGGATATTACAGCGAGACCTCCTCTTTACTAAAAATCAAAAAAATTAGCCAGGCATGGTGGTGTGCACCTGCAGTCCCAGCTACTCTGAGGGCTGAGGCAGGAGGATTGCTTGAGACTGGGAGATGGAGGGTGGAGTGAGCTATAATAGTGCCACTGTACTCCAGTCTGGGTGACAGAGAAAGATCCTGCTTCAAAAAATATATATAAATAATTAATTAACTTTTTATTTAAAATAAGAGGGTTAATAGCCTGGTTCTGTGATGTCACATATGTACCCATTAACAGCGGCCTTCTGACGACAATGACTTAATCTACTAGCACAGGTAGGCAAGAGATAAAAGCTTAGCTAATTAACAAAAAAATTCATTATTCACAATAGTTCAGATATGGAAAGAACTTGTGTCCATTGACAAGTGAATGTTAAAAAAATCTGTGTATATGTATATATACTTTATAAATAAATATGTATAATAGAATATATATGTTTCATATATATATACACAGTCTCATATATATGTGTGTGTATATATGTATATATATATATATACAGCCTTAAAAAAGAAGGTAATCTTGTCATTTTTTTCCAACACGGATAAAACTGGAGGATATAATGATAAATGAAATAAACCAGACACAGAAAGACAAATACTACCTGACTTCACTTACATATGGAATCCAAAAAGTCAGACTCGTGGAAACAGAATAGAAGGGTGGTTGGCAGGGGCCAGGGATGGAGGGAAATGCGAGATGTTGGTCACAGGGTACATACTTTCAGTTATAAGATGAGTAAGTTCTGAGAGTCTAACGCACAGCAGGGCGATGACAGTTGACAATAATATATTGTATACTTGAAATTTGCTAAGAGAAAATCTTATGTATTCCACTACAAAAAAAAAGATAACTATGTGGGGCAATGAATATGTTAATTCGCTTGATTGTGGTGATCATTTCACAATGTATATGTATATCAAAATGTGTTTTGATGTGTAATTTAAATGTATACAAGTTTTATTTGTTAATTATACCTCAATAAAGCTAGGGGAAAAGGATTGGATTCCAGGACCATTCTGCTATTAACTGTGTGTATTTGAGATTCTGCATTCAATCTACACATTTGTATCCAAAAATGGCTGGACTGGAAAAATACTTGCCATACAGTGTCCTCAGAAACCCTGGGGTCTCCCAGAGGTGCCTCTTGGCTTTATCAGCTAAGTTATCAGGTTAGGAATATTCATGCCTCCCAACCCAACTTCCACTGGAGCTGTTCTGTTTTAATCCGCTATATACACCAGGATTCTGCTTAATGCTTAACGGTGGGGGGGGGGGGGGGGACGGCGGCGGGGGGGAGTCCTACTGTTAAAACAGTAGCAACAAAACAATATGTTTGAAATCCACTGGAGTAATTAATCTCAGGTGCTTGCTGGCTCCTTCTCTCTGTGAGATATTAGAGGGTAGGATGGCCATTCTGGTGCCTTTCCAATCCTATCAGGCAGTTCTGATCTTGTCTGGATCAGTCTGTGTTATTGGGATCAGCCTGCATTATTGAAGCTACCTACCACACAGATTCTTAGAGGAGTCATTCTCTCCACTTTGAGGGCTTGCTAGGCCATAGGCAATCCAGGATTCTAGATCCAATCAGAAAGATATGGATGAAATAATTTTTTTGCAATTTTCCCTATGACCTAAACCCACTGTGAATAAGTTCTGGGATGGTGTGAGGATCTGACTCAACAAATATTCATTTAACATCAAATACAGGCTACACATTAGCTTGGTACTGCTAGGTTTGAGCTGATATTTGTCATTGTGTTTTTGTTGTTGCTATTATTATTATTCATTGTTGTTGCTTTTCCATACTTAATTCAGAAACTCCAGTTTCTACAACTTCATAGAGTAAGAAAATGTAGGGGTTCATGTCCTTTCTCCTGCTCTACATATTTCCATTGAATTCTTCCAACCTCTATTTAGCACTAACTGAATGTCCAATACTGAGCTAGGTACAGAGATAAATAGAAGAAAAGTTTAAAAGATATGGTCCCTGTCTTCAAGGATTTAGAGTGTATCGAGGAGAAAAAAAAAAAAAAAAACTTCCACACACAACACCAGCAGGTAACAAAGGGAGAGTGCTAAATTAGCTACAACCACCTGCCAAAGGCATGGTACTGACACTAAATCTGCTTGGCAGTTTGAAAACGGCAAGATCAAAGTGAGCTGGAGTTTTGGGGTCAGGGGTGGGGTTTGATCTGCTTATTGAAGGGCTAGAAAGATTTGGATATAAAGAGAGAATGGCTCCTTATAGGAAAAGGGGAAAAATCAGAAGACAAGCACAAGGGGCCCTAAGGAGACTGGCTGCCTGGGAGCAAAAGTTTACTACGTCAAAGAGCCTAGACACCTAGCCATCACGTTAGTGGAGGTTGCTGGTCAAGTGACTTCTCTGTCCTGGATCTCAACTCATCATTTGCCAATGAAACTTAGCTCCCAGGCGACTATTTATTTTAAAGATGCATCTCCATTTAAATGTGTTTAATGCTTGCAACGTGCTCAGTGTTCACTACCTGTGAGAGAAGCACACATTATTATTACCATAATCATCGTTTGCCACCTGCTTGCCTCACTTGAACCCATTACTTGTGGCATCCCTCTCCCAGGAGGAACCCTTCGTCACCTCCCAGGGTTCATATACCTGCTCTTTGGGAGATAAATTTACTAAATTATAAATTTTACAGTGATCCCTTTCAAATGCTTGGGGAACTTGAAAGGGACAGTGGTATTTGACTTGGATTCCTTTCTTTGAGAAGCTGAGGTGTTTGAGAGTGGGTCAGTGTCCTTTCAAAGTCAGTAAAAGAAAACATCCCACAGAGTGACTTAGGAAACATAAGATCCAAAATATCTTCCAAAGTAGGGGTCTTCCCACAAGAGAACAATCTTCCACATTTTCCTGTTTCTTCCACGTTCTCTTTTTCTTGCGCTAGCAATGATAATCTGGGAAAAATACACATTCTAAGGGAGAAATCCTGCCAAGCTTGTTAATCTCATGCAGATGTGATGATACTTTTACTATGTTGTAATATGGCTTCTTAAAAAACAAGTCGGAAGGAGGGGGGAAAAGCCCACCAAAAAACAACAAATATTCACCAACCCATATGGTCAGTAATTGCTGTTTAATAGTCCTCCTATTACAAACCTAAGAGGCAGCAGTCTGAATTACCAGTAGAGTATTAATAAACAGGAATGAGTTAATAGTGCATAAAGACCTTCTAGTAGAACAGTGGGGGAGTTGAATATTCTTTTCTTCAGTCAGCTGTAAGTAATTACTGCATGGTGTGCTTCTGACTATTACCATAACAGAGCAATTGGACGTGAAGAATGGATAATAGTATGGACATGGAGGTATTTTTAGAATATCAGCAGTGAAGCAGGTAACTGGCCTACTCCAGTAGAAACCTTTAAATAAGTTTCGAAGACTTATTTTTTTTTCCTTATGACATTTAGCCATGGTAGAATTTTAAAAAGATCAATCTAATACATTATTTAAAATAACTTTACAAAGAGGATGCCTGTGATATGTAAATAAGAAGGCAAGAAGGGAGGAAGGAAAAGCCTAAAAAGCCCAGGCGGACACGAGGCATGAGCCGATGTTACTGTAACTACATAATCACAGGTTCCCTCCTGCTCCTCGGAGACACAGCCTTCCTCTGCCTGGATGCCCAATCTGCTTGACTGGCTCCCACTGGCTGCTCAGGTGAAAGTGAAAATATTCAAATCAGAGCTGTAACTATGATTGCTGGAGTTGTGGGTTTTCTAAAATTGAGTTAGTCATCCTCAGTGATTTAATGATGCATATCATTTATTTTAAAATATTATTACAGGGGCATTGACTGAGCTGCGGCTCCTTTTTCAAGGGACTGTCCATTATGCAATGCGGCAGGGTATGTCATGGATGGCGGCAGGCTGAGATATTGTCTAACGGCACAACATATGTTCTCAGATGAAAACAGCTTGAGACTTTGATTCAGAAAGCGGTAATTTTGTAAATGCACACAAATATCATTTAAGGAATATTTTGATTTTTTTTTCAGGGTATAGGTCCTTTTCCTGCCTCCTGGCTGCACAGGCCGAAGCTGATTTTTCAATTTGCAGGTTTGTTAAGCATCATGGAATGTTTTGGTTCTCAATCAAGAATATTCTTCCCAAGTGGTTCCAAAGTCCTACGCTTGAAAATAAACGCGTGTCCTCTTTGTCTCCTAGCAGCATGTGTTCCAATGTACAATAGCAGCACAGGACGGAGCTAGGCATTGCCTTTGATTGAACCACCCTATAGGTTTTTAACCTGCCACTCTCAGGGGCTGCAAGCTTTCTTAAAGCCAGGCGGCATGCTCTCTTCTTTGGGCGGCGCTGGCAGCTGGAGTCCAACAGGGGTGGTTAGGAGCCAGGACCCAAGTCCTCCTCCTGGCAGGATTCCTGTCTTACGTTGTGCACAGGAGCTGAACAGAGGATAAGCCACCCCAGTGCTAATGACCTCAGAGTCCCACCTGAAAAGAAGAAGCACAACCTATGGGACAGATGGCAATGCTTAACTGATCTCTGCCCACCCCTTTGAAGTCCTCTGACAAACAATTGTGTGCGAAATAAACACTGTCACACTTATTTTTCCTGAAAAAAACGCATCATTGTGTCTGAGCTCCACCAGCCAGCATATTCTGATTCATCCAGACACAACCCCTTGCTTGTTAAAAGATGCTGCAGTGTAAATGTACAGCTGTGTATTTCACCTGTTTAGCTGGTGATTCTTAATAGAAGTCCAGGGCACACCTGTAGAGGCGTGATGGCGACCCAGGGAGAGCCGCAGTTTCTCTATGCTGCTGGTTTAGGTTTTCTTTTTCTCATGTTTTTGAAAATAGAGTAGTTCTCTTTTCCAAAAATCTACAGAAAGATGACAAAGGAAAATCTGGCTAATTAAACGCCAATTTTAAACAAAATTTTTCACATTGAACAAAGATCAAAGGTCATTTCTAGAAAGTGATCATGACCTCTTATTTTAGGGCATTTTAGTGTTTAGAGCATTGTGTTTCTAATTCAGTAAAATTTTGAGATTTGTACAACTTTCTTTCCATGTGACCACACTATTTATGGTGATCAGTATGTCCCATTTAAATATATTCTGCATCTCCTATTAATCATGAAGTTCCCAAGGGCATGGGATGGACCTCTGGGTTTTATCCCCAGAGTTGACATCCTATCCAAAGGACCAGTACAAAAACTTCCCTAGGAAATGACACCACCAACAACCAGAACTGTTACTGTTTCATATCTAGAGAACCTTCTTGGGAGTAGAGAATAAGATAATTCTGCTCAGTGAAACAAAGAGGGAGAAGGGGGTTTCCAACGCCTTTATATTTCCATTTAGCTCCAAGAAGCCCAGGGAAAAATACCTGGAATTGTTAAGAAGCTGAGCAGTTTCAGAAGTCACCAATTTATATCTTCAGTATTTCAGCTGGCAACTCTCTAGTCAAGAATTCTTAGTATTTTCAGGTGTTCCACTGAAACAACTTAGCAGGCCAACACTCCAAAAAAGAACAAGTGAAAAGGTAAATTATTTGGAGTCGATTACACAACTCGACCATTATAAAACTTTCCAGAGTGGTTGAATTCAGCTACCCTATTCATGGGCTATCATGACAACCATTAGGACTCACAAAAATCTTTTTTTTTTCTTCAACATTTGGTAAATAATCCTCTGAAATGTCCACTTATATAATATTGGAAATAACAACGATAATAAAAGGTCTAAATAATTTAGCCTCTACTTCCTCATTGGTTTCATCTCCCACCATCCTCTCTGTGGTTTTATTTCAGTTCTTCCATCACCCTGAGCTTATCTCTGCATATAGGTCTTTGCATTGTCTGTTTCCTCTGCCTAGAATACTTTCAACCTCTGTTAAAATGTCACCTCAACAAACTATTTAGTGGTTTTCCAAGCATTCGCTAAACTTGCTTTATTTTCTTCACAGAATTTATACTAGCTGATGTTTTCTTGTTTGTATATATGCTAGATTGAACTATTCTTAATTCTTGACTCCTTCATGCTATAATATACATATCATTTGACATGTAACTGTGAGTAGAAAATATTCCTACCTTATTGCAACTAGACTTAGTCATGTGACTTGCACTGGTTAATTAAATGTTGGTAGTCATCATGAGATTAGGCTTCAAATATGTCATCTATCTTGCTTGGCTCCTGGTGCTTCTGCCTTTCCCTATTAGAGAAATAGACCCCAGATAATCAGTTTTTGAAGAAAAATGAAGAGACTCTTAGGACAAATCTGAACCTAACCTGAGTCTTGGAGCCACGTCTCCCTATGACCTAAAGTAGTGCCGCTTCAACCAACCCATGGGACCATTAGCAAGGAAATAAACACTTGCTTATGCCACTGAGTTTTGGGTTTGAGTGTGAGGTTTGCTATATATTATTATTGTGGAAATTGCTAGTTAAACTCTACCAAAAATGGGCTTCTGCTGCCAAAAAATATTAAAACGTGTCATTAGTTTGGGATCACATGGTAAGAAGAGAAGAAACTATTATTTAAAAAGTAATAGAAAGCTAGAAAAATGAAAACCCATATTATACACTACTAAAACATTTGATAAAATTGTTGACTACAATAATCTGGAAGGCAGAAAGTGTACTAACTGTACTCGTAGCTTTGAGCTGGGAAGTTTTGGGGGCAAAATATTTATAGTATGAATTGGCTGTTGTCTGCATTTAATAAGTTACTACAAGAAAAATATAAGCTTAGGAAAGAATTGATTGACTTGCAAATAAGATTGAGGGAAACTGAGAGAACCCCAAATTTCTGGAAATTATCAGTTTGAAAATTAAACCATTTCTCTCTATGGAGAACATTGTCATTAGAACATCACCATAAGATAAAGACAAAATCAGGAAAATAGTTGTCACAGCCATTGGTAAGATTCCTGAAAAAAGGGTGGAGTGTGGTGGCTCACACCTGTAATCCCAGCACTCTGGGAGGCCAAGGTGGGCAGATTGCCTGAGCTCAGTAGTTCGAGAGCAGCCTGGGCAACACGGTGAAAACCCATCTCTACTAAAACACAAAAAATTAGCCAGGAGTGGCGGTGTGTGCCTGCAGTCCCAGCTACTTGGGAGGCTGAGGCAGGAGAATTGCTTGAACCCAGGAGGTGGAAGTTGCAGTGAGCTGAGATCGCGCCACTGCACTCTAGCCTGGCCGACAGAGTGATACTCCATCTCAAAAAAAAAAGAAAGAAAAGAAAAAAGAAAAAATTCCTGAAAAGATTAAGGAGACTGAGGGCGCATCTCACAGACGCCTAATACATGCAAATTACCTACTTATATCTAGAAAGGAACCTGTCTCTAAAATAATCATGGTTGAGGCATTTGGCACATAGTAGTTGACTGGAAGCAAACAGAAAGCTCATAGAGTTTTTGAGAGAGCTGTATTGGCAAGATTACCACCAGCCTGGATTTTTAAAAATCATGTCTATTTGAAATATATAAGAATCTCTGAGACCCTAAGATTTTACAGACAGGAAGCAGGCCGAGAAATCTGTTCAGCTACCAAGGGGCATATTCTCCTCTACTCATCAGAAAGCCAAAAATGAAAAAACAAGGAGTTCCAAGATAAGAACAAAGACTCGTGTACAACAGTAGACTGGGGATAAACTCCCAGGTATAGAAACAGGGCTTAACCAAAATATATACCAACATCTTTGTAGGAGACACTGGCAAAATTTGTTCAGCAGAGTTTCAAAATTTCTATATACCAGTTATTATTCTGTGTTTCTCCCAATTGTCTCCTTGTTGAATGCAGCTGTTTGTTTGTTCTGTTTGTATTCCAGCATGGGACATTAGATGTGTGGGGGCAGATAACATATCTTTTCATAGAGGTCCAGATCAAGAAAAGTTCCATCCAGACCCGACATGGATCATGAGATCCTGGACTTTGAACTCAATGCCATAATTGGGTGAGACTTTGTGGGTTTCTTGGAATGGCAGTTAATATGTCTCAGGTGCACAAGGAACATGAATTGTGAACAAGAGAGACAACTGTGACTGATTCGAGCTATTATTAACACTTTTAATCCTCATTCTCTTTTTATTATAAAATTACACATTACCCTTTTTCCTATGTAACTTGCAGTTTTTTCCACTATGTGTGAAAAATACTCCCTTGATCCACTCATGTTGGGCTTGGCATGTGAATTGTCTGAGTTAATGAAATGCTAGTAAATGTGACAGAAGCAGAGATTTAGACTTGCTGCCATGATCCGGCTTGTTCTCTTGCACTCCTACAGTTCCCCACAAGAACAACATGCTCCAGATAACTGGTCAAGGGAGACTGAAGAAACAAGACGAGCAGATCTGATCCAGCTGATGCTTTAGAGCCAAGATAAGCAAAACTCTGCTAAGGTCCGTCCCCTTCTAGCTGCCCCACAGAACTGTTATTGAGATGAATGTTTGGTGTTGCAATTCTGAGATTTAGATTTGTTTGTTTCATAGCATTATTGTAGTATAAATGCTAATTGAAACCATTTATGTTTGTTTATTGCCTACCCCCTCATGAGAATGTAACTGTCTATTTAACAAAGGAAGAGTTCAAGACTAGCCTGGGCAACATAGTGAGACCCCATCTTTACAAAAACTAAATTAAAAAAAAAATTAGCTGGGTGCGGTGGCACTCAACCTGTAGCCCCAGCTACTCAGGAGGCTGACGTAGGAGGATCACTTGAGCCCAGGAGATCACGGCAGCAATGAGCCATGATTGCATCATTGCACTCCAGTCTGGGTGGAAGAGTGATATCCTGCCTCAAAAATAAATAAATAAATAAAAATAAATAAGGAACTTTTTAAACTTTGTTCATTTATGCATTGCAGTGGATAGAAACATTCTTGGTGTACAGTCATTGAATAAGTATTTTAAAACTGAAAAATGTAATATAGTAAAAAAAACTACCAATTAAACATTAACAATGTATTAGAACTCTGTTTGGGCATATCATTTACTGAAAATAAAGTTAAATTTATAGTGGGTAAAGAAGAATGGCAAAAACAACAAAAAACAAAAAGAGAAGAATGACATACCTATAAGAAAATTAGCGATTTGAATTTATTTACAAGCATTAAAGATATGCTGGGGTGATGTCACAGATAATCTGGTGTAGAGACCACTGGACTGACTGGCATAGTGAGTGCACTGGGTTGAGAAAAGCTTACTACTGTTGGAATAGTGATCCTGTCATCTCTGTATCTGCAGTTCCAGAACAGAGTAGGCTCTGAATACATGTATGTTGAAATAAATTGACTTTCAGAGCTCATAGATGCTTTTTTTCTTTTCTTTTCTTTTTTTGTGGTTTGAAAGAGCAGAAAGTTTAATAGGCAAGAAAGACAGAAAAAGCTCCCTGTACAAAAACAGAGGGAGGGGGGCCCCAAGCGGAGAGAGAAAATCCCCTTATAGATGCTGTTATACCCTTCTTGGCTATTGGGTATGGAAGATATTAAATGATATTGGCAAATAATGCAGGCTTTTGCCTAAGGCTTTGCTCAGCAGAAGACTGTCTGACTTGGGAGGAGCTTAGTTATGCCTTTGGGGTCAACCTTGGAAAACATGGAGAAAGCTGTTGTCTTTCTGCAGATGAAAAGGCAGGAATTCTACAGATACTCTTAACAGAACTCATGTTTTAGCCTTTTGTATTCTCTAAGTCAACCCATTTTAGTTTCCTATTCTTCATTAGCAATTCTTTCCTTTAACCCAAATGTTGTACCCTTCATTTAGCAATTCAACTGAACGATTTATTTACCATCTACCATTACCCAGCCCCTATTATGGACTACATATTATGTTAAATTCTGGGACCATAATGTTTGAAAAAGACAGTTCTTCTACCAAGGTGACTATTGAAGAAACAAAGGCAAATAATCTGATTGTGTGGTTTTAAAGTGCTACAATTAGAACTTCATCATAACACAAAACCAGAATATCCAAATGATACCAAAGGGCCAACAAAAATTGAATTTGAAGTATATGGAGGAGGGATAATGGGATGAGAGAAATTACCCCGAACATGTTTTTGTTGATGTTTATAGGAAAGGTGTCTCCATCATATGAAAATAAATACCTGTATCAGTGCATCCCTGAAAAAAAGTTACATAAATGACCAGATATACACTCCACTACTAATGGGAAAGGGAAAAGAGGAGTTTGTAGAGTCCCCAAAGACTGTTTTCTGACGTATGGTATGCATACCTTACCATAGTTTCTAGAAAACTGATGAAATGAGAAGGAAACACTAAATAGCAATTTTTCTAGGAAGGAGGGAAAAGCAAAATCTACTGATTGAAGTAGTTTGTACACTTGTTGAAAGCAAGTATCTGTTGTTGTGGTGGTTTTTTTTTTTTTTTTTGAAAGGCACTTGAAGTCAGTAAAGAGAGATTTAAAAGCAAAAGCAAGTGAAAAAAGTCTGAAATGTTAAAACAAGACCAAACTGTATAATTTAAAAAAAAAAAACAAAAACAAGGTGGAATTTGGTCTGACATAGTGAGGGTATGAAGAGAGAAAAGATCATTAGATTCTGGAGCACTTCAAACATTCAAAAAAAAATTCTTGTGGGTTGACTGATGAGACAAGATAAGGTGCTCTGAGGCCAATGGTTAAAGAGTTTATGTAGTCCATTTAAAAGTTTTCTGACTTAGTTTAGGGCATTTTTTAAGATGGGTGAAAAATGTTTGCTTAAATTTGTGAACTAAGAGTAAATTCCAAAAATGTGTTTATTTTATGCCTGATACTTTTGTTGTTGTTGTTGTTGTTTGTTTGTTTGAGACAGTTTCACTCCTGTGGCCCAGGCTGGAGAGAAGTTGCGCGATCTTGGCTCACTGCAACCTCCCCCTCCCAGTTTCAAGAGATTCTCCTGCCTTAGCCTCTTGGGTATCTGGGATTACTGACACCCACTACCACACTCAGCTAATCTTTGTGTTTTTAGTAGAGGCGGGGTTTCGCCACATTGGCCAGGCTGGTCTCCAACTCCTGACCTCAAGTGATCCACCTGCCTCAGCCTCCCAAAGTGCTGGGATTAGTTTGTACCAAACTGGTGGATGTGACCCACCGCACCTGGCTGCCTGATACTTTTTAACTTTTCGTATATATTGAAATCGAATTGCTCCAATAACATTATCAAGTTAGTCTTTTAGTGATATTTGTTTTCCCTTCTTTTTTTTATTGAAACATAATCTTTGTATATGTTGATGTAGTACATGTGATATTTTGACAAATCCATACAAAGTGTAATAATTAAATCTGGTAACTGGGATATCCGTCACTTCAAACTATAATCTTTCCTTTGTGTCAGGAATGTTCCAAAACTTGTCTTCTATCCATATGAAATATACAATAAATTATTGTTAACTATAGTCACTCTACTGTGCTATTGAACACCAGAACTTATTCCTTCCATCTAACTGTATTTTTGTACCCGTCTACCAAATTATCTTCATCCTGCTCTCCCCTCTGCCCTTCCTAGCCTCTGGTAATCACCATTCTACTCTCTACTGCCATGAGATCAATTTTTTAGCTCCCACATACGAGTGAGAACATGCGATATTTATCTTTCTCTGTCTGGCTTATTTCACTTAACATAATGTCCTCCAGTTCCATTCACGTTGCTGCACACGACAGGATTTCATTTTTTAAAAATTACTAAATAGTGTTTCATCATGTATACATGCCAAATTTTTAAATCCATTCATCTATTGATAGACATTTAAGTTGATTCTTTATCTTGGCTATTATGAAGGTGCTGCATTAAACATAAGAATTCAGATATCTCTTCAATACACTGATTTTCTTTCTTTTAGATATATACCCAGAAGCGGGATTTCTGGATCATGTAGTAATTCTAGTTTCAGTTTCCTAAGGAACCTCCATAATGTTTTCTGTAATGGTTGTAGTAATTTACATTACCATCAGCAGTGTGCACGAGTTCACTTTTCTCTGCATCCTGACCAGCATCTGTTATTTTCTGTCTTTTTGATAATAGCCATTTTTAACTATGATAAGATGAGATCTCATTGTGGTTTTGATTCATATGTTCATGATGATTAGTGATGTTGACCATTTTTTTTTTCCTATACCTGTTGGCCAATTGTATGTCTTCTTTTGATAAGTGTCAATTCAGATCATTTGCTTATTGAATTATTTGGTTTATTTAGTACTGAGTTGATTTCCTTATGTATTTTTGTTGTTGGATAGATAGTTTGCAAATACTTTCTCCCATTCTATAGGTTATCTCTTCACTGTGTTGATTGCTTCCTTTACTGTGCCAAAGGGTTTTTTTAGCTTGATGTGATCCCTTTTCTCTGATTTTTCTTATGTTGCCTCGGCTTTTGAGGTTTTATTCAAAAAATCTTTGTCCAGATTCTCCAATGTTTTCTTCTAGTAGTTTTATTGTTTCAGGTCTTACCTTTAAGTCTTTAATCAATTTTGATTTTATTTTTTGTAAGGTGAGATGATCTAGTTTCATTCTTCTGCATATAGTTATCCAGTTTTTTTGGGGGGGCACCATTTACTGAAGAGTCTCTCCTTTACCCAATATATGTCCTTGGTGCCTTTGTCAAAAATGAGTTGGCTGTAAATGCATGGATTCATTTTTGGGTTCTCTATTCTTTTCCATTGGTCCATGTGACTGCTTTTATGCCAGTATCATGCTGTTTTGATTACTATCACTTTGTGATATGTTTATAAGTCAGGTACTGTGATGTCTCTAGCTTTATTATTTTTGTTCAAGATTATCTTGTCTATTCAATGCTTTTTATGGTTCTATATTGATTTTATGATTCTTTTTTATTTCTGTGAAGAATGTCATTGGTATTTTGATAGAGATTGCATTGACTCTGCGATTGCTTTAAGTAGTATGGGCATTTTAACAGTATTAGTTCTTCCAATCCATGAATATGGGATATTTTTCATTTTTATGTCTTC
Source organism: Macaca nemestrina (assembly GCF_043159975.1). Taxonomy (NCBI): domain Eukaryota; kingdom Metazoa; phylum Chordata; class Mammalia; order Primates; family Cercopithecidae; genus Macaca; species Macaca nemestrina. Next base: position 59,271,064 of record NC_092137.1, on the reverse strand, counting down.
TTTAATTTTTTTATCAGTGTTTCATAGCTTTCTCTGCAGAGATCTTTCACTTCTTTTGTTAAAATTTTCATTGTCTCTTTATTATTCCACTCCAGTTATTCTTCCTGCTGTCCAGGAGGCCTATGCGAATGCAACTTTCTAGTAGAAAATCTTATTCTAATATTTCCTAAAAGGAACTTGTTTCTCATGTATGTATATGTCTTTGGTGAAAAAGACAATTTTAGTAGGAGAGCTTGTGATCTAGACAACTTTTCTTTCAAGGGACACATTAATAAGGACTCTACCATTTTTAAAATTAACTTAGATATAAATTATAAAAAGTCATAGACAATTCCCTCCCAACCACAAATTCTAACAGACAAACTATAAATAATTTTATGATTCTGCTGACTGAAGCCAAAGACAAATCAAAGAAAGGTACACATAGGTAGATGCCATGATATCCTCTTTTTTATTTTTAGTATTTTAAATCATCACCACACTTCATAATTGTTATTTTCTACTCTCTTCCTTTGGGTCTTTATAGTCATCTTTGTTTTTTTTTGTGTGTGCAAGAAAATAAAATGTAGGTGAAAATAAATAGGGAGGAGAAAAATACCTTAAATAGAAATTGCCTAGTTGAAAGTAACTTGTATTGTTACATACATGGCTATAAAGTTCCATAACTCTTGCTCCTTTAACTAACTGGAGGAAAACCTCTTATCTGTACAATGTTGAAGATTCTGCTGTTTCACTTTGCATGGTATTGTTCAGTCTCTTTTGTAAAAGTGTGAGAACTTATTATTTTAAAAAAATAAATAAGTGTGAATTTCAGTGGAGACATAAACATTCCATCAGCTATAGAAATCATCTCTAAAATTGGTTCTGTATGTCCACCTGTTGATTTTCACTAAAGGTCGTTCTAGATAGCAAATAAAAAGTTAGTAAGTGTCAAAATCACTGAGCCATAGAATTTTCTTGAAAATTTTTCTGGACTCAAGAGTTGCAGCAGCACTAAAACATTTCTACAGAGGCTCAAATTCTTCATAAAGAAAAAGTGTGAACTTGGGACAAGATACAAAATACACATTATACATTTTAGAAAAGTTTCTTCAAATCTCTTCCATTGATCCTTTGATCCTCCATTAATTTAACAGCTCTCATTCTGGCAGGAGTTGAAATGATCTTAACAGATACACAATGTGGGATGGTCACATAAAAAGAACCCAGTGACGCCACCCAGCTAGGAAGAGGAAGGTGCAGAATTTATATTCTGTAGACTGACCTCACTTCCCATGTGGCATGGGCAAGATTAGGAAATTTCTTTATACCCCTCAAAGAGAGGACTTAGGAGAGGCTAAGTGTCGAGGGTTTGGTAGGGGACCAGCCCCCTATGATAAATGGCAAAGGGCCTCCTCACCAAACACTCTGGGAAGACTGTTAAAGATTGTCTGCCACTACATGGCAGAGACACAAAACACATCAGCAAAAACTGAGATGAATCAGAGGCATCTGGGTATTATCTGAGAGTACTGACCACACAATGGGCCAGCAGGTCCCCAGTCAAACCTACTGTTAATGCCTGTGGAGCAAAGAACAGCCAGGCAGAGGAGAGACCTTGCTACAGAGAAACCCCAGGGTCAGAGGCAGGACATGGACCTAAGCATCCTCTTCTCCCATCATGGAGACAGAACAAGGGATGTGGCTTAGGGTTGAGCAGGTTGTGCTCACATAAATGTGCCCCACAAGGTGCACTCTGGAGGAAGGGAGTTTTTTGGCTTTAGTCATCACATGAGTGTGGACTTTTTAGTCTTTTTGTAATCCACTCTAAGTTTAAGTCTCTGGTAGCTACAGCCCTATCTCTCAGACAGCAGGGCACCATCTTGAGAAAGGGAAAAGTGGGCTAGGAGAGCAATCTGAACCACTAAGCATTTTCCTAACGAGATTAAATCTTTGAAAGATGCCTCTATAAACCATCATAACTTTGAATGGACTGAAAGTTAAAGTGAAAGGAGACTTACAAAGCAGAAGAGACTAAAATGTTGCCAAAGGACAATAAGTTGTTTTTGCAGTTCAGTAAAGTAGTAGTGCATGGGCCAGGTCACAGTTTTTATAAATTACAGGGAAGCCTTTATTTTCTGCATATCTGAGTGCAGCATAAAGCAATTTACAACTCTGTTGTGTGTGTGTGTGTGTGTGTGTGTGTGTGTAAGACTAGAGGATTGTAACTCTAAACATAATCATGTTTTTGAATGCATACTGATATTATGGATGTTTATATTTTCAACTTTTGACTTTAATTTTTCTGTGATGAGCATGTATTTAGCATTTTAAAATCAAAGCTGGATAAATGTTATTTTAAAATAATTTGTGTACCTCTTCCAGTTGTTTTTGTCTACACTCCAACTGTTTTGCAAACTATGTGAAGTATTTGGTCAGTCAGTCCTTTTCCAGTTCAACTCTAAAATATGATTTTTATATATTTTTTACTTTTTTTTTTTACTCATAAATCCTTTTTAACTTTGCTCTGTTTTAATCCCTTTATTTCAAAGATCACATCGTATCTCCTTTATTCTCTCAAAATTTCAAAATGGCCTTTGGCCAAATGCAATAAAATTTTGCCCTGACCTGACATAAAGAATGAAGTATGTATATGAAAGCACTTTGAAAACTTTAAAGGACTTTAAAAATGCATGGTAGTATTGGTGGTGGAAGAGAAAGGGGTGGGAGAAGAGGGGGAGGAAACTGTAAGTGGAGGAACTATGTTGTATTTTCTCATAACATAAATTTTGAAGTCCTTCCTGAATGAATTTGCAAACAGAAGCAAATGGAGTCCTTATGTGACATTCTTGAATGCTCGCAATTTTATAAATTCAATTCCACGCCTTAGGCAACATGGTACACCCCTTCAGGTTGACATTTTTCTGTGCCATTTACTGCTGCTGAGTGCAATGGACCTCCTTCACAATTGCCAAAATTACCTCAGAGCTACTGGTCTTCCCGGTGTGAACCCTACGGCCACCTCTTGTACCTATATTGCTAAGAGCTGTGCTAGAAGTGGTTCCTAATTAGGAAAACATTTAAATCTGCAAACTGTGTCTACAGCTTACTTGGGTTTTTTGTTCCTTTGTGTATTTGTTTGAGAGAGAGGATATTGAGATCCCAGAAGACGAGAAAGTCTAAGACTATAAATTCAGATCTCCTTAGAAACCCTCCCTGCCCCCACCAGGTTAAAGGGATATAATACCTTGACAAATAGTGCATCTTCACTTTCCAGTCTCTTCAGTGTATGCCTAGGCCAGAAAACTATGCTATAATGGTTAAAAGCATATACTGGGGAGTCAGAGAGACTAGGTTCAAATCCCACCCCTACTACTTGGTAGTTCTACGATCTTGGAGAAAGCACTTGACCTCTTTTTGCCTTAAATTCTTTATTATAAAATGAGGATTATAAAAGAATCTATTTCATAGTGTTCCTGACAGATTTCAACGTGTTAATATAAGCGAAGTGCATTCAACAGCATCTGGCACTTACCAAGTGCCCCATAAATGCTAATTATTATGATTAAGAAGGGAATCCTCAAGTGTATCCAAAACACCACAAGCCCCTGAGGCTCACATGCTGTCCCCCTCAAGTGAACTAACACTGAGAAGGCTTGGTAACTCTAAGAAATCCTTCTCCTAGCTCTTCACAGCTCAAGCGTGTATGGTGATGACCTATTTGTGCATGAACAGATGTGTACCGAGCCTTCTGGATTTACTTTGGCAGCAACAGGGTCAGGCTTGTATTGAGTGATCCACCTTTGTGGCTCAGTCAGCTCTGGGATGACCGCATGTGCCTGGTTGTGGTTATGTAACACATCCATCTGGACTGGGATTCAATGTACTGGTCTTAGGCCTTACAGAAAGGAAGCAAAGAAAAATTCTTACCATGGGAAATAATCTTGAGTTCACAGATTTACTATTTTCTTGCCAGGCTTTTTGAGTACTGATGGCTCTCAAACAGGCATTAAAATGATTGTCATTGGACCATAAAGAAAAGCTAGAAAATGTGAGGCACGAAGGTATGCTTTTACTTGTGGAGTTCTTTGCTTGTCTTCTGGTTTTGTTGTTGTTGGTGGTGGTGTTGTTGTTTTTGACCAAAGGAGAAATTACAATTAGGGAGGAGGAAGTAGAAGAATCCGTGGATATATGCTAACGATTCTCAAAAACAGAAGTATTATTTCTAGAGTACCATTAGCATATCCTGGAAGAGCACCTTTTCTATGACTTCTAGCTTTTATGGGGTTTAGCCAGATCTTTAGCATTCTTAGGTGAATTAATACTCAATGAAATTTTTCATAAGCATCTGAAATTTTTCTGGAAGGTATTTAAAATGGATCAGCAGGCTTGATACCACACCTCACACCTCTGCTCCTAGCATGAATCCTACTCAACATACACTTTTAAAAAATGCTGGAGTTAGTCCTAAGCCACCTTTGCTCCATTTTAATTCATTTGTCGAACAAGTAGTTTTGGGCGTTATTTTTCTTGACCATTCTCTTCTCTCTCCATCTCTTCCTTTCTTTTTCTCATCTCCCACGATGTCAATTTATTAAATATATATACTTTAATGGGCCCGTAGAAAATAAAGACATTTCCGATTTGTTTTGGAAAGGAGGAATCTAAACCCCAACTGCTTTCCAGGGTACAGTTCAATCCTCCACCACATACACTTCCTCCTCCTCCAGGGACTGCATTTCATCTTCCATCCATCTAGCTAAGGAGAACAGAGGCTAATTTAGGAGCCTCTTTCTGCCTGTACATATTCAGCCAGAGGGGTCACTGGTGATTGATGCAAGACGCTACATCCTCCAAGAGCTTTCCAAGTCCCTGCTGGTCCAGAGAGGAGCGTCCAACAGTAACTCACCCTTTAGTGCCTGTGTATTTCTATGCCTCCAGCTAGAAATAGTCAATAAGCACCAGAGGCAACTTATGTTGCCTTAGATCTCAAATAAATGCCTCACACCATCACCTTAGAGGCCTTTCACAAACCCTGTTTCTTCACAGATAGATTCCAAGTCCTAGCAGCCAATTACTACTGAGGTGCCTCAAAGGCTTGAAAGAGGAGGCAAGGAGAGAGAAAGGGCTTCTCCAAAGATGAGAGTTATGCGTTTCCTTCTAATAAAAATTGCTCCCTTTTAATTGAGTGCTTCCTCTGAGCCAGACACTGGATGAGGTTTGATCTACATTATCCCACTCATTCCTCACAGCTGTGAGATTCATGAAGCTCTAGCCCATTTGACAGATGAGGACACAGAGGCTCACAGAGCTTATGTAACTCCTACTTTCTGCCTCCCCATTCTCTGGCGCACCCCCTTAACTGCCGCTTATACACACAGATGCTTGTGGACGTGTGTTACGAAAGCAATTGGAAAATGTTCCTGGATGCCAGGTAAGTCAATTGACTTCTGGGCCTCAGCTTAGGTCCCTGACATTCCTTCTTTTGCATTGAAAAGAGGCTCGCTGTGCTGGTTACTCCACAGGCTGCCAGAAGCATACCCCGTTATATTCTGCCCATCTTCTAGATGTTCTCAACACTTCCAGGGCCTTTCATTACTTTAAGGGTTGTTTTTGACATGTTCTGGCAAGTTCCTTTTGTTTTGTTTAGAGAAAGGGTCCTACTCTGACACCCAGGCTGGAGTGCCGTGGTGAAATCATAGCTCACGGCAGCCTCTAAGTCCTGGGCTCAAGCCATCCTCCCTTCTCAGCCTCCTGAGGAGCTGGGACTACAGGCACACCACCACGCCCAGCTGTAAGTTCCTTCTCGTACCACAAAGCATTGTGTGTTCACCCTGTATAAGGTACTGCAATAGGTTCTGTATAGGTTCAAGGGAGTGGAGTGTTACTTTAAAAACAGACGACACAGTCACAGTCTTCCACAATTATTTTCAATCGTGCAACATTCCACAAAGAATCAGGTCCTGGCTTAAGTGCTGGAAATAAAAAGACGAACATGCCTGAGCCATAGGTTTTATCATTCTTTTTCATTATTTTCTTTCTCTGACTTACCTCTATTTCCTAATTCCTAAAGAGTCTTGTTGTCTCCTTTACACACACATGTTCTTAGGAAGATATATGTGGCAGGATAAAGCATCTGCATTGACCAAAAATTAATTTGGCAACTAACTATAGAAAAGCCAATGTCTCCACATCCTGAAAGAAATCATATAGCTGGACATTGGGTAAGGTCTGATAGGTCAGAGCTCTCAGTATCCCATTTCATCATGCTTTTCTCTTGCAGGAACTGAACCATGGACTAGCATGGTTTTTTTAACCTTTTCTCAACCCTTCCTGGGAACTCACAACACATGAATATTAAATACCCAAGATCATTGTATATCTGTAAGTTCTGTGCCATGAAAGTCTCTGGACAATGCAGTCTTACCTAGTCTGTAACTGAGCTATCTGCTACACTTCTGTGAAATGAAGGGACAGATGTGTGTGGGCTGTCTCCCCGTGTGAGGCAGAAGACCTTCTAGATGTGATAGATCCAGGCATAAATGTAGGGATAAGGATCACCACGTTTTTTCTGTTATGGAGAAAAATGACTAAATTCCTTGAAGATAATAACAATAATCATGTATTTTATGTCTATAGTACTTTTCCAATTCTCAAGCATTTTCACATCTGTGCTTTCATTGGCTCTCCACACCAAACTTAACCTTGGTCTACATATTATGATATTTTTCTCAATGATAACACATCTCTCTCTTTTATTTGGTCACCATGATTATAAAGGAAAATATTGTTATCCCCAGTTTATTAATGAAGAAACTGAGGGTTAGAGAGAGTGATTTTCTCAGGTTATAAAACAAGAATTTAAACCCAGGAGATCCTTTGCAAATTTCAGTGTTTGTTCCTCCCCAATAATCTTCATTTGGTACGTGGGGAAACCAAGGCCTTTCTCTGGAGGATCTCAGATGAAATAGAGCACATGTGCTTAATAAGCCAAACGTCCCACCTGATAGATAGGAGTCACAGTGTGAGGTGTGTGGCCATGGCCAATGAAACCTTGCCAAGCCTTTGTATGGACTGCAAATCCAGTTCATTTCCAAAAGCCAGGTTCCTAGAAAACGGGTTTCTGTTGACACTTTCCCTGCATGTTTTGTTATGCTTGTTTGTGTTGGCCTAGAGAACCAGCAGCCAGGGACAGCCGGATGACTTTCAGCCAAGGGGCGGTCTGTTCACACCCTGGGGACTGGAGCGTTCCACCAAGTTAGCTGCTGCTTGAAAGGACAGCTGCCGCGCAGTCTTGCTCACTCCCCATTTTGTTATCCCTGAGATAATAAATAAAGGCTCATTCTGTTGTGTCCAAAAGACCCTTTTCAGAAGACCTGCTCTTGCTGGAAGTCTCCTGAGTCCCCTTACCTGATTACAGTCAGATGCTGGGCATTTCAAATTAAATTAGAACAAATAACGAAAATGAAAGGAGAGTGGGAAGGAGGAAAACCAGCAAAAATGGTATTCATTTAAAGTAGCCAGTGAGAAAAATGGAGCCTGAGAAACTCAACCGATACCGGGAGAGATCAATGTTTGTCATCTAGTCTTAGGCTAAAAAGAGCCATAAGTGAGAATTTGTAGGGATGACAGTTCTAGGTCAGTTCTGTTTAACATATTCTGCTGCAGATATGGCCAGGTTAAGCGGGAAAATGTTCTAAACCTAGATCTGAATTCCTATGGCTCTTGGACCATGATTCTATCTCTATTTGGTTAAATGATGGCATATGCAGGATATGAGGTCTAGCTCTTGGAAGGTGTGGAAAATACATGTCTCATTGCACCAATTTGTTTTCTCTACCAAATCCTGCCAATGTTGAAGTGTCAGTTGAGCTCAAAATTCTCCCAGAGATGTGCTTAGAGACCCATTGCTGTGTGGATGAATGGGAGAATAGGAAGTAAATTCTTGTAATATGTGGTCTCGATATGGTTCGATGTCAGTAAGACAAATTAAATGAAATTAATTTAAAATTAATTGAAATGATCATGGACCAAGATTACTGTGTGGTCACTCCCCAAGGTGATTTAAAACAGAATTCTTATTGTTCAGTTAAAACCAACTTGCAATCAACCAGCCTAACAATGCCCCCTGATCATTTCAGCCTCCTTGAGATCCCTTTACCTTGGTCATGTTTTCATCACATCTGCCTGATACTCTGCTATCCCCTATTTCAGTGACACTAAATGTTGCTGGATCCCAGAAGAGCATTACGATATTTGATAAGACAATCTAACTTCACCATCCAGATGCTGAAAAAATATTTACATTTGATGTGTTTTTTCAATCCTATTAGCCAAAGTAATATATTGCACAATAAAATATATGGTTATATTACAGTACTCTTATTGTGAAGAAACAATGAGCACACAGAAACATAATTCATATTATACCATCTGTCAGTAAAGGAGGTCTCTTCAACAAACACAAACTCAATTTAGATAAAATAAGTTAATAGGTGTTAGAGGGTTAACTTCTCTTTTGACAAAAAGTCATCACATCACATATTAAAGGCCAGTATTAACAAGGAAAGAGATTCAAGAGAGCATAAGGGATGATTATCTTTTGAGACATTCCTGCATACAGCATTAAAAAATACAATTTGGTCTCGCAGCTGTCCCCTAACATCACTCCTCATATTAGTATCTATGATGGAACAAGTCAAACTTTGAAGTATCAAAATGAGCTAGTGCTGCTGGGTATTTCCTAAAAAATGTGACAACTCTTATACTTAAAATAAATACATAAATAAATAAATAAGCACTGAAGAGTGATCAGTGAAAATGTCTCTTAAGCCCATTATTTTTAGCTGAGCGCTGTTATGACTGTTTCCATGGTTAAACCATGAATATGTTTTCTGCACAAGCACGGTCAGCTAGTGGCCTTAATTAGCTTTCAAATGGAGAATGCTGCGGTTTACCACTTATTAAATATCCACCACACCAAGTTACAATTTTACCCTTCCACACCTCACTTAGTTGAGACACCTCAAGGAACCCACAATGCTGAATAACTGGTGATTTAAAAATATGTACCAAGTGTGATGATCGGACTGAACACACAGGCTGTGAGGGAAGTTCACTAAAACCTGGCCAGATTTCATTTCCAGATGGAATGATACAATTTGTAAATTGAGGCAACAAGATAAGTCACCCAGAAAGAAAGAGATGAAGTGTATGCTCTAGCTAACAGCTAACACACTGTCCTTATTCGTAGGAATTCAACATATATTTATTAAGTGCTTGCATTGCATTCTGAATACTAAGTCTTCATCTAGATTCCTCATGTCTAGGAATTCGCAGGAGGTGATTAAGTGGAATACAGGATCTGGTGAAGAAGAAGAGGACTGTCCCAGCATTCAAGATCTTTAAACAGTATGCCTCCTAGAGAAGGAAGAAAGTCTAAAATTACTCATCAAGCTAATCTACTCTTAATACAACATACAAGTAGAGTAACCTAACCAAGCTCATTTCACCAAGCATTTTATTCATGAGGGAGATGATGCAGTTTGAGATTCAATTGAGACAGAATTAGTTTTTCTGATTAGCTAGGTTGAGTGGTTAAGGTATGGTAATAATGATATCATTATTTCTTCTCTCCCCTTTCTCATACAACATTCAGAGACACATTCTCTCTCTCTCTCTCTCTCTCTCTCTCTCTCACACACACACACACACACACACACACACACACACACCCTCACATATCTGTTTGGATGTGGTTTGCGAATCTTCAACTGGTGGTGTCTGCGTATCAACTTGTATACTCCCAGGGGCAAGAAAGAAAAAAAGAAAAAGTGAATTCACCTCTTGTTGCAATTCCACTGTGTACAAAATGGCCTTGAAATTTGAAGGAAGAAAAAAAATCCTCCTACAAAGAGAACATGTGAAAAGGCCAAGGGAGAGCATAACTGAAAAAAATATATAAAAATGCAAATTTTCCTAAACTTCAGCTTTGGATGGACTGAAGCATAAGTGAGAACTTCAACAAAGCAATAGAAAAAGATGACAGCTCAGAGTTTCAGAAATTTAAGACAGCAGCAGGATTAGACACTTTGGGTTGTCTTCGCACACATTTCTTATGGGAGTTAATTCCATTTGACATGCAAGACCAAAGCAAGATTACAGAGGCATAGCCCCATGGCGAGGTGTATGCTGTAGCTAAAAGCTGGGATTTGAATAATTGTGCAGGCTTACTCCAAGAATCAGGCGAGAACAGAATGAATGGATTATTACAAGGAACTTTGTACATTTTTAACTGCTGGACTTAATAAAATACCCTCTATGTGAGAATAGTGTTATGGTCGTCTGCACTTACTCTAGCTGAAGTTTGTGGTAGGATCTATCAAAAATGAGAAAAAACAGAAGCTGTTTTTTAAAAAAAGAAAGAAAGGAAAAAAGAAATTTGAAATGAATGACTGGGCTGGGTCATGCCCGTATGATTTATAGAGGAACAAAAAATTTGGAGAACTTGAGATCAACATATTCGAGCCCCCCCAAAGTTACAGGGAATTCATTTCCTGTGCAAAGAAGTCTGAGGAAAGTGGAGAATAGAGTTCAGGGAAAGTGGGCCACAAAAAGGTGGATTTTCATTTCACAATTTCAGCTTGTTAAGGAGGTCATTTGTTACTGGAAAAAGTTACTAACCCACACATCATTTTATATATATGTATAAATGTGACCTCTTTCCTTGGAAGCCATGGAAGCACTTGTCTGTAAAAGGCAGAAAGAGTAACAGTTCCAAAGACTTCTTGCTGCTTAATTAACTTTCCAGTGAGAATTATTAAAATTCTTTATGTAATTCTTATTTAGTGCTCATTAAAGTGAAAGATACAAATGCTGGACAATGCAGGGTTCAGAGAATTTTAAGAAAGAAAAGTTAGTTTTGCAATAGCTGAGAATTATGAAAAGCTGTCATTAACTGTAGCCAAGTAGACCTTTCATTTTAAAAGTCACTGATTCAGATCTGAAATGATTAGATTTGATTTTCTCCCTTAATCTCATCTTCATGTCCTCCTTTCCTGAAAGCTCAATTCCTCCTCAGCCCTAACCAGCCTAGTGGGGAGGAAAGTCCACCCAGAAGAGGAGGAAACTGCTCTGGGCCATGGCACTGGGGCAGTGCGCCCTCTGCTGGGAAGTCAGCCTGCAGTCCAGCTTGGGAAAATCCCCCCCAAAGAGCATGCCCCTAGGAAAGCAAAAGAGATGTGCATTTCCAATAGTGAAAATCCCTCATACAAGTGGCGTATCTTTCTCTGGTAAGTGGAGATTAGAGGAGGGACCTGGGAGGGTGCATGCGAAGGCTTCATTAAACCAGAACTCAAATGCAGCTCTCCTCACAAAACATGTCTGACAACCCAGCCTGCCATGTAAAATAGCATCAGGAATGATGAACACATTACAAATTTGTAGACCCTAAAATTAAACTCCACCTCATTTATTTCATATTTCAGCAGGGCTGAGGATGCCTGACAGTAAAGGCACAGACCTTTCTTGATAAGCCCCATGGTTTCCTTCTTGGAGAAGGGATTGTGCTCTGTACAGATGCATTCAGTCTTCTTGAAGCCCAAACTCTGCTTGGTGGAGCCAGGAAAGAGGAGGCATGTTTCAGTGTTCTGCAGAAGAAAGTCAAGAATCCTAGCCCTGAGACAGAAGCAGGTGAATGTATTACCACAGGAAGACAAAGAGCTAGTCTTTCCCCCCTTACCTCTGTACATCATTTAGATCTTTGCTAGTAAAAATGTGGTTCACACACCAGCCATTTCAGCATCACCTGGGAGCTTGTTAGAAAACCAGGAGCCCATCCCACCCTAGACCAACTGCATCATAATTTACATTTTAACAAGATTCCAGTAATTCATAAGTATGTTAAACCTTGAGATGCACCAGTGTAGACACTAAAGAGCTAAAGCACAAACAAAACTAGAGTATGGAACTTTACAAGCAGAAGGGGACCTAGCCACCACCTGCCTCCTTTGATAGAGAAACCAAGGCCCTGAGGGGAACACAACTACTCACGTATCTAAGAAGAACATTTTATACAGGCCTCAATTTGGTTTGGTGTATAAGCTGGAACAGGGATATCACAGATTTTTGTAGTTATCCTCATCACATACTACGAAACCAACAGAATATGGCACCAGCATTACAAGTGACAAAGGGCATAATTTCCCTGTGGGAGGAACCCTGTCTTCTAATCAGTTCTGTTCTACTGAAATGACTTGTCTACATTCTGCAGGAATTGACATAGAAATGAGATTCTGATATTCCTTCTATCCACATAATGATTGATGAAATACATGGGAAAAATAAATTGAATTATATTATAATCTCCCAGGGAAACATAATTAAGTTGTGAAGCATTTCCATGAAATCCTAAAAGCCTTATATCATCTAGGCAGTTACTTCTACTACATGATCAATAATTATATTAACTATAGATAATTATTTTGATAGGATGGTGTGACTTTGGGGCTCCACTTATTCTTGATCTGATGCATTGATCCAACGTTGAAGACTTGGTTGGAGCCAGAGATGAACATAAATAACTCTTTTGGAGTCCCAAAAACCTTTAGGATACTTACGTTAACTTGTACTACTTTGCAATTCCTGGCCACCAGTTTGATGTTTATTCACATAATCTAAAGGGTCATACTTGTGCAAGACTACCAGAATAGTAATTCTACTCTTAAATCTACAAGAAACAGAAGGAAGCTACTCCAGAAAGTAATAGATAATATATAATACATAAAATCCAATATTCCTTGAACTTTCAAAATTCCAAGACATCCAATACATTCTTTGTGTGTACACAGGACTGCCCAGCACATCCATGGCAACTCTAAGGCGGTGAGCTAAAAGAATCAGATCCAAAGTTAACAATGCTCAGAAAGTTAGGGTGACCATGGGTCCTTATATATTTAATATCTTTCTTTGTAAACACTTAATTTTGAAGGTTATCCCTGGAATATATTTCTCATAGCACACATTTTAAGCACAGGTAAAACCTGAGACTTCTACCTGACCCTCTTTCAACACTTTCCAGAGAGAGCCTCAGTGGGTGTATATGCCTTCTCACCTGAATAAAAGTATCAATAAGAACCAACAGAAAATACAGAGAGATTTAAAATAAAAGTAATAACTCAAGGGATCCTACAGCAAACACACCAGATTTTTTTAAGGTGACAACCATTATATGTTAACTTTCCTGAATTCTCCACATCATTCAAGATAACTTGGGTTTTTTAAACACAAAGGGATAATATAGTTTTTTAAAAAAAAGGGTGATAGAAATAAAATCACTTATAAGCACGCATTATTTCATCAACATTTCCTTAAAATATTTGTAAAACATCTTGCTCACATGATGGTTACTATATGAGACATTGTAGATTTTTCTCTCAATGAGGCAGAGAAATTCAACATTTAAGAGTCAAGACTTAGAAGCCAAGGCCACCTGCCACTTACCACTTATATGGCTTGAACAATTTACTTAACCTTGCTCCGTGCCTCAGTTTCTGCATCTGTAAAATAGAGATCAAAATAATGTATGCCTAATGAAGTTATTATAAGGATTTAGTAAATTAATAAGCATGAGGCAATTAGAACATGCATGAGAAGTACTAAGCACTCAATATTATCTTTATTGCCCTTATAATATATGTAGGTTGGCTTATTTATGCTCATATTACAATTTATTCAAGAATAGTCTTCTTTAAAGTCACCATCCAGAGGATCTGAAAACCAAGTTTTAGTCTCCAACTTTGAGATACGCTTTCTTAAAAGCATATTTTAAAAAGAAAAAGCATTCAGAGGACTTGAAAACATAAGCTTACTCATGTTATACTTTGACAACACACACACACAAGCACAGAATAGTAACACCTCACAGCCCATTGCCAGAAGTTCCCACACAGGGGATTTGCCATAAAGAAAGCTAGATGTGACCCAATATTCTAGTGAGAGATCTCACCATTCAGAGCAGAATAACCTGAGAACAAAATAATGCAGAAAGCAGCCCGAGGTGCCTTTGTCTTTCCTCAGGTAAAATCAATTCCGTTATTATCCACAGTTGGGTACAGAATGGCAGATGAGCAGCATGGCTTCAGCCAGCGATACCTCTCAGAGAGTGGACTGCATGAGTAATATTTCACACCCTCAGCGTTGTCAAGAGAGAAAGGGGGAGATCCATCTTAGGTAGGGAAATTCATTCTAAGGAACTGTTAAAGACATTAGAGAAGAAAAAAGGGAAGAAAAATCAGGCCAAATTCATACAGAAACACAGATTCCAGCCTGCCCTTATCCTCAGACAGAGAGGTCAAGGTGATGGGCGATATTGCCAGGCCTGCTATCTTTCTCTCTACTCTTTTATAGGGGGATGGTTTAGCCATATTTCCTATGTGTGGGAAGGAAATGAACCATGCACATGATGCTGCACAGCAAAGTGAAACAGAAAAAGCTTCCCAAAGAAAGTAGGCAGACATGAATGTAGCATTGTGTAACCCAAGAAATAGACCAACAATGATTGAAAGCAAGAAAATGACTTGGTCTTTCTTAAAACTGCAACAATTAGGCAATTGTGCTAACTAATAGGATCTGAGAAGATGTAAATAAGTTTTCTTTTTTTTATTAACAAAAGAAATGAGGAGGCAAATTTCAGCCCAGATGAAAGAAGGTAAATGATTCCTCCCCAAAGGCAGAGCCAAGATTTCTCAAATGAGTTTCCGCCTAAAAGAGGCAGAAGTAAAATATATGAATCCAGATGACATAATGTGCTGTGACCTAAATGTAGGCAGTGATGGTATCCTATTCTACAGACCAAGCTCTGGGTAATTGAATGCAAGACAAAGCAAAAATATAGAAAAGGCCACTCCAAAACAGAAGCATAAAAATGCAGTGTGTATAACAGTACTGAGAAGGGTACAGCTTTGTAGAACTGATTAATAAGGAGAGCAGTGAACAGAACAGAGTGGATTTGCAGAGATTAGGATGTAGCAAGCTTTGTCCAGAAGATTGTATAAAGTTCTTATTGGCCTTGAATCTGAAAAAAGATTAAAAAAAAAGAAAGGCCAGGCTCAGTGGCTCACACCTATAATCCCAGCACTTTGGGAGGCCGAAACAGGTGGATCATGATGTTAAGAGATTCAGACCATTCTGGCCAATATGGTGAAACCCGTCTCTACTAAAAAGACAAAAATTAACTGGGCGTGGTGGCATGTGCCTGTAGCACCAAGTACTTGGGAGGCTGAGGCAGGAGAATCGCCTGGGAGGCAAAGGTTGCAGTGAGCCAAGATCACGCCACTGCACTCCAGCCTGGCGACAGAGCAAGACTCCACTTCAAAAAAAAAAAAGAAAAAGAAAAAACCTACCTTCCATCAGGAAAGACCCCCTGTAAGCTTTTGGTATATCTTAGTCAAAAACTTACCTTTTTCCATGTGCTATTTAAAAAATAAAATTTACAATAATTGTAAATATTTGTAAAATTATAAATGATGTGCCATCAAATTTACTGTAATGTGGAAATCATTCTTTCTGACATCTCTCCTGGAAGACAGTAGGGGAAACATGGTACTGTGTTTTTGATGTTAGAACGTATCAGAGACCAAAATTTAATTTTTGTTTTTCATCCACAGCATCTGAGCTCTGAGAAAACTCAGAGCTTCATAAGACCTAAAGGTCAGGTACCAAGGTGAACGAGAATAAGAGTCAGAAATATGAGATTGCCAGATGAGTGTCAAGAACTTGGGCATTTGTATTTCAAACTCTAAGAACTCCACACCAGAGCTTACTCTACTGTGAAGGACAATATCACTTACTCCAGGTTCCAGGCAACAGATCATTTTTTTAAGGAATAAAGAAAAAAAAAGGAAGCTGGGCACAGTGGCTCACATCTGTAATGCTACCACTTTGGGAGCCCTAGGCAGGTGGATCACTTGAGGTCAGGAGTTCGAGAAAAGCCTGGCCAACATGGTGAAACCCCGTCCCTGCTAAAAATATAAAAATTAGCCAGGCGTGGGTGGCTCATGTCTATAATCCCAGCTACTCGGGAGGCTGAGGCCCAAGAATTGCTTGAGCCTGGGAGGCAGAGGTTGCAGTGAGCTGAGATTGCACCACTGCACTCTAGCCTGGGCAAAAGAGCGAGACTCTGTCTCAAAAAAGAAACAAAACTAAAAAAACAAAAAAAGAAAAGAAAGAAAGAAAGAAAAGGCCAGCCTACAAATGCTCAGGAATCCAAAACCAAAAATAATGTTTATAAAACACAGATGTACAGACAACAAATGATAATTGCCATGACTTTAGGACCAGAAAGCACCTTTGGTGCATGGGCTTCTCTCCAATTATCATAAGACTTGGGACCGTCATTAAAGAGGCAATTAAATGTGTAGCCCTTCAAGGCCATAAGAGCTACTCAGCCAAAAACAGCCAGTGGCCCGCTCCTTTGCTTTAATCGGAGAGTTCTGAAGAGCTTCTGTTATCAGTGCTGTAATTTGTTATGTGGGGAGTTTGGAGATCCTGATGTCAGGGAAGGTGTTTGTGTCTCTAGGTGGGCACGACAGAAAAATAAATAAAGAGAAAAGTAGGTATTTTAGGAATGCAAATGCAACCAAAAATCAGGAAACCTTGGCCAACAACAGTTCTCAAATCTTTCACTTATTGCAAGAGGGAGAAGGGAAGACTTCCAAGTGTTAGACAATCCTAAATCAGGAAAAAGTAAAAGGCGTATTTCCGTGGCTGTGGAAGAAAGTGCTACGTACCTCAGGGAGCCTCGGCCCTGTCTGCTTCTTTCTTTCATTTTGACTTCCTTGGTGAGCTTTTCCCTGTGGTTTTAAGGAAATTTAAAAAAAAAAAAAAAAAAAAAGAAAAAAAAGGTAAGAAAAAATACATATATATATATGCCCACACAAACGTGTGCATGTTTATTATATTCCTTTCTATAAACAGAAATAAAGACAAAAGAAGAAAAGTCTAATTTGTAGTTCAGTTTTCTGGCCTCAATTCTGGCTCACCAATGAATCTTCTTATATACAAAGCTGACTGAAGGGAGGGGTGGGATTGAATAACAAATTTATGTGATACAATCACATCATTTACAATCACATAATGGACCATATCCCAATTTTCAAAAGGCATAAAGTATCCTCATTAATACGATAAGTGCAGCAGTCAAATCAGCACTGTGATTTTATCAGGGTTTTTGACTGTACATGAATGAGAATGTAAAATGCATACAGAATTTTTAATGGGAAGGCTTTAACATTCTCTGAATGTATTTCTTACTGTCATTTGCATCACATTAAAGTGAAATTCTACATAAAAGGATAAAGAGAATATGTCCTAAATTACAGTTTTTCCATAGTTGTCATGTCCACACATAGAAAAATCTGATTCATACGCTCGAACATGATCCTAAATCTGAAAAGGCTGCACCAGTTCCCTATTTGTTTGTAGGTTTTATGTGGCTGTCAGGGCTGGAGAGAGCTCAGTAAGGTCAGAGTGTCAGGACAAAGCTAATAAAGATCATGGCAGGGCGGGAGATCCGGGGAGGGAGGGTGATTGTATTCACTGTCTCTACTCTAGCATATTATTAAATACTGTGCCTGCATTTTTCATTCTATATCAGACTACTAAAAAGTCACTCATGTTCCTTAGAGGTATTCTGTCGCTCCTTTAGAAAGCTTCTATCATTGGTTTAGTTAACTGCAGAGAGTTTATGAACATAGAGTTAATGTTTTATAAATCCAATTCTGTGTATTCCACCATGAATAAACATGTATAACATTGTTATGTACATGGGATATTTTGTAAACACTTACTTCATATCGAACATGTGTATATCTACTTATAGGTTAAAATATGATCCATATGTCAGAAGTTAGTTCCAAAATAATGGCAATTGGGTTAAGTGTGCTTGGCAGCTTATATACACTGAGGAAAAAAGAAAAAAAAAAAAGCAACCTGTCATTCCTCATTAACCCCACATCACACAGAGAGAAATCAATGATTGCTACATAGCAGTTGACACAGAATCTTGGGAATCTGAGAAAGTGCATTTTGCATCCTAGCAGAGGCCAACGTGTCACCTGCCAAGCTAATGAACTGGGAATAGAGCATGCCTGCTACATACGTACTGACTGCCTGCCCACTGGCTAACACACCTGGCCCATGCACAGGAATTCGTACCAAATGACATCACTCTGTTATCATTTTAGAGTCTGAATAAGACAGGATGCTTCCATACAACCAATAGAAAAACATGCATGGAACTTGGGGTGAAATAGTTCCAATTCACAATAAGACCTACTAATGTATTTTGTGGCTAGAAAAATAATTTCATGTATGCACATGAAATGGGCCCATGTGAAATAAATGGATCTTGGCATGGCCAGTCTATCCATATGATTATTTTATCTTTTATTGGTGGGGAGGGCTGGGGAGGGCCAAGTCTTTCTCTGCTGCCCAGGCTGGAGTGCAATGGCCCGATCTCGGCTCATTACAACCTCTGCCTCCGAGATTCAAGTGATTCTCTTGCCTCAGCCTCCCGAATAGCTGGGACTACGGGCATACACCACCATGCCTGGCTAATTTTTGTATTTTTAGTAGATAAAGTCCATCTTCTTAGGGATGGACTTTACCAATGGCCTCCGCTCCCCTGAACCCCGGTGTGAACTGACCATGGAGATGTGGAAAAATATATCTGCACATGTGAGGACCCTCACAGTGGAGGGATGGGAAAAAACAGGAGGTGGGCGGGAGGCTGAGGTTTGGTTTTCCTCTTCTGCCAGTTCCAGCATCACACTTCAAGGATCCCAAAGATTCTAAGTTGAAACTTAGACTTCCAGGTTGTTATTACAGCCTATTAATCAAGACAGAGGGTTAGACCTTATTTTAGTCAACAGTTTGCTAGCTTGATTTGTAATGCAGATATTTCAACCTACATTTCTGTGGATCTCCCTTTGTATTCTTCCTCCAGGCCCTTTGAATGTTAAGGGTAATCATTAGTTTGTGACTTTATCCCAGGTAGATTCTTCCTACTCTCTCCTGCTTATCTCCCTCACATACAATGGAAATATAAAACAGGAGTCAGAGGGATAGAGCAGTGATGAACCAGGTAAATTCTTCTGTCCTAAGGTGTCCACTTTATGACCTACTGTGTAATTGCCACTTCTGCAGGCTTCACAGACAATGCAATGAAAAGCAACCTGATACTTTCTTCCTTAGCATCTTCAGAGGAGATGGGCAGCAATGTGTTTCTTAAGTCTGGAAATCTCTGGGTCTCAAGTTACTCTCAGTGTATCCTTTACCTTCTTCACAAACTCTTTAAAATCCTCAGGCTGTTCCATGGGTGCCTGTTCCATGGGTGCCTGATATGCTTCTCAGAGACATCACATGGTCTTAACAAATTCTATCACTAAATTATCCAGGTGTGGTGGTACACACCTGTGGTCACAGCTACTTGGGAGGCTGAGGTGGGAGAATCACTTGAGCCCAGGAGGTTGAGATTATAGTGAGCTATGATTGAGCCACTGCACCCCAGTCTGAGTGACAGAGCAAGATCCTGTCTTGACAGCAACAAAAATTCTATCACTATTTTCCTTATTTCTCCTATATTTAAGTCCTGGTGATCTTGTTACCTTTGATGTTATACTCGCTATCAACATTTGGTGAGAAGGCAGGGTTTCTTCCCAGAAATATTAACTTTCTTTTTTTCTACATTGTTAGCACTTACTCTTTCTTCAACTTGGAGCTTAAGATTTCTCTCTTCCCAATGAACACCTCTATGAGGTCGTAGGAAACAAGTATGTGTGGAGTCATATAGAGATAGAGCTGGATTTCAATTCAACACTTTGTTACTTACTATGTTATCTTGCACCAGTCACTCAAACTTTCTGAGACTCAGTCAATCAGTAAATGGGTATTAGGCAACTGCTTCCAAGTTCTATTGGGAGGATTAGATGATATCATTGATGGAAAGCATCCGGTGTGTTTTTAGATAGATCTCATCTTGTGTTGACTCCCGGGTCAACATTAAGTACTTCTTCCTGTATGGTACATCATACCTATCACAGATCCCAGATAACTGGAACAGTGACATAAGGAC
The DNA here is from genome assembly GCF_043159975.1 of Macaca nemestrina. Lineage (NCBI taxonomy): Eukaryota > Metazoa > Chordata > Mammalia > Primates > Cercopithecidae > Macaca > Macaca nemestrina. The sequence continues at coordinate 59,250,954 of NC_092137.1, read as the reverse complement.
ACCAGGCCATAAAAATAATTCAATGCGTTTAAGGGAGAGTTACCAGTTTTATTCAGTGGCATTTTAGGGGACAGTCAGAAAATGTGCTAGTGAGGTGGGCTAAAACCAAGTTGGGATAGGCATTTTAGATTAAATAAAGAAATCTGACTTACTGTTATGTCTTAGAATTCCTGGAGTAGATATGTGAGCTTTCCATTTTCTTTAGATAAAACGTAATTAAACATCTTAAAGCACCTCAGCTTAATGTACACAGAATGGTGACATGTTGCCAAAGAAAGCTTTGGAACTTTGTTGCCTACAACTATGCGACAGCTTAGTAACCAAAGCATGCTTGCTATTACATCAATGATAAGTTCTGAATAAATTAACTACGTCCAACATGGCATAATGCTTTGGATCATGCAAGTGAGACTATCATATTCATAATTATCATTTTCCCCCAAACTAGACAAACTGTTTTATAGGATTTTTCTTAGTGCTTGTGTTTCAAAATGAAATTCTTACCAATTTGGGATACTAATGATTTAGCCATGTACCAAGTTGGAGTTTCTCCAGTGTGCATGTGCTCCTTATGAAAATGAAGAAGGCAAGCTGCCAATCAAAAGACTAGTTGCAGGTTGCAGGCAAAGACCAGATTGGTGATAATTGCTGGCATGGTGCCTAGCACAGTGTCCCATACACAAACATGCTCAGAAAATGCTACTGGGTCCAGTCAAGACTTCCATATTCCAACTAAGAGCCCTCCCTTGAAGACATAACATTTGTTCAACCTAGAGTTGGAAGGAAGGCAGCGGTATGGACAATCTCCAATTAGCCAGAAGATTTTAATCTACTTTGCAGAACTAATCGAATGGTTGTGCTTCCCCAGTGTTCACGTGAATTGCACCCTAGCTGGAAGTTAACAGACTAAACAATAGCAGGAGCAATTAAGTGGATGTAAATGAATGTGATAGGCTAATTCTCACAAGGAGAACATCAATGTGTCGGTGTCAATGCACTGGTGCCCAGAATAAAGAAGGAATTGACTGGGATGAAGAAGGTAGCAATGAACAAGGTGTAGCAATCTTGGAAGGACATACATTCCTCAACTAGATTAGTTTGGAAATGCTTCGGATATAAGCAGAAGGAATAAAAATAAGTAATGATAGCAGTTCTCTTCTACATATCCTCTTGTGGGAGTAAAAGAAAGAAAATACCACACTTTCACATAAATACATTCAAGGTATATTATACCTTATGGTGTACCTTAACTATGAAATAGATTGTTGGATACGGAATAGGGTAAAACACAAATCTACTTACAGTGAGGAGGAGGACATTTTCATGACCTGGGAAGCTAAGAATTCAAAAGAGGACAAACTTCCTTGGCCTTTTTCGTATTTGGAAATGGGAACTGATTGACAGAATAAGAAAGCTATAAAAGCTTATTGCTGCTGGGTTTCCGCAGAGTCTAGAATGACAGAAGAAAATATGGCACAATAGCAAAACTTGAATTTTTGCTTAAGTTCTTTCCTTTAGCACTTTGATACTTTAGGGAAATCTCAACATCTATAGACTGGGGTGTGAGACTTGGAGAGAATGTGAAATTTGTAAAGATTATTTTACATGCTGCCCCAGAAAATTCCTTTTGTTTAAAGCATCTGAGAACATTATCTGATTTCATTTTTAGCTGTTTTGAAAGAAAAGAATCAGATGAATGCAATGGGTTCAGCCTGACACCCTGCCTTCTGTTTTTCGGGGTATCCTAAAGTTCCTCTGGAATGCATTGGGTGAGAGAGAAAGTTCTGTGTCAACTCTTCTGTCAGGGGTGAGTCTAAATCTACCTTTCCTCATAAATCTGCAGAGGACATCCCTGAATGTATTGACTCTCTGGTCCATGCTGAACATATCATAAATGGGCCTGATTACTATCATAACACATTGCCTGTCAAAAATCAAAGGATGGAAGAAGAGAGTAAATCAGATGCATAAAGGAAGAAAGACAATCATAATGTCATAATACACTGTATGGTATATACAGTATTTTATTGAAGAATAGTTTCCCAATGGGCAACTGAGCATTAGAGTAAACCGTAAATAATCAAAATTAATAGATTGGTAGAATAAGAGAATGAAAAAACTCATCTATTGTCTGGAAAAGAAAAGTGGGTACATACAGAGTCTTTTTAGAGTATGTTCAGATGATTTAAAAAAGCATAATCAGAAATAAAAGTATTGTGTGAATATGAAGAATATTATTTATCATCATACTATGTTATATAAGCCATTATTGAAATTAAGCTATACATGAATGAATGGCATGCATAGTTTTAGTTCTTCACCTTTCTATAACTTTTTAAAATTGTTTAACAGAAACCTATAAGTTTTTGTTTCTGCCAAGATCAAGTCTATGACTTTAGCTACTTATGTAAATAAATTTTACCAGGAAAAGGTTGAACATGAACAATTGAATTATCAGAAAGAAATATAAATCTAAGTTCAGTTAAATTAGTTGTATTGACACAGGAGTTTTCTGGGTCACTTTGCCAGCCAGAGACTTTTGGCTGGTGATGCCCCTGCCTGGGCCTCACTTAGCCCCAGGCCTGCCACAGAAGGTGTGCCACCCACTTGGCCCACCAGGCTATGCCTGGTTTGCACACTGGCTCAGCCTAGACCTGGCTTGGGCATGCCCCAGCCCACCTGTGTTACAGCTCATACTCGTGTTTGGTGGTTCCTGAGTTCTTGTCCTGTGTCCAAGAAGAATGAGGTTATGCTGACAATCAAAGGGTGAGGAAGGCAGATAAAAGTTTTATTGAGTGATAAAACAGCTCTCAGCAGAGAGAGGATGTGAGGGTGGCCCCCCACCTGAAGTCAGGTGGTCCCTCTCTCAGTGTCACTGGGTCTGGGGCTTTTATGTGGTCAGAATGAGGGAGTGCATGCTGACTGGTTTGTGAATATGCAAAAAAGGCTGAAACAAAGGCACCACTCAAAGGTGGGCATGACAGTGTGAAAAAACAATTAGGGAAGGGTAGGTATATGCAAGGTATATGTAAAACAGGTGAAGGGTGGGGATCAATCAGAGAAAAGCACACCAAATGGGAAGAGAGGTTCTCAATCTGGTCCACGGATTTACTTGGGACTTGTGGCTAGTCATTAAACTGTCCTTGGCTTGAAGGTGGGATTTTACCAGGGACCTGCCCTATCTGCCTAGGATTTTCCTGCCTGCTGCTGCTATCAGTGTCATTGACCCAACTCCAGTCTTTTTGTAGACAAAGCCTACAAAACAGTATTAAGGACATTTTACCTGACAGGTTTAGATAGAAACATTACAAATTAGCAACTCCTTTCCAATAAAGCAAGAAATGAAACAATGAGTAGCAAAAGTTGAGCTATTATGCCTCAGTGATTTAAATTGAATTAAGAATTTTTTGAGACACAAAATCTTTAAGGTTGTAATGTAACAACCTAGTGAACCATCTGACCTGTATGTTTATTTGAAGGCTAAGGTAGTACTTGCATATGGGCTGGCAAGAGGAAAGGAAAGTATAAAGTAAAAAGTTCAAGCAGCTTTCAAAAGTATTTGCCGACAAGTTTAACACACCATACACTGTAAAATACTAGAATTGTTCTTATGAGAAGAAAATGTGAAAACAAGGAAGCATCAGTAATAGGGTCCTATAAAATAAACAGTATGCATTTAAAAGGCAAGAAAAAATCATGGCATAAATTTGACTCCATGGAGATAGATTACTGGTTTTGTCTGAAAGAAGGAGGCAGTGCTTTAGACATACCTGGTATTATGAAACAAATGTGGAGTTTGAGGAACTATGAATCTATTTTTCCATGATTTACAAATGCATATTTTTATGGAAGGAACTTTTTCTTTCTGTGTACAAATTAGATAAAAATGTATTTGTTTTATGCTAACAGTGAGTTAGGAAGGTAGAACCAGTTAACCTTATACTTTTTTTTTTTTTTAAGTAAAAGAAATACCAGCTCAAATGATCAACTTGTAGCCATGTTCTTGATAATATTATGAAAATAACAAATGGTATGATAGAGATTTTAAAATAAATTTTGTTTGCTGATTCCTAATAACAAGTAAAGAACATGGTCTCCTTTTGTCCTAATACGTTTTCCTTAGTTTCTGACTTTTGGCAACATCTCCAGATAGTCAGCAGGGAATGGATGGGAAATTAAAGACTCATATCCTAATTTTATTGGAGGAGAAAATGTTTTCACTGACGTGGAATTATACAGTTTAGTCACAGATAAAAATCTGGTTTCATAGCATCTAATTTGATTTTTACGAAAGGTGTGAGCATTCTTTGCTTTTGACAAAAACAACATGAGATATCTTGCATGGTAGAGCTAACTTGTATGAATGGTATACATTGTTCCAGGAGCTATTCTAGATATTCAATGTGCACCATTCTATTTTGTACTTATAATAAGTCAATAAATATTTAAGATAAAGGGCTTGTTAAAGCTCTTCCTACCAGTGAAGGGCAAGGACCAAGATTCCAACAGGTGAACTGCCCACTAAAAGGATGTTATGAAGTCTCTAATGGTAATATGCATAACTTTGGAACAGAATAAATTAAATGGAGTAATGTTATTATCAGATAATTTTTGTCACTTTTCCATCAACCCATAAACGTCTTCTCTACAGAATTCTTGTCATTTGACAAGTATTTTTGGTATTAAAAAGAACAATTTTATCATGACTAAAAATGGATCAGAACTTGAATACATCTTTTTTTTTAGGCCCAAATTCCAATTCCTATCTTAACACAAAGAATATGAAGTAAAGGAAAGAAATGAAAGAACAACAGAATGAATGACAGGGGAACAGAAAAGGTGAAGGGAGGGAGGGAGGAGGTGAAAGAGAGAGATAGAGAGAGAAGAAAGGGCCTAGGTAAAATCTGTGGTCATTATAAATGTTTTTGAAACTGTTTCTAGACATAGAAAGAAATGGGTGCATTTTCCTGACAATGATATATCTATTAATATATCTAGTATATCTATATGCTACATATATTCAAGGAAGATGAACAGGAATCAACAGCAATATTTGGCCATGAATGCTGAATACTAGTATATGCAGTCTTTGATCTTTGTCAGAGATAAAGTAATTAAACAAATTATTAAAGGTAAAATGATTAGGTTGGGCATGTGCAGATATATTTTTCCACATCTCCATGGTCAGTTCACACCAGGGTTCAGGGGAGCACAGGCCATTGGTAAAGTCCATCCCTAAGAAGATGGACCTACACAGGCCCTACAGTGGGTTTGGGGCCATATGGGCAGGGAATTTGGGGATCTATTATATTTACAGCATGACCTAGAAGGGGGCAAATGTCCAGGATTCAGGTGAGAATGTCTGTTGGTTCTTTGGATACCTTATCCCTTAAGGAGGACTGAAAAAGGTCAGAAAAGAAAAGAAAAAAAAAGGCCCCAGAAAAGCACAGGGCTCAAGGCAAGGACAGCTTTTGCCTAACTGTAAAAACGGCATTGCAAAGAGTAGTATAAAAAAATGCTTTTCTATAATCCATGGATCCTGTTTTGGCACCAAAGTTCCTCTTTGGTGCTCCACTTGGCCCATAGCATTACACAACCTCCTTAGGTGGCCCCATTCACATTGAGGCACATGGAAGCCTTGCGTTAGGCATGGTTAGGTCACTAATAAGAGTCCCTAAAAAGAGGCTAGGATTTTGAATGTTCATCTTTTGCACTTTTGAGTAGCTAAAAGCTTTTTTTAAACTCTCATTCAGTCCAGTGTCTCCACATAGATACAAACTGCCATAAAGCAAAGGAAAAAATTTGAGACCCCCCTTCAACTGATTTCTCCATTGCCTTCACAAATACATATGCACACATGCACGCACACACACACAGGGTTTAACTAGCTATTCAATACTGTCCCAATTAAAAGTTGACTGCATCAGCAAATTGAACCCTAGAAGCTAGTTAGTTCTGTGCCTTAGTCTACTCACCTAGCTATAGAGCTTACTTCATCAGAAAACTCTCTCTCTTTTCAAAACAGAGAGCTTCCCTCTGCAAACTCACTCTACAAAGTGCATTAGACTCCACATCACATCTACGCTCCTTCAGCCCTAGTGGATAGAACAAGTTTCTCTGAGAGGATCATTTCTGTTGACCGAACTTTAAGTTCTTTTCCCAGATCCCTGACATGATTTGACTGAATTTCTTGAAGCTTTTGTGTGTAAAGGTTGCAGAATGTCAATTCTCTAGTGATGGGATTTAGAAAAAGGAATGAAACCCAGAGACTTTATTCAAAGCGTGTGAGGAACCACCTTTATTACTAAGTATTTCATACAATGGTATTAAAGCTATTTGCCATGCTTTTTTTTATCCAAGGGTTTGACACAATTTCTTATTGTGCAGATAGCTGCTCCTAAAATTAAACCAATAACAATCAGTAGCATGTTATTGAAAGCTTATGATGTTCCAGACACTGGGTTTGGTACTTTTCATGAGTTCTCTTCTAACCTTCTACCAATCTTATGAAATGGGTATTATTATTACTCTTGCTGCTGTTACCGATGTCATTAAGAAGACAAGAAAACCGAGGCTTGGTGAAGCTAAATAACTTCTCCAACATTTTATTGCTAACAAGTAGCAGAATCTTAAGTTAAAACCAGGCACTGTGATCTTGTGACTTCAGAAGCCTTCTACTTAATGGCACTAATGCCCATTTGCATTTGTAAAGCATATTTCTGGAAGACACAAAGAGGGGGCAAATATTCTTCTGCCTCTTAATAAGACCTTAACCTAAAAGGGAATTAAAAATGAGAAAATACCAAGGTGGAGTAACAGGGACTATATTTACCCTTCCACCTGAACAACTAAAAGGAAGAGAGAATATATTAGTGTATATATTCATATTGATATATTAATATACATAAATACATGTGCATGATATGAATACACACACATACACACACAGAGAGATCTACAGTTTTCAGACCATTGTCCAATAAGTGACAAAAGAGAGTGATAACTTATAAGTGAGAAACAAGTCAGGTAAGCCCTAAGATTGTCCCGCCTTACTTCGTTGAGAGAATTCTTGGGCTACAGTACAGAGAGAAAGTCATTCTTCTCCTAGGCATTTACTCAAGAAATAAAAGTGTCTGTCCATATAAAGATTTGTACATTATACTCAGAGCAACAGTTATATCTGTAATAGCTAAAAATTGGGAACAATTCAAATGGGTAAATAAAATGTGGTATATCCACACAATGGAATAGTGCTCAGTAATAAAAAGGAATAACTATTGATATCTGCAATAAATAAATGAATCTCAAAACAATCATGCAGCAAAAGAAACAAATGAATACATACCACATGATTTCACATCATATAAAATTCTAGAAAATGCAAATGAATCTAAAGTGACAGGAAGCAACACAGTGGCTGCATGGGTGCAGAGAAGGATTGCAAAGAGACAGAGGAGTAGTTGTGGATAATTAATATGTTCATTTTCTTCATTTTCATCAATGTGGTAATGGTTTCACAGGTGCGTAAATATGTACAAATTTATCAAAGTGTATACTTTAAATATGTGTAATTTATTGTATGTCAATTATAGCTCAATAAAGCCATTTAAAAAATAGAACAGTTTTAATTAACAAGATGAAAGGTTTCTATCTTACTTGTTTTGTTTTTAGCATAGAATAGAAGCTGTATAAGAGCAGAGATATTGTTTATCTTGCTTATTTTGGGTCTCTAGTGACTAAACTTAGGTGTACCGATTACTACTTCTGAGTAACTAATGCAAAATGTAGTGGCATAAAATGGTCACCTATCATGTTCATAGATCCTCTGCATGAATTTATGGCAGAGTTGGGATGGCTTCTTTCTGTTCCATGATATTTGAGGTCTTAACTAAATTGTTGGGTACTAGAAGCACTGGAGCTCCCTTATCACTTCGTGTGGTCTCTCCAGCGAGGAGGCTCCAAGGTAGCCAGACTTGTTACACGTCAGTTCTGGGCTCTCAAGGTCTGACTTCCAAGGGAGAAATCTAGGAGGAAGCTGTGTTACAGGTTTTGTAATCTACTCCCAGAAGTCACTAAGGGGCACTTCCACCACAGTATTTTTGATTGAGGCAGTTATAAAAATTTGCCCCGGTTACGGTGAAAGAATATAAATACCACTCTCAATGGAGGATTCTCAACAATTGTGCCAACATTTTAAGAACACGTGGAAGAGAATATATATCAGTGCAGCCATGTTTGGAAAATTCAGTCTGCTGCACTGTGTCTATGTTACACAAATGAAGATATGAATATGAGTTGGTCATTTCAACTTCATATGCAGTCTTACATGCCATAGAAAATGAAATCCATGCATTCATTACACAGATGCACAGAGTGCATCTTTTTTACACAATGTGGTTTCAAGATAGAATGTTTTAACTTGTACCCTGAAGGAGCTCATATTTATAGATAAATATATGAGAAAAGAGAAAGAAAATATAGAAAATGGCAACTTAGCACAGAAGGTTTAAGTCTTAGGGAAGGTATTTAGTATTATCAGGGTTTTGAGAAAGCAGAGGCTACTACTGGCTGAAGAAACAGTAAATGCTGCATGGGGTGTGGAGTATTAGAACTAAGACTGGAAAGTTTAGTAAGATTTCCACAGAAGATGCTGAGAGACAAGCATTGAAAGTAAGGAAATAAAAGTTTGATTCAAGAAATTGACCAAACCTAGTACATTATCTGAAACTCCAAGGCCCCTTTAGAGCTACAGATTCTACACCCTACTTCTAGAGTATTTTAATTTATTAAATTCCTCTCCCCCAGGACATTTTGATGATCAATCAGATTTTGAAACCACTGAGGTATAGGATATACACAGATGGAAATAAAGATGTCTGTAAGAAAGATTAGAATCAAATCATAGGGGACTTAAATGAATCAAATGGTCTGCAATAGAATCTGATGATTATTTCACTTATATTTATTAACTTATCAGAGCACCACACTTTCCAGCTAAATGCTGCACATTTGTGGTAAGTCAGATTATAAATCAGTAAATAATAAATAATGACAGCATTAAGTACTTGATGATACATCGGCAAGCCTACAGTGTAACTTTAAATTACGATTTTTTAAAACATGGAATTTAGAGTCAGGAGAAAGCTTAGTAGTCCTTCAGTTTCTTTCCCTAAGTTCACAACCTTATTTAATTCTTCCCCAAAAGTGTATATAAAATTCCTTTCTATTTTGCATGGAGGAGACTTCAGAAATTCATTTCACAGGAAAGTTTCAGTGGAGACACATTTTGTGATATAGAATGAAAGGTGCCTTATGCACACAAGATGTTATACCTATAATATTGCTGTCATATTATTTATAAACCATAGGCTTTTCATATCACTTTTATGCACTGGTAGATTTTGGCAGTTCTATGGTTTCCTTTGATATATAATTTATTGTGTCAACTAATCCTGAAAAAAAAATCCACAATAAATAGATAAATTGATGTTCATCCAGCAGAACTATACAGTACGAAATGTAAGTTCATTTGCAGAAAAGAAAAGCTATATAAGAAGCAGAACCATTGTTTGTCAGTTTTGAATTGCTAAATTTGTTCTTTGCCAAAATTTCTAATTTCTAATTAGGATTGTAGGTACTATTTCTCTCTCTCTCTCTCTCTCTCTCTCTCTCTCTCTCTCTCTGTGTGTGTGTGTGTGTGTGTGTGTGTGTGTGTGTGTGTGTTTCTCTCTCAGAATGGCATCTGTGAGTCTCTTTTGATAATGAATACGCCAAGGGGGCCCAGAGTTAAGTCTAGGCCTCAGAACTAGGAACATTTCCATCAAAGATGGTTTGTTAATAATAAAGTAAGGAGGGAAAAAAGCTATTTGCTTCTTTTGTGGCTCTGACCCTCCCTTGGTCCTGCCAGGCCTGCCTGAGCATCAGCAGAGTTCAGTGGTAATTAAAGCAACAGTGTTGTGAAAAAAGTGTGAATTACTTTTACGGGAAGACTTGGATGTTGCTACTGACTGACAAAGCACAGCGGGGGACTCTGCTGGATATTAAAGAGTGATGGTAGTCCCTGTATTGTAAGGTGGCTTTTCAGCACAATGCAAAATTGTGACTTTTCACAAGTTGATATCTCTGGAACCATTCGAGTTATCAGCTTAAAATTTAGATATATATTTTTTCCCCTTGGCAAGCTTGTGGAGCAAAACTATGTCACATTTCATGAAATGCGATATGGTGGTTGGAATTATGGAGAGCTAAAGTATATTTTCTTCCTTTTCTTCCCCTGGATTTTGACTCTATCATGGAATTATTTCAACCTTGAAGATTGCAGAAAATAGTGAGGAAAAAGCTATAAAGGGATCATATGTTCAACCCTTTCTTGGCAAGTTATTTCAATGTCAACTATCTAGGCTTTCTGTTTCTGTCATTTTTTAAAAAAGAAAGAAGTGCCGACCAGCACTCTGTTGACAATGCCAAGAAATGCCAACTCTGGGCTCTCAGCACTGGTGTATAAATACCCAGAAGGATGGTGGGTTCCTCCCACCACACCCAGCCAGGAAAAGTTCTGATCTTACTCCTGTCACTGCCAATCTTGGTCAGTCAACTCCTACACAGGTATAATATTAATGTTGATTCTGCTCCTTATCCAGTGAGAAAAAACGTCCTTAACCAAATCCAACAAACCAAATTTGTGGATGTGAATCAAGAGGATAAAATAGCCCAATAAACTATTAATCACTTTTCATTTTATAAGCTAACAGACACTATCAGTATTCCTGAATCAGGTTCACAGAGAACACGTGGAATTCTATGTAAAGACATCATCAACAAACCAGGGAAGACTGCAACTGGTAAGATGCAACTGAAAAGTGATGGGAAATACGTATGTTATATGAGCCTGTATTAGTGATATATCACATAACCAATGAATAATATATCATGTAACATGCAAACGCTCTTTCATGTTTATCACTTTCTCCCTGAAGTAAGTGGGTTGAGATAGTGAGTAAAATTCCTATGCTTGGTATATTTTTGGTAACCCTACCCACATCTGACCACAGTGGGACCTTTCGTGGATCGATGGACACAGCAAAGCAGAAGGCAACGGAGTATGGTGAATAAGAGCTCACCCACACACTGTGCAACCCCAATTTCTCCATGTGCAAAAAGGTTGTAATAAGCATTCCCAACTTATTTTAAAAATTAAGTGAATTAATATATTAAAAATAGTTTAGCAAAATGCCTGACATTTAGGAGTAATTAATGAAAGCTAACCGTTACTATCATCATTATCAAACAAGGTGTGAGAATGATGCAAGGTGATCCAAGGAATCCCCTTTGCTTTTAGATATACTGATTCTGTGCGATTTGTTAAGCAATGGGGTAATATTTTTTAAGTAGCATGAGGTCATAAAATGGCATTTAGGGGATGAGGCTGTGACATGCCAAACAATAGATGGTTTAAATAGACAACAATGATATAAACAGAATAACTGGGGTGCTCAAAATGACATTCTTTCACCCCACTAGTGCAAAGTTTAATTAGTATGTAAATGGCATACTCATTTAAAATTGACATAATGCCACCTCTTTTCATGCCAAGCTGTCAGGGCCTATGAAACTGTAAAATTCCTGACACTAAACATTTGTTGTAAACTGATCCTTCCAAAAGTAACTTAACTAAAGCTGAAAAGGCAGGAAAGGTGATAATCACTTTTTTTTTAAAAGCTACTTCTTCATTCTTTCTTTCAGAGAAAAAGGCCCAAATTCCTTTTGGGGAGAGATTCACCACATTATATTGGGCTGAGGGCATATTATGTGAAAGAAAAAAAAATACATGAACCACCAACCCCAGAGTGATGAAAAGCAAAACGGGTGAGGAAAAAAATACCCTCAATTGACATAGCTATTTTCATCACATCAAATCAGCCATCTGTTCTTGACATAGTTTATTATCATTAGGAAGATTTTCTCAATTCAGACATGGTGATGAGGAAAGATGAAGAATTAACCAGATAAATAGCCAATTTGGAAAATTCAGGCTGAGACCCTTTTCCTCAATTTCCATCCCCTCCTTTCTCCCTGCTCCATCATCACACTCCAATTATTCCAAGAAAAGCTTCAATGACATGATTAGACATGTTTATGGTGGTGTTTTTCTCTCACTTGTATAGGCATAACAAACTGAACACACTAGGTATCGAATGACACAAAGGTGATCGACATTGTACAAAAAATAATAATTTCCCATTGTCAAAAATGACTGCATAAACTTAGAATGACAGGTGGCTACAGTTAAGGGTGAGGGAATTAAATACTCTGAATTGAAGTATAAAAATGCTGATGTTTTCCTCCCAGAATTTATTCATTAGAAATCCATCAATTTACCTTGGGATAAGAGTGTTTAGAGAAGAAAATTTTCTTTGAAATCATCACGAAGTAATTCCAACAGCTCTGTGTGAGATAATCTGGAAGGAAAAAGTAAATGTTGGAAACCAATAATAAAAAGAAAATATTTAAATCCAATGCTTGATATCAACTTCATAAAGTGAAGTCGGAAATTCACAAAAGTTAAGCTCATACATTTAGGTGAAAAAGTTAAAAGAATACTTGACAAATATCAACACAACTATTTAAAAAATTATTCAAGCTGGTTATTTTATTTACATAATGTCAAAAACAAGTGTGATTCTCCCTCAAATAGTTTACAAATTCATGTTAGATTTATAAGAATCTAATTAACAGATTTTGAATTATACTTGAAAAAATATCTTTTTGATTAAAAACTTAAAAATGTTAAGGGAAGTAACTATTAAATCATGCAGACTCCACAAAACAACTTTCACTCTAACCCCCAGGTTATTTTGTGTATATATATCTGTCTTTGATTACATTCCTGTGGTCTCTTATTCTGATCTTTCATACCTAAATATCTGATTTACAACTAATTGTCAAAAAAGCAACTTTTTATAACTCTTCATTCCTCATCAACTCTTTGAGTCATCATTGTTGCTAGACCTTTTTTTTGTTGATACTCTCTTTTCTTAATTTCATCTTTGTCATGGGATATTAATTATCTTCATAACTCACTTAGTATGCTCTTGGTTTTCTTTGTTGCTCCAACAAAGCTAAATATGGACATAGTCATTCCACCACAGTATTCATCAATTCAACAAATGTCTATTGAGACCCTACTGCAAACCAGGTGCTGTGCTCGCTGCTGGGGGTACAGCAGAGAATCAGGCACACATGATCCTTGCCCTCATGGAGCTTAAGTTTCTAGACTAGAAGTCAACAAACTAAAGCCTCCAGGCCAAATGCAGCTGGTCACCTAGTCTTGTAAATAGATTTTTCTTGGAACACAGCCATGCCAATTCATCTAAATATTGTCTACAGCTGCTTTTGGGATACAATGGCATGGTTAATTAGTTGCGGCAGAGACCTTTAGAACACAAAGCCTGAAATGTTTATTCTCTGGCTCTTTACAGAAAATGTTGGCTAATTCTGGTTGACTCTGATCCACCTTCTACTGTGGCAGCTCTTCAATCTTTATCTTGGAGAGTACATTCTTGATTTCTTGTTGTTTTAATCACTTCTACAAAAATGATTTCATAACCTTTAGTCATAGTCACGATCTCTCTTTTGAACTTCAATCACATATTTCTAATTGCCTATTTAACATTTCCTCCCCTGCACACACACACTGGTGAGTAAACCACCATTATTTCAACATAGCTAAGATTGAATTTATCTTTTTCCCAAAGCCAACTGTGTTCTACCATCAATCTCCCAATCACTAGGACTTAAGATTTTGGAGTTTCTCATTTTCTTCTAACATCTAGGTGAAAAAAAGTTTTAAAACTTTAAATATTCTTTGTATCTATCAACTAATATTTGTCTCTACTGCCACTACCTAGGTTTGAACCTCAAAATCTTACATTTGGATATGGTAATCATCACTCTCCTTATAGTTAATCCATATATCTCCAATGATCTGTCAATCAGTCTCCCTGAGACATCACCTTGTATATGTCATCAAAATCCATAGTAGCTTCCCATTACCAAGATAGGGATTCTCAATCTGTAGCTGGGGCTTTCTTTTGTGGGAATGCTACAAAATGACTTCAAGGGGCCCATAAATCCCATTAAATACACCAAGAATTCCCTGGGGGTTGAATAAATAAGTACCCTGAGAAGATGTATCACTATCTATTTTTCAAATGTACACAGATGTTCTTCCAATAATTAAAAAGTTCAGCCTGGGCAACGTGGTGAAACCCTGTCTCTACAAAAAAATATAAAAACTAGCCAGATGTGGTGGCATGCGCCCACAGTCCCAGCTACACAGGTGGCTGAGGTAGGAGGATCACTTGAGCCTGGGAGGTTGAGGCTGCAGTGAGCCGAGATCGCATCACTGCCCTCCAGCCTGGGTAACAGAGACACCTCGTCTCAAAAACAAACAAACAAACAAGCAAAAAACACAAAATACAAGGTTGCTTTTATAAGTTACTATATGGTTTGACTGTGCCCCTACCCAAATCTCATCTTGAATTGTAGTTCCCATAATTCCCACGTGTTGTTGGGAGGACCCGGTAGAAGATAATTGGATCATGGGGTCAGTTTCTCCTATACTGTTCTCATGATAGTGAATAAGTCTCATGAGATCTGATGGTTTTATAACAGGTTTCCCCTTTCGCTTGGCCTCATTCTTTCTTGCCTGCTGCCATGTAAGGTGTAACTTTACTCCTCCTTGCCTTCTGCCATGATTGTGAGGCCTTCCCAGCCATGTGGAACTGTGAGTCCATTAAACTTCTTTTTCTTTATAATTTACCCAGTCTCAGGCATGTCTTTATCAGCAGCATGAGAACAGACTAAAACAGTTACCAATTTCATTGTAACTTTCTTCTCATTCTCTATTTTCCCAAGCAATTGATTCTAAAAGTGCAACTATTTTTTGTCTGTATTTTGTAATCAAATGATCTTCCATTGGCCATTAAATGCCTACTCTACCATGAGGAAGGGTCTGTTAATTTACAAGAAAACTACGGGAGCCTAAAACCTCAGCACTTGGAGGGGAATGTAAAAGGCTTAAAAACTCTTTAAATACAACTATGTCCTTTCCTCTCTCCTTGGATAAGAGCTATGGATTTGGAGGATTTTGTGAGGTACAGGATGACCTTGGAAAAATAGATGGCTGTTTAACTCAGTTTTAGACTTCAAAGAAAAGGAACTTGAGGGCTCCTGGTGGTTTCCACACTGTCTGCCTCTGCTGGTTACAGACCATGAGCATATTAGGGTTCTGGAGAGAAGGTTTAATAAATGATATGCATTTGGCATCCATGTCTTCCCAGGCATATTTCCTGGAAACCCAAAAGAGGTGGTGGAAAAGTGAACGTAAATACAGATGTATGTCAGGGGAAGGAAATTACTAAAATCCATATCCACATTTTTGACCCTGCAGTACCTGTGTCTTTCAGCTTAGCCCTTGTTCCTAGTTGTAGTGTTTTTTTTTTTCTCCCACTATCTCCCTATGTACTATTTGATAAGTGATGGCAGTTCTCCTGTTTCCTGGAATATTATGTCATGGCATCCCTGGAACCCAGTGCAGTGCCATCAACCAGCAAGCAGAGAGCAACTAAAAATTGTGTGTGTTGCCATTATCCAGTAGCTGCAGAATAATCATAAAGCTCTTATTTTTCCTCATGTATGAGTCATTTGTCAGGGTGAGTACTCAGGCCAATTTACATATCTCAGAAACATCTCTGACATCACAGAACTTAGAGGGAGGTAAACTGGGAGAAGGGGGAAAGATGTGGCTACAGAATTGTCAGCTAGTAGTTGATTAACTTTGAGCTAGGTAATTTCTCAGAATTTTAGTCCCCTCTGTGGTAACTTGGAATAATATCTACCACCTCATTGCAGTTATAATAACTAAAGGAAATAAAATATAAAAGGATTTGGCATGGTACCTGATACATAGTTGGCAACCCAACAGTTGTTCTTAGAGGAGGGAAGAAGAGAAGGGGGTATGGATCTAAAATGATGCCTGTTATATATATTCCACTTGGTTTAGTATATGTCTGAATTACATTTGGCTTGAGATTACATTCCAAGGATATCCATAGTAGGGGAGGTTGCTCTGACACAGTCAAAGAGAATTATTGGGTCTGGGAGTGATTAACTAGGAGTGAATTAACATTTATGGCGCTCCTATTACATAGCCAATTTAGTGGGCATCTTACATATTTTTTTTTATTTCATGCTTACATCTGTTCTGACACAAATATTAATTTTTGTGTGTGTTTCTGATCATAAGAAGAATATGGCCAGAAAAGGTTTGAAACATTGCTTGTGTCCACAGTTACTTATCAGCAGAGGGAAGACTTGAAATCAGTTCTAGGTGACTCTAGAGTTTTTCCACTCTTTCTCAATCACCAGGATGTCTCCTCTAATAATTTTTTATGTCTTGTCAAGTCACTCATCAATTTTCATGAAGACCACTGCCCAACTAGGGTATGTATTATTATCTTTTTCTTCATTCCAACAAATTTCATTTTATTAATTAAAAAGGTAGCAAATGTTTACAAAGGTTAAGTCCACATATTTGGAATGATAATTTTTGGAATGTCTAAAAGAACAAGGACTATACTAAGAGCAAGTGTGGCACTTATTCTCAGACACTTTAGTAGTCACCCAACTACCTAGCATGAATACGGGAGCTTGGCCCATCATGGGAGCCAGGACTGCTACAGTTGGCTTTGTGCCTTTGGCCTCATTCTTTGAGTCTGTCAGAAATATAACTTTGATTTCTAGAAAGTCCAATTTCTTCTCCTCACTTGCTATCGTAGATAATTGGAAGAAATAGTTTATAGCCAGGACTTGCAGGGTGCAGCTCTCAAAAACTGACTTATATATAAGTAAATAGTAGCAAAATAAGGATAAAATGATGACATTCTTCAAGTAACAGATTTAGGTTATTGAAAATGATTATTTCTGTTTGCCTGCAACTGTAAAAAATCGGTTTCAGATCATAGCTTTTCTTTTATATAGTAAATGATGAATGACCATTTAAACATTGACCCATCTACTAACCAAGATGTTAAAAAATAAATAAAAACTTACTGTGCTAAAAGGGAATTTGAAGACTAAAATCACCTGATTTTTCAACTTACTGATTACATCATGGGGACATTCATTTGTCTTTACTTCAACTCTGGAATTGCATAAAATATATTTTCCCAACCAAGAAAATCCAGCCCTTTAGCTTCTGCATATTATATTTTTTCTGAATTCTATAAATATGTTTTTCATCCAAGTTAGTATACCCTTTTAGACTTTGGAAATTGTGATGTCAAATCTAACTACTTGAATTAGTTTGTTCTCACGTTGCTATGAAGAAATACCTGACTGGGTAATTTATAAAGGAAAGAGGTTTAATTGACTTACAGTTCCTCATGGCTAGGGAGGCCTCAGGAAACTTACAATCATGGCAGATGGCATCTCTTCACAGTATAGCAGGAGAGAGAATGAGTGCCCAGTGAAGGGGGAAGCCCCTTGTATAATCATCAGATCTCATGAGAACTAACTCACTATCACAAGAACAAGATGGGGAAACTGCCCCCATGCTTCAATTATCTCTACCTGGTCCCTCCCACCACATGTGGGGATTATAGGAAATACAATTCAAGATGAGATTTGTGTGGGGACACAGCCAAACCATATCAGTACCTATTAAAAGCACTCACAAAAGTAGGAATATTCTACTTTGAATATGTATTTTGCCAAAAGAACATATAAGAATTATATTTGCTTGCAAGGGTGAGGATGGAATGGGCATGAGAAGAGTCAAAGCAAAGAGGAAAGACATAATAGCACTGAGCAAGAAAAAAAACCTATTTTTGTAAGCATTTATTATTGTTTTTGTATTATTTTTTACTCTTTACAAAAATAGAACTATCCCGTGTTCAGTTTTTACTTAACTTCAACAACACTAGAAATATACTGCCTTACTGCTAAAATATTCAAAAGAGAGAAAATAAAAGAGAGGGGAAATGAAGGAAAGTAAATAATTTTTCTGGCATCACAGGAAAAAGAGAACTTGACTTAAAATTTTTCACTGAGTACCATTTGCTTATTTGCAATAAGTAATTCTTTTGAAAAAAAAATTCTAAATTCAACCAATTCAGTATTTTTCTTCCTTAGGTTCAAGTGCTATGAGATAGATATTTTAGTTTTAGAAAAGAGTTACTAGCCACCACCCCTCTCCTTTCCAGAGCAGCAAAAATTCTGCCAAATTCATTATTTTCCCCCATTAGCCTATGGTCCTTAAATGAATTTCCAAAGAGTTAGATAAATACCATTGGGTAATTAATGACAACTTTTACTCCCTATTGACTTCTTTATTTTTATTTTTGAGACAAGGTTTCACTTTGTCACCCAGGCTGGAGTGCAGTGGAGCGATCTTGGCTCACTGAAGCCTCGACTTCCTGGGCTCAATGATCCTCCCACCTGAGCCCCCCATGTAGCTGGGACTACAGGCTTGTGTTACTCCACCCAGCTCATTTTTTCATTTTTTTTTTTTTTTTTTTTTTTTTGGTAGAGATGGAGTTTCACCACATTGTGCAGGCTGGTCTCAAACTTTTGGACTCAAGCAATCCTCCCACCTTTGCTTCTCAAAGTGCTGATATTACAGGCATGAGCCATCACTCTTGACCTGACTTTATTTCTTAAATAAGAATGCAAATCTATATCCCTATCTAGGTATTAAAAGATGGTAGAGCTAAACTAAACATTACACCCAAAGAAAACTGATTTATCTTCATTTTTAGATGCATGCATTTATCAGACTACAATCACCTCTGTTTATTTCTACAACAGCATGAATTCCAAAGGGCAACTAAAATGTTTGAAGAAAAGGCAATTAAAGGACCTATGGAAACTCTCTTCAGTATGGATGGATTATATTTTGGGTTTTTAGCTAATATTCTATCTAATACTGGGTTTAATTTACCTAATATCCACAGCTTCAAATCAAAGTTGAAAAATTCACTTGTTAGTCGCATTTACATAACTGCTATAAAAACTGACCATTAGCTAGGTGTCATAAAACCTTTCTCCTTTCTTATTGATAACTGGGGTAATAAATTACTTAAGCTTAGATATCTCTCTCTCTCTACCTCTCTTTCTCTCTCTTTCTCTCTCTCTCACACACACACACACACACACACACACACACACACATCCCTTTGTGTTATATGATTCTTCTACTAAGAGCAGTGAGTGTATCCAACTCTGATAATTAAGTGTACCACACGTGGATCGCATCTAAACTTCTGAGTATTTATTCATCAGGATGAATAAAATACGTATCACCTGGACAGTACTGGATCTCAATTTTTCAGTGTAGATATGTTTCTTGAAATTTCACCTTCTAATAAGATGTAAAGAATTTGGCCTGACTCTTTTATTTTACATTTAAGTGTATTTGGAAACTCTAAATTAAACGAAGTAAAGCAAGTGTTTTTTTTCTACTGAGCTTCTCAGAGAAATGTATATATTTTGTGTAAATTCCTAATAGAAATAATATGTTTATTTTTAAAAGCATGCAGAAAAGCACAGGAATCATGTTTAAAATTATGTAAATCCCACCACTCTAAACTAGCCATCCTTAACTGTAATGGGACATCATTCTTATATGTTTATTTGCATATAAACATATTGAAATACATAATAGTTTCCTATTGCTGCTGTAACAAATCACCACAAATTAAATGACTTAAAACAACACAAAATATTATTTTATAGTTCTGTAGGCTATAAATCCCAGGGGACTAAAACCAAGATGTCAGCTACCTTTCTGGAAGCTTTAGGGGAGAAATTAGTACTTTCGGCTGTACACCTTCCTAACTTTGTGGCCACTTTTGACCTTAAAGCCAGTGAGGGTAGTTCAGACCTTCTCAGGTTGCATCACTCTAACTGTCTGCTTCCTCTTCCATTTTTAAGGACTCTTGTGATTATATTGGGCCTGAGCAGGCAGTCCAGAATATCTAACTTAAAGTTAGCTGAGTAGCAGCAACTATAATTCTATTTACAACCTTAATTCCCATTTGCCATGTATTATAACTTATTTATAGATTCTGGAGTTGACAATGTGACATCTTTGGGGATACATTAGTCTGTTTACAACAAAAGATACATATTTATATGTATATATACATGCACATGTACACACAGATATATAAAATCATTTTATTAAAAAAGATGCTAATCTACATGCTCTTTTAATTAAAAAACTACTGAATTAGTTGTATATGTTGGTGCAAAAGTCATTGCAGGTTTTGTCATTAAAGTAATGGCAAAACCTGCAATGACGTTTGCACCAATCTTTATAATTAAATCGCGTGGACAAACTGAAGAATTTTCTGAATACTAAATAAATATTTTTCATGTTGTATTATAATTTTAAAAATATATATCTAAGTCTAAAAATAAAATGTCATCAAAATAATAGGTGTTTGAAGTTATGTTTTAGAATGAGATCCAAATTTAGAAAGGGTTGACTTCCCCTTAGAAATAGACCAAAAAAAAAAAAAAATTCCTACTGTCATTGTATTATTTTTACATCATCAAGGTATATAGCATTTAAACTTAGCCTTCAAAACAGAATTTCCGATATTAGCTGAGGATTGTATTTACCTAAACAGTCACTTCCAATTATTTCTCCATTTGGTTCTTCTCTTTGTTGTCCGGTACTCACTTTCATAAATTTCTTCATTTCAAGATGGGTTCATAGATGTACTTCCCAAGTTCTTGTATGCTTAAGAATATCTAGTTTTAGTTTTTATATCTGAGTTATGAGCATCTTGGGTCATACTTTTTAAATAGCAGGACTTTGTAGACATTGTTCTACAGTCTTCTGAAACTAAGTGTTGCTTGGTGAGATCTTAGGCTGGCCTCATTTTTTTAACGTGATAGTTTACTTGATTTTATTGTGTACAGAAATGACTAAAATAAAATCTTTTTAAAAAAATTACTAGAAGTTTAATATTTTAAACAGGCTAAATTTTTGTCAGTTTTTTTTTTTCCCCTGGAACATCATATCTTAATCAGTTATTTCGCTTAATTTCAGGGAAATTTTCCACTTTTACATTGTGAAATTCTTCTGGATATTCTAAAAGTTTTCTATTATTGGATGCCCACTATAAATTATATTATATCATCTTTATTTCTGTATAGTACATTATTTCTCATTGCTTTTATTGCTGTCCTTTCTTTCTGCACTTATTGTGAGTATCGTAAGATGTCTCTATGTCAGACATTGTATACAGCTGTGTTTATAGACCTGCAGGTTGAGTTTCTGGAAATGGGAAGGCTAAATTGAAGTGACTGATATCAGGGCTTGATTGTATAGTATCTTTGAACCTGTGTTCCCACATCAACACTGACAATCTAAATTATTTTCAGTTCTTAATAGTTTTACAGCAATTTTACGTATATTATCTCATTTAACCTTCACACAGTTCTGAGAGGTAGACAGGGAAATAGTATTCTCACTTTCTGATGTGTATAGGTGATCAGCTGAATCACTCTTTTATAATTAGAATATTAGATAATGTCAATATAAAACAAATTGTTCTTAAACGAATCCAATCTTTTTCTTCCTTGCCTATCTTCATGAGAAAGAAAAAGCAACCCCTAATTTTCACTTCCACTCTTTCTGACTTCAATGAAAAATTCTGCTGCGGAGGTACATTTGGGGAAAGTTTTTGCTTCTCTATTAAAAGCAATGGGCAATGCTGGCATCTCAGTCTCCTTCCTTCTTCCTCAGTTTGACATGTACGCAATGTCAAGAGATGAGGCAGTAATTGTGGACTCATCAGGAAAAGGGCAAGAAAAATTCAACTGATATTAGCTCCAACATGATTGAGTCATGGAACTAATGTCATCAGCTGCCTGCCTATCTCTGAACTCCTTATTACATGAGAAAAAGAAGTGTCTCTTTGCCTAAGTCATATAAATAGTATTTTATGTTACTTGCCGCAAAAGCATTCCTAATACTATCAACTGATAATAATGTCAATGCAAGGAAATGATGATTTAAGCTCCAAATCATTATACATTTATCTTAAATTCATATAATATAGAAATAGTCTAGGTGTGGTGACTGACACCTATAATCCCAGCACTTTGGGAGGATCTCTTGACGCCAGGAGTTCAAGTTTAGCTGGAGCAACATAGCAAGACCCCGTGTCTGCAAAAAAATTACATTACAAAAATGGGCTGGATGCAGTGGCTCACGCCTGTAATCCCAGCACTTTGGGAGGCTGAGGCGGGTGGATCACGGGGTCAGGAGATCAAGATCATCCTGGCTAACAAGGTGAAACCCCATCTCTACTAAAAATACAAAAAATTAGCCGGGCATGGTGGCGAGCGCCTGTAGTCCCAGCTACTCGGGAGGCTGAGGCAGGCGAATGATGCGAACCCAGGAGGCAGAGGTTGCAGTGAGCCAAGTTCGTGCCACTGCACTGCAGCCTCGGGGACAGAGCAAGACTCTGTCTCAAAAAAAAAAAAAAAAAAAAAAAAAGCTGAGTATGGTGGCATGTGCCTATAATCCTAGCTTCTCAGAAGGCTGAAGAGGGACAGGGGGTCAAATCTGCAGTGAGCTTTGATGATGACGCTACACTCCAGCCCGGTCAACAGAGCGAGACCTTATCACTAGAAAAAGAAATTGTTTAAATATAATAACAATCCTTTATTTCCCTGATAAATGGGAAGATTAAGTTCTTTCCTTCTTCCCACCATTGGGGACTAGGACGTCACCTAGGAAGAAAAAATATTTAGCATTTTAACTCATTGGGCAAGTATTCAAAATAAATTGTTCCAAGAAGCAAAGTTAATTTATGCCAGTTGAATAGAAAATAACATTAGTTTAATTCATTGTGTTTCCAAGTAACCTGGAAGAATAACAATGACTAAAAATTTTGTGTGTATGAATCTAAATATTTTTCCTGATTTGAAAGACTGTGCTAGACACTGAATGATTATTTTCATTTACATGGTATAAGCAATTCACTTTCTCATACATCTTAAAAGTCTACCTACACAAGATAAGAATTATGCTGTTTTATATTAAAATTGATATAATTTCATGAATCATTTTTATTGACTGATGATTTATAAACTATTCTCCTGGAAAACCTCATTATTTTTTGAAGCCTCTACTACTTTCCAAAAAAACTTCCAACTTAATATGTATCCTACCATGTCGTGCCAATTTACAAGTTATGGGAGATCTGGGCAAATATTTTAATTGATTTTGAATTGTGCAGTTTGTCTCAGAACTACATAAACATTAAATAATTCAGAGACTAAATGAAACCTTATAATGCAGCACACCAAAGTTGTTTAAGCAAGATTTTTCCCCCCAATAATCAGATAATTATACATAACTAGTCATCATTACTTGAAACAAATTATGTTCTGTTGAAGCATGAAAGAGGTTTCCTGGCATTATTTTGAGTTCAACTAATCTTACTGACAATAGGTGTCTGTCTGCAAAACCTGTTTATTGGTGTTATGGTTTGGTTATATAGCATTGTGTATTGCTGCTCTGTAGTAAGCCCCTCTTAATCATATCATTTTTCAAATAAATATTGTATCTTTTACTTTGAAAAATCACAGGTTCAGTAAACTTGGCAAATGTGTGTATATTTTGAATACAGAATGCTTTGTCCTTTATTCATTGTAGATTATCTGTAATAATACACTGCTCCATGAGACAGCAGACTAGTGAAGAAAAAAAGGCGAGCAGTTATTTGCTGTGCATTTAAGTGCTTAAACAGAGGAGTTACTCTGCTTTCAGACATTCTTGCTTGATGAATTCACTGGAGGCAAATGATTTAGAGTGCTGTGTCATGCCAATCAAGGGCATTAGCATCATTTGTGCAGTGGGAAAGCTTGTGTTTGGAGGAGGAGGGATTCTTTGGCTCTGTCTATACAGATTAAGTAAAATGGAAAACTAAGGCATTTATCCAACTAATTCTGGCAAAAAGAAAAAAAGTGAGGTCAATTATTCAAAGCAGCTATAGATGGTAATGGAGTTCAGTGGATAAGTAGTACTCCACTGTCCTCCCATTTTCTGCAACTGAAATTGTTTTTATGTTTGTGTTGAGTGGAAGAGCACACTAGGAATTCCCTTATGAAGCATCATTTAGTGAGTGGCCAAAATTAAAGGCACAGCAAACTCTTCATTACCTCATTGTTTAAAGGACTTATATATAGGCAGGATAATAATAAATCTCCTACTTTCACATAAGAGTGTACACTGAAAAGATTAATATCATTTGACAACTTAACTTTTAAAAAATGATACTCTGAATGTATAAGCTAAATTACTATGAGTTTGAGCATAAGTTATTAGACATTAGTATTATTGACTCTAATAAAACCAAGATATACTGTGTTCAAACCATAGGGACAATAGTGTTTTGATATTTTTGTTTGTTGGGTTGGTTTTTTTTGAGTAATGGGAAGTTCCTACTTCCAAGTTTAAAATATTGTGATAATTGTGATAATTCTATACTTTGAAAATTAAACCATTATGTCAGAGGTGTTTGAACCAGAGCAACTCCATCTTGAATAGGAGCTACGTAAAATAAGGCTGAAACCTACTAGGCTGCATTCCCAGACAGTTAGGCATTGTCAGGATGTGTGATGAGACAGGAAGTCCGCACAAGATACAGGTCATAAAGACCTTACTGAAAAACAAGTTGCAGTAAAGAACCCAGCCCAAACCCACCCAAACCAAGATGGCCACAAGAGTGACCTCTGGTCATCCTCACTTCCACACTCCCACCAACACCATGACAGTTTACGGATGCCATGGCAATGTCAGAAGTTACCCTATGGTCTAAAAAGGGGAGGCATGAATAACCCATGCCTTGTTTAGCATATCATCAAGAAATAACCATAAATATGGGCAACCAGGAGCCCTATGGGCTGCTCCTTTACTTTCTTAATAAACTTGCTTTCACTTTACTCTGTGAACTCACCCTGAATTCTTTCTTGCGTGAGATACAAGAACCCTCTCTTGGGGTCTGGATTTGGGCACCTTTCCGGTAACAATTATGTCACAAGAAAAACTGGGCAGATAAAATATAATAAATTTAAATAAAACTTCATAAGGGAATCTTATAGTAACTTTAATCATTCAATATACATTCATTAAACAGCTTTAGGTAAATATTTTTCTTTTATATCATCTTCTAAATGTTATAAAGCACTCTTATTGGATAACTGCTTTCTTTCCCCAGCACCAGTGATTAAAGTCTGTTCTTTCCCTTCTAATTTTCAAGCCAATAAATTAAGTTAGCCTCTATATGTAAACCTTGTTTATTAATTCTTTCCTCTGGAAAAAAATTCCACATCATTCTGCTAGATTTCAGTGTAAACTTTTTCTTCTGTTCCATTAATCTATTTGTCTATCCTTATGGCAATATCACCTACCTTAATTTTTAGTTTATTATAAATTTTAATGTCTGAAAAGGAAAGACCCCTCACTTTGTTTGTCTTTTTAAGGTGTATCTATTATTTTAGAATTAGCTTGCAAGTTAAAAAAAAAAAGTAGGAATTTTAAGTAGAATAATTTGACTCATTCTAAGTATGTACTGCTCTGTTATAAATCACTCTAAACTTAATGACATAAAAGAATCATTTTATTTATTGTATTTCACAGTTCTGGGGTTTAACTGAGATCAATTAGGCAGTTGTTTCTTAATGGTCTCTCATGTGGCTCTTGTCTGATGATGGCCATTTGTTCACATATCTGGAAGCGAAAGCTGATGTCAGCTGGAACTTCAGTAAGGGCTGTTCTTCAAAACTACTCCTCATATCCTACCCATGTGATTTCTCTACTTTCTCATGACAATGAGATCAGATTTCCAGAACAAATAAGAGTCCCAAGAGGACCAGGCAGAAGTCACATCAATAGTTATGACCTAGCCTTAGTATCAAATATTATTGTTTCTACCATAGCTCATCAAATTCAAGGGGATGAACATAGACACACACATTCCCAACTTTCCATCATAGGAACATCAGTAATACATTGTAGGAAGAGTATATGAGAAAAAGAAAATCTGGCTATATCCATGTTAGAAAAAAATCATCTGCCATAATTCTGTAAATCAATTTAGGAAAAATTAGCATCTTTATACTATTGAATTTTCCTATCCATGAACATGGTATAATTCTGTTTATTTAGATTTTCTTATTTTCTTTCAATAAAGCTTTATTTTTCCACAAATAGCATATGCACGTTTTGTTATAATTATTACTAGGCACCTTATTTTTTTAAGTCATGGTAAAGATTATCTGTGTTAAAATGTGTTTCTCAACATTACTTATTTGTATATAGCAAATTAGTGATTTTATGTGTTGATTTTGTATTCAACACACCTGCTTTACCATCTAATTTATTCTAATAAATTATATTGCTATTGAATTTTCTACATAGTCTTTTCATCTGTGACTAATAATTCCTTTTTTCTATTATACTTATTTAATAGGCACATATAGTATCTATCCTGTCTCAGACACTATTTTTTTTTTTTTTTTTTTTTTTTTTTTTAGTGATTCCACTTTTATTTTTATTGGTGTATTTTCTGTTTGTTTTCTTCAACTTTTATTTTAAGTTCCAGGGTACATGTGCAGGATGTGCTGGTTTGTTACATAGGTAAATGTGTGCTATGGTGGTTTGCTACACAGATCAACGCCTCACCTAGTTATTAAACCCAGCATCTATTCGCTATTATTTCTGATGCTCTCCCTTTCCCAAACTCCCTGACAGGTTCCAGTGTGTGTTGTTTCTCCCCGATGTCAGACACTATTTTGAGCACTTACAAATATTAACTCATTTAACATTAATAACCTCCCATCAGGTAGGTATTATTATTTCCACTTTGGAAACTGAAGCGCATATAGAATAAAATACTTAGCTACTAAGCTTGTTAAGCTTGTTCATTACTTAATTTGTAAGCAATAGAGAAATGATTTAAGTCCAGAAGTCTGGTCCAACCCTTAAATGTTACATCATGTAGCCTCTCCTATACCTTTTCTTTATTTTTCTTCCCTTACTGCACTAGCTAAGACCCACAATATAATGTCAGAAAGAATTGCTGATGCAGACACCCTTGTGATTTTTATGATGTTAAAGCCAACGCTTTCACCATTCTACTGTAAAGTACTAGGTTTTGTAGGTTACTATTTATCAGATTAATACAATTTCCCTTTCTTTTTACTTTATTAAGTGCTTTTTTTTCTTATGTTTTCTTTCTTTAAAAAATATGAATGGTTGTTTAATTTACTGAAGGCTTTTACTTCCTCTATTAATATAATCATGCCATCTCTTTTTCCCATATATCCCTTAAGTTGGTAAACCAAATTATGTGATTTTTCTAATGTTTAATCAATCTTCCCCATGAAAAGAATTCCATTTTGTTACACATTTCTAGATGTCAGGGTTCCAATATTTTGATTAGAAATTTTGAATTTTAGCTCAAAATGAAATTTGCATATACATTTTTTCATATTATGTTTAAAGTTGACTAAAACAGAATTTTAAAGTATTGACATTTTTCAAGTTATCTTTCTAAAAATTTCATTTGAATTTCACAGTGATAAGAGAAAGTGGTCTGTATGACACAAATTCTTGAATATACATTAATGTTTGGATACTTGCTTTATAGCAAAATATTTTCAATTTTCACAAATACTCTCCATGTACTTGAAAATAAAAAATGTCATTTTGAAAAACCTAATGAAATAATGGATTCAGACAATGGTCATCATGGATGACACTATTAAGAGAAAGGTTGATGGAGAATTTATTTATTTATTTTTTACCTTTTCTTTTCTTTTTTAAAGAGACGGTATCTCACTATGTTGTCCTGGCTGGATTCAAACTCTTGAGTTCAAGTGATCCTCCTGCCTCAGCCCCCCAAGAAGTTAGGACTTCAAGTGCAACACCACACCCAGCTTGATGGAGAACTTAAGAGTGAAGGGATCAGGCAATGACCAAATGAACCAAATGATCAATCTTTGCATTACAAACAGAGGGACAAACAAGTGTGGTGTCATCTGGTTGTGATGTAATATTAAGTACTCCCCCCAACCAAGACTCCTAACTTGAAAGGGAATTTAATCAAGTTCAGGGTTAAATTCCATTTATAGAGAATACAGGAGATAAATGAGTGAGTTAATTAACACCACAGTGAAGCAATCAGACAAATCAAGAATGTGAGACATTTTTTAGAACTGACCCAAGTTCTTCAACCAGTCAGTGGCCTGATGAAAAAAGGGAAGAAGTAAAGAGGAAGGCAATTGTTTGGATTGTATTTCCAATAAACCAAGTGTAAAATATGTTTAAACAATCATGACCATTTTCATATGGTATGAATTGAATTCTGGATAATACCAATAAATCATTCATAATTTTATCAGGCATAATTTTGGTTTCAGGTATGTACAAACAAGTCCGTGTTTTTTTAGAGATTCTTGCAGAATTATGTGGTGATGATACACATTTGCGATTGAGCTTTACATTTTGAAAAAGAAAAGAAAAATATGAATCTTGTTCTTTATATGTTCATTAGATCAAGCTTGTAAATTGCCTTTTAATTTCATCTTTTTTTTTTTTTTTTTTTTTTTTTTTTTTTTGAGACAAGGTCTCACTCTGTTGCCCAGGCTGGAGCGTAGTGACACAAACATGGCTCACTACAGCCTCTATATGCTGTGTTCAAGTAATCCTCCTATGTCAGCCACCCAAGTAGCTGAGACTACGGGCGCGTACCACCATGACTGGCTAATTTTAAAAAAATTTTTCGTAGAGACAGAGTCTCACTATGTTGCCCAGGCTGATCTTGAACTCATGAGCTCAAGTGATCCTCCTGCCTCAGTCTCTCAGTGTTAGTATTACAGACATGAACTACTACACCTGGTTTAATTCCAAATCTTACTGATTTATTTGTCTCAGTTAGTGAAAAGCATTGTTAAAATGTTTCAATATGATAATGAATTTATTTATTCTTGTGTTTGTCTTCATTTTTGCCTTATCAATTTTAGAGGAAAAGATTTTGCTTTATATGTTTTAGGAGACAAACATTTTAAAATGTTACATTTTCCATGCTAATTGAATCATTTATTATTACACAGTTACCTTTTAAATCTGAGTAATCTTTTTTAGCTTAATGTCTAGTTTGTCTGTTAATCAAGCTGTAGTAGCATCTTTTTTCTTTTCTGTTTTTGGAAAGTATTTGAGGAGATACCTTTCCCCATCCTTTCATATTCAACCTATTTACACTTTTTTTGTGTTATACATGTTTATTTGTCATTTACTGGATTATTTAATCATTTACATTTCTTATAATTGCTGATATATTTAGGTTTAGTTCTACCTTATTTCAAGCTGAAATTTGTCCTACCTTTTCTATACTTGTTTTTGCTTTTTTCTTTCTTTTGAATTAACTGAATATGTTTTCTCATTCTGTTTTTTCTTTTTACTTAACACTCTTTCATTTCTCTTAGTGACTACTCTAGGAATCTTAACATTCAGGCTAACTTATGAAATTGTAAAGCTAATCATTATCTTCACCCTCCTGAACAAATCAATGATGTTAGAACACTGTAACTCTAATAATATTTTTCCTTTAAGCACTATTGCTTTATGTATTTTTATCTTACTTTTTTCTTTCATAAACATAGATGTGGCAATTATTGTTTTATGTAGTCAATGTTGGTTTTGATTACAAACATATTTATTACTTTCTTTATTCATCATTCTTCCTTGCATCTCAGACTTCTTAGATGAAAATGTCTTTATTTCCCCCTTATTCTTAACAAAATATTTGTGGAATATTGAATTCTAGATTCAACAATTATTTTCTTTCTATACTCTAAAAATTTTACTCTATTCTCTTTGTCTTCTATTGCCACTAGTAAGTCAACTGTTATTTTAATCATCATGCTTAGACAGTTTGTCTTTTCTGTCTGATTTTAAAATCATCTCTTTGTCTTTGGTGATATCAATTTTCCTTGTTGTATATTTAAATGTGGATGGTTAAATTTATCCTACTTGTTTTTTTAATCTGAGGATGGATGTTGTTAATTAATACTTTTAAATCGTCAGTCATTTTATCTTCAAATGCTGCTTCCCTCTTCTCTTATGAAAATTCCAAGTACATACATGCCTTAGATTTTTTCAATCTATCCTCCACATCTATTAACAACTCTGCCATGTTTCCTATGTCTTTGTCTCTCTATACTGCATTTCAGATAATTTCTTCAGAAACATAATCCAGGTTATGAATTCTCTTTTTATCTATATCTAATCTGATCTGGAACGTTGGTATTAAGTTTTTAATTTCAATTATTATAGTGTCTCTTCCATTGATCTCTTTGGTCATTTTTATACTTGCTTGGTCATTTTTATGGTGACTCCTCTTTTTTACTCATTTGTATCCCCTATTTTAATTCATTAGGTATGCTAAACCTCTCTACCCCATATTCTTTTTAAATATGTTTCTAATGTAGGAAGTTTGGGGCTCACATTATTCTTGCTCATGTTTTTTACTGCTTTGTTGTATGTTTTGTGATTGAACTTGAATTCGTATTCTTTAGTACTTTGTTGAGGCAAATTTACCGAGGCTTAGATTGAAAAGAGGTTCCTTTAGATAGGATTTGCATTTGCTTCTGCTACGTGCCTGGAGAGCCTATTGATTCAGCATCATTTTAATTAAATGCATGTTTTAGTTTTATTTGAGCACACGCACATGCTGTGGACTCTATCTGCAAATCCAGACAGTGAAGACTGGCTTGTAGTACGAATTTCTGGAGAAGAGTTTTTTCTTCTGGTCAAGGTTGGAGAAGAGCAATTTGTCTTGCTGATCCCTTAGGGGAAGGTGACATTTCTATTTACATTGAGAGGATGGCTGTTTGGGGTCCTAGATCTATGGAGATGGTTACCTATGAGATGTCATTTCCTTCCCTTGTGGGTACTAGTCCTCCATCTCCTGTGACCCGTGAAGATGTGAAAAGAAAACTCAAGTTCATCTTGGTTTGATGAGTACGCTAAGAACACCAGTCATACTCACTGTTTTGCTTGGCTCTCTGGATTTGTACTTTCAGTTAGTTTTTGACCTCTGCAAACTCCTAACTTTCTTACCATATCATTGATATACCTAAAAATATGTATTTTTATATTAAACCAGTATTTTTAGTTGCTTTTTATAAGACAGATAATTTCTGTTAAATTGCTAGAAAAACAGTCTCAATAATCCTATACCACCTCTGTCTGAGTGAATAAAAGAAATAACTGAAAGAAATATTTTAAAAGAGAGAATCATGTACCTGGGTTTATGCTAACCACATTACTCACAACTGCCAGAATGCAATGCGGCCACAAGTGGTTTTAGTGGTCAGAGAAAGTAAGTGTAAATACCATAACATTTTTGGAAGGTTCATACAAACTTGACATGTAGCACACATTAACCTAAAAGGAGACACTCCAATTCACCAGGTAGTTCTAAGAATGCTAGTCTGGAGATCAGAAGTGGTGGTTGTTTAGCGGTCTCAGTGAAAGAAACTGAAGGTGGGAGGTTGATGTGAAGTCAGACTTAGTGGACATGGCTTTGGGATTGGCTGTCCAGAGGTCCAACTTCTAAACTCACCTCTGCCATTAGTGGTTTGTGGGAAGTTGGGCAAGTTGCCTTTCCTCTCTGGGTTTAATTTTACTTATCTGTAAACTGACTATGCCGTTAACACATGAGGCAAAAATCTGTGGCCTCTTAGCCCTCAATTATTCCTTTACAGTTCCTCTAAGGGCAGCACAGTTCTTCTAGTAATACGCTCCTGTCTCCTCATGTTTAAAGGGTCATTACTTCGTGATTCTAAAATGTTTTATAAGATAGTAAGAGTCAGCTAACTCAGATTCTACTGGAACAATGGAAGAAAGAAGCTCAGATGACCCTATGTAAGTGTTATTTATGAATGATGGGTACTCAAAAGATTTTTAAATGTAAGATATCATAAATCATATCTTTGTGACAAATTGTTTTCATGCCTCAAACTCCAGGTTTTTTTTTTTTTTAATTGTTGTTGTTCTGTTATCTCATTATTAGCTGTATTGTAAAACTAATGAAATTCAAGCTTTAGGTTCCTGGATTTAAGCATCTTCCTTCCAAAGACCTTTTTCCTCTCATTTTAAATAAACATTCACTTTTGTGTTTAATGTTTTAAATATAATTTTATATATTGTTTAAAAATGAGTTTCCCACATTGTATACATTTCAGGGTCCACAAAACGTAAATCTGCCCAGTCTAATACTTTATCGGATAAAAATTACATATTTCTTCCTCATTTGGTTTATCACTTTTCCAGCTTTCATTAAACAACAACAAAAGACAAAACAAAGACAAGATACTATTGATTCAGGTGTACGTATACAGAAACATGTTTCAACGCAGCTCTGGCCTATTAAAATCGGAGGGCAGTTTGATGGTTATGCAAAAGCTCGTTCATGATTCATTGCCTTCCAAAGCTCAAACTTTCACTCTTTTTTAAGCCTAGATCTTTGGAAAAAATAACGGGTCCCAGTAGTCATTGAAATGTTTTGAGACTGCAAGTTGTGATAGTGCTAGTAAAAAAAAAATACATGTAATATTTTATTTTCCAATTTTGAGGGAACAATTCTACCAGCCTCACATAGTATCTTAGAGTTGCAAAAGCATTTATGAACAGTTGAATTTGGAAAAGGAAGATTTATTCAATTGCTTCATGTAGTTTGAGAACTAAGATAACATGAGCAATTGTTAACTTCAAAATATTCTATTCTGTTTGTATTGTTTTTACATTAAAATTATACTCTCGTATATATACACATATTGACTATGGCTGGCCATTTCTAGGAATTTGGGTATTTTTGTCAAAGGAAAGCAGCCTATTTTAAGATTTTATTTTACATATTTTATTTTTATTTTGAGGGGAATCCAAATATCTACATCATGAACTTAAATTCCTATAGCTGCCAGAACTGACAGAGAATTAGCAAGGCAGAGCCAAGTTCACGCAAGACTGTCTACGGCGCTCTTATAGCTAAAGACAAACCAAAATATTGACTAGTTCTTCTCAAAACAGCATGTATAAGTTGTGGCTGAAATAAGCCTGATGTAAGAAAGAATACAGATGGCAGTATAATCATAGGCTGGGTCTACAAGATGCCAAACAACCCATTCAAAAGTGAAAAACTCAGTCGATCAGTTGGTGGTTTTGTCTACATGCCACCAAGCAACAGGCTTGACTGATTTCTTCACAAAATTGACTGAGCTTTTGACTATACTTGAGCAGATGTTTTATCACTATGTATATTCAGTCTTAGTTGTCAAATCTATAACTCAAGTAAAGTAAGTTCTCCTACAAATGACGAATTCCTTTCCTCCATCAAAACAACCTGAAACTGTTAAACAAAGCTCATCTGCAGTTTTAAAATCATCTTAGAACCTAGTTCAATGCATGTGTTTCATACAGTATAGAGTATTCCAGACAAGAAATAGAATCTCCCAACTTACATGCCTCGCTTTAGTATTTCATTAATTCATTTGGTATCCTGGCTACTCAAACATTCATTGAAAAGTAACTAAAATCCATTTTACTTTCTTTCTTTTTTTTTTTAAAGCAACAATTTCCTTGGTGTATCCAATCTATTTGCCATCAATGTATCAAATTACTACTAACATTAACAATTGCGGCCGGGCGTGGTGGCTCAAGCCTGTAATCCCAGCACTTTGGGAGGCCGAGACGGGTGGATCACGAGGTCAGGAGATCAAGACCATCCTGGCTAACATGGTGAAACTCCATCTCTACTAAAAAATACAAAAAACTAGCCGGGCGTGGTGGCGGGCGCCTGTAGTCCCAGCTACTCGGGAGGCTGAGGCAGGAGAATGGCGTGAACCCGGGAGGCGGAGCTTGCAGTGAGCCGAGATTCGGCCACTGCACTCCAGCCTGTGCAACAGAGCGAGACTCCGTCTCAAAAAACAAACAAAAAAAAGCAATTGCTTTTGACATTTTGTTCTAATTCTTTTTAAAAAGGTCCTTTTCGGGCCAGGCATGGTAGCTCACGCCTGTAATCCCAGCACTTTGGGAGGTTGAGGCGGGCAGATCACGAGGTCAGGAGATCGAGACCATCCTGGTTAACACAGTGAAACCCTGTCTCTACTAAAAATACAAAAAATTAGCCAGGCATGGTGGCGTGTGCCTGTAGTCCCAGCTACTCAGGAGGTTGAGGCAGGAGAATCAGTTGAACCCGGGAGGCAGAGGTTGCAGCGAGCCAAGATTGTGCCACTGCACTCTAGCCTGGGTGACAGAACAAGACTCCATCTCAAAAAAACAAACAAACAAAACAAAACAAAACAAAACTTTTCTCTAAAAGATAAGTCACAAAATCTTTCAAATATGTCATAATTTAAAATGAAAGCAATCAAAAAAGATACTGTTTTAAAACAAGTTCTTTGTGAACAGAGATCTCATGCCTTTGGTCTGTATTGTGTCCTCATCACCTGATATGGTGTGGGCCTCGACAAATGTTTTTTTAATGAATGATTACATGGATTGTAGTATACTATTGTCCTAGCCACTGACAAACTGTGGCCTATGAAGAAGTGACTAGGGGAGTAAATATTCCAACTCACTCCCCTCCTGTCCTACCAATGTACTGCTCATGCTTCTGTTGCCTAAACCCAACTGGAAACCAGAAGGCCAGGGAACGTGTTAAGAGCTCATAGGAAGGTGGAGAGGGGTGGCAAGTGGTTCTGGAGCTGAAAACGGTATCCACTATCTGCACACTGTCGTCCATGCAATCACTGGAGATAAGAAGTTAGATGTACATGATGATTCTTATGATTTTCACAAACACACTAATTACAGACATACATATATACACATGTATATTTATGTATATAATTGACACATGTTAGATAGATAGATCAAAATGCTCGCAAAACCTACACACAGTTATTTCTTCCCAAATCCCTTGAAAATATTCTGCCAGATAATCTTTAAATTTCTTTCCAACTATATTATTCTTTGATATGGACTAATGTGAATGCCTTGAAACACCATTTACCTTTAAAAGAAACCAAAAACTTCTATTTAATTTAAAAAAACAAAATATGTTTTTTAAGAAGCTAGAAAATATAAAAAAGGGTAGATGAGAAGCATACTCATTCATACGCAATGCTTCTAGGAGCCAATAGATGTATTTTTTCTTAGTTCACAAGGCAGTCGTCGGGAAAGAAGATGGTTTTCTGGGTCTGTCTCTAATCACTTCCCTTCTTTCTGATTTATGTCCATCTTCCATTCACCATTCTTTATACGCTGTCAGTTTTCTTCTTTTCAAGCACAAAGAACAGGCAAGAGCCTGAATGGGGAACAAGCAAAGGACTCCACTCTGCGAAACTGACTCCGAAAATGTTTACTGCATCGGCATTAATATCTTCCAAAGAAAAGAGCACCTGCCCATCTTTTGAGACCACAGCAGCAATTGCCTTTATTCAAAGTTACCTGTAACATGCTCTAGGGGACGATCTCTACATGCTTAATACACAGGTGTTTTTGCAATTTTAACAGTGGTCTGATAGGGGAAATGCAACTTTTATCGTTATAAATTTCTAGATTACATTATGTTTTCAGCTAAGCAGTAGATGGAGTCTGACTTAACCCAAGGACCTCTTCCCAGTTTGTGGGGATGTCTTTTTTTTTTTTTTAAACCTTCACTATAAAACCAGAAAAAGGAAAACTTTCTTAACTTACTCAAAGTATGTGCAAACTACTTCTTCAAAGCTCTGAATTTCCTGAGCCTGACTTTTAAATAAAACTCAGCAAAACAGGAGAAATTGAAAGGATCAGGGAAAGAAAAAATCATAAAGCATTTATTTTCAGGTTGAATAAGAAATTCTGTTTTGTTAAACAGAAGCAAAGTTTCCGTAGCCATTCTCCACCACCCACACCCATAGCCCTTTCTTCTGAAGCATGAATGTTTGCTCTAACCATTAAAGAAGACAGATGCAAACCCTGTTTCCGTAAGAGCTAAATTTTTTATACATTATGTTAATAATAAGCACAAGCTGCAACTATAGAGAAACCTCTTACAAATTTCCTGAAATCACTCATCTAAATACTATGCTGTAGCTAAAACTATGCTATATTAAAGATCTTGAGGAAGAAAATGTTAGGTACCATTACAAGTATCTTATTTGTCTAATTTGTTAAAACACATCAATTTTTAAAAAGAAGCTTTTAAAGCAGTGATCCTACAATATATCTCCTTTGCTCAGTGTGATGAGAAGCCAACGGAGTTGTTTTAAAATCAAACAGGGGCAATTCTTTCTTTTACTTTTCCCATGACTTTTACCCCACTCGAATAAATTGTCATTAGATGCAGAATGTTTGTATGATTAATTCAGGATGCCAACTACTATATGATTCACAGAAGGCAGAAGAAATGCCAGCGCTTTCATAACACAAAATGACACATGTTTGAGAATACTATGGTTCCCTCACAACAGCTAGGAAATGTTTTCAGAGAAAAAAAAACAAAAAACTTTAAACCTGAAGTCGAGCAAACGGACAACGTAAGAGAGTGGTAATGGACTCATTCATAGCTCTTCTTCTGTTAACATTAGGTTCGAATTTACTTAGTAATTCTTTACTATTTGAGGAACTTGGTGAAGATTTTGTTTCAACCGAGAATAAACTGAAGTACAAATGATTTAAAGTCTTGCCAAAAAAATAAAAACATCTCTCCTAGTTGTATCACGTATCATGAATATTTTGGCTATGTTGGGATACACAAACAAATGGAGAATTGAAGTAAGTTGTCTTGAAAGTCAAGAAAATAAAAAGCAAAATGTTTTAAGATTTATTATCAGAATGTAGATGCTTTGTTTGATTTTGCTGGAACATTTGTTTTGCATTTTATTGGGCTCCTTTATTTGGATAATTGCCTTAATTCATCACTTTACATGCCCAGACAGACAATTAGTTAATAAGTTTATGTTAAGCACCTACTCTGTGTCAGATTTGGAATTATGAGTAAGGATCCCATTTAACTTCAAGATTTGCAAAGGTGTTAACCAATGACATTTCAACAGAAAGAGAGCAAGTATTACTAAAACGATTGGACAGCTATAGCACTTACCAGGTTTTTTAAACTTTAAAAATAAAGCTCTTATCTCCTAGTGCAAACATCCTCATTCCAAACACAAATGTATTGAAGAGGGTGGGTGAACAGGTGAGGTTGTATCCACATGGAACCTGTGAACTATTTAAAACTGCAGGCATACTCCTGGAGACCTGCTTTGTCCTGAGGTGTCCACAGACTTCCAATGCAGACTCCCTGAGGAGTCTGTGAGGAGAGGATGCCTTATTGTCATCCCTCCATTGGGTAGTCTAACGTGGCACAAAGAGTATCATCAGGTTCTTCCTTACCTTCTGAGACCTTGGGGAACCCTGTTTGCTTCTTTCTTGGCCTCCAAGAGGAGTCAGCATCAAGGGAAGAAACCAGAAAGATAGAGCAGAATATGATTGTTTCAGGAGAGACGCATGCTTGGCCCAGGATATTATTCAATTAGCCTTCCTCCAGGTAAGAGAAATGCTGTATGATAAAGAGCAAAGGATCATCAACCTCTGGTCTTGAATGATAGGAATCACATCACATGAACAGAAATTGTCTTTAAACCTTAAACTTTCTCCAACACTAGCCTATGTTTTCCTCGATTTTTACTGCTTTGGAGATCATCTGTACCGAAGTATAATAAAAAGGCAATTCAGGAGAACTACTAATTTAAAAGGGGGAAAAAAGCAAAAGCCAAAAAAAAAACAAAACAAAAACAAACAAACAAAAAAAAAAACAGGCCTTGAGAGGGGACACAGCTTGGCATCAGGTCACTGAGTGTATTCATTATTTGTCCCCATTACCATGTTATGTCTTAATTACTCTGGTCTGGCTTCCTAGCTGGGGTCACTATGTTACAGCTGGTTTTCTGCCCAACTCTAATTAATAAAGCCTCATTTAGTATCCAAGTTTATTGTAATAAACCTCTGCTGAGAGATATAGCAGAAATAAAAGGGGGAAAAAAAAACCCTAGAAATTATCAGAGTTGTTCTAACGCTAACCTGGCACCATAAAAGGTCTTAGTTCAGGCCTTCTCTAGGTTACCTTTAACCTGGAAAGGACTTCCATTTGATTTCATTTGAAATTTCTGGCATAATTAAGTACAGTGGTTAGATTTCACCCCAAGAAAGAGAAGGGACACTCTTCCTTCTCTCCTGAATACATCGTTTGGAATTTTTGAAACGGATTATTCATTCATACTTTTTGCATTCAAATCAATATTATTTTGTGAAACAAAAACAATGCTTTCAAATGCAATATAAAAAATATACAATCATCAGTTTTCTTTTCCCTGTGGCACTAATTCTCTTAGTTTTCTGACACATCAAATCAAGACAAATTATATACTAGCCTTTTCTAATTTATTACATGTAATCTCAGCCAATAAAATTTTGCAAATTAAAAAAACCCACCATCAAAATATCTCAGCACTATTATGTATGTCTCTGTCTCTGTCACTCTCTCTCTCTCACACACACACACACAGAGACATACACACACAAAACCAATTCTATTTATTAGAATTCACACAGCTCCTGAACAGATAGCTCATCTGCATTTTATCAGGTGTCTCTATAATTAAAGCTTATTGTAAAGTGCGATATTATTGGTATATTTTATTACTTGTCTATGAGAAGCTGAACAAAGTAAGAGGCATAAATGAATTCAGTTTTACAGTACTTTGTTTTAAACAAATGTCACTACCTACACACACATACCTAATTATCAGTTCTTACACATTCTGCCAAATATCAAACCTATAGTTCATAAGCCACACACACGACAGGCGGTAAATATATTCCCCCTAATTTAAAATGTTATTGCAGAATACCCTCTGCACTATGTTAACCTACACTAAATCACACCCTACACTCTCAGCTTTACTGGTGTTTACCTACTTCTGATTCAAAAGGAAAACAGTCCTAACTCCTGTTTCTACATATCTATAGCAATAAAAATTTTTAAAAGAGAATGACTATATGTAAGAAACGAATTCAAAACAATGGCATAAAAGGGTTGACTTTAACCGTAACAGCGAATAACAGATTAATCCAAGACACTGTTTTTTGGTGTGGTTTCTGAAGGTTCTGCGTTCTGAATGTCAGGGTTTCTTTGCATATTTTTGTACATTTCAAAGGCTTCCGCAGCAGCCACGCAAAAATTAACATAAAGATGAAGGCTCTCGCAGATGACTGGGCAGTTGGTTTGAATGCACGTAGGCTATGATTGTACTATATACAATTTTTCTATTCAAGCACATGTAAGTGAAGGCCAGCACATCCTTTTTGCAATGGGGAAATTCACTCAGGGGAGAACTCATAAGAGGAGAGGTCGCTAGTGCAGCCTCATTCTCCCATCTACAGGCAACTGTTTTGCCATCAACCTAAAGGAACAACTTCTCAGAGCTCAGTCTCAGCACAGGCTCAGTTCCACTTAACCCACGATTCTTCACAGGTGCTTTGTTGTCTTCCAGCAGATATCATTTATTATCATGGCAGACAATGGGATGTGGTGAAGATGGACACGACGGTCATGTCCCATTTGCCAGTGTGAATTATCCTCCGATCCTGTCCTCTAGTCGTCGTGGGTTCTGAGTGCCCCATTTTGAAAAAGAGTCTGAAGCCATTAGAACAAAAAGCACTGGAAGGGCTTGGGCTGCTAAAGGCTACATCTGGGCTCAGCAACATGCATACTAATAACATCATTACGGCCGAGTGGTTTGGAGAGCGTGTTTACTTTGTTGTGGTTGCTGTCACCTTCTACAGCTGAATTGTTAATATGTGGTTTTAAATTCAAATAGCACACAGGGCTAATTTTCTTGTATTTGCCCAAAAAATTAGGTTACATAGTTCATCTAATTCTCCCTCCACTTTTTCATGTGTGGGTGGTACTCCTTGTAGAGAGTACTTCTTTTCCATGACATTGAACTTGAACCTGACTGACCTTTCTATAATGAGTGAATTGAAAACATCTCCCTTTGGAATGTGGCTTGTAGATACTGGCTACGCCAGTTTTTCTGCATTTGATGAATTAAAGGGGCAGAGTCCTTTTCACAGACCTAGACCATAGGAGTTATTTAACAGGACAAAAAAGAAAAAAAGAGAGAGAGAGAAAGGAAGGAAGAAAAGAAGCAAGGAAGGAAGGAAAGGGGGAGGAAGGGAGAAAGGAAGAGATAGAAAGAAGAAACAAAGCTTCTAAAAGCTTTTTACAGAGGCACTTCGCTTACTTAGAAACCTACCATTAATTTTAACAAAAAGTGATTAAGCAAAGGTTTGGGTTCTCTTGGGTGTGTTGGTCTTCTGTGGGTGGTAGTGTTAACCTTTTTTCCCTCCCCACCACCATTTAAATATTTAAGAAAGAGCCTGCCACTTTAAAGTTCCACGTATTTCTAACAAATACTTAACAAAGATTTGGATATTTGTCTCCTTCAACTCAGATATTACGGCCCTCCTCCTCATTGTTCTTTCTCAAATCAATCCTCCCCCACCTAAAATCAAAGTTAAATTGAGAGGCACTTGGAATCAGAGCTACTGAATAATCAGTTAGCAGATTTCTTCTCTTATGCTTTCATAGCCCACGGATTCATGCTTCTTCATTTTTTTAAGGGGGAAAAATACAGAATTGATGGAAGACAGCTGAAAACAGTCAGCAGCGGAAAGTCCAGCACTACCAACATCTGATCTTAATCATAATATATCCTCTGTCTGGTTTGTCAAAATCTATCACTCAAGAACACCTTCAATGGACAGTAATTTGAGGTGTGGCTTATTAGATCACACGATCTTATGAATAATAAAAAGTTATGGAAAATTGCATCCAGGCCTGCTATCCAATTTTCAGTGGTGTCACCCACTTTAAAGTAAGGCAGCATGTTTATGCATGATTTCTGTTTCATATGTATTGACTAGATCATTTTCTCTGTTGTCCTGAGAATTGATGACACACACTGTATTAAGAATGATGACCTCCACAAGGGGGATAACACTTCCTCTAGATTACACTATTGTCAAAACATATTGAAATTTTCTTTACACATGTTACTGCTGTATTTTTCTGCCTGA
Organism: Macaca nemestrina; assembly: GCF_043159975.1. Lineage (NCBI taxonomy): Eukaryota > Metazoa > Chordata > Mammalia > Primates > Cercopithecidae > Macaca > Macaca nemestrina. Next base: position 59,209,682 of record NC_092137.1, on the reverse strand, counting down.
AAGACCCTGTTAAAGTGAAATCTTGTTGTATTTTTTTTTTGCTAAATAAGATCCGAGGGACAGGTGTTGAATTTTTCTTCTCTCCTAATACTTTTGTGGAATGACCAATGAAAAATAATAACATCATCCTTCAAAACAATCCCTGTCAGGACTGTGTCAACCCTTCAGGGCAATTTTGATAACCTTCTTGGAGGAATTTGCAAGATACAACTTCCTTTTGCGTGCTTAAGGATATCACTGTGTAGGAGCCAAGGAACTCCATTATGTATGGATTCTAATATTCTGATGGATAATAGGCAGCTGAAAGAAATCCAAATAGTGAAAAGCTTCGATGAAGATTGTTTTCTCTGCCACTTTCCCTGACAGAGTCTCACGGAGGGTGACATTATTCTTCACTGCACCCCCCCAGCACACGTACACCTCCTTTTTAGGAGTCTACACAGAGCTCAACTTGCAGTGATGTAACACCACTGCTGATAGCATGGGTATGTGAAAATAGTGTGCAATATTACTTTCTCCCTTGCACTGGATGAAAATGCAAATACACCTTCTGTGAGAGAGTGACCCCTTTGTGGCCAGTGACACTGCACAGCACACGTTGAGATGTCTTTGGACAGGAAAAAAAAAAAAGCAAGACAATTATGGGGCCAAAATAAAACCAGGTTATTGATCCTAGAAAAGTGTCCATATTATTTTTCAAAATACCAAAGATAGGCGAAAAAAAAAAGTATTATAAAATTATGGATCATTTTGAAACAAAGTTGTAAATAAACATTAGATGAAACCTCCCATGTTTAAGTGTATTCTCATTCCTTCTCTGGTCATCTTTCCAAAGACTCTTGATATATAGTTGTCCCATGATAGTGGATGATGCAACATAAAGATGAAAGACTGATTGGAAATCCACATCTGAAGTATATGTGTTGTGCAGAAAAAAAAAGTAGCATATCAAAGACTAACTGTCAAGAGGCATTAAGAGTAGAAAACAGAGATGTGTGAGAGGGAATTTTACGTTTTAATTTAATTTAATTTAATTTACGTGACTTTTGTATTGTAGCCCATTGAACTGACAGGAAATGAAGACAGTGCCTATCTGACTTGAGATATGTGAGGCTTGTAATTGAAATTAATTATATGTTCTTTACATTTTCCATTTCCCTTTTAAAGTTGGACAGGTGGGAATGCTTTAGCTCTTAGGTTACAGAGTCGAGTTCGAGCTCTGTAAATCCTTTACAGTCAACCCTCAGGCTTCCAGAGACCGCCCCCACCCCCAACCCCCCCAGCCAGTTCTGGTCTGAAACATTCCTTCCCGACCTCACCCTGCTTAAAATCAACTGGCCCCATCCCCCAGGTCAGGCTGGCTGGCTGCCCATCCACACATTTATGTCTGCCTTTTGAGTGTTTTCAGAAGACCATTAAATTGTGCCTTGGCAGGCCAGACACCTTTACCTTGCTCTGAGACCCAGGGAGAGGGGGTTATCAAATTCCCTCATCAGACAGTCCAAGCTTGAATTCTTGAGCCTGCAAAGAAGCTATGCAGTTGCACAAAGTAAGATGTTAGGACTTGTAAACATGTCATACAATATTATAATATGCCTGTGGGCACGGTTAAGTACAAAGGTTGGGCGGGCCTGGAGATACAAAGGCTGGCCTTTCTATGGAGCTGTCTTAACTTACATTATTTTTTAGAGACAGCACAATAGGTATTAACTTGCACAAAGAAGCTAACTCCCATTCTTAAACTAGCTGGCCCTACAGCGCTCTTCAAGAGGGCTGAAATTTCAATGGCTATAAAGTGAAAAAAAAAAAAAAAAAAAAAAGGACAACACTCTTATCTGATGCTGCATAGTGATGGAAGGCTTTGTTCCCACCAAAAAGGGTTCCCATCCCCGCCCTGGTTCTAAGATTTTGACACCCTGAGTCCATTCAAAAACCAAGATAATTTGGGCAAAGAAGCAAAAGTTCTGTTTGTTGTTGGCCTAGCCTCCAAATCTTTGGGCAAATTGAAACAGACCTGGCTGGTCCTTTTTCTACCAAAAAGGACCTAATTTTCTTTCTAAATATTATTTTTGTAAGTATTGGAGAGTCCTGTGATTCTAGACAATTATGTCTAACCCCTGCCTATTGCTTAAGGCAGAATTAAGATGGAGTTGTAGGTTGAGTAATAAGATCCACTTGCATCAACCTTATTTCTTGTCTTAGAGATGAGATAGAAATGGATGAATTGGAGGAGGTAGTGCAGTGTTTCCTTCCCTCCCTCCTCAATCCCACCTTCCTTTCTTTTTTCACTCTCTTCCTTCCTCCCCGCCTTACTGACTTCCTTCCTTCCTTCCTGACCGATCTTCCTTCTTTCCTTCCTTCCTTCCTTCCTTCCTTCCTTCCTTCCTTCCTTCCTTCCTTCCCTCTTTCCTTTAGCACAGTACCATTTACCTTCTACGAGAAATCTGATGGAAATTAATCTACAACATGGTTCCAGACCGGAAGTACAGCTGTGCAGCAGAAAGGGGGCAATGGGAGAGGTGATATTTTATAACACAAAACAGGCAGGACTACTCTGGACAGAAGATAATGCAAACTAGCTTTGCTGGAAATGAGCTGCAAAATACCTTCATTTTCTACTACAGTGAAACCCTGATAAAATCACAACTGTTAAGGTCATACAGTATATCAGGTGGAATCACAGTCTTTAGAACTCCATTATTAATGCAGACAACCTCACAATCAAAGAGGATGAGAGCACAGTTTCCAGATGCCAATGATTTGATCATATCTTATTTGGCTGTTTACATTTAAATAATGTGACTGTATAAATTTAAATAATATGAACCACCAACAGACAGATCCCAGTGAAAAACTGCCCCTTCTCTGAGACCCTGAATGTACACTATACAGTACCTTACAATCTATTTGAGCAGAGCTCATATTTTTTAAAAAATGGGGAGGGGATAAAAAGAGAGAGACTCATTTCTTCTGCCATTATGGAAATAAAAGGACTACCGCTTTAGTTCGTGGCTGGCTGTGCCAAGGAAACATGCAGTTCTCTAACCTCCGGTACAATGTACCCATAAGGTACCAAGCATCAAAGCATATTAAAAGATATTAACTGCATATTTGCTTATGAACAAGATAAAAAGCTGTAGGGCCTCCAGGTTCTCAAGCTGTGAGTGGAACAGCTTTGCAATTTGCCTGCAAAACTGCATTTTGATCTTAATGAATATAAAATGGCTGCCATTAAAAGTAAAACAGATTATTTCGGGTCTTCCAGGGCCCATAGCTCTTTGCTGGCCTTGGAGGGCCACTATGATCTTTCATTAAAATCTCACAGCAGGGCTCCCTCACCAGCAAATCAAGCCTTGCAGTCTAGGAGATTGGCTACATTTAAAAGTAATTTTCAGAAATCTACACAGATTTTCAATTTGGTAATGAAAGCCATAAGAGAATGCAGGCGGCATTTTGTCGAATATTGTTACTGATCCAGCACTCACATTCGTTAGAAATTAAACTGCCCCGTAACTATCACACTGATGGCAGCCTGCCATTTCGGCTGCGTTCTAATCTCCGTTTGTTAATGAGTAGCATGTGCTAATTGTTGTCATCCTTACTGCCGAGCAGTCCTTCCCTAACAAACATATTTTACCTGCTCAGAGGTGGAACCTTACGCTTTGTCACGGAGCAGGTTGGAGTGGCGTGTAGAGATTGCAGTTGTTTTGCAAAGGGAGACAGCCCAGCATTGTGAGACAAGGCAAGAGAGAATACGATCTGAAATTGGGTGCGTTTATATTATTTGAATCCGTCAGTTTGTTTTTCACTCAAGCCTAAGTTTTCTAAAGTCCTGGAGTCGGCAAAATGTTAATACTTTTGTGTTCCTCCCAAGAGCAGTTTGAACAAACCCACAAAATCTGAGCACAACGAAGGCGAAATCAATCGGAACTAAAACGAGGGAGAGGCTTCAGGTAAGAAGGGATGAACATACCAAGGACCTCACCTACTAGCCAGTCAGGGAGGAGAGCACCCCTCAAACCTGACGTGGACGTGGGACTGCCACTGGCTTTCAAAAGAAAGTTTGATTCTTTAACTCCATCATTTAGGTCCTAAAGGCTGGGAGGTGGAGGCCATTGCGTTACTCTCAAGTGGATAGTCCTAAGGGAATAATCATACGGACCCATGATAATGTGGTTCCAGGGAGAGCGTTTGCTAAGAAATCCAGCATCCTGACGTGTGCTGCAGGCAGACATTTGAAAAAAGAAAAGCATATGAAATAATTATGAATAAAACATTATCAAATAGAAGAAAATGTACATGAATGCATTCTAAGACCAAATGGTATTTTTGTTTTTGCTTTTGCCTTTGCATGTCCTCTTACTTGATATAAGAACTGAGGAAAGTTATTTTTCTGAGATCCAAGAAACAAAAATGTCAGATTATGCTTCCCTGTTGGAAAATGCATTCAATAAATTTTCTTTACTTGGCAATTCTCTTTACCTGGCACCTTTAGGGCAAAGCACTTCCCTGCACTAAAATGTGACGGGCAACAAGAACTGCTCTCTACGTTCTCTCTGACTGGATATAAATTCTTCCTGCAGATACAGAAAGAGTCTCCATTTAAAATAACAATTCTCCCTGGCAGAGCACTGGCAGCTACGAGAGAGCATCTATGCAAAAGATGTGTTTATTTTCAGAGGGCCAGAGAAGGCTTCCTGTGGTTCATGTACGCGTGTCTTTTAGCTTCTCCAAGCATATGAGCAGTTCCTAGGTGCTCCTGGGCTACATTCCTTTGGTTTCCACAAAGTACAATTTTAATTGGACTGCGTGTCTGTGATTTTCGGGGAATGACACAGGAGCGCCTGAAAAGGTGCCACTGCTAATGTGCTTCAGTTTTTGAGGTGAAAACTCAGGCCAATTCCTTGTCTCTGTGGCCTCAGGAAACCAAAGGGAAATAGATAACAAACAACTTAGTAAGCAGTTTTGAATCTATTCCACATGTAGTTGCTATTCTAATTGCGGGAAACATTTTTAAATGCCCAAAGTGACATTATAGGAAATTCTGCTGAATCCTCCTGAATTCAGAAAGTTGAGACTTCTTTTATTTCACCTGTCGCCAGTTGTTCTAATATTCCTTTAAGAGCTTCCAGGTACATTTTGACAACTGTATATTGTAATGTCTCTTGTATCATTATTTTGCCATGTGCTAAATTGTGGGCAGAGGGAGGGTACATTACCAGTTTTGACTCTCAAGTATTAGAATATAACAGCTATTAATATCCCTCTAATTACTAGAGTGGGGGAAAAACTGCACTTTAGGTAATATAAGTTAATATAATTAGTCTTCAGATAATCAAGTTAAATTTTACTAGTGATACAAAGTATAATTTTTATTTGTTTCATTTCAGAAAGATGCTTCTATGGAAACAGATATCATCTTTGCCTTATCACTTTTACTTTAGCAATTCTGTTGGGAAATATACATATGCATATACACACAGACTTACATATATATATATTACATGGAGAATTTTATTTTAACACAAATTCCCATTAAAGAACATTTGGTCGGGCTTTGTGGGTCATGCCTGTAATCCCAGCACTTCGGGAGGCTGAGGCAGGCAGATCACCTGAGGTCGGGAGTCTGAGACCAGGCTGGCCAACACGGCTTCAAGGCCTACATAAAATTTGCTTTTAAAAAAACTTTTAAAATATTATAGTCTCTGTTTTTATGAAGTAACATTTTTATTTATCTGGTTTGATAATAAAACATACTAATTGAACACTAGGTATCATAAGCTAGAAATATAGCATTCTAATATTTATCTTTTTCTATTTATGAATACTTAGTGAATCTTGTACAGTCAGCCCCCAAGGGACAAATTTGTTTAATTCCAAAAGTTAACTTGTAAATGTCTTTCAAATTTGTAATGATTTTTTCCACAGAAACAAGACTTTAATAGTAGTTTGGTTCCAAGGCTAGCCCATAAAAATCAAGTCTGTCATCATGTAGCTGAATTAATATCCAAACTGCTTTGGCTGTCCTTTGGTCCCAGGAAACAGAAAACAATGACATACAAGGCGAGTAAAAAGTGAGACGAGTGGATAAGGAACTCACCGAAGGAAGATGTGAGGAGAAGCATCATTTCCTTTTCTCCTGTTCAGAGCTTGAGTTGTCCCTCCTCTGTGGGTAAAGAACCCAAGACCCAGGCCTCGACCCAGAAACCTTTGGTCCCCAGTACCCCCAAACTCTATAGCTCCCTGGTCCAAGTCTACACAAATCCACAAAGTTTTTAGTACTCCAATCAACCACTTCTCATTCATCTTCCCAGCCCTCTAATCAGATTCCAATTGATTTAACTAGATGTTAGGCGGATGAGCAGTAAAGAAAAATGAGAGGCAATGAAAACGTCACCTTTCCAGGTAGGCCCTTCTTTGGTTTTAAACAAGGCAGTTCGGTAATTCAGTGCATGGTCTGTACAACATGCATATCTAACCCATACAGAACACTGGTTAGTGGCAGCATTACTAGGGACCGACCGTCATCACCACCACCACACACAATCCTGCAGCAGGAGTCTACCTGTAACAAGGAACAGGAAATCCTTTATAAGGGGAGCCGAGATGGGAACAATATATGTTCATGTCTGGGAGTTAGGACCACAGAAGATGCTGCTGAATTTTCTGTGACATTTGTCCAGCTGCCTGAGGCCCTCAACACTGTGCATGCTGCAAATGCAGGAGAGCCTTCTATCTTGAGCAGAAGGTAAATACACTTGGTGAGTGTCATTCTATGGTTTCAGCTTATTAGGAAGGATGAAAGACTCGAAATGACAATAAAAAAAATAGAACCCAACAAGAAATCTAGAAGAAAAAAATGTTGCTGCAGAACCAGAGAAAATTTGAATCTGATATCAAGAAGGTTAAAAGACATTTTAGACTGGTGGGGTAATGTTTCCATGGATGATGACTAGTGAATTCCTATAAGGGCATTGACAACCTCCCTTTCATTCCATACAGGAGAAAAAGGATTTTCAGGATAGTCACATTGGAACAGTTTTATCATCTTTTCCAAGAGGCAGAGGAGAGAGGGTGTAGTTGGCTCCCTGCCAAGGCATTCATGAGTTCATATTTTGATGTTATGAGACTAAAGGGAATGAATGGTTTTCCTGGGATAAAATGTGTGGAAAGATTCCACTGTCTTCTGTGATTATATGTGATAATCAATGCTGTCTTTAGGAGACATAGTCACTGTCCCTCTAGAGGCATGAAGACAAAGGAAGCTGAAGGGCACAAGCATACAGGTGGAAGAAGTATGATATCCTCTGCCAGTTTTAGCTGATAATACAAGGAGGCTTTGGGAAATATGTAGGTGGTACAAAAGAGAATCTGCTTTTCCACAACAAGGTTCTTGATAGTAGAAAGAGCGTCTTCTGCAAAGGGAGAAGTGGCTCTTTGAAGACTGGCAGCAATGCATGGGGCCAAAAATACCAAGGCCAAGCAAACTATCTTAAATTTCAAGCCAAAAAGGTGCAAAATCTAAATAATGCTTTTGAATCCAGCATTAGCCTATATCATTAGGTATTACTTGAAGAATATTAAATTGTAAATAAGTTGGCCAGGATTTTGCAGAAGAAAACACAAGAAAGATGGGCAGGAAAGGACCAATGTGTTTGTCCCGTATGTTCATGTATAACAATTATCAGAGTGAGAATAATACAATGGGCCGGGCGAGGTGGCTCACGTCTTTAATCCCGGCACTTTGGGAGGCTGAGGCAGGTGGATCACTTGAGGTCAGGAGTTTGAGAACAGCCTGACCAACAGGGAGAAACCCCAACTCTACTAAAAATACAATATAAGGCAGGCGTAGTGGCGCATGCCTGTAATCCCAGCTACTTGGGAGGCTAAGGCAAGGAGAATCACTTGAATCCGGGAAGCGGAGGTTGTGGTGAGCCAAGATTGCGCCATTACACTCCAGCCTGGGCAACAAGAGTGAAACTCCATCTCAAAAAAAAAAAAAAAAAAAAAAAAAGAAGAATACAATGAATGTGTAACTTTAATACAAAAAGCTAAATATGATCCTTGACTTATATAGAGTCTTTGTCAGGTGTGGGCCTCTTCCCTGGTAGTGCTTCCCAAATCATATGTGATCCTTCCTGGTTTCCTTATTTCCAATCTGTTATAGACCAGGACTTTGATACAATGCAAGAAGACTAAATTTTAAAAAGATTGTAAAAGATATACAATATTGAATCTTCAGTTTATAAAAGATTATAAAAAGATATACAAATTGAATCCTCAGTTTTTATTGTTAGATTTAACATACAGATAATTATTTTTGTTAATTGCTTTAAAAGTTCCTACATGCTCGCTCTCCATTTCTGCACTTATATTTCTGCAAACCAATCATAAAGTGCTCACAGACATACACTGCTCTATGAGTAACATTTTACATGGCCCCAAAGGAGTTTATCACAAGGATGTGGCTTTAGTACTCTATATCCAGGAAGAATGGATATGAACGGCCCCGATGAGGGCATATGCTAGAATACATGTACGTTAGGTTAAAAGGAGAATAAAGCTAAAGTGGTACTGTTTCAGAAAAGGAATGACTACCCTCCCTAGGCCTTCCTAATGCAAATTACAAAAGTAGTACAGAGGCAAGTTAAATGATTGAGAGGAAACTTTTCTCCTAAATATCTGCCAGAAGTCTGTTTCAAATGAAGACCCTCTGATAAGTTCTTGACCTACCTTCTGCCACTTGTATTCCTTTAGAAGGTTGAGAGATCAATTTGGAGAATTTTTACATGAATTTAATTTTGAATGAGGAGTGAGATTTGGTTAGTGAATTAAAAGTGATGAGCAACTCGGAAGGAAATGGCATGTCATCTTAGAGCTTGTTATTTTCACAGGAAACTAAATCTGGACAGAGGCAGTTATCCTAGAGTTTAGGAAAACAGTCATCAAAATAGAGAAAATGGAGAGATGATTTCATGACTAAATAATTTTAAAAGGAAAATAAGACTATTTTTAAAATTCAGACAAAATAATCACAGATTATGCCAAAAAGATATAACATGAAAGGGACATTCTTTTCCTCTTTTTAAAGCTATTGAATGCAGAATATAAAAGAACATATATCCAAAATGGAAGGGTGAAAACATGATGGGTAACGAATATAAAAAGTGCCGTAAGAATATTGTCAGGAGGGTTAAAGCTTGACTTTAGGCTAAAAAACTGCCAAGGACAACAGAAAGCTATTTTAAGCTCTGTTTGTGAAGAAGAACAAAGGGATAGGTACATTGATTGGGGCACACAGCAAAATGTTAACAGATGTCACAGAGAAAACAGAACTATTCAACTCCTATTTTGATTCTATGGTCTCTATCAGGAAGAATGATCTTCAAACCCGAGAGGGCAAAGCAAACAGAGTTAAGAATGAACTGAGGCCCAAGATAAGTCAAGACATACTAAAGTATAACCTAGTTGCTTCAGATGAGTTCAAGGCTCCAGGCCAGACAAATTATCTCTCAGGTTACTGAAAGAACTGAAAAAATGGTCCAGATGGGATTGTGGAAACCCTCCCAGTAATTTTTTAGAATCACAGTCTAATTATGGTTGATCAGGGATTAGTGTGGGCTATAGAAAAAAAGCTTTCGATTTTCAAAATCAAACAACTATCCAGAACATATCCCTAGCAAAATTCTGGACGGATTATCACAAGCATGGGTTGTTTGTGCTTAGAGAAAGAAGTGGCAATCACCTTAAGTGAGCAAAGGTCTACTCAGGATTACACCAATTTCTCTCTCCTCCCCATCTCTCCCAACCTCACTCCTTTTCTTCATTTCTTTCTTTCTTTCTTTTTCTTTTGCTCCCTTTCTGTTTTATAGAATGACTAGCCAAATAGTTGGGAGAATGGTTGTCAGTTTCATCAAGATATTTAATATATTATTGCATAACACATTGGTGGTGGACCAAAAAAAAAAAAAAGGCTTATGTAATTAGGGTGACTCAAGCTTGGTTAAATAAATGTTCCCAAAGAACACTTGTTAATTAATTGGTGGCAATCTGGAGAGTTCGCTAGTGTTTTGTGCCCTTTCAACTTTATTTTACCCCTTTGTTCTTTTCTTTGCTCCTTCTCTTTTTGTACATAGCTTTACTCTGGGACTTGCATATTCCAAGAGAGTATATGCTCTAGTGTTTGTCTCAGTTAGATTCCACAAATAAGTATTTGGTGCCCACTCTGTATGAATCAGATGGGCCCTGGCAATGTGAGCTGCATCAGATCCAATATTTTCCTTTAAGGAAGTCATAGTTTAATAGGGGAAAACAAAGTAAATAACAGAGTAAGTCAACAGATACAATACAATATAATAATAATAAAAAAAGACATAAGCATTTGTTTGTGTCACAACCTTATTTTTCCTAAACATTATGCTAAGCGCTCTACATATTTCATCAAATCCTCTCAGAAACTGTATGAGATAACTTTGATTTTCCCAGGGGTATTGGTGAACAAGACCAGGGCTCAGAGAGAACAGTTAAGGCCCAGATCAAACCTGAAGTACGATAGGGAACAAGAATTCAGTCAGGTCTTTTGTGTTCCCAAGTCTATGTGCTATCATACCGCTCTACAAAAGTAACTGAGTAAAGATGAGGGTAGGCCAGTGTCTAGCAGTGGGTGGGGTGCCCTAATTATCTGGAGATGGAATGCCATCCCAGGAACATTACCAGAAAAGGTGAAGAAGCCTAGCTTGCCAAAGACATAGGTGCTAACTACTGAGGTTGTCAGAGGGTTGAGAAACTTCAGGCAGAAAGACTGACCTGTGCAAAACTAAAGAGGCTTGAGAGGATGGAAGTGCACATGGCTGGGTTTGGCACATGTGCCAATGTCTAGAGGGCTTGGAAGGAGTCAGGTCATAGCAAAACTTAACGCCAAATGGAGAAGTAACAGCAGACACACATTCTCTCTCTCTTTCTCTCATACACACACATGGTGTAGACATTTTATGAAGAATATGTATTATTAAAAATTATTAATAACAAAATATGAAGTTCTAGTGCTTTGAGTTCCCTTGCTACTTAATTTTTCATATGTATTATTACCTGACTTATTTCTAACTTTCAACGTTCTCTTTCTCTCTACTTGAATTTTTCCTCTACACATTCAATAGATGTGCTTCATTTTATGGATGAAATGAATTTCTGTAAAGTCGTGTGATCTTTTTTCAGTAAATGAAATATTACATTAAAGATACTAGGGAAGTTTCCTTTTAAAGGAACCTTATGCCAAATTGCTTTGTAAAGCAAATAATGACCCTATAACCAATCTTTCTCTAAATCTAGATTTCCATATATCAGGTCTGACTAAAAAAAAGATACATCTGTACTTTATTTTTACATCCGTCTGCTAGCTGTACTGTAACATAATAGTATGCCAATTTGAAATACCATAATTTTTACACTTTTTCAGTTCTCACAATGCAATCTTACAAAATGTATTATTTTCCATATCATACTCATTGCTTTCTTTTCCTTAGTAGAACTTTAGACTTGTTTTTTTCCATGCTGAGGTTGCAGAGGTTGGCAGAAAGCTACACAGTCACAGACATCCTATATAGAGCAATTGTAATGTGCTGTGTCTGGTGTGAAGTACTTTATATGCATTCTTGCATTTAATTTTTAAAACAGACTTCTGAGATATGAACAATTATCTTGAGCATTTTACACATTAGAAAACTGAGGCTCAGAGAAGTTGAACTTCTACAGGTGTTCAAGTCGTACTCCAATTCACATCAGTCGACTTTAATTTTTTCCAGTTTTACTGAGGTATAGTTGGCAAATAAAAATTGTATACACTTAAGACACACAATACGATGTTTTGATATATGTGTACATTATAAAATGATTACCACAAACAGGCTAATTAATATATCCATCATCTTGTATAGTTACTTTTGTTGGTGTGTGGTGAGAACACATACCCATGCACACACACATACATACACACATCACATTTTCTTTATCCGTTCATCTGTCCATGGATACTTAAGTTTCCATACCTTGGCTATTTTGAATAATGCTTCAGTGAACATGGGAGTCCAGATATCTCTTAGAGATGCTGATTTCATTTCCTTTGGATATAAACCCAGAAGTGAGATTGTTTGATCATACATAGAGGTGTGTTTCTTGTTAATGGCTGTATCAATTTACCTTCCTACCAACAGTGTGAAACTGTTTCCTTTACTCCATTTCCCCACCAACACTTGTTATCTTTTATCTTTTTGATCATCACCATTCTAACAGGTATGAGGTATCTCACTGTGGTGTAGAGTTGCATTTTCCTGATGATGAGTGATGTTTACATTTTTTTTGTTTTTTTTGAGACAGAGTCTCGCTCTGTCACCAGGCTGGAGTATAGTGACGCGATCTCAGCTCACTGCAACCTCTGTCTCCCAGGTTCAAGCAATTCTCCTGCCTCACCTTCCCGAGTAGCTGAAACTACAGGTGAGCACCACCATGACCAGTTAATTTTTGTATTTTTAGTAGAGACAGGGTTTCACCATGTTGGCCAGGATGGTCTTGATCTCTTGACCTCATGATCCGCCCGCCTTGGCCTCCCAAAGTGCTGGGATTGCAGACATGAGCCATCGTGCCTGGCCTGAACATTTTTTATATATCTGTAGGTCATTTGCATGTCTTCTTTTGAAAAGTGTCTGTTCAGCTTCTTTACCCATTTTTAAAATAGAGTATTTGTTTTCTTGCCACTGTGTTGAGTTTTTAAAATATTTTGGATATTGAGGCCTGGCATGGTGGCTCATGCGTGTATTCCCAGAACTTTAGGAGGCCAAGACAGGAGAAATGCTTGAGGCCAGGAGTTTGAAAACAGCCTGGGCAACACAGGGAGGCCCAATCTCCACAAAAAAATAAATAAATAAATAAATTAGCCAGGTGTGGTGGCATGCATCTGTAGCCCCAGCTACTCAGAAGGCTGAGATGGGAGTATCATTTGAACCCAGGAGTATGAGGTTGCAGTGAGCTATTATGGCACCACTGCACTCCAGCCTGGGTGACAGACCAAGACCATGTCTCTAAATACATGCATACATACAAACATACTTTGGACATTGACCCCTTATCAGACGTACAGTTTACAAATAGCTTTTCTCCTTGTCTCTTCACTCTGTTGATTATTTCTTTTGCTGTGCTGAAAATTTTCAGTTTGATTCAATCCCACTTATCTACTTTTGCTTTCTCTTGTTTTTGGGGTCATATCCAAAAACTCATTGTCCAAAGCAATGTCAAAAACTTTCTTCCCGCATTTTCTTCTAGAGGTTTTTAAGTTTCAGGTCTTATACTTAAGTCTGTAATCTATTTTGAGTTGATTTTTGTATATGGTGTTGTACAAGGGTCTAATTTCATTCTACTGCATGTGGATATTCAGTTTTTCTAACACCGTTTATTAAAGTCTATCCTTTCCCCATCGTGGGCCCTTGTTGTCAGTCTAACTTTAGATCCAAATAGTAACTACTTTTCTACATACCCTCTTTTTATTGGTATAATGAACATTAAGAAAAATTGTGTTCTCACAATAAGTGATAAAACTTTTGGTGGAAGTTGGTGGTGAAAATAACATTTTCATGACAGTCAAACTAGATTCTAATAATCTTTCTGCTCTCAGTTGCCAGGACAAGACAGTTGCTCAGGCCTCAGGTTTTCCATCTGTAAAATGTAATGATTGAGGCCTCCTCTGACAAAAACACTAAAGTTCTAAGGTCCTGGTAAGATGAGACATTGCACATACTGGATGCACTTTTAAAATTTAACATTTTTTTCTGACTAGAAAGTTTTTTTTTTTTTTTTTTTTTTTTTTGAGGTGGAGTCTCGCTCTGTCGCCCAGGCTGGAGTGCAGTGGCGCGATCTCGGCTCACTGCAAGCTCCGCCTCCCGGGTTCCCGCCATTCTCCTGCCTCAGCCTCCCGAGTAGCTGGGACTACAGGCGCCGCCACCACGCCCGGCTAATTTTTTTGTATTTTTAGTGGAGACGGGGTTTCATTGTGTTAGCCAGGCACTTTGGGAGGCCGAGACGGGCGGATCACGAGAAAGTTAAGTCCAGATTAACAACATTTGTATCACAAGGAAACCCTTCCACTGGCTAACTAAAAATTCAACAATTTTAAAAGAGAAAATGGACAGAACAATTAATTTTGCCTTTGTAGCTGCTATAGATCAGGCTGCTATAAATCCACAAGTAGCATTGCTGTAAAACCAAAGATTCTTTTTTTATCCATGAGAAAAATAAAGTAATACAGCTATAATCTAGGATCTAAGAGGGCAGATTCAGATCTTTACTGATCTGGCCAGATCACTGGTTTTGAAAAAGCATGAAGAGTTTCCAAGGTGAAGTCTTGACCCTGCCCCTGTCCATTGACTAAGTCAGACACCACTCACAACATGCACTTTGTCCCTAATACATCAGATCATAGTCCTTCTCAACTTTGTGAGAAAGAACTTCCGATTACCTCTCTTTTGCGCCTTTTCTTTTATGATCAAGGTGACTTATAAACAACTGCAATAAAAATGATTTTTTTCATAAGCGTCTTCTCAATAATGTCTGTGAAAAAGCAGAGAGGTTCAAAGATACGTGACATTCACAGATTTTGCCCCTGAAGCCACAAAATCCACACGAGCAATTTCTTCATTTGACCAAAATGAATGGTCATCACAAAAACAAATGTAACTTTGGTATCCCTGATTTGGCTGAGACAGCTTAAGGGCTCAAACTTAATAGACTTTTTCTGACCGATTAGGATCTCAGCGCGGGCTGCATCATCCTGTCAGGGCCGATAGCCAAGTCCAAACCACAGGCACAAAGCTGCCCTTGATCCATGACCTTAGCAGACAAAATAACAGACTGCCGAATGTCATCAGACTCTCAAGGAAAGAACTTTGAACACATCGTGCACTTTGCTTGGTGATCTTTTACGGGAGACAATTAAGAATAGGTTGATGCTTAAACAAAATGCCTAAGAGTAAAAGCACATTTCTATATTCCAAAGGCCCAAGAAAAGCTGTGTCTAAGAAGGGATTAACTGCTATCAGATGATATTACGACTGGATTAATGATGTTTCACATTCACTATACTTTTAAAAAAGAGAGGGGAAAAAAGAATAAAAATCTTTTAAGGAGCAGATAAGTGATTTCTATAAACCTTAAAAGCTAAAAGAAAACTCATTTTTAAAAAGAGAGTGGTTATAATAGTGTATTTATTCTAAATCCTTAATTGGGGTATTTTTTTCCCTTAAAAACAGGCTTACATTTCAGGTAAATTTCTGTTAACATAGTCTGTGAAGTGTGAGAAGAGTGTGTGTGTGTGTGTATGTGTGAAAGACACACAGAGAGAGAGAGAGTGCGAGAGAGAGAGAGAAGAGAAGTGGTCTCTTGTCTCAATGTTTTATATTCTACCAGGTATTTTAAACCATTCTTACTGTAGACAATTGTTTTTGTAATAGATATACTAAAGGTGATCATTTTATTTTATTGCTAGACACTGCTGACTGAAATATTTCTCCAGATGAAAGTAATTACTATGACTATATTACTTTT
Organism: Macaca nemestrina; assembly: GCF_043159975.1. Taxonomy (NCBI): domain Eukaryota; kingdom Metazoa; phylum Chordata; class Mammalia; order Primates; family Cercopithecidae; genus Macaca; species Macaca nemestrina. The sequence continues at coordinate 59,194,094 of NC_092137.1, read as the reverse complement.
CTAACCTGTTCTGTGTATTGTATCCAAGGTATTCACAGTATAAAATTCTGTTACCATGTTTAAAAAAAGTCATATGATGATGTGCTCTGACCTTACCTATATAAGGATGTATATTTATCCTTATAAAACTACACTGGTTTTTTGTTTGGTTGTTTTTTTGTTTTTTACTGAATGTATCTACATGCACAGAGGTTGCAGGAACACTCTAACCTTGGGTAGAAATATAAAGGTAAGAAATATTGAATAATGCAATAGCCAACATCAGTATTATATGCAAGGAAATGAAACAAATCATCTTATGTCAATAATAATAAATAAAAGCAATCCATATAATATTCTAAAAAGGAAGAAAGGATAGAAAAAAGGAAGGAAAGATAGGAAAAGCAAGAAAAGGAGAGAATAAGCAAAGAAGAAGGAACAGAGAGAGAGAGAGAAGAAGGAGAGATAAAGAGTAATCAACAAACCACAGCTGATATCAATAAATTCCACTTCACCAATAAATTTTTGTCAGGCCTTCCATATTACTAATATTTACATATTTGAAATCATGTGTTACCTACCTTTATTCTAGAATTCACTCATGCAGATAGAACTGCACTGTATTTAGTGCTTTTATTTGGAAATATGATCAAAGAAAACCATTACTAAAAAATAATGTGTTAGCTTTTTGTTTTGACCAACTATGTAATCATCTGGCAAATTCTATAGAAGGTTTCATGTCCTAAAGTTGCAACCAGACAGAACAGCATCATTAGATCCAGAAGCACAAACTACAGCAGCAGGGCATGTGAGGCGATGGTAGTTGAGTTTCACAATTGAGAAAAGAGATCTTCTTTTTCCCTTGATTTTTCTTCACATACTACAGTTTTCCTATCCTGCCACCTGCCACCCCATGACCCCACCCTGTGTCCATGAGGGCGTGGGGGTGTGTGTGCGCGCGCACGTGTGTGTTTTGAGAAAGTCATCCAGTTCTCCACAGGGATTTGGTATTGATCCCAGAAGAAGGTAGGAGACAGCAAATGTCAGCTACCAAGTTCAGAGAAAAGTTGTGCTTTCAAAGGCACATATCAGACATTTGTGGACCTGACCCGAACTTCTCTCATGACCTCCACTGAACCAGGTTGTCACCTCTCAGGAGACAGACAGAAGCTTCCCACACCTGAGAGTCACAGTATGTTCTGATTTTTTCCTTTTTTTTTTTTTTTTCCACTTTTTAATTTTACTTAATTGAAAGCACAGACGATGTTGTCCTGGGTCAAATTCCTCAAAAGGTCTGGCTTGTTGGAGTCTTGCCAATGTTACTGCCAAGAATTCTAAGAGCTGTATTTGCTGCTGGAAAAAAACGAAGATGTTAATCCACAAAGCAACTAATGGACACTCCAGGTCAGTCATTCGAAAGTCCTCAGTGCTCTCAGGGTGTGCGCTGTATCCCCAAAGTCCTAAAACCATGCTGGCAATTGATGGACGTGCATGGAATGCTCCTTCCGAACCCTCAGTCTTATAAGAAACAATGTTTAGTAGGTGATGCTAGCACACCAGGCTCCAGCAGTTTATGAAATCTGCTTGCTTCTACACCAAAAACCATAGAAAGTGAACAACTTCACAATTGCTTCAATTTGTAAGAATTAAGACACTAATTCACCTCAATCTAAAATAAAGCTTCTTCAAATCCGGTCACTCTCACTGCTGCATAACTCCTGCTAGTTGCAGAGTTCTGCACAGCTGCAGCAAGAAATGTGTTTGTTTATGTTCTTATGAGCGATTGGAGTTTGAGGCTTGAAAGGGGGATCTGGGCAGAGTAAGCAGCAGTGAGGCTCTCTTTGAAGCTTCAGGAATAGACAGAGCCTGTGAAGGAGTGTGAAGAGATAGGAGCCAATGGCTCAGGTTGAACCCATCGCATATCCACTCCAGGCAGGAAGAAGGAGGAGGGAGAAACGTGAAGCAGAAGTGGTGGCTTAGCAGGAGCAGTTCGTGTCTCAGAGGCTAAGGGTTGCCCTAAGGCTCCAGCATGGCAGTGCTGCAGACATGTCAAAAGCATGGCCTGAAAAAGTGATCACTGGCCACTGGGACTAAGGCAAGGTCAGCTTCAGTGGCATGGCAGGCACAGAGATGAATGCAAGAAGGTTAGGGATAAACTGAATGTGAGAGTACAGGAGTGGTATATCACTCTTTGAGATGTTGGGAAGTGAAAAAGAGGAGTAATGTTCCCCAGAAGAGGCAGCAGGGTCAAGCAAGGGGCATGATTTAAAGTGCAAATTATTTGTACAGAAACACATTAAAAATCTATTTGTAGCCAGGATGGGCTCCATATAAAGTGAAAAATAGTTGCATAACTATACATTAAATATTTTAAAATACTTATAAGTCATAAAGTATTATGATATGAATAAGATAGAAAAAAATTAGTGAAGCAAAGGATGCTGCTTTTGAAGTTTCCATACTTCTCTCATTTATCCTTCCAAGGTCCTAGGAAGATCTATTTTTATTTCTATTTTAAGGATGAGGGTAAACAATCTGCCCTGGGGTACAATTAGTTAGTGGTGGGGGTGGGGCCTGTGTCTTCTGATGCTTGCTGGTCCCCTTTTTTCCTTCTATATACTTCAGTAGAAGAAAGAATGACTGAAACTTACTTTTGTATCAGTAAGTTTGATCAAAACAGCTTATGTTTTATGTAAACAGATTTTTCTATGAGTAAACCCACAACTGCACATCTTAGCTTTATCTGAAGAGTGTTAAACTACCACCAGCAAGCTCAGAATAACTTCCCCTTATTCCAACTGCAAAATTTGTGCCATTCCCCTATCTATCCAACACAAACAAAAGCAGGAAAGAAAGAGTATACCTACTGCCCACTCCAATATTTATCTTCTATGTGACATACATAAAGACAATTAATTTTCAAAGATATCAGTCTTTCCTACACATATTAAGATTGACATACACATTTCAGGTTTGCCACCATAATTATATCAACTTTTTTTGTGCCAAAAAAGTAAGATTTTTATAAAGGATAATTAAGCAAGCTAATATAGCAATAAGTGGAATACACAATAAGAATATGTACTAAAATATCTGCTTTATGCAATACAGAACTGGTGTTTCAGGAGATTAACAATTATGATTGCCAGTCCTCTTCTGATTCTATAATACTCCACACAATCTTTTTTAAATTACTTTATTAACCTTTCCTCCTAGCACAGAAGTGCCCGATTATAGATAATATTTCAAAATCATCTGAGGTGTAAGTGTGTTTGATTTGCTCGGTAATTATTTGTCTACTTTATTACATTGGCCAAGCACACAAGTTCCTTTGACCAGCTTTATTTCAAGTCCAGTTAAGAACAGGGTCATATCATTTTGTGGATCACTCCCTTTGGGCCCAATGTACATGAAATTTTCATATTGAAGACAGGGATGGTGCATAGAAACAGTACCTTTTAAACATGGAGAAATAATTTGCTGCCCTGTCATTAAAGGTTTAAGGCCCCAGACTTAATGGGTAGAATGTTGTTCACAAGTGAAAGGAAGGTGTTTACTCCTCGCATGACTGGGACACAGGGCATTTAAGTCTGAGCATGCAAATGTCTATTGATGAAGTCTAAAAGCTTATCGCTCCCACCCCTCTGGAGGCCTTACCCAGGGTCTTTATAATCTGTCCCTCATCATTCATACTGCCCAGGACAATACTTCTATTTTAATCTGGATCATGAATGCCTATCTGGCATGTATTTTGACTCACAGAGGACAGAAAGGAATGGGGAGGGGAAAACCACAAGGGGAGATCACAGACCTTCTCCTTGTAACAGGGATCTGGAGAGAAGAAGTAACGTCTGAAAATCACACTGGGTTTTGCAGAGGGAAAGTTTGCCTGTTCCAACTTTACAACTCAGGGGCAAATGAAACTGATACTTATGTGTTCTTAAAGATGAAAATGTAATGAGATGAAACACGGTGCACTGCTTATTCTTTGGGGCCACCACCTGGATAAAAGCACAAAGCCGGAGGACTCTGTTTATTGTCCACAATCAACAAATCCTGAAATTTCCATATGTAGCAGGATTCGAGGGTTCTGTTAGTAATACAGGATATGGCTGGTCAGCTCAGTCACCCATGGAATTACAGTGTCGGGCATGGATGCCAGTATTTTAGACCCAAACCGAGCATAAAAAACACAAAGTAAAATTCAGTGTCAGCACAAAGTTGACAGCGAATGATTATAACAGCTTCGAAGCTTGAAAAAGAGTGTAAATAACTAGGATCCCCTGCGGGCTCACTCAGCCTGCATACATAACAACCATGATGGACAGCCTCCGTGGTAAAGTCGCGGGAAACGAGACACTAGAAAGATGCAAAAATTCCGCCAGCAAAGAGCCTTAACTGTCACCTTCCTGACTAAATCAGCTACTTTCATATAGGGAGAGAAACAGTGCAATAGGGACGCCTTTGGAAGGCCAATTGCCCTTTGCCTAGGAAGCAGGAATGTTAATTATCAGTTCTTCTGTGGTTATCAAGGTGCTGCAAACCCACCAGCATTTGCACTTTGCGAACACTCCTCTCTCTGATCTTTAATCCTTAGTGCTTTTAGTCCACAAAAGATTGTTATTCGGCACAACTGTGCTCATTTATAGAATGTAAAAATAAAGGCAAAAAAAAAAAAAAAAAAAAAAGAACTGTCTCCCACCCCAATTGAACTGTTAACTTCATGGATTGCTTTACCTGGCAATTTAATTTTCTTTTCATTTTATACGCATATGCACGCAAACATGCACACACGCATACCTTCATCAGGCAACGAACGGTTTCAAACCCTGAAAAACAAGTGCATCATGGCATGTGGCCTTCAGCCTGATATGACACATATCAACTTTGTGAGTATAGAGCTTCATCGTCACTTGTACAGTACTTACAGACTCAAAGGAGAAAAGAAAGCAGCTAAGGTCTTCTGCACACACCTAGCTAACACTCCACAGGTTTGTAATTCATTTACAAGATAATTAATCAATTAGCAAATGATCCCTTTCCCCTCTGTTATTTATGCTGAATAAGAATTGCATCTCCAAATGAAATGGCAGACCACTTGTATTGAAACTTTGCCCTTCAAACACATTGGTCTTATTTATCTGAATTGAGCAGATGCTTTGCAATGCCAGCCCATTGTAACTGGACTGTTTGCTATTAGAACCTGAGTAAGATTTAAGCTAAACAGAAGAGCATAAATATGACATCCTATAGACATTCATGATGATCAACTGTGCTGTATCATCGCCAGCCATTGCTACTTATTCACATAGGAAAAGAGGGAGGAAATACACTTGACATTGCTAAAAGGGGAACTATAGTCCCTGGAAGGACAGGTGAAGATGGGGCTTACACAGTTATTGGCTCTAGAGTGCAACTCTGGGGTCTTAAAATGCAACTCAATTGCTAAGATGTATATATCCTGTTTATAGGCTCAACAATTCTTACTTCTTTCAGAGCTCCATATCATACTTGGCACCTCTTTGGAAAAGCAAAGATATCAGGCAGTTTCTTCTTAGGGACGAGGGTGTTTATCAGATCTCCCAGATAACCATCACTAAGGGGAAGGTCTGACAAGGATTCAAATCCTATCAGATCACACTCCTATGTGAGACTGGTCAAAAGAAGACATGGCTGTATATATGCATCCCCTTTACATCTCTGTGCCTAGAGCGACTGCACCGTAAAATATGAAAGTTGAACGAGGTGATTTTTTTGGTTCCTGGTACAGCTACATTACTAGGAATCTCTGTATTTTTCTATATTAACAGCACTCTTAGGTGAGATAACAGAAAACTCTTTCACTCTAGGCAGGGGAGGGATCTAAAATATTTCAGAAGAAAAGAGGAAAGTCCCCAGAATTATGCAGACACTTGAGCAGCCAAGTGAGCAGAGTCTGTTTCTGCTGCTGGGTTTTTAAGTCAACAATTATGTATTAAATTACATCTTGTACACAGAACAACAAAGGCATTTTTGGTCCATTTTTACAGGTGAGAAAATGGGTCAGCTATGTAAGACTGAACCTCAGGTGCTCAGATGACAGAAAAATCCCATCACCTATTCCGTTCCTGGGGGACTTCTGGGATGGGCTCAGAGCCTTGTGTAGTCACTTGCCAGGGCTTTAATAATAAAGCAGCTCCAAGGAAAACCTTCCCTGACCCTTTACTCTGTTGAGAAAGGACTTAAGGATAAAAAGCATCTGAATGTTTAAAAAAAAAACAAAAAACAAAAAAACCTGTGAAACTTAGTAAATGAGAAAATTAGAGAAAGATCATTATAATATGAATGAATATCCCTAAAAACAAAGAAATGAAGCCCAAACTTTACTATTCTCTTGTCTTTTTCAAAAACAAAAACAAAAACAAAAAAAAAAAAGAAAAAGAAAAAATGAAACAATGGCCAAATGTGTACAGAAGCAAACTCTACTTGTTAGCTATGCTGAGCAAAGCTGGATTTGTTCATGCACAGGAATAGAAAGCACAACAGTGAATCTTGGAGGCATTATTTCTTAGCAAAATTAGCATAACCCAGCACATCAGAGTATTAAAATTTAAAAAGGATTTCAAACTGTCCTAGTATCATCAGCAGAGTCATGTCACAGATTTTTTTTTATTGGTTCGGCAGGCTAGGTGTAATTGTATCAATATTTTAATGCTTGATGCATATTGCCTGTGATACATTGCTTGCATAAATAAAAAGCACCAATATCCAATTGCCAATGAAATAATCACATACTCTAGATCTTTATTATATCATGCATTATTTAATTACAATAATCAGAGTCCTTTGGAAGGTAAAACAAGATTAAAAAGGTTTTGTTTTATTGGATCTATATATTTGATTTAAACTTTACATGTTAGCTTTACATTAAGAATTTATAAGGCATCAGTTCAAATGGTGCTATTATAAGAGTTTATTTCTTTTATAATTAGTACAGTACTCTTAAAGTACTCTGACTATGAGAGATAATATTTCAGTATTTTAATGAGCTTTTTAAGTGTAATTGATGTAACAATCATTGAATTACACATTTCTACCTGAAGAATAATGAAGGAAGCATTTTAATGAGAAATTTAATCATTATTAGCAAATGATCTACTAAACTGCCATTTGCTGACATTTAAAAGCTTAATAGCAGAAAACTGTATTTTCCTACATCTGCATCAACATCGATGGCGATTACTTTTCTATTACTCTGATTTCCCAGGTTAACTTTCTACCGTCACTAATTTATTTATAAATTTAAGAAAACTTTCTTTAACCCACAGTTGTCAGCTCCTTCCAGAAAGTGTGGGGTTTGACACTTAGAGGGATAATTTAAATAAATTAGCCCCTTTTCCAGCCTTCAGCAGTTTTCGGCATAAAAGGGCTCTTTCTTGTGAGTATTCATGCTTGCATCAGCTTGATTTTGATGAATGCCCTGCGAATTCCCTGATAGTACCTCAGACAGAGAGATCTTAGACCGATGTCAACAAGGGTTTTTAAAGCTCCCTCATTTCAAGAACACATCAGCATTCAGAGGCTGATAGACATGAGTAAGAGAGCCTACTATGCAGCTTTTGTCGGTTTCTGGGGTTGGGTTTTGCTGCTGGGTTTAGAGGAATCTCTATGCCATGGGAAGAGAGGGTAGAATGGAGTCATCACAGTGAAGTCCATAACAACATGTTTTGGGGGTATAAAAAGAACCACAAGATAATACTAGGTAGGCAGGATTTACATAACCCATTGTAGACATGGAGAGTAACGAGGCAAGCTCAGTCTTCTGACTGAGCATTGGATAATGCAACGCTGAAGTCAGTACACAGGCTGGCATAGGCATGATACCTGGAGCAAGGACTAATACATAGGACCTTGCCTGCATTTTCCATGATCTGGCCATAACGGATAGTCATTTATAGGGCTCCTTACATGGAGTGCCAATCCAATGGTGTGCTTTGTATGGTGTGAATTGTCAATCTAGAGGACAGAAAGTGGTTTAGATAGAAACACACTATTATGTATCCAACACACAGTGAGATCTTTTTGTTTTTTAAGTTTGAGTTTTGATTTAGCGTTATGGTGTGAGTAGGCAGGAGTGAGGAAAGAGAAAATGCCAGCATGTGACTCACACCCGCCTGCTGAGGGTCCCCTAAAGTCCTTGTCAGTCCAGAGATGCTGGGTTTGGCCCAGGTGCCAATTTCTTCCATCACAGAATTCTCACAGCCCTTTATTTTTTCCTCTCGCTTAAAGACTTTGCCCTTTTTCACTTTGCATGCTCTCAAAAAAATTTTCAGAATTAAAAAAAAATCATGTTTTATGTTCCTCATTACTGCGGGAGCCTGATTCTGTGGCTGCCTCTCCATGGCATATTGCCAACAGCGTGGTAGAGACTCCAGCCCTGACAGTTTGTGCTGGGCACCATGTCTGCGTATGCAATGTCCAGTTGTCCTATTGCATGCAAATAAGCAGATAATGATAAAATTAGTAAATGTCCTGCAAAGGGTTAGAGTACTCAAGGAAACATTGACAAAACATCTTTCAAGTGAAGGATAGAGCTGAGAAGTAATAGCTTACTTGGTTTTTGTGGGGTTTTTTGGGTGATAGTGATGTGGCATGTGATTGTTGATATTGTTTATTATGGAGGATACAAATGCCAAAACTCAAAAGAACAAGGTTGACATAATGTATTGGACTGTATTTCAAAGTTTATTCATAAATCACTTCTGATCCTACACTGAAAAGCAAAATTGCAAGACAGCACTCATAACGTGGATCTGTTTTTCTCATTACATGATAGTTACCTGTAAAAATGGTTCATGTGTCATATCCAGAAAGGATATAGAGGATGGCACTGAGATTTATATGTGAATCTTTGGGTATCATTTGTTTATAAACACAATGTATACTTATAGAGATATGTATTTTTTTAATCAATATTGAGTTGTAATTTTGATTTAAATAAGCATTTTTCCCCAGAACCCCAGTATCAGAGGGAAATAAAAATGCAACATCAAGAAACACATAAGGGTATGTCTGACTGAAAATATAGAGTATTTTCAGAGCAGTTGGGTCAAGGTTAGCCATCAGAAATGATTACCAAATTAATATTAGAATGATACTATTCTATTGTGGTAGTACAATATAGCTAGGTACCCTGAATTGGTGGTGAGCCACCAAGTTTTTTATAATCATTATGCAGCTTATTTTGTTACGACTGAATTATAGTGATACATGTCCAACAGACAATTTGAAGCTAGTCTCAGAATAAGAAGTACAACTTTCTCCAAGATGGATAAATAAATAAACAGATTATTATTTTTATTGTTATTATATGCAGCACTAAACCTATGCAAAATAAAAATGGAGTGTATTCTAAAACATGGAAGAACTTTGTCTCCTGAGAGCATAATGAAATGAGCCCAGGACAACACGTAGCCCTACTCACACAGCCACACAGTGATAAAGGCAACCACATGAGTTGTATAATGGTTGTGGATGCAAATTTAATTCCTTCAAGGGTGTCTCCAAATATTCTGGTATTCAAAAGTGTGCCATTAATGCAAAAAGGGCACATAGATGAAAGTAGGAGAAAATTAGAACAAAAATTATTTCAAATGAAAGGTGCTATTTGAACAAAAGCATCAGTATTCTTGTAAATATGTAATGATTCTCTTTTTGGTTAATCACCTGAGCTTTATTCCAGTATACTGGAATCTCAAAGACTTGAACTCATCCTGTTAGCAAACCAGGTATAAACAAATGCTACTTTAAAAAATGCACTTCTGAAAGAATTCATCTAAAGGTTGGGGGAGTGTGAGATGAAAACCACTGAGAAGGTTAACAATGCCCCCTCAGGGCAGCGTCCTGTTGCTGCCAACAAAGATGGTCAGGGACAAGTTCTCCCAACAGCTGCTAGGGCCTGTTCCCAATTCAGGAGATGCTACCAATCACATAAAAGCTTGTATGGAAGATCAGAAAGCACATTCAATGAAGAGAGTTTCCCCTTCTTTTGCTATCATTCAAGGAATTTTTTTTTCACCAAAGAATATAAAAGCCCACCCATGCAATCCCAGGTAAATATGAGTCCAATTAAGACTTTGGATCTACTTCATTGGTGCATCATTCCAGCTTTGATAAAACAATTGAAATATATACATATACATCTATTTACTTCCCACACATACACACACACACACACACACACACACACATACACACACACATCTTAAATGCATGTGAATTTACTTCTTTTATAGGTAAAAGAACCATGACTCAGATTTTCCTGATTCCTTACTTTTCTTATTCTCTTTATCTGGTTACTGTTCCTTAATTTCTTTCTGGTGAAATTTGCTATCTCTCATTCTTTGCCTTTCCTTGTAGCTTTACCTCACCCTGGCTTCATGTGGCCTTGTGTCAGCTCATCATTCCATTATCCAGAGTGAAGAGATCAGAAGCAATGTGATGGTATGAGGTTGCCTAAAAACAAAATTACTTTCAATTTTATTTCTATCCAGGAGTCATTCTAGGAAATCGAGTAAGCATGTAAAAAATCAAAATTCTTTCCTAGATTTGGCAAACCTCAAAGTTGTGAGAGAACACCCCAGTGCCATCCAGTCCTGAATCTGGGAAAATACAGACATCTCTAAGGACTTGCTCGGCAGGCCCTCCTACATATAGGCTGTACCATTTCATTGCCACCTGAAATTCATTGTTAGTTAATCATTCCCAAGATAATGCCAGGTAAAGATGCTTGTTTGAACAGTAACAGAAGTTCCAGTTGAGCAAAAAATATGTTCACCTGAGAATTCAGACATATTCATGTATGTTCGAAAGACTGGTGGTGCAAGTTTCTTTCTGGTATATTTACATGAAAAATCGGGGTCTTCCTGGGGAAAAATTGACCTATGGAATAGACAGTTAAAGCAGAGATGCAGCCAGGCAATGTGGCTCGCACCTGTAATCCCAACAGTTTGGGAGGCCAAGGCGTCCAGATCACCTGAGGTCAGGAGTTTGAGTCCAGACTGACCAACATGATGAAACCCTGTCTCTACTAAAAATACAAAAAATAAAAATAAATAAATAGCTGGGCACGGTGGCAGGTGCTTGTAATCTCAGCTACTTGGGAGGCTGAGGCAGGAGAATTGCTTGAACCTGGAGGTAGAGGTTGCAGTGAGCCGAGATCACACCATTGCACCCCAGCCTGGGTGATGGAGTGAGACAAAAAAAAAAAAAAAAAAAAAAAAAAGCAGAGATGCACAAGAGCATAATAGAGTGAGGCCGGGACAACAAATGGCTCTACTCACATAATCATATGGTGATAAAGGCAACCACATGAATTGTATGACGGTTGTGGATGCAAATTTAATTCCTTCAAAGGGGCCTCCAAATATGCTGCTATTCAAAAGTGTGCCACTAATGCAAAAAAAGGGCCAACAGATGAAAATAAAAAGAAGAACAATAATTAGTTCAAATGAAAGGTGAGCAATATCAATGCAGAGGGTCCTCTTTTAAGGTGCCCTACTAGACCCTAGTATTACATGGCTATTTACCCAGATGGCCTCCAGTCATTTGGGTATTTTCTGTAGTTCTGTGAATAAATTCTACTTTCTCCTATGTGTTTTCCATAGATTAGCTCAAAAGTTACTTCCTTTGAATCCTGGGGTGGTATGACTGCAACAGGAGAGTCAGCAAAAACAAAGAAGAGTTTCATAAAACTTCAATGAGTTATTCATAGTCCAACAAGTCAGCAGCAGTGGCAACAATAATAGCCAATGTTCTCAACCCAGAAAACAACCAAATTCCCCTTTGGCAGAAGGCATGAAGCCCAGGTGTGAGTTGGCACCAACTGTCCAGGGAATGCCCTCAAGAGAGAAGGTACTCTTGGTATACATAGTTGTACCCTAGATATTAGACATGGGGAGGATGGACGCCTTTGTCAATGGGCATGAGAAGTGTCATCTTTATAGGTACCATGGAATAGTCACCCTTTTGCAGTGGCAAGAGACATAATAATGGAGAAAAGGAGCAGGAGAAAGGAAAATGAAGACGTGCTCTTCTAAGAGGACTAGTTCAAGAAGTGTAAAGTTAGCTGCTCCCTGGAAATTCCTAGTACCAGACATGTAAGGAAGCCTGAGAAGATCATAGAGCCCTCAGGAAAGCAATCCAGGAAAACAGCCTCAGTGTTTGTTTCTGTAGTTTTGATCTTCCTCTGGACAGTGAAGGCCTGGGAGTCCTGAGTTACATTATCCTGGAAAAGTCACATGCTTGGAAATATGTAGAAACATGACTCCCATAGCCCTGAAGTGAAAACATTCATTATGAACTAAAAAAAGTGCTCATTTCTTTTATCAAACCTGACATCCATTTCAATGTTAACAACCTAAAGCCTTTCAAAACATGGTATGAGGACTCAATACTGTCTTTTGTAATTGCTTAAACTTTTATTAAAAACGTTTGGTCCTAGGCTCTGCGGATCTGTCATACAAAAGTGAGCAACACATTTGAATGGCAAATGATCCTGCGAAATGTCAGGCCCAGGAATAATTTTGGAGCTACAGTTGATTAAAAAATCGACAAAAATAAGTACTGCATAAAAGCAGAAAAACTTCTCATCTAGTTCTCAAAATTTTCTACAGGATTTTTGAAGGCTCAGATTTACTTTTTTTCCTTTATCTTTTAGTGCAAAGCCATGGGTCTCCTAAGAAGAACCTATGCCTATTTTTATGGTGTGACTTTTTATTACAGGCGCCTACCATGGATGTTGTCCAAATACAGCTTTAAACCTAAGTGCTACAGAATGTAGCTGGAATTGCTGGGTGGGTTAATACTATCAGGACAGGCTCCTTAGAAGCTTGTCTTGAATACCCCATTTCTGCTAGAGGCCGCCAATTGATTTTTCCTAGCAAATACAGTGAAGTCACTGAGGTAGAAAAAGCTTCCGGTCCATCAGAATTCATCGAAACAGAAAATTCAAACTTTAGGTCCGGGGTCTTTGTTTCCAACAAGAAGCCCATAAGTGAGCAACAAGAATGTTAACTTGACATTGCTTCCGACCAAGAGGGAGTAAAAGTGACCACATTTAACTTCTGCCTGAAGAAATAAAAAACAGATCATCACAGTGGTTTTCAAGACACTAGATAGCAGGCAACAAAGGACAGTAGTCCCTAAGGGATGTGAAACAAGTGAGGTGAACTCGGCAATTGCCATAAAATACACTTCGAGAATTTCTAGGCTGCAGTACAGGGATGAGGAACCTGGGCAGAGCACAGCCCAATCCTTAGTTGACGAGACTGAGCTGAGAGTATAGGGAGACAAAGGCAGCTGACAGTTCACAAGACAGTGCCAGAGAGAAGAGGGCTGCCCAGAGAAGGGGTCTTGGGAATCTGCAGAGGCCCTCAGAGTACTTAAGCAGAGTAGTTATTAGCATAGGCCTGTGATGAAACTGCCTGAGGCCAGGGAAAGAAGTATCCAAAAGGATTACAGAAAACAGTGCCAGGTGGCCACAGAGGGCTGAGAAGAGTGTTTGTTCCCACCAGCAAGGAAATGTCATAATTCACAGCGCACTGTGAAGAATACACAGGAGTTTCTTGTCTCACTACTGGGAAACAACTAGTGCTAGACCAAACACTGCTCTGGACTCAATTAAAAACCTTAAAAGTAAGACCTTCCAAAATTAAACCTACAGGTAACTTAGTTGTGTCCCAGAACAAAAGACAAAAATACTTATGTAAATGCAAAAATAATCAGCATCCAACAGGGTAAAATCACAGTTCCTGAGATTACCAGACATGTAAAGAATCAAGAAAAGAAAAGAAAAAAGAAAAGAAAGGAGAAAAGAAAAGACAACCAAAACCTTAAGGAGAAGAAAAATCAGTAATTAAAACCAACCCAAAATAGGCACAGATGTTAGTATTAGAAGATGAGGCCATTAGAACAAATATTATAACTCCATTTTATATATTCAAAAAGTTAAGAAAAGACATAAAGGATAAAAAAGATCAAAATCAAACTTCCAGAGAACTAACCTGGATGGGATTAACAGAATATTAGTAATTGTAGAAGAAAAGATCAGTGAATTTGAAGACAGCAATAAAAACCATCCAATACAAAAGAGCAGCCTGAGTGCAGGGGCTCATACTTACAATTCCAACACTTTGGGAGGCCAAGGTGGGAGGATTACTTGAGACCAAGAGTTTAAGAGCAGGCTGGGCAATGCAGCGAGACACCATCTCTACAAAAATAGAAATAAAAAATTAGCCAGGCATGGTGGAGCACACCTAGTCCTAGCTACACAGGAGACTGAGGCAAGAAAATCACTCAAGCCCAGGAGTTCAAAACAGCAGTGAACTATGACCACACCACTCTAATCCAGCCTGGGTGACAAAGTGAAACCCTCCCTGTCTGTAAACAAAACAAAACAGAAACAAAAACAAAACTAAAAGCAAAAAATAAAAAGAACAAAACAATAATTTTTTAAAACATCAGTGAGCTGAGGGACAGCTTAATGTTGCCTAATATACATGTAATTGATATCCTATAAGGAGAGGATGGAAGTGGAGAAAAAATTTGAAGAAATTATGCCTGAAATGTTTTCAAAATTGATGAAAACTATAAACTCCAAATTCAAGAATCTCAATGAGCTCAAGTACAGGAAACATAAAGAAAAACTACCCCCAATTGATCAAACCCGGTGAGAAAAGAAAGTTTTAAAAGTAGCCAAAGAAAGAGCCACAAGACACACAGAGGAAGACAGATGAGAGTTACAGCATATTGCTCTTCAGAAACAGTGCAAAGGAGAAGCCAGTGGAGCAACACCTTTAAAGTACAGATAGAAAAAAAAAAAGTAACTATTAAACTAGAATTCCATACCAGGGAACATATTTTTCTAATGTAAAGATGAAATAAAAATTGGTTTCAGATGTATAAAAGCTGAAAAATTCAGGACCAACAGGTTTGCATGACAAGAAATGTTAAGGAAACCTCATCAGGAGAAAAATAAATGACACCAAATGAAAACCTGAGTGTCTAAAAAAAGATTGAAGAGCCTTGGAAATAGTAACAAATAGGTAAGTAGTTAAGATGTTTTTGTTATGATTTAAATTTCTTTAAAGGATAACTGATTATTTCAACCAAATGATGACAATGTGGTGTGGGATTTATAACACATAATTATATCAGAAAAATGTATGAAGCAATAGCATAAAGAACGGGAGGAAAACACTAGAAGGATACTAATGTAAGGTTCTTATACTCTACCTGACATGGTATGGTAATACTTTATGTAGAATGTGATTAGAGGTATATATTATAAGCCCTAAAGCAAACACTAAAAAGAAAGAAAACAAGAGTTATAACTAATAAGCCAATAAAGGAGACAAAAATGTAATAATAAATAATAGTATGTTTGGGTTTGTGTACTCACCCAAACCTCATGTCTAATTGTAATCCCCAATGTTGGAGATTGGCCTGTTAGGAGATGATTGGATCATGAGGGCAGGTTTCCCTTTTGGTGTTGTTCTCCTGACAGTGAGTGAGTTACCACAAGATGTAGTTGTTTAAAAGTGTGTAGCACTTCCCACCTCTCTCTCTTCCTCCTGCCCTGGCCATGTGAAGATGTGCCTGCTTCCCCTTCCCCTTCTGCCATGATTGGAAGTTCCCCGAGGCCTCCCCAGCCATGCTTCCTGTACAGCCTGTGAAACTGTTAGCCAATTAAACCTCTTTTCTTTATAAATTACCCAATATCAGATATTTTTATAGCAGTGTGAAAATGAACACAAATAATCCAAATAATCACCCAGAAAAGTTAAAAAAAAAGACTTAGAAAAAAAGAAATGGAACAAATAGAAAACAGAAAGATAATAGACTTAGTTTTTTCCATACAGGTCAATAATCATATTAAATAAAAATGGTTTAAACGCCTTGTGTTAGTCCAATCTCACACTGCTATGAAGAAGTGCCTGAGACTGGGTAATTTGTAAAGGAAAGAGGTTTAATGGACTCACAGTTCCATATGGCTGGGGAAGCCTCAGAAAACTTACAATCATCACAGAGGGGAAGCAGACACATCCTTCTTCACATGGTGGCAGGAGAGAGAGAAGTACAGAGTGAAGTGGGGAAAGACCCTTATAAAACCACCAGATCTCATGAAACCTCACTATCATGAGAATAGCATGAGGAAACTGGCCCCATGATCTAATCACCTCCCATGAGGTACCACCCTCAACATGTGGGGATTACAATTCAAGACGAGATTTTGGGTGGGGACACAGCCAAACCATATAATTCCACCCCTGGCCTCTCCCAAATCAGGTTCTCACATTTCAAAACACAATCATGCCTTACCAACAGTCCCTCAAAGTCTTGACTCATTCTGAAATTAACCCCAAAGTCCAAATCCAAAGTCTCATTTGGACAAGGCAAATCTATTCTGCCTATGACCCTGTAAAATCAAAAGCAAGTTAGCTACTTCCTAGATATAATTAAGGTACAGGCATTGAGTAAATACACCCACTTAAAATTGGAAACATTGGCCAAAACAAAGGTGCTACAGGACCAATGCAAGTCCAAAACCCAGCAGGATAGTCATTAAGTCTCAAAGTTACAAAACGATCTTCTTTGACTCTGTGTCTCACATCCAGGTCATGCTGATGCACTAGTGGGCTCCCATGGCCTCGGGCAACTCTGCCCCTGGGGCTTTGCAGGGTACAGTCCCCCTCTCAGCTGCTTTCATGGGCTGGCACTGAGTGTCTGCGGCTTTTCCAGGCACATGGTGCAAGCTGTCAGTGGATCTACCATTCTGGGGTCTGGAGGATGGTGGCTCTTTTCTCACAGCTCCACTAGGCAGTACCCCAGTGGGGATTCTGTGTGGGGCTCTGACCCCACATTTCCCTTCCCCACTGCCCTAACAGAGGTGCTCTATGCGGGCTCCGCCCCTGTAGCAAACTTCTGCCTGGATATCCAGGTGTTTCCATACATCCTCTGAAATATAGGCGAAGGTTCCCAAACTTCAATTCTTGACTTCTGTGCACCCATAGGCCCAACACCACATGTAAGCCACCTAGGCTTGGGGCACTCCCTGAGACAACAGTCTGAGCTTCTTTTAGCCACACATTAGCTTCTTTTAGCCACAGCTGGAATGCAAGGCACCAAGTCCCAAGACTGCACAAAGCAGCAAGGCAGCGGACTCAGCCCATGAAATCATTTTTTTCCTGTTAGGCCTCTGGGCTTCTGATGGGAAGGGCTGCTGTGAAGCCCTCTGACATGCCCTGGAGACATTTTCCCCATTGTCTTGGCAATTAACATTTGGCTCCTCCGTACTTATACAAATTTCTGCAGCCAGCTTGAATTTCTCCTCGGAAAATGGGTTTTTCTTTTCTACCACATTTTCAGGCTGCAAATTTTCCAAATTTTTATGCTCTTTTGCCTCTTGAATGCTTTGGTACTTACAAATTTCTTCTGCTGAATACCCTAAATCATCTCTCTCAAGTTCAAAGTTCTACAGATCTCTAGGGCAGGGGTAAAATGCTGCCAGCCTCTTTGCTAAAGTGTAGCAAGAGTCACCTTTGTTCCAGTTCCCAAGAAGTTTCTCAGCTCTGTCTGAGACCACCACAGCCTGGACTTTATTGTTCATATCACTATCAGCATTTTGGTCAAAGCCATTCAACAAGTCTCTAGGAAGCTCCAAACTTTCTCACATTTTCCTGTCTTCTTCTGAGCCCTCTAAACTCTTCCAACCTGTGTCTCTTACCCAGTTCCAAAGTTGCTTCCACATTTTTGGGTATTTTTTTTTTTTTTTTTTTCAGATAGAGTCTTGTTTTGTCACCCAGGTTGGAGTGCAGTGGCGCATGGTCTCTGCTCACTGCAAGCTCCACCTCCCAGGTTCACGCCATTCTCCTGCCTCAGCCTCCTGAGTAGTAGGGACTACAGGTGCCTGCCACCACACCTGGCTAATTTTTTGTACTTTTAGTAGAGACAGGGTTTCACCGTGTTAGCTAGGATGGTCTCAATCTCCTGACCTTGTGATCTACCCGCATTGGCCTCCCAAAGTGCTGGAATTGCAGGTGTGAGCCACCATATCCAGCCATTTTTGGGTATCTTTACAGCAGTGCTCCACTCTCTGAAGTACCAGCTTACTCTATTAGTATGTTCCCACACTGCTATGAAGAAAATATTTAAGACTGGTAATTTACAAAGGAACGATTTTTTTTTTTTTAATTATACTTTAAGTTCTTGGGTACATGTGCACAATGTGCAGGTTTGTTACATATGTATACATGTGCCATGTTGGTGTGCTGCACCATTAACTTGTCATTTACATTAGGTATATCTCCTAATGCTATCCCTTCCCCATTGGCTCTCCCCACAATAGGACCCGGTGTGTGATGATCCCTTTCCTGTGTCCAAGTGATGTCATTTTTCAATTCCCACCTATAAGTGAGAACATGTGGTATTTGATTTTGTGTTCTTGCAATAGTTTGCTGAGAATGATGGTTTCCAGCTGCATCCATGTCCCTACAAAGGACACAAACTCATCCTTTTTTATGGCTGCATAGTATTCCATGGTGTATATGTGCCACATTTTCTTAATCCAGTCTGTCACCGATGGACATTTGGGTTGATTCCAAGTCTTTACTGTTGTGAATAGTGTCGCAATAAACATATGTGTGCATGTGTCTTTATAGCAGCATGACTTATAATCCTTTGGGTATATACCCAGTAATGGGATGGCTGGGTCAAATGGTATTTCTAGTTCTAGATCCTTGAGGAATCGCTACACTGTTTTCCACAATGGTTGAACTAGTTTACAGTCCCACCAACAGCATAAAAGTGTTCCTATTTCTCCACATCCTCTCCAGCACCTGTTGTTTCCTGATTTTTTAAAGATTGCCATTCTAACTGGTGTGAGGTGGTATCTCATTGTGGTTTTTGATTTGCATTTCTTTGATGGCGAGTGATAATGAGCAATTTTTCATGTGTCTGTTGGTTGTATGAATGTCTTCTTTTGAGAAGGATCTGTTCATATCCTTTGCCCACTTTTTGATGGGGTTGTAAATTTGATTGAGTTCATTATAGGTTCTGGATATTAGCCCTTTGTCAGATGAGTAGATTGCAAAAATTTTCTCTCATTCTGTAGATTGCCTGTTCACTCTGATGGTAGTTTGTTTTGCTGTGCAGAAGATCTTTAGTTTAATTAGATCCCATTTGTCAATTTTGGCTTTTGTTGCCGTTGCTTTTGGTGTTTTAGACGTGAAGTCCTTGCCCATGACTATGTCCTGAATGGTATTACCTAGGTTTTCTTCTAGGGTTTTTATGGTTTTAGGTCTAACATTAAGTCTCTAATCCATCTTGAATTAATTTTCATATAAGGAGTAAGGAAAGGATCCAGTTTCAGCTTTCTACTTATGGCTAGCCAATTTTCCCAGCACTTATGGCTAGCCAATTTCCCCATTTATTAAATAGGGAAACCTTTCCCCATTTCTTGTTTTTCTCAGGTTTGTCAAAGATCAGATGGCTGTAGATGTGTGGTATTATTTTTCAGGGCTCTGTTCTGTTCCATTGGTCTATATCCTGGTTTGGTACCAGTACCATGCTCTTTTGGTTACTGTAGCCTTGTAGTATAGTTTGAAGTCAGGTAGTGTGATGCCTCCAGCTTTGTTCTTTTGGCTTAGGATTGTCTTGGCAATGCAGGGTCTTTTTTGGTTCCATATGAACTTTAAAGCAGTTTTTCCAATTCTGTGAAGAAACTCATTGGTAGCTTATTGGGGATGGCATTGAATCTATAAATACCTTGGGCAGTATGGCCATTTTCACAATATTGATTCTTCCTATCCATGAGCATGGAATGTTCTTCCATTTGTTTGTGGCCTATTTTATTACAGTGAGCAGTGGTTTGTAGTTCTCCTTGAAGAGGTCCTTTACATCCCTTGTAAGTTGGATTTCTAGGTATTTTATTCTCTTTGAAGCAATTGTGAATGGGAATTCACTCATGATTTGGCTCTCTGTTTGTCTGTTATAGGTGTATAGGAATGCTTGTGATTTTTGTGCATTGATTTTGTATCCTGAGACTTTGCTGAAGTTGCTTATCAGCTTAAGGAGATTTTGGGCTGAGACAATGGGGTTTTCTACATATACAATCATGTCATCTGCAAACAGGGGCAAATTTGACTTCTTCTTTTCATAACTGAATACCCTTGATTTCTTTCTCTTGCCTGATTACCCTAGCCAGAACTTCCAACACTATGTTGAATAGGAGTGGTGAGAGAGGGCATCCCTGTCTTGTGCCAGTTTTCAAAGGGAATGCTTCCAGTTTTTGCCCATTCAGTATGATATTGGCTGTGGGTTTGTCATAAATAGCTCTTATTATTTTGAGATACATTCCATCAATACCGAGTTTATTGAGAGTTTTTAGCATGAAGGGCTGTTGAATTCTGTCAAAGGCCTTTTCTGCATCTATTGAGATAATCATGTAGTTTTTGTCTTTGGTTCGGTTTATATGCAGGATTACATTTATTGATTTGCATATGTTGAACCAGCCTTGCATCCCAGGGATGAAGCCCACTTGATCATGGTGGATAAGCTTTTTGACGTGCTGCTGGATTCAGTTTGCCAGTATTTTATTTAGGATTTTTGCATCGATGTTCATCAGGGATATTGGTCTAAAATTCTCTTTTTGTGTTGTATCTCTGTCAGGCTTTGGTATCAGGATGATGTTGGCCTCATAAAATGAATTAGGGAGGATTCCCTCTTTTTCTAATGATTGGAATAGTTTCAGAAGGAATGGTACCAACTCCTTCTTGTACTTCTTGTAGAATTTGGCTGTGAATCCATCTGGTCCTGGACTTTTTTTGGTTGGTAGGCTATTAATTATTGCCTCAATTTCAGAGGCTGCTATTGGTCTATTCAGGGATTCGACTTCTACCTGGTTTAGTCTTGGGAGGGTGTATGTGTCCAGGAATTTGTCCATTTCTTCTAGGTTTTCTAGTTTATTTGCATAGAGGTGTTTATAGTATTCTCTGATGGTAGTTTGTATTTCTGTAGGGTAGGTGGTGATATCCCCTTTATCAATTTTAATTGCGTCTATTTGATTCTTCTCTCTTTTCTTCTTTATTACTCTTGCTAGTGGTCTATCAATTTTGTTGATCTTTTCAAAAAACCAGCTCCTGGATTCATCGATTTTTTTGAGGGTTTTTTGTGTTTCTATCTCTTTCAGTTCTGCTCTAATCTTAGTTATTTCTTGCCTTCTGCTAGCTTTTGAATGTGTTTGCTCTTGCTTCTCCAGTTCTTTTAATTGTGATGTTAGGGTGTCAATTTTAGATCTTTCCTGCTTTCTCTTGTGGGCATTTAGTGCTATAAATTTCCCTCTACACACTGCTTTAAATGTGTCCCAGAGATTCTGGTATGTTGTAACCTTCTTCTCATTGGTTTCAAAGAACATGTTTATTTCTGCCTTCATTTCGTAATGTACCCAGTAGTCATTCAGGAGCAGGTTGTTCAGTTTCCATGTAGTTGAGCAGTTTTGATTGAGTTTCTTAGTCCTGAGTTCTAGTTTGATTGCACTGTGGTCTGAGAGACAGTTTGTTATAATTTCTCTTCTTTTACATTTGCTGAGGAGTGCTTTACTTCCAACTATGTGGTCAATTTTGGAATAAGTGCGATGTGGTGCTGGGAAGAATGTATATTCTATTGATTTGGGGTGGAGAGTTCTGTAGATGTCTATTAGGTCTGCTTGGTGCAGAGTTGAGTTCAATTCCTGGATATCCTTGTTAACTTTCTGTCTCATTGATCTGTCTAATGTTGACAGTGGGTTGTTAAAGTCTCCCATTATTATTGTATGGGAGTCTAAGTCTCTTTGTAAGTCTCTAAGGACTTGCTTTATGAATCTGGGTGCTCCTGTATTGGGTGCATATGTATTTAGGATAGTTAGCTCTTCCTGATGAATTGATCCCTTTACCATTATGTAATGGCCTTCTTTTTCTCTTTTGATCTTTGATGGTTTAAAGTCTGTTTTATCAGAGACTAGGATTGCAATCCCTGCTTTTTTTTGTTTTCCATTTGCTTAGTAGATCTTCCTCCATCCCTTTATTTTGAGCCTATGTGTGTCTCTGCATTTGAGATGGGTCTCCTGAATACAGCAAACTGATGGGTGTTGACTCTTTATCCAATTTGCCAGTCTGTGTCTTTTAATTGGACCATTTAGTCCATTTACATTTAAGGTTAATATTGTTATGTGTGAACTTGATCCTGTCATTATGATATTAGCTGATTATTTTGCTTGCTAGTTGATACAGTTTCTTCCTAGTATCGATGGACTTTACATTTTGACATGTTTTTGCAATGGCTGGTACCTGTTTTTCCTTTCCATGTTTAGTGCTTTCTTCAGAATCTCTTGTAGGGCAGGCCTGGTGGTGACAAAATCTCCCAGCATTTGCTTGTCTGTAAAAGATTTTATTTCTTCTTCACTTATTAAACTTAGTTTGGCTGGATATGAAATTCTGGGTTTAAAATTCTTTTCTTTCAGAATGTTGAATATTGGCCCCCACTCTCTTCTGGCTTGTAGAGTTTCTGCCGAGAGAGCTGCTGTTAGTCTGATGGGCTTCCCTTTGTGTGTAACCCGACCTTTCTCTCTGGCTGCCCTTAACATTTTTTCCTTCATTTCAACTTTGGTGAATCTGACAATTATGTGTCTTGGAGTTGCTCTTCTCGAGGAGTATCTTTGTGGCATTCTCTGTATTTCCTGAATTTGAATGTTGGCCTGCCTTACTAGGTTGGGGAAATTCTCCTGGATGATATCCTGCAGAGTGTTTTTCAACTTGGTTCCATTTTACCCATCACTTTCAGGAACACAAGTCAGACGTAGATTTGGTCTTTTCACATAATCTCATACTTCTTGGAGGCTTTGTTCATTTCTTTTTACTCTTTTTTTCTCTACACTTCTCACTTCATTTCATTCATTTGATCTTCAATCGCTGATACTCTTTCTTCCAGATGATTGAGTCGGTTACTGAAGCTTGTGCATTTGTCATGTAGTTCTCGTGTTATGGTTTTCATCTCTATCAGTTATTTTAAGGGCTTCTCTACATTGATTATTCTAGTTAGCCATTCGTCAAATCTTTTTACAAGGTTTTTAGTTTCTTTGCGCTGGTTACGTAGTTCCTCCTTAGCTCTGAGAAGTTTGATTGACTGAAGCCTTCTTCTCTCAACTCGTCAAAGTCATTCTCTGTCCAGCTTTGTTCTGTTGCTGGCTATGAGCTGCATTCCTTTGGAGGGGGAGATGCACTCTGATTTTTTGAATTTCCAGTTTTTCTGCACTGCTTTTTCCCCATCTTTGTGGTTTTATCTGCCTTTGGTCTTTGATGATGGTGACGTACTGATGGGGTTTTGGTGTGGGTGTCCTTTCTGTGTGTTAGTTTTCCTTCTAACCATCAGGACCCTCAGCTGTAGGTCTGTTGGAGTTTGCTTGAGGTCCACGCCAGACCCTGTTTGCCTGGGTATCAGCAGTGGAGGCTGCAGAAGATAGAATATTGCTGAACAGCGAGTGTTGCTGTCTGATTCTTGCTCTGGAAGCTTCATCTCAGGGGTGTACCCTGCCGTGTGAGGTGTGAGGTGTCTGCACCTAGTGGGGGATGTCTCCCAGTTAGGCTATTCAGGCATCAGGGACCCACTTGAACATGCAGTCTGTCCATTCTCAGATCTCAACCTCCATGCTGGGAGCTCCACTGCTCTCTTCAAAGCTGTCAGACAAGGGCATTTACCTCTGTCAAGGTTTCTGCTTTTTGTTTAGCTATACCTTGTCCCCAGAGGAGTCTACAGAGGCAGGCCGGCCTCCTTGAGCTGTGGTGGGCTCCACCCAATTCAAGCTTCCTGGCGGCTTTGTTTATCTACTTAAGCCTCAGCAATGGCTGGCACCCCTCCTCCAGCCTTGCTGCTGCCTTGCAGTTAGATCTCAGACTGCTGTGCTAGCAATGAGGGAGGCTCCGTGGGCATGGGGCCCTCTGGGCCAGGTGTGGGATATAATCTCCTGGTGTGCCGTTTGCTAAGACCCTTGGTAAAGCACAGTATTAGGGTGGGAACTACCCGATTTTCCAGGTGTTGTGTGTCTCACTTTCCTTTGGCTAGGAAAAGGAATTCCCTTCCCCCTTGCACTTCCCAGGTGAGGCTTTGCCTCGCCCTGCTTCAGCTCTTACTGGTTGGGCTGTACCCATGGACCAGCACCAACTGTCTGACATGCCCCAGTGAGATGAACCCAGTACGTCAGTTGAAAATGCAGAAATCACCCATCTTCTGTGTCACTCACACTGGGAGCTGGAGGCTGGAGCTGTTCCTATTTGGCCATCTTGGGCACCTCAGAAATATTTTTACTTGACTCATGGCTCCACATGGCTACGGAGTCCTCGGGAAACTTACAATCATGGCAAGAGGGAAAGCAGATACATCCTTCTTCACATGGTGGCAGGAGAGCGAAGTGCAGAGTGAAGTGAGGAAGAGCCCCTTATAAAATCATCAGATCTTGTGAGAACTCCACTCACTATAATGAAAACAGCAATGGGGGAACCACCCCCATGATCTAATCACCTTCCATGAGGCCCCTTGCCCCAGCATGTGGGGATTACAATTCAGATTACAATTCAAGACGATATTTTGGGTGGGGACACAGCCAAACCATATCACACCCCAATTAACAAGCAAAAATTGTCAAAAAATAATTTAAAAAATGAATGGCCTATACACCATTTACAAGAAGCATATTTTATATATAAAGAAACAAATACTTTAAAAGTATAGAAAAAGATGTTCCATTCTAATGATAACCAAAAGAAAGCTGGAGTGACTACATTAATATCAGACAATGTACACACCAAGGGAAAGACTATGAGCTAACTGAGCAGTGGACAAGAAGGTAATTTCATAATGATAAAAGGATCGGTACATAAAAATTCTAAATGTGTATATATGTAATAAAATATCTTCAAAATATACATGAAGCAAAACTGAGAGCTACATGGAGAAATAGACAAATTTATAAATTTAATCTAGAAATCTAATATCTCTTTCTTAATAATTGATAGAAAAAAAAACTGTTAGGACATAGAGATTTTACAATGGTATCAACCAAATTAACTTAATCGATACATATATATAGAACACTCCATCTTACAACCATTAGAAAATACATTCTCTCTTGAGCCCTGGAGGTTAAAGCTGCAGTGAGTCATGATCACCCCACTGTACTTCAGCCTGGGTGACAGAATGAGACCCTGTCTCAAAAAATTCTACTTTCCAAATGTGCTACAAACACCAAGATAGGCTATCTTCAGAGCCATAAAAATATGTCTCCATAAATTTAAAAGAATTCAAGTCTTAAAAAATATCTTTTCTAACTTCAAAGGAAGTTAAGTAGGAAATCAAAAGAAAAGAATTTCCCAAATATTTAGAAATTTTAACACATTTCTAAATAAACCATAGGTTAAAGAAGAAATCAAAAGGGAAAGTAGAAAGTAATTTGAACTGAATGGAAATGAAAACACAGTGTGTCAAAATTTGTGAATTCCAGTAAAGCAGTACTGGGGGTTGGGGAGGGTATTTATAACAGAAAATGCATATATAAGAAAAGAAGAA
The DNA here is from genome assembly GCF_043159975.1 of Macaca nemestrina. Lineage (NCBI taxonomy): Eukaryota > Metazoa > Chordata > Mammalia > Primates > Cercopithecidae > Macaca > Macaca nemestrina. The sequence continues at coordinate 59,168,483 of NC_092137.1, read as the reverse complement.
AGGTCTTAAATCAATAAACTCAGCTTTTACCATAAGAAACAAAAGCAACAACCACACACAGAAAAAGGTAATTTAAAGTAAAGAGAAGAAAAGGAATAATAACTGTCAGAGAAGAAATCTGTGAAATAGAAAATAGAAAAATGATTTTAAAAAATCAGTAAAACCAGAATCAGATTCTTTGAAAAAAAATCAATAAAATTGGTAAACTTACAGCCAGATTAATTCGCAAAAAGGGAGAGGAGATATAAATTACCAAATTCAGGAAAGACAGAGGTGACATCATTACAATTTTCAGAACATTTAAAGGATAAGGGAATACTATATACAACCTTATGTCGATAAATTCAATATCTTAGATGAAATGAAAAAATTTCATGAAGTAACAAACTACCAACACTCACTCAAGAAGAAATAGATAATTTGAGTAGCCCTATTACATATTTTTATTTATTTTAAAGTTTAAAACTTTCCCAGAAAGAAAACTCTAAAATCAAATGACTTGACTGGTGAATTCTTCCAAACATATAAGAAAATAATAATAGTGCCAATTTCACATAAATTATTTTATAAAATCAGAGAAGAAGGAATAATTCCCACCTCAGTCTATGAAACCAGCATTAGTCTAAAAGCACAATAAAAAACAGGCATTACAAAAAAACTACTGATCAAATCCTTCATGGACATAAATGTAAGCATTTTCAAAAACATTTTAGAAAATACAATTTTGGCATGAACAGATTTTGCTTGAAAACCCAAATATATCAAAGTTAATGAGACCACAGAGAGTGGGGGGCTATATCATGTTGTCAACTCCTTCAGTAAAAAGTTTCCTATTTTCACAGAGCCAAAAAAGCAAATGTTCTCCTTATTCACTAACTTGACTGGGATTTGAAGGTATAGAGTATTGTTTAGATAACAAATTCTGGAGTCACAGATGCCTGGGATTGAATTTTAGCTCTATCTCTTACTAGCTTTATAACTTGGGAACATTACTTATCTTCCCTGTGCTTCAATTTTATCAGCCATAAAATAGAGATGAGAATATCTCTTTCCCATAGGCTTGTTACAAGGATTAAACAAGTTAATACTTGTAAAATGTTTAGAACAACTGAATGGCCGGGATGTAGTAAGTGCTCACTTAGTCTGACAGGGAGCAGCTGTGGCGAGAGGAGTAATCATATCATGTGAAGAGCCATAAAAGATACCCCTGAACTCAGTACTAAAGAATGTGCTTGGTAAACACATCAGGGAGAAAGCAAGGAAATGAACATACCACATAAAGTGACCAGCATAAACAAGCACTTAGCAGCTATAAAGGTTATTGGTATTTTCCAGAAACTGAGTAAGCTAATAAGTATTGAGCATAGAATACATTTTTTTGGAATGTGGGGAAGGGGGAGTATGAGGGAGGGGCACACCTATAGGAGGCATAAAAGCTGGAAACTAAGAACAGATAATGTAGAGCCTTGTGTGCCATATTAAAGCAGTGCAATTTTATCCCAGTCAATGTAGGAAACCATCAAAGAATTTAACACAAGAATGTGTCATAGCCAGATCTGTATTTTTTAAGATAATTTTGGTAAAACTAAGGAAAATAGATACAAAAGAAGGAAGCTAAAGGCCAGGGGACTGGCTAAGAACTGATGACTGTATTCGTTTACCTACTGCTGCTGTAACAAACTCCCACAAATTTCGTGGCTTAAGACAGCACAAATTTATTAGCTTTCAGTTCTGCAGGTTAGAAGTCTGACACAGGTCTCACTGGACTCAAATCAAGGTGTTGGCAGGGCTACCTTTCTTCTAGAGGCTGTTGGGAGAATCCATTTCCTTGTCCTTTATTTATGACCACATTCTCCATCTTTAAAGCCAGCAGCACTGGGTCAAGTCCTTCTTAAGTCAAATCATTTTCACTCCTCTTCTGTCCCCCTCTTCTACTCTTAAAGATCCCTGTCATTAAATTGGACCCACTGCCATAATCCATGATAATCTCCCTAAAGTCAGTTGATTAGCAACCTTAAACCCATCTGCGATCTTAATTCCCCTTTGACATATAATGTAACATATTCACAGGCTATGGGGACTAGGACCTGAACACCTTTGTGGGGTCATTATTCTTACCTCAGAAGCTATTATAAAACCTCAAGTAAGAGATAATAAGGGCCTGAATCAAGGTGGTGACACTGGAAATAGGAAGGGACATACAAGAGAGTGCTTTTAGATGCTTAATTAAAGGATATCAGCTGGGTGCAATGGCTCATGCCTGTAATCCCAGCACTTGGGGAGGCGAGGAAGGAAGATTACTTGAACCCAGAAATTTGAGGCAGCAGTGAGCTATGATCATGCCACTGCACTACAGACTGGGTCACAGAGCAAGATCCTGACTCAAAAACAAATAATAAAAATATAGAAGAATATAGTGATTCATTTGGATGGCTTTAGAGTGTATAGAAAACATGAGGAAGAATAGGAAATTAAGGATGTCTCCTACTTAAATTTGAACAGCTTGATGAAATATGATGCCACTAACTTATGAGTTGAATGTCTACTATGTAAACATAAAGTTCTCTTAGAATATTACGGGTGAGATGCCCAAAAGGTTGTTGGAAATTCGGTCTGAAGTTCAGGGAAGCAGTGATGCTGATAACTAAGATTTGAGCATTTTCAAGTAATTTAATATCTCCAACAGAGTAGCTTGCTGTAAGTTACCAAGCACATTAAAGACAAACACACACATGCCCACTAAATATTCAGCAGCTCTTGTTGGTGCTAGCTAACATTTAACATGAGAAAATAAGACATATCCAAAAAATAAAATGTAAATGATCAATCATATCTGCAGCTGATCTTCACTGGTAGCTCTTAAGAAGAGCAAAGACAAGTCTAATGGTGAATCCCTACAGAGGTGGGATCCCCAAGCCCAAGGAATGTGGAAATGTTGATGAGGATATGTTCTGCCCTAAACAAAAATGGGACACTGGATGCAACCCATGACTTTCCAGCCCCATGTTTGCATGTGCTATAGTTTGAATATGCTATGGTTTTGTGTCCCTCCAAAATTGCTGTTGAAACTTAATCCCCAATGCAACAGTATTAAGAGATGAGGCCTTTAGGAGGTGATTAGGTCATGAGGGCTCCTCCCTTGTGAATGGGATTAAGGGCTTTATTAAAGAGGCTTCACAGAGTATTTGGTCCCTTTTTACCCCTCTGTTCTACCATATGAGGATGCAGTGCTTAAAGTGCCATCTTGGAAGCAGAGAGTAGCCCTCACCAGAAACCAAACTTGCCAGAACCTTGGATCTTGGACTTCCCAGACCCCAGAACTGTGAGAAAATAAATGTTTCTGGGTATTTATAAAATACCCAGCCTTAGGGTATTTTATAGCAGCACAAATGAACAAAGACATCATGTTTTGTCTCTCACAGGAACACCTATGGAAATATATATTTATCCCAGTAGAAACCAGGTTTCTATTTAAAATATAGGGAGGATCTCCCCATTTGTGAGACGCTCCAACTATATATCTGTATCAATCTTAAAAAGGCATTGTTTAATTCACTAGTGCTGAAAAACTAAGTGGTATAATGATGTTAATATGCCTACAAAAGATGGCAATTTAAAAAATTTTCTTATAGAAAGACAAGACCTGAGGTATTATACAGGTCTATTAATTCCCAGCAATGCAAATGATGCACAGTCTAAACCAGGAGTAATAAAATGCCCTGCAACAACAACAACAAAAAAACCTGAGAATTCCATATATATATACCTAGGGGGAGGGTAGGTGGGAAGGCAGGGTGGAAATGTCCATTTAAATATAGAACCTTGATTAATTTTCTTCTATAGAGGAACCATAATAACCAAAAACAAGCTCACGGATGTAGTGGTGGTGACATATGAGTTGGAATATGTGGCATGTACAAAGGTGAGTAATAAAAGCCAAGCAAACGAGCAAAAATATATCAAAAGTGACTAAAATTATGTGTTTTCATTGTTAAGAGATGTAGTGAAATTCTCATCTGGTGAATTCCAATTCAGCATTTCCTTGATATATCTTTTATAATTTTCACTCTAATTATAATGAAAATCATTTTTCAGTGTAATTTTGCAATAAAAATGTTTCTTTATTTCTCATTATGTAAGAACATGATCTTGTACAGTTACTGAGCAGGCTTACAATGTGCACACTGTATCTTCTCTTTCTTACCATTTAATCTCTTCATAGTCTACAGATGTCAAGAGGTTCAGATTAAGCTTGTTAAAGATCTGCTTCACTCGAACTCACTGATGATTATTTATTTAGCAGTTTTATGTAACCCTGTCATTGATAAGCACTCTATTAATTTGCCGAGGGACAAATCAACACTAGTTATTTTTCTACCGGCTATTAGACTCGGTGCTGCTGTTTGTTACAAACCACTTGCCAGTTAATTATAAATTATGGGTCCTCTTTGCCTATATTAATTGATATCTCCTCTGCCTTTGTAATACTAGACAAATAAATTGAAGGCAAGATTTATTAGGCAGTGTATGTCTTGTGTCTCTTGATTAGTATTCTTTACTTTTTTAACATTTATACTTGTTTATACAGATTTGACAGACCAATGCATTAGAGAAATGATCTTTAAGGTGTTTTGTAGTGAAAAAAGAAAGAGAGAGAGAGAGGAAAGATAGAAAGAGACTTAACAGGCTTCCTACAAATTTATTTCAAATTACCCACAATTCATTGTAAGCAATTCCTAAAAATACCTTTTGACTTTGTGCTACGGACTGGTGATGGCAGCCTCCCAATTATGCAAAAGCTAATATTCAAGTGGTTTTAAAGTCTATGCATCCAGTTGCTATATGATAAATAAATATGATATGTATATAACAAAACCTATATCACATAAAACAAGCAATAGTTAAATGTCTTTTCTTTGCCTTATTGCTGATTTGCATCCAATTACATGTTCTTTTGCATACATATAGAGCCCTTTTTTCCTATTGTCACTTAAACAATCTGTAGATGTAACACATAGTGACAAAACAATAAACTATAGCCATTTTAAATTTTCAGAAGCGTATGTTATAGATGGCACTTGCCATAGGACATGAACCTTTCCATTTGCAGTCCACAGAGAAGCAGGAATCAGAATTTAGGCCAGGTAGAAATAAAAAAATATTTCACAAAAGAAAGTCTTAATTCGTTTGCTCCCTGGACAGTCTCAAACATTGAAGAATTGCAAATTTAATGGGAAGGTTTACCCCAGAGGGTCATTGTACTATATTCTGATTTCAAAGGGCGTCAGGACCTAGCTATCTGCCAAAAGATCTGGGTCTCTGAAATCCTAATTTTGTACATAATTTCTCCATTTAATTGACAGTTTTGACCCAAGTTGCTTTTGCGGTATCTTGGATTCTGAGTAATTCCCCATCTGATATAAATCCAGCAAATGGACAGCAAGCCCATTGGGGTAGGCTGGGGTAGGCTGGATGTTTTTCCATTAGTTCTCACGGGAAAACAGAAACATATTGGTCAAGCATATCTATTCCTATTTTCAGTTCACATATAATTGAATCTCTTCTCCAACATTTTCATGTTTGAAGATTTAAAGACTCTCCAATTAGAATTTAGAGAAAGCCTTTAGAGTAAAATTAGCTAGCTCATTCAGAAAACATGCACTCTGCTAATGCGCTGGGAAACTGACCTTGAGCCACTTTTTAATAATGAGATTCCAAGGATCATCTTTTCCTATGTACTATGCTACCTTTTGTTGGCTGTTTCTGGGCATACCTCCCAATGGATGTCATGAGCGATAGAATTTCCTGATAGCCTTGATTCATTTGATTATTCAGAAAACATGCTACTAATCATCCTTCACCAATTTGTTATATTATCTGTAGATCTTCCCTCTTACTCTTCCTACCATTTACTATTTCACCACTCAAAACCTCTGTCCCCCATGGCTAAATAACATTGGAGAGAAGTAAGATTTAAGTTACTATTTACAACTCAAAACTAATGTGATTAGCGGGGGATTGGAGTTGACTCTAACCTCTCAAATACATCATTTTTGATTATTCACATTTTAGAAATTCACATTGCATTTGAACCCAATTACATAGTTAATCTGCTAGTTGCTAAATTACACTGTACATTTTTTAATGCCTCATACTATTTTACCCTAACCCAGTGGCTTTCAAATGAGGACAGTTTTACTCCCCAGGGAACACTGGGCAATATCCCCAGATGTTTGTCATGTTACAAATGGGGGAGGGGAATGAACTGCTACTAGCATCTAGTGAGTAGAGGATGGAGATAATACTAAACACCCTACAATGCACAGGACAGCCCTCCAATAACAAAGAATTATGGGTCCCAAATGTCTACCGTGATGAGTCTGAGAAACCTTGCTACAACCCCTCAAAATAAAGACTAACTTTCTTCCCTGAAGTGGCATCAGTAAGTAGAACAAGAGCTCTAGGGCAGAAAAATTAGAAACCTAATCATGACCATGTTGTCTAGTATTTGGTGACCCACGGAGCTTGTCATATGTGTTCATTAATATAGAGGCTAACTTGAACTGCTCAGAGAAAATGTGTACACTTGGGGACTGAAATGAACCTTCTGTAAAGCTTGCTGTGTGTTACCTCATGAAAACATTATTAGAAATGCATTCAAGGAATATAATTCAATTCTATTCAACTCAAGATTGAATTAAAACTTCTGGGTTGGTCAATGCAGGGCAAACTATAAGTTAGACATGTCACTGAGGGAACTTGCTCATGGGGCAATAGGCAGAAGAGGAAGCACGCATGGTTAAAAGGACAAGAAGTAGATTTTAGTGTACCTGTGACAATAAGAAGAGTTACTAACCTGAGATTATGAGTCTTTTCATTCAACAATTGTTTACTGACATCCAGTGGGTATATATAATATTTGTCTTCCAACTGCTATCTTACTATCACTAAAGTATTTTTAATATATAATTACAATGATATATATGTAATATATGTAAATCCACATATTCAATATTAAACATAATTTCTCATTTTTAAATATAAATAGATGTTCTATTATTATCAAATATCATATAATGTCATCATATTATGGAATATGAAATTTTCATACCTTCAATGTGCAACCTCATGTTGGAAACTGCTGCACAAGGAGATATAAATTTAATTCTTAATTAAATTTGCACATCCACCACTAGATGATACGCTTCTTGAGGACAGCAATGTTGTCTTTTTTTTCTTTTTCTTTATATTGCTAGCGCTCAGAACAAAATGGGAACTTAATACGTTTTGTTTAATGAACAAATGTTGGCCTGTAATCAGCTGATGATCCAGTAAGAGGAAATACAATAGGTGCGTATATAACTATGCTAAATGGTAGAATTATAATGTAGTAGTGGCTTAAAAAAAAAAAAAAAGCAAATTTGCCTCTCTCATAAATTTTCTGGAGATACACACCAAAGCTTGGCCAGGCCAAGGACCCCACAAATATTCCTTTTATTATTTCTCATTCTTAGGTGGTCTTGGGCTATGACCACATTTCTTCTTGCATAAGAGTGCTGAATTAAGCTTTATAAGGCCCCATTAAGTTGCTTCCATATTACATATAAAGCTAATGTGGGACCCTACTGTATTTCTAGATCCCTTGAGGATTGAGATGAAACCAGCCAACATCATCCAATTAGGAAACACTTCAACCCTCTCCCTCCGAAATGAGTTTAAGACAGGTTAGCCGGGCGCGGTGGCTCAAGTCTGTAATCCTAGCGCTTTGGGAGGCCGAGACGGGCGGATCACGAGGTCAGAAGTTCGAGACCATCCTGGCTAACACGGTGAAACCCTGTCTCTACTAAAAAATACAAAAAGGTAGCCGGGCAAGGTGGCGGGCGCCTGTAGTCCCAGCTACTCGGGAGGCTGAGGCAGGAGAATGGCGTAAACCCGGGAGGCGGAGCTTGCAGTGAGCCGAGATCCAGCCACTGCACTCCAGCCGGGCGACAGGCAAGACTCCGTCTCAAAAAAAAAACCAAAAAAAGACAGGTAAAGTTCTTTGTCTTTTTTCCTCTTAAACTAATACCTTTCAAGTCAGTCTGTAACTATGATTAACATATCACATGACACACACTGCCAACATTTTGACCACCATTTTAGCACTTTATTTGGAAAAACTCTGTGTGTCCTTTGGCACTGTTTTGCTCGTTGGAATTTATAAACAAGTAGACAAGGCTGGAAGGTGAGTATGATCTCATGTTAGATGACCAAGGAATTTTCTGCACAGTAATAAAATAGTCCTCACCATCTCACCCCTGCAACAGAATAATTTTAATGACTTATACATTGGTTTCATCCTCAAACGTTTTTGTAATATGTAATCTCCATACACAATGTTAATATTAAAGGGAATTTGAGTAATACTTGAATAATTACTCTTGTATTAACTGAAAATGAGTTAATGGAATAATGCTTTACTAATGCAGGCATTAGCTTTTTCACCTTGGAGGACCAAGCTCATTCTATGCCACATTCCCTTGTTGACTTAGTTTTGTAATATTCACTGAGCACCTACCTATGTTCATTCAGTTGAGATTCCTTAAATTCTGCCATTCATAGGGAAAATCACTTCCTAAACGTATCTGAACGCACAAGTATTGTCCAGCCAAGGAGATTTCAGATAAACTCTCTCTCCTTATGGATAGTTTGCTGAATAGGTCTATCTACATAGAACTGTCAAATTGCCTCACCAAAAATTAGCTGGGGAAGATCTGGTTATTTATTTCACACACATTTACATGAATTAAATGCATATCATATAACACATTGCATATAATAACCCTATAGAGGAGATATTATTATCTCTGCCTTAAATGTGAGGAAAGTAAGAAATGAGAGGTTAAACATCTTGCCATAGTAGGTCACACGGTATACGAAGTAGCAGGTATTCTAAGAAGCAGAATCTGCATTTATTTAGAGGTAAACATAACACTAAATTTATTATTACATAAAAAATCAGTCCACTTTAAAAGCCACTGTACATCTGATGTGACTTTAGGGTTTGATTGCAGAATTCTCTGCAATAGGGTTGTTTGGGATGTAATTAACATGACAAACGAGAGAAAGACACAAGTTTAGCAAAAAGCTCACTTTGAGTGGATAAATTTCTCTTTTTCCTTTTTTTAAATGAGAAAGGCTGGATAAAAGGCACATGAAATAACTGCTGACTGAGTGGAGCTCTTGAGCTAAGGACTTGTGCTGTGAAAATTCTACTTTGTCTAGCAAACACTATCAAACAGAAACCTTGAAAAGGGAACATTTATGTTTCTCATTTTCTTAAAAAAAAAAATCAGCTCTAACCTCATGACTTCCCTGACAATGCTAAAAGTCACAGGTGGTAGGAGGAATATAGAAGCTAGAAGCAAGGCTTCTACTCCTTGAACAGTCTCTCATTCCCAGCATCTTAGTTTAGCTATGGATGCTGAGTGAATGCACAGACAACACAAACTGAAGCGTCTTTAGGCAGCCCGTTCAGATGAGTAACTCAAATCCTCTGCACAAGCCCCTCCCAGGGTAAAAGTCAGGAATTTCACATTGCAATCCCCTAAAACAAAGCCAGACAGAACAGGTGACTACATACAAATACCATGATTTTTCAATCACGGTTGTATCTAAATGAAAAAGTCAAACACAGTGATTAGTATTAATATGATTTGAACAGAATCGTCATTCCAATTGCTCCAAAGATGCCGTGGTTTAGTGGTGGTTTTGCGGTGGGCTTTGGAGTAGAACCGAACATTCTTCAAATGGTAACTGCAATCTACTGCCATGTAGATTATTTTACCCCTCAGAGTGACTGCTTTTCTTCTTGTAAAATAAATGTAATTCTTATCTCTTGGGATTTGAGAGGATTTAATGAGACTACACAGTAACACATTACTTGGCATATAGTGGATGATGAAAAAATGTGAATTTTATTATTGTGTTAAAAATGTGAATTTTCGGATCCTCCAATAAGTAGATGCCAAGATGAGATTCAATGTGCAAGAAATTTATTAGAGGATATGCCTGTGAAAGAAAATGAGGAGAAGGGCAGGAGAGGCTGGGGGAGCTTTCAGGCCATGATGCAAGTCTGACCCCAGGTGAAGGAGAGAAAGGTGGAAGGGTGGAGGAATCCTAAATTGCCATACATTTCTAAGGAAAGTCTGTCAAGGCCATCAAGCAGTCCTAGAGCCAAATTCGCCCATCGGAGGATCCTGCATCTCCAGAAATAGGCCTGCCTCAACAAAGATGCCAGGCTTATTCACAGGCTGGGAGCAGCCCGTGGGAAGCATAGACTCGCACTGTGATGAATTTGAAGGCAGCAACTGAAACCCTGGGTCACTCATGTTCCTTGCAGTCAGAGAGACATGTTCTTGTGGTCACCACCAGTATTATTCAATGCAGATTCTTTGGCAAACCATGTGTTATTGTTTCTGAAAAGGCAAAAGTGGGCAGAGAGAGTGTGTGCACGTACGAGCACAACAGTACACATAGATTAGGAATACAAAGATACGATCTGGGCATCTTTTAGGTTATATATTTGTTTTAAAAATGGAAATGAAGTCCTATGGATGCAAAAGGATTCCATATGAAATTCTAAGATGATTCTCATTCTGATTAAGAGCAAGTTATAAAAACAAACAACTTTTAAAAACTAGTTTTAATAAATCTTTTCCTATTTAGAGCTGACATTCATGAACAATTGATCATAGGTTTCTTTAAAATTTATTATTGTTCTTTTCTTCCTCTTTTTCTTTCAGTATACACAATTAAAAGGTTTTCGGCTTCTTTTTGGTCTTGTTAGAGAATCCGAGAAAAACCACTGATCTTCTTCATCTCTAAAATGTATATATATCCATACATATTAAAGGGTACAATTCCAAAGAGTTTATGGGCCCTTTAAGGCCCATCAAAGAAACAGTGCTTACATTTATAAAGCTATTAACCTACATGATTTTAAACTATTTTATAATTTTTGGACTACATACTTCTGTGGATTAAGATAAACAACCAGTTATTGCTATCGAGACCTCTGGCTTTTTAAATTCACAATCTCAGTGCACACTAAGGCCTCATTCATCCAAGCTAACCTGAATGGGGAGAGTCTATGTGGCTGCACGTTTAAATACATAAATAAAATGTGTATTTGTGCGAGAAGTTTCTTCTTATTCCTTCTCTTCTGCATACGATATGCCCAGTTTGGGATAGAGGTTCACATGCTTAAGTCAATTTGATTATGCATTAGGTCTTTACTTTTAATATTTTTAAATTGAATATTATACTACAGTTGTAGGTCTAGCACTGTGAGTTCTGTTACCTCACATTTGGCTTTCTTTTCCTTAGTGAATGTGTGTTTTAGGCTCTCTTCTCCTCTTAGTAGATGGGCATGTTCCCTCTTGCTTTCCATAGCTCATCAATGTATCAACCTTTCCAAGAGAAATGATAAATTAGAGAGACAAATTGTGAAAAAAAAAGGGACGGCTCTCATAAAAATTTGGTCACACGCTGAATTCACTTGAGCCTGTATTCTCAGGCAGAAGCTATGTGAAATTCAACATTCATCACACAACCGGTGCTGGACCCACACAATACCTGTGCGCGATGGGGTGAATTCACTATGTCTCAGGAAACTGACTCTTTCTCTAGCAATGGATGTCTTCAATTACTCAGTCTCCAAAGTGCCTGCCCAGCCTCACAGTCTCAACTCTCTATTTCCTTTCTTTTGGGGGTTACAGCCAACACTTCAACCTGGCAGATTTTTCTCTAGTTTAAAGAACACGGTAAATGACAGAGGTCTGGAATAATGTATTTCCTCCAAAGCTGGTGACCAATTAGTTGCTTGCCATGGACTGTCACTTCACTGCTCTGAGTGCTGTGTTCTTGTAGCTTGGTGATAGACACACTGTTTATTTTCCACTTAGCAGTCTTTGCCAATACTCCAAGTCCCACACAGCTGCCTTGATGCGCTCTCCTGGATAGCTCATGACAAGGAAAAGATAAAAGGTATGTGTGGCAAAATGGTAACCCTGAGCAAACTTATCTAGGGTGCAAAGCAAAGAGAATAGTGATTTTACTACCTCACCTTTTTATTTTAATGCTTTTCAATGAAATTGTGGGAAATGCCAAGTCCATGAGGTTAATGCTCAGACATAAGTACTGTGGCTAAAGACTTTGTGAGGGTTATTAAGCTGTTGACAATATGAGAATCAGACACATTCACCACTGGTTCAGTAATTGTCTTTCATCTAGGAGCAACTTCCCCTCTCCCCCCCACCCAACTTTTATGATTCATCATATTTATTTTTTGTTTCCTCAAGCAACATCTTTTATTAGTTGCACACTCACTGCAGAAATTTAATTTCTGCAAGAGAACAACAAAGCAGTTGATTATTATTATTGAGAATCTGGTACAACATCGAGTGAAATAAAATCTATAAGGCATTAAAATGACAGATTAGGCGAGAGCTGTATTCATTTACAAGTGTTAGAACATCATGCTAATGCCTCACAAGCACAACATAAAATGAAAATCAACTCTTTCATGCTGCTTTACGAACAAACGCTGCGAAGCTCCCAGGAACACAAGCCAGAGCCTCCGTTAAAGAGGCAATGTCCTTTTGTAGTTTGCTCATAAGTTCATCCTTGACAAACACAAATAAACACACTCCTCTCTTATGCACAGCCAGAAGCGCTCCCTGCTTATCCCTTGGTCATCCCAAATTAAACACTGCTAATCCCAGTAAGATTTAAAGAATTCATATGTACCTCATTGTTTTTTAATGGAGAGTAACACTTCACTTATTAGGCAAACTCTATTCTTTATATCCCACCTGGAAACCAAAGAGAAAGCGGAAAAAAGGGGCCCAAGAATCAGCAATTCAGGGTTATTATTCCACAACATCAAGTCCCCATAATTTATATGTACTCTAATCATTCAGAGCCTATTAACTCTTACTTTACACACAATATTAATGCTTTTATGTCGTGAGCTGCAGCTCAATGCAGATAAGAAGCAAATTACAAGAATGCTAGAGATCATCAGGCTAAAACCTCTAAACACTAGACTGGTTATTCTAGTAAGAAAAGAGCCACAAAAATATAATGGACAGAATGTCTCAAAGAATCTTCAAGGCCACCATACCTGGGGGTGACATTGCTCAGAGAACAGAGCAAATAAATTCTGTTTATAGTATTAACACAAGCCTTCCAAAAAGGACTAAATGAGTTCCATATTCTCTTTCTTTCTTGAAAGAGAAGTATGTAAAACAGTTCAAAGGAAAGTCCATCAAAATTGTTAAAATAGTTGAAAGGTAAGTTTTTAAGTAAGGAAGCCAAAATTTCACATATGCAGATCAATTGATTTTCCAACAATATTGTATAAAAGTGGATTGCTCATATATGCATATATATATTTGGGAATACATCTAATGTGCTTTACTATATATTACTGATTATATGTGTAATTACTCATAGGCTAGATAAACGATATAATTTATTTGTGAACTTTTAGAGAGTCATCTCAGATTCATTTACTATTTAATTCTCAGAAAGCAATTTCAGATGTCAGAGAATTTTATCCTGGAAAAGAGAACATCAAAAAGTTTCATTTCTGGGGTTCTACCATGGGTGGCAATTAAATAATGAAGATCATCAAAGTGACCCTATTAAATATCTCCTCCTAAGACAGTAGACAGAAGTACTGGCAAACAGTACAGGGTATGCAAACTCTCATCAACAATACATCAAATATCAATTTGCATGCTACACCCATTCCTCAGGTGGTGCCAATGAGATATGCTGACATCTGTATGTCACACATAACTCCTAGAGCAGGGGTCCCCAGTCCCCAGGTTTCAGACTGGTACCTGTCCATTGTCTGTTAGGAACTGGGCCGCACAGCCAAAGGTGAGTGGCAGACGAGCCAGAGTTACTGTGAGCTCTGCCACCTGTCAGATCAGCAGTGGCATTAAATTCTCATAGGAGCACGAACCCTATTGTGAACTGCACATGTGAGGAAACTAGGTTTTGTGATCCTTATGAGAATCTAACTAATGCCTGATGATGTGAGGCAGAACAGTTTCATTCCAAAACCATCCCACCATCCCCCATTTCTGGTCCATGAAGAAATTGTCTTCCATGAAACTGGCCCCTGTTGCCAAAACAGTTGGGGACTGCTGTCCTAGAGCATGTATGATATTTCCATCCACTCTCTTTCCCTTCAAGAAAGCATGTAGGAATATTAATAAATGGGAATAAAAATTTGACTTGCTACAATTTATTAAAAACCTAGAAAAATAAGACATGGGAGGATTCTGCTATTTTTGTTATCAATAACAAATTTCTATCCACAGCTTGGATATTGAGGTGGGGGAGGGCTGATAAGGAGGAAGGAGAATGTGGGTGGAGCAGGAGGCCTTCCACTCCTATCTGTGTTGGCAACGTACTTTCACTTCTAAGGACTATAGGATCAGTAATGAAGGAACTGTGATAGAGTTCCTACCTTAGACGTCTCACAAAGTTTGTGACAGCTAATTGCAATCATATGATATAGGAAAGGTACTGTAAAAACATAAGATAGTATTCATGTCAAATACAGGGCCCTGACTTTCCATAGTCTTTGTATCAAAATTTCTTCTCTTACAGGCTTGTAATTTCCAGAATTCCAACAAACCCCCATCACTTTGAAGATAAGTATGAAATCGTGTATGCCTTGTACCATACATAAGTGTCCTTGGAATTAATGATGCAATCTATCCTACATGATGAGGCAAAGAATGAACTGGCAAAGAATCATCGAATCATGGATTTTACAGCCAGAATACAAGTCTGACAGACATGAGCTAAAATGAAATGAGTGAAAATGTGAAGGAACATCAATATGGGTGGTACAAAAGGATCTCAGGCATATGGTTGCACCTAAGTTGTAATAAAGAAGCAACCATCCCCTGAGGTGGGAGGAGAAAAAAAAAAGAAAGAAAGAAAGTGAAAACACATGAATTTGAGCTCTGGCCTTGTCCCCACTGACTGGCTTCTAATTTCTTGAACTTCACCCAGGCTGTGTGTCCAACAGACCACATGGTGATTGCTAAATTGCTCAATGACCACAAGTTACAACCATGGGGAAAATATTCATGAAAATTAACATCCCATTTAATACTCACCATGCTTCCAGCCAACACTTTGTGTACCAGAAAGTCCTCGAACTGGCTCCAAAACTTTTCAATTCCTGACAAATGCACTGGCCCCTCTCCAAGGAGCTGGGCAGCAATCTGTGCTTTATGCTGGTGTGTGGTGGTGGCAGTACCACTGGTGGGAGAGCCCGGAGGTGGAGGCGTTCTTCTCAAGTAAGAAAGATCTGAAGACCAGTGGCCTTGGGGATGCACCCAGGCACCAAGAACTCCAACTCAGCACAGCAGGGGGCAGGTTCTTAACTGCTTTCAATTTTCCTAAAATGAAGGGCATATAATAAAGTCTGGATCTATGAAATAGTAACAAATGTTTGATTAATTTTGTTCATATTAGAAATGAACATTTACATTTACATTGATTTTTAGAGTATTATTTCAGAAGATTATGGCATCTTTGGAAGCAAATCTTCTAAACTATGAATCCTTCAGGACTTTCTTAAAAACAAAAATGACCACACTAATAAAATCAGTCTTGTCTTCTTTGTATGAGCTTGCACACAAACTCTGGACTTTCCTACATCCTTCATATCACATATACTTTAATCGTAACTCTATGCCATTAACTTCAAAAAACTGTCCTTATCCTATTAAATATACACTGGGGGGACCATACTTGTTAGTGCAGTCACTGCATGTCTACTCTTCCTCCCACACACACATCCTTTTCTTAACTACACTAAGAAAATATAATTATTTGCATTCTTCAAATATTCTCAAAATTCCTTTACATACACATTCTCAGGAAAAAGTTGGTTTTCAGGGAAGGCTGAACACAGTCAAGATCCATTTGACTCAAGGCCTGATTTTCTTTAGGCTGTGTTATTTTCTCTGAAGTACTAGGTTTGCACAAATGATTGTTACCAATGGCACAACCATCAGGTAAAGTGTGGGGTGGTGTCTTTCAGCTCTTCACATTCTCTTGGGTCTTGTCTGGAGTTTTGCACATACAATGTATTCATCCTACATACTGGACAATCATGATGATGGCCCAACGTGTATTGTAAATCTCACCTATGCAGGCATAATCATGTCTATATTTGGAAACAGAAAAATCTAACTAATGTCAAAGGTGGAATATTCCAGCTGCCACTTTTCTTTCCTCTTACAAAAGAAAATACAGGATGACAACTGTATGAAGATGCAACTGGAAGCAGGAAAACTTTGTTTCACTCCTGCCTCTGGAATTAGCAATGTGACTAATACTGGCCACGTCATATCCTCACTGGCACTCACCTCTAAAGAAGCATTTAGAGTTGATAATTTCCAAGGTCCCTTTCATCACTTAATTCCCAGCTTAAGATAATCTTTTCACCATCTGAAAGACAAAAACATCTCTAGAATATCCAGGTCCTCCACCACATTTGGAACACTGGCCAAGAAAATACTATGGCTTTGTTCCCATGAGACCAATGTTGAAAGTATCTAGATGTTGAAAATCAAAACATTTAGATGACTGATTGACTGAGTTTTCCACTTTAACTTCTTTTTTAATGTTTTGGTGTTATTTAGAACAGCTCTGAGAACGCTGCCAAGAGTTTCTTAGTCTCTTTCAGATCCTTGTACCCCCTTTCTTAAAGGTGTTTAGAAAATAAGGGCTCTCTTAGTGGCCTCTGTGAAGTCTCATGGTAACTGCAAGCCTAAGTGTAAGAGGTCCTTCAGGAGCCTACAAACAGCTTGCTTTCCTGAAAGTGTGGTTCTCCAGCACCATGCAGTGATGACTCACCAGGCCTTATACCAGCAGAGCACCATTTTTAAAGGAGGCACATAAAAGAACCATGCTGTCCAAGTAAGCACACCTAAAACATTCTAGGTATGTAAAATAACCAACAAAGAGCGTTCTGAATCATAGTCCAAACATCATCCTTTAAAAGCACCATAAAATCAACCATCCACTCCCACAACTAGTTGTCATAGACATGATCCCAGTGCTTGATGGACTTTAGGAAAATTGACTCATTTGATGATCTCCACGCTAGGATATGTTGTAAGAAATTTTCAGTGAGAAACAAAGGAGGGATAAATAGGCAATAAGTTATGAAAGATGTTCTGATGAAGCTAGCTTATTAAGTGAATATAAGAGGCTCTTCCAGGAATGTAAATAATTAAATCAAAGATAATATTAGCTATAGTAAAAAAAAAAAAAAAAAAAAAAAAGTGCTCTGTTTTGTGGAACCTCTATTTCCCTTTACTTGCCTTTAATGGACTGGTGAATTTGTCCATTATTGACCTATAGCCATGGGGCTCACTTGCTTAGATTACATATAAAGACAGCCTTTTATCACATGGGAATTGGAGCAGATATCTATATATCACCTGTGGGACAGGTGATAAAAATGGAATGCTTAGAATTTGTACTCTGGAAACAAAAAGGCTCAAATTGCAATCTTTTTTCCTTCTTTTTAACTCTGTAACTTCATACAATCTATGAAACGCTTGGTGCCTCAGTTTCTTCACCTGTAAAATGGGCTAACAATTTCTATGACACATTGCTTGATAAAGCTTAGATGATATATGTTAGACATAGTACTTTGCACTTACAAAATGTTTAATATGTAGTAGACATTTAAATTATCACTATTTAGAAGGTTAAATGTATAGTCGCCTTACAGAGTAGTTAAGGTACTGGGGATGGCATATTTGTATGTGAATTACAACCAAATAAAGTCTCGTTCTGGATGGAAAGAAGTGACTTAGGCTCATGTCCATGTGGCATTTGTATCACAGGGTAGCTGAGGACAGAGAAAAACAAACAGAGGCCCAGAACATTGATTGACAGACTAGCCCTCAGCCCCTAAAGAGTCATGGCTTCAAGGATTTTCAAACATGGTTTCTGGAGTCTGAAAAACATCAACCAAGTATGTGGAAGGAGTAGAGAAAGTAGAGGAGAGAAAGGAGTCAGCTACTAGCTGACTCCTGGAATGCGATCATCCCAAATCAGACTAGTAGTACAAAAAAAGAGTCAGTATGAGGAGCAAGATGTGATGTACAAAATGAGACGACAGGAGCACCCGTGCTTTCCAGGAAAGCTCCTGAAATCATCTTAGTGGTAGATGGTTGATGGTTGAAGATAACCAGTGAGTGAGTCTTTTTAGTTAGACAGCATTAGAGGCCTGTGCAAAGTAGGAAATGAGAAAAAGTGGTCTTAAGTCACTCTGCAGAATAACTTTACAGGAATTTTCAGTTTTCCTCCCGTAGGCTTGGAGGACTGGAGTAAGGCTGGAGACTTGAGGGGAGAACAGATGCTTGTAAAAAGATTACAGCAGGAAGAACAAACCCCAGTTTAATGGTCAGGGACTTAGTCCCAGGGAGGATACACCCTGCAATGAGGATGTTCAAGGAACTGTTAAGAGCAGTGATGTCACATGGTCAATTTAAAGATGTTTTCTCTTCTGTGCTGTAATCCCTCTCCACTACTGGGACATCATCAATAAATGCATATTATGTGTAATAACTCAATTTTGTGGTACTTGAGAGAATGATGACAGTACTCATTAGCATAGCCGAGCATTGTGGAGAGAGTTCAGAGAAAGCAAGAATTTAGGGTTTGAGGTGCCTGGGAGAATATAGCATTACCTGTTTCCAAGTCTCTGGAAACCTTGGGGAAATCCATAAATTGGGGGTTGGAGCCACTTTAGTTTTTATCTTAATGAACAGAATGTCATATGACTGCTGAAAGATGTTCGTGGATCTCTAAGAGTTGTCTGTTTGGACAAGGGTAGGAAGTGGTGTTGCAGGAGAGCAGTTCTCATCCACCGTGAAGTTTACTATGAGGGTCTCCTGATGTCAGATGTCAGGGTATGTGGGGCCAAGGATGGAGGTCTCAGGAAGGCTTTTTGGGAAAGGGGTAAAATGAACCTGAACAAGCCTAGAATAGATACACAATGGACCCTGATTTTAATTTGAGTTGAGTAACTCAACCACTTCCTAATGACAAATGCATTCTTTTGCTCAACAGTTTGAATGTACCTACCCTCTCTTGAGAACTCGACCGTGTCAGGAGCTTAGTAGTAGAGTGGAGAGGGCATAGACTTTAGAGGTGGAGACCTGGGTTTGGATCCTGACTCTGTCACTTGCTAGCTGTGTAATCTTAGACACCTAGTGAACCCTCTGGGCCTCAGTTTGCCTATTTGTAAAATGGGAAGATATTCTCCCAATGTAGGGTCTGGTGAGATGTAGCACATTGGTTGTGCTTAATAAGGGACGGCTGAAATGATTTCTCTATAAATGCCATTCTAGTCTACCCTGTGCACAGAGCCCTGTACCAGCCACTATAGAGACGTTCCAGGTAAGACATATGACCTCTGCCTTCAGTCAGTTCCAGTGAGCTAGAGATGAAAAGCCATTTATCAACCCCAGGATCGTAGAGGGGCAGAAAGTCATCATTTTCCCTTCTGCAGCAGCTTTCCTCTGCTTTGGACTTTGCTTTGGACTTCCTTAAAAAAAATCCTTTATAATTCTAGCAAAAGCTCCCAAACATCACTGTTTGCTATATAATTTTTTAAATATGCAAAAATATTTATCATACATATTTTATAAAAGATCTATGAACTTTAAAGTGGAAAAATAATTCTAAGTGGAAGGGAAAAAGAGCCATTTAAAGGCACAAGATTTAAAATAAAACTTTAGAAATAGCAGTGTAGGAGGGCTTTTTAAAAACATCATTTTAGGCTGGGCGCGGTGGCTCACGCTTGTAGTCCCAGCACTTTGGGAGGGTGAGGCGGGCGAATCATGAGGTCAGGAGATCGAGACCATCCTGGTTAACATGGTGAAACCCTGTCTCTACTAAAAATACAAAAAATTCGCCGGGCGTGGTGGCGGGTACCTGTAATCCCAGCTACTCAGGAGGCTGAGGCGGGAGAATGGCGTGAACTCAGGAGGTGGAGCTAGCAGTGACCCGAGATTTCACCACTGTACTCTAGCCTGGGCGACAGAATGAGTCTCTGTCTCACAAACAAAACAAAACAAAACCAAAAACAAAAACACGTCATTTTATTTAGTATTTCTTTGAGAAAATTAATGATCTGAACAAGGAGAAATATTAGCACTTTTTTGACACCTTCCTTTGCACGCTCAGAGACTGTGCTGTCAAGGCCGAATATTACAAGAACATGCCGTGAGAAATAATGCACCAAATGTGCCTGCAAGAGGGAAGGTTGTCCCCTCAGGGTCCTGGACTTGGAAATCATCTGATGGCCCCTCTGGGGACACACATCAAGGCCCAAGATGGTCTTTGAGCAGGGCAAGGGTCAGCGGGGAGAAGGGTCTCACGTGCCACTTGCCATATAATTGCAGACACTGGCATTCATTTCTCAGCCTGGGCAAGGAGGTGGGGAAACACGTTGTGTGGTCTCATTTCCTTTGGCTTACCAGTCCCCAAATCACTCTCCCCAGAATGTCAGCTTTACTTACCAGAGCCATGGTGAAGGGCCTGTATCCATGAGGGAGAAGAGTCACTGTGGCTCAATGAGAATCCTGTTGACCAGAGACCCAGCCTAGACCACACAGATACTTGGCACAGGCTGGTTCTCTCAGGCTCTGAGGACATGCTGAGATCCCCAAGTACAGAAAAAAGGCCTGGCTCTGCCATGCCAACTCTGTAGAGTAACACACACATAACAGGATGCGATGATTGTTGTTTCAATAGCCATGAGAGCAACTATTATATTCCATCTGACTAATGGTGCTTTATTTTTTTCTGATGCTTTTTGGACAATTTTATTATGTGAAAGTAGACTAAGCTTGAGCTGGAACCTTTCAAATCATAACATGGCTCAGAGAATGTTGTCAAACACCATGACTGCACTGATATGTTCATTATCTCCACATGACATGCTGTGTATTAGGTCAGACCATATGAAATTGCTATTTTTCTAGATCTCATCTGGTCAAATATTGGTAATTTCATATGGCTCATTTAACATCTGTTTGTATGCCAATATCTATTTCTCACCCTAAAGTGTAAGTGCTGTGAGAGTAGGGACTTTGTTATGTTTATACTGTTGTATCCCTGGAGCTTAGAACAGTGCCTGACACAGAGGCAGCATTCAGAAATATTCACTGAATGAATGAATACATGAATTCATTGATTTCTAGTGAAACCCTATTATGTGCCAGGCACTGTGCTAAGAATGAGGAATATATGAAAAAGACAGTCTTAAAGAGTTTTGAGTTCTCTTGGGAAAAATAGATTTAAATCAGTACCTAAAAAACTAATAGGCAAACAAACACTGGGACAAAGGGTAATGCAGGATGCAAGGAGAGAAATGAACGCCAGCGTCTGCAATTATATGGCAAGTGGCACGTGGGGCCCTTGCCCTGCTGACCCTTGCCCTGCTCAAAGATTATCTTGGGCCTTGACCTGTGTCCTCAGAGGGGCCATCAGATGGTTTCCAAGTCCAAGACCCTGAGGGGGCAAGCTTCCCTCTTGCATTAGTGGGTCCTGGCCTGGATTGGGTTGGTAGGGGAGAAGGGAAAGAGGGCTGAGGTCTGAGCTCCCAGTCAATAAAAACATTAGTATTGACATATGAAAAGCGAGAATTGGGTAGGTGAAAACAGAAGCAGAAACAGTCATAAAAGCATAGTCAGATTTCTGATGTCAGATATGTTAATGAACAGCTCCACCAACCACAGAAAAACCAGGAGCATTAGCCATCTACCTATGAGGTTGGCTGAATGAATCAAAGTATACCTTTTAGTTAAAAAGTAGAATAAATCAAAGGTACGAAAAACAGGCAAGACTAATCGGTAAATAAATAGGCAAAAGAATCTTTGCCAATAAGGGCTGTAGTATTGTCCTAAGGATAAAGTGTGCTTTTTTTTTTCTTTTGACTTCTTGTTTACCTTACATGTAAATGTAACAGGAACTAGTGTTTGACCAGTTTTGTGTCTATTTACTGTCTTTACATTTAATGTCTGTCTCTGCCTATTTCTCTCATTCCAAACACTTTAGAAATAACAAAGATTTTCTGAGTTCAATGAGAAAATCGTCACTACTGCTAGCATTTGTTCTATCAAATGCATTAAATAGAATGCCACCTCTGGGTAGGGTGGAGTTTATAGTCTGTCGTGGATCACATAGCTGACATTGCCAATAAGTATAAGAAATGATTTCAGGCTCCATCATTGTCACCCTGGGAAGAGCGCACAGTCCTGCAGGTCTTGCAGTTACACAAAGAGGGCCCTCTAGAACGTGGCTGCATTTAAAACAGAAAAAAGAAAGTGTAGAAGAATGAAACACTTTGGCACGTATTCCCCAAATGCAGATTATTTCTCTCTAGACTTCAGTGTTTGCTCTTCTTCTTCCCATCCTTCCTCTATTCCAGGTGATCAGGGGAAAGATCACATCGTCTCTGAGTTCAAATCCCAAAACTATTTCCTAGTCATGGCTATCCCAGGCTGGCAAAGAAAAGAGATACTGTCCTCACAACCTTGCATTGCTTCCAGGCCGGCCCTTTCCTGGAAAGGCATCCAACAGTATAAAAAGCAGCTTCTTCACAGAGCAGCTTCAGCCCCGACTGAGCCTTTGGGAATGGAATGCTACAAATTGTGGTGCTTCTATTGTATGAGCAATTCAATGGGCATTTCATTTCCAGTCAAAATCCAAACTAGTTAAAGTCAGCCCGTACCAGCTGCCTTGCTGAGAAACAGCAGCTTGCATTAAAATTACAATTATATTGTTTTGCCATGTCAGAAGCAAAGGTTAAAATCATATCTTGGCCGGACATTGTTTCTGTAATATTGGCCCTCTGCAAAGCTGCCGTGTGGATGAGCCCAGAAATGATGTGAAATATTTCTAATACAAATTTTATTTTTATGTGAAACTATTCAAATGCTGCTGTACAACATGAACTACCTGAACCAAATCAAATCCTCAGGTCAATTCCTTCTTCCGAGTGCTCCTTAGATAACAAAGTCTTGTTCTGCGAATCTGTTCAATATATTAAAGTTGATTCACTCGGACAGTGTGTAAGATATAATACATTAATCTGGGCCATTTCAATTTCTGAGGCTGGGACTATAAAACTGGTGTGCTGCATATCTAATTTTTTTTGAATACCTGATTTATGCATTCCTCTGATGCCGAGTGTCGATGGTATGGTGGATGCGGCTGCTACATTAACAACGGGCTGCATCAGCACTCAAATCTTATCTTGTTAAATCAGGCAAATGTAGCTCAATGAAAAGGAAGGAATAAATGCCTGGGATGGTTGAAAGGAGTGAATTTTAATCCTGTTTGTTAGGGGACTTTCATGGTTTGCACTGGATGACTAAGGGGTGGGGGGGTCCCCTGGAGACTTTGGGTACCATGATTTATATTTATATGTAATACATATAATGTACCTAGAGCACACATATGAAAATATACACCTTATACAAATCAGCACACACCCTAACAGCAGAAACAGTGCTGCAAGATGCAGTGTCTATATTTTACAGATGCTGTAAAATCTCTATTAGATAGACAATTTATAAAAATGGGTCTCTTTTTAATATTTCCATTACAAGTATAAAAACTGCTCCTTTGTGCATAATTCTCTATATTTTTTCATCAAAAAGAAGTTACCATGAAGGCTAAATACCAGGAGGATGGAATAGCTTGTCACAATCATTATAAATACGATGTTTTCAGGAACTTTTGTGGCACGCTGAATACTGCTGCCATTCTATAGACAGACAGTATTAATTCTCATTGAAGGGAAACGTCCCTGTGTTTGCACAATCAACAAGACCTTTAGAAATTACCTTTGCGCTATAGGAGAAGAAAAGTTTTATCCCTGCATACAGCACAAATGACCAAGGCATTTATAATAGATGAACTAAACTTTAAAAATAAATTTTTAGGGAGGACCCTATACTGCTAAACTCTAATTTAAATCTCCTTCTCTTAAAATATCCATAGAGTTCAGCTTCAGAAAATAGAAGTCAATCAAAATCTTTCACTGGCTCAAGGAAATATGTTTGGAAGCATGGGAACACCACAACACAGCTGTACACATGCATTGCCTACTAACATGTAAGTGTCACAAAACACAACAATTACAGAAGAGGCCAAAGTGGAGCTAGAATTATTTAATTGGCTCAAAGATAAACTTGCCTGGTCAGTGACACTTTGGAAACATATTATTTAAACGTAAGTTCAGTTGTGCTTTCATTGGCTTCTCCCTTTCCTTAGTGTTTAATTATACAAGGTATATGTGTCAAGGGTGAGAGAAGATGAAATCTTATAAACAAGAGATACACTCACACCCCTCTCTTCCTTGTGGTGTTAGATTTCCGAGATCTGCATCCACTATCTGCAACATTGCTATTAGTTACAATGGTCAGAGCTGTGACATGCAAACATTGAAGACGGCAACTGATTCGTACATATGACCAGATGAACTGGTCAAAGCTTTCACACATGTTTTAGAAATACAGAATGTTATTTCTGGGAGAGACCAGAGAGAGCCTCTTGCCAAATCTAGTCATTTTGCAGATGAAGACATCCAGGCCAAGAATTTAAAAAAGCCTTGGCCAAGTTCAAAGCCAGGGCTAGACCCAAGTCATCTGATATTCAATTCAGTCCATTGCTTCTTGATTGCACCACAAATCCAAAACTTCCCACACCTCAGGCAGCCCCCACTCCCTGAACAATAGCCTCAAGCCAGAGCCCCTCCCTTTTATACAAATCAATATTCCCTAGACTTCTCATTAGCACTAAAATTTGGACTACATGTTTCTGAAAATGTCATGAAATCTCAGCTCATGTGAGCCTTATCTTAACAGTAGTAAATTGTGAGTCATGTTTGGGCAAGATTCGAAGAATGAAAACTTGAAATTATTTAGCTCTTAAGAGAACAAAATATCTTCATTATCCTCTTTAGAGGACTCAAAACTTGGCTTTAATTTGATAGCATGTAAACATGTCTTTAAAGGAATCAATAGAAAGTATGGAGGCAGGTAATGCCAGCAGAATGGAATCCAGGAGCATGGGCCATGATAATACCTGGTTCAGGGAGAGCACAGTGGAATGATGGAAATGGCAGGGCGAGGGTAACATATGCTTCTGCTCAGTGCAGAGTGCCAGCCAACCTCTCCTGTGCAGTGAACACGTGATGAAGTGTGTAGAACAAATGAAAAAGTGACTTTCAAACTGGAAAACAAAACAGGCTCCTTGCTAGTCAGTCAAGTCGTTTCACTGAAGAGCTCTTCCAGGATTCCCCACATTGCTGAAAATGAAAAGAAGATGCCCACTTTTCAGACCACAGACCAACAAGTCACCCAGCAGGGGAAGCCTCTGACCCTATGACAGCTATACTCAGTGGGCCATCGGTGGCACAGTAGGGGGTACCCTGGCTACAAGAATGGTCTGGAGCTATGAGGGACCTCAGCCATTTTCCACATTTTGCCCTTTCTGAGAGAAGTTTAGGGTCACAGAAATGCATAGTGCTTGAGGAAAATGTAGATGGGATGGAGGCAAAGTGAACAAATCAGCCAGGTCATTTTGACTGCCAAAAGGAAGGCGAAGACTTCATTAGTACACATGGGATGCTGCAGACGTATTAAGAGCAAATAATGTGAGATCGGAGCCTCACTAGATGCTTGAATTTATGTCAAAGTAGCTCCATTACATATGTGTTCCCCAGGGTCAGACTACATTAGCTAGTTTCCTCATTCCACATATGATGAACTAAAGAGTCAATGGAGTGTACTTCAAAAATGCCTCTATAAAACATGTGTGGAGTGTCCATGGAACTTAGGTTCAGTTTAAGTGTGTGTGCATGTATGCATATTGCACGTGTGTATGTGAGAGACAAGAAGGGGGAATAAGACATAAAATGTCTCTAAGGTCACAGAACACTGACCTCATTGGCGGGGCTAATTTGATTGTGCGGGAACAATAGCACTGTACTCCTTTGCCAGCGAAGTGCATGCTAATTATGCGATTTGCCCTTGATAAGACCTTGGTGGGTCATTCAGCAGTTGTGATCTGTCACTGACTTCTAATCATGTATTATCGTCTGGGTGAGTCAGAATGGGACCCTAAGCTTTCTGTCTTTACAGCAATGTGGCACTCTAATTACCTTATGCCAAGTGGATATGCAGCTACTGAATTAAGTGATCAGTGCGATTGCCTTCAAAATCTTCTCTTTCTCCTTTGTGTTGCTTCACGGCAATTTACATTTTAAGATGCCATGAAGCTTTTGGTGTGACTGAAAATGCCACTCTAAAAAATAATTATTTTATTTTAAATTTAAGCAGGATAATATTAAATTCATGCCATACTAGTATCTTACCTTATTTCTGTGGCATAAAAGCAGAAGCTACCATAAGAATCCTGTGAGTAAACTTGTTGAAAAGCACCATGTTGGGAGCCTGGCTTTTGCTTTCAAAAAATAAAAATTGAAAAGGATTGGGAGTGGTTTGGGGGGTGGAGATACTCTTGAGATTGAGAGGACTTTCTAAGGCCCTTAAGTTTTTACTGTACTAATAATTTGCACTTGATAAGCAGACTTTAACATTAAGCATTATTTTTTAACTTTTAAATAGCATTCGAGATCCACCCAAGGGCTACATGTGCAATAGAAATAAATTAAAACTCGAGGAATTAAATCTCACCACAAAATATTCATTAACTAGGGTAATGATAAATTGACCTTATAAGTATTTTAAGTTCAGTAACAATTCCTGACATATGGGTTAACTTGTTCCACGACAGTTTGAGGGATCAGTGTGGTCCTAATTATGCTAATGTGGGTTGCATTATTTTTCTGATACTTTAAAATTTTGTTAGAGCTATGATATAATTCTCTATTGTTGCGTAGCAACTTTCAAATACTACAAGCAATCTGTTATGCTAAACCAGTTGTATCAACATCTGTATTTGCCTAGAGAATGATCTAACGCCTTTTGCAAAGAAAATGCACTACGGCATTTATAAAATTTGATAAGATACACTGATGTGGATGATCCTTGAAAATACGAACTCTGAAGTGCTCCTTGAAAGTTGTCATAAAACAGACAAAAAAAAAAAAAAAAAAACCAACCATCACAACATCGTAGAGCAAAAGTTACTGTGCTACTAACAGGAAATATAAAAGGATTTTCAAAGAATTTCTGCCTTGTGTGTCAACATTGCTGCAGAATTCTTTTATAGTAACTGAAAACTCAAAACCAAAGAGGACAATTGAGAGAAAAATTGCAGCCTTATTTTCCTGGAATCACATGATGTGGAAAGAACATTATTTGTTGAATCCTTGGTTTGTTTGGGTGGGAGCGGGGAGAGAAAGAGGGGGTGAGATAGTGAAAGAAATGGGGTGGAGGGAGAAGGAGGGGGATTAAGAGAGCCCAGAGAGAGAGGGAGGGAAGAAAGAGAAGAAGAGGCGAGAAAGAGAGAAGCCTAGACTCGGAATATTCTGCATTCCCTGGGTGGCAAAACAAAAGAGCCCAAGGAGGGGAGGGGGAGAAAAAACTGTGGAAAGTTGACACAGTCAAGAATAATGGCTAAATCTATCAAGTTTGATCAGGTCTACTATAATGAAGTGAGGCTTCATATTCCAAGCAGGGACAATGAAGACAGGAGTCAGGCTCTAGAAATGCGCTGCTCACTTTGTGCTTGGAATATGCAGCAGCCAGCAGGGAGCCACCAGATAATTACACAGTATTTGTGCGGTTCCAGGAAGCTTCCCGCGCAGGTTGAATGCCCGTGCTATATTAAAAGGCAGCACAGTGAAATGTTTTTAATGAATATTTTTGTCAGAGAAAGAAAAGGCATTTGAATGATTGTGTGTGTGTGAGAGAGAGGGAGAGAGTGTGTGTGTTTACGCTTGCGCATGGGGAAACCAGAGGTGGAATATCACTGTCAAAATACAGGTACCTTTATTTATTTTTATTCCATTATTTACCATTTCAAGAGTCTGACGTCCTTTCAATAATACGAATCACAACATTCAGTTAATGTTATTTTGGGCTAATTGTACATATAATCCCTTAACTAATATTTGCTAATAATATCTTTCAATGAATTAGTACATCAAACAGAGGCTTAAAACTACTTTTAAAAATTCCAGTAGTAAATGAAATGTTTAGACACATCGAATCAGGAAATCTAAAGGAGAAGTAACACAGATGTTGATACTTACTAGTCAGTAGCCTTTGGCAGTGATAGCTCTAAAACATAAGAATACATTATTTCAGCACTCTTTAATTCTCACCTAACAGATGTGAATAATCCACTGAATTTTAAACCCACATATTCTATTCACAATGCCCCTTTAAGTTCATTTTGCGGGGCAAGGCAAGCCACATACACTCAGATAATTCACTGGAGAAGGCTGTGATTTTTTAAAGTCCAATTCCATGAATATAATGCCAGATATATTTCAAATGTTTTTTGTTTACTTGATGAAAAAATATATAACTTCCTAAAATACATTTTCCGGTGCTGGTGCTACATATGTAAAGGCAGCTTTTTAAAGGCTAAATGACTCCCAGCAATTAGCCATAGACATCACACAATAACTTCCCTTTCCCAAATTAAATAAATTCAGCAATTCAAACCCTTTGGATAACAAAAGCATCTCACAGATATTTCTCTTTCATATCAAATGATTTTCAGATAATGTAATGACTTACATACCAAGGTATTAATTTAGGCCTGAAACCTCCACATTTTAAAAGGGGATATTGTATTTCACATGGCTAAGTACCGATTGTGAACCATTATCACTTTTAACAAGTATATTCTGATGAGGTAGCATGGATCTTTATTTGAAGGGAGAGTTCCTACCACATTGCATGACACAGATGGTAGAGGTCAACAATTAAGAACAGTGAGAGTCACAGGATTTGTTGGTTGAAAGATGGGTCTGATGAGGCAATTTTCTATCTTTTTTTTTTCCTCCCAAAGAGTAATTTCAAGTAGATTTCTCAGTCAAGAGGCCTGCCACTCCCTCTAGCAACTGACTAAAATTTAATAGCTTTGACCCTCAAACACACACACACACACACACACACACACACACGAAACCACACACTGAATTCAACAAAAGTGGTGACTGGCCCCAGATTATTATAAGAGAAAGCAATAGCCATTCCAAATTCTCAAGGATTTGTTTCAAGGTTCCTGTCATTGAAATGTTTCCTTTTGTAAGCTGTATTATTAATAATTGCAAATACCTAAATGGGAACATTTAAATGAAAACTGGTTTCTTTTATCACATGGGAAAATAAATCCTAACCCTTTGAGAAAATAGATTCAAAATGAGTACACATAAAATACTGAAAAGGAAATTTCAGTAGGTATATATGGTTAAGTATATCTAACAAGAAAGACAGGCAATTACCTTGGCATGTTTAAATCTGATTATCAATCTGTCCTCGAAGACTTTCAATATTAAAATATAAACAATGGTCAATATGTTTTATTTCATTTGAATTACAGCTGCTTACAAATAACACTCTATTATGCTATGGGTTAAAACATAAATAACACAAAATGCTTTTTAGTCATCTCTTCTACTTTTCCATTTTTACTAAAGATACTCCACTACTATATTAAGGAGCAATTTGTATTCATCATAAAATACATAAACCATACAGGCCAAAATGGTCCGGTCATCGTTCTAGAAGTTTTAAAACAAAAGACTTCATTTTAATATCATTTGACCAGAAAGATGGAAAGCTTGGAAGAGTGGGGAATGGGCTTTTCTACTTTTGTAAGAATTGCTGGAAATACATACATACAAGAACAGTCCTCAATCACAGGCAGACACAAAGGGCTCAAGAGAAGTCACCTTCTGTTTTGGCAGTCACCAATCATAATTAGTAAACATTTTCAAATCGTGGGCCAATATAGAGATGAAATCATGTTGAAGTTTTGTTCTACACCTTTCTTTCTTCCTCTAAGAAGCTATAATGAAAATGTACATTTACATGTAACAGAATGTCTAAAGACTATTTCTTCTATAGACCTTACAATTTGAGTTTCCACCTTTTTTGTCAGTTGTCCATACAAATCTCTCTGAAGGAGGCCTTGGGGATGAGACTCAGAGTGAAAGGGGCAATGCCAAACTCTTCTGGCTTGGGGAAAGGTATAGTGAGGGCTTGAAGGGAGGCCAGTCTTTGCTTAAGATCACTGCAGTCATGCTTCTACAATTCATGGTGTCATTTTCATTGGTCCTGCTCTGTGCTGGCAGCTACCTAGAACTAAATTAGAAGATTTGCTTGGTTTTACATCATTTGCATTGGACCTCCTCATTCTGAAGTCTCAGATTTCACAGGGTCTTTTTGTGAAATGAAGAGTAAGGTTTTCATTAATTCCCTTAGCCTGGGTACCGTTGTAAAACATTAATCTGTTTTAAAAAAGATGAAAAGCCAGTAATCTTTGCCATATAAAAAATAAAACTACGATTCCTCTGTCCTGGAAGCCTACATGTTGTTGTACACAAATGCTGGCGTATTCATAAGCAGCATCCTCATATTTAAAGGAATGTTACCCCCAAGATTAAGTGGTCCTTGGAAATGCCAACGACTGCGTTCCAGCCCCTTTGCCTGCAAAGAGCTTTGTGGCATAGAAAAAGGTTCCTCTTCACCTTCTAAGCTTCATTTTATTCAATTGGCTCTTTTTCACATTGTTATAGCTGGTGAATATAGCAAAGTTGGATTCAGAAGAGAACCTTAAGCGTTATCATAATGCTTAGAAGAAATGGCTTCACACTGTATAATCTATCAAAGGTGTCAGATTTACAAAATGCAGATTTTCTGTCACATTTGGGCACTCTAAGCACTGTATCTTTTCACTAAGGTGCTGACTGCTGTTTTAATGAGGCCCTTTGGTGGCTGTAAAAAACTGAAAGATGAGGATTAGAGGGGTTACCCTAGATATTGTCTATTTGTCTTACAAATTTCACACTAACTACCAATTACATCGCCATAAACCTTTTGGCTACTTCAAGCTGTATGCCATATAATACATAAAAAAGATGCTATGTTAACCTCTCCTATATTATACACGTAACTACAGCCACTGATGCAAGTAACATATCTAATGAAGCCAATAATGAGACTCTTTAAAAGTAGTCTTGTTATAGGAATAATATTAGAGCAGTTCAGTTAGAGGCTAAGGTCCATTATGGAATACTTCCTGTATACTCTGGTCCTAGGTCTGGAAAGATGCTGACACACTAATTCAAGCTCAAGAAGGGCATTAATCTTGCAACCTTCTACTTGTCATGCTTAATGGGACATCCTGCCTAGGTGAAATGAACCTGATGTATTCAGGTAAACATAATTTAATAAGGAAAGATAAAAAGAAATAGACATCTGGCATGACCCTAGGGAGATGAAAATACCTGTCTTTTTATTTAAGAAGCTAATTCCCCAGAAGAATCTACATTGTGCCGGGACACGGCTGTACATAGGAGGCACTCACAAATACGTATTGCATTAAAAATATGAATTGCATTAAGGAATACATGGAAAAATCATGGTTAAAATTTCGAGACATCTCTGTTGTTTTTTCTCCCTCTAAACTTCCTGCAATCCATTTTGTTGGCGGGGAATGATAATACCAGGCAAGGAAGGCAACTGTGTTCATCTTGAGGAAGAAGACACATATTAATGTGGGGTTAAGCATCTGAGTGTGAAATCAAGATCCGCAACAATACAGCATGAGATTTAAAAAGCAGGCATGAATGTCAGTGAGTAACCGTGCATCCACTTTCATCTGCAATCACTCTTAAGTCTAATGAGCTTCCAAAAATTGTGTCAGTGTTTCAGATAAGCTTATAAAAGGCAGCTGTTGGAGGTGGAAGTCCATCCTGCCAAACCATCATCACACATATCACACACACATACACACACATGCCACACACACCCACAGACACACATACACACAGACACACACACACACACACACGATGCATAATGGGGCACTGCTTCCCTCAGTCCATGCTTAGACACTAATCTCCTACAGCTTTGAGAGACACAAATCTAAAATAGCCCTAGAGAACATTGATTGGCCTTACCATTTAAAACAGCTAAGTAGTATCAAGAATCAAGCTAGTTAATATTCTGGGTGATAAATCTATGCTCGAAGTCAGTGAATAGTTTGTCATTTGGAATTTTTCCAAGTTCTCTTTGATTCAAAGATAAAATGAACATGGCATTATTCAGTCAAGGTTTAAAAATTAGACAAGTGGTAAATATGATTCAAAAGTGGTATCTGAAAACACTTGAAAACTCAGCTTTCTCCAGTCCTTCTTCCAGCTATTTTCAGATAAGTTAATACATGGTTAAATAAATTATTTTGACAATAATGTGGTTAAATCCATTGTTGTGAATTTGAATTTATCACACTTCTATATTTAGCTGGCCAGGCACTTGTAAATCTCCAAAGCTCATTTTTATAGAAAAATCAATGCATTTTCCCCCCAAACCCCCAGAAAATATATGTTACTTGTGAAAATGAGTCTTTTACTTACAATTTATTTCGCATGGGGACAGAGAGAAATGTATATGGGCACTCAACAAATGAATTAAAATAAAAGGCTGAAGAGAACCCTCACCAATAAAAACTCTAATTGGATAGTTCTGCGATGACAGGTCTTCCTCAGCTTTCTCCCTCACTTTCTGGAGCATCTGCAGAATGTTCACCTGGATAAGCAACTTTGCATATTGCTAGGGTTCATTTTCTAGGCAGTCTGAGTGTTACCAATTCCACTGGGCATGATTATCCAAGATGATAAGAAGTTGTCTATGCTAGAGGAACAAATTTGGCCTGTACTTATTATTAGAAAGGATATGAAAGAGTACTCTTAATAGAAGACAGCCATCTTCCTGGTGCAGCTGAGTAGACAGGGGTATATGCAGATAACTAGGCATTTGGACCACCACATATAACTTTTTATTCATATTGTTATTTTTGTCCAAATCTCTTAAGTGTTTCATCCACAGAGTGTTAAGAGGAGTTACTTATTCATTAAACACTTTGCATAATCTTTATAAGTAGCACCATGGAAACCAAAACTACTGTACTACTTTGGTCTTTCCCTGGTTGAACTCAAAGAAATAATTTCCATCCATAGTGCATAAAGAAGAAACATGCCTTCCTTATGTTCATCCCTTTTTTCTTATAAATGTTTTCTTAGCGATTACAATCTTGGATTAGTATCTATCAATTACTGAGCCTTAAATCAGAATTGGAGATTCATAAGCTGCCAGTCTTAGAGGTAACCACGAAGCTCTTCCCAAATCACTAATAACTCTCATTGTTTGGAGACTGCCTCTAGATATCATTCTAGAGACAGAATTTGTTCCTGGGGATTTTGCTCTGCTTGTCCATGATCTTGAACTCCAGGACCTTATTCTTGCCCTTAGATGACACATGATTCCATCTAAATAGGTAAAATGAGGTGCAGAGGGAAGAAAATCTACCAGTAGAACATACTTGCGACATTTGGAATCTATGGGCCTGATTCCCAGAAATCTGAATTAAAATGAGATTTGAAATGAGAAAAAAAAAATGTTGATGTTTCTAATCATTCTAATAAAGTTATCTAGCTTCTGCTGGATCATTTTTTATACCAAGAGCTGTGCTCTATTCTATATGGAATAGACTACGCTAAGCTGGATAAAAAATGTCACCTTAGGCACCTGAATTAATAGTTTGGTTATGTACTCGGTTAAGTCTTTACTATAGATCAGAATAAGTATGCTAGGCAGACAATTCTTTAGAGCTAACATTTTAAAAAGGTGCCAAAGCCCCTTTGAGATCTGTGTGAATTATCCAGATTCAGGGAAAAAATGTTAAATATACTGCGCTTTTCTACCCCCCTCATTTCTTAGTTGCATTGAATAAGTAAAATTGCAGCAAAGTTGGCAAGAATAAATACTTCCTCGGTTTTTCTAAAGCTGCAATTAATGATAATGAAGCTATACCTTATATGGCAAGAAATACAGTACAAATTGGATAAGTAAGAAAAATGATCAGCCATTGTGTGCCTCCGATATAGTACATCAAGGTATCGCCACTGTGAGGCTATCTTTATTTTAAACCATTAAACAAAACAATATAAATCTGCAGGCAGGTGTTTCTTGTTGCAGAAGTATTGAAAGTTGTAATGCAAACAATCTAATTTTAGCATCTATGTAGAGTGTGAAGTAAATTTACTGATCACTGATGCATTGAGCATAGGAAGAAACAATCAGCAGGAGCTTTCAGCAAGATTATCCTATTAAAGCAGGAAGACTTCATGTGGTTGTTAAGGAAGTAGTCAAAAGCAGGTGATGGAAGTGGGGGTTTGACGACTCGTCAGTGGGCCCAGTGTACATGTTAAGTTGTTGTTTTCTGCTCAGCTAAGCAGCAGAGAATTGATATGTTAGCAATGAAGTGCAATGACAATTAAATTGTAACTGACCTACATGTTACCGTCATTACGCGTTCTCTTTTTTACTGCTTTCCCTCTTATTTAATCACACAGTATGGGGTTTTTATTAGGCTGTAATGTTAAAATCTTCATCCATTTAGCCATAAATGTGTGACTGGATATCTATCAGACTTCCTTGCACTATACAAACAAAGCCATTTTGCTGAATCACTGTTGACTTGTTTGTGGCCTAATTTAATGAGTGTAATAACTTACATTACTATCCAGTTAACATTTAGGAGCCCAGAAAAGACCTGCTAGCACGCAGTAAGCTACTGTATACATTCTCTATTCATATCACTCCTCTTTGCAGTAAATTTTATACAATAATATGCACTGCTTACAACATAAGCTCAGCTTCCATCAGCTGAGGATAGCACTCTAGTAAGTTCACTATGTTCAGCCTGAAATGCTTCCTACACATGAGAACCAACCAATATGATTCCCTTTTTCTGAATACTATAGTGGCTATATCTTCATCCCTTATAAAAATAATAAACACAGGTTATATAACCTGCAGACAAAGATAGTTTTGCCTTTCTTCCCATTTGTCTTACTGATATTTTAAGCCTCTTCCCACCCCCAAACTCAGGAATGAAAAATAGTTACTCAAGGAGAGGGAAATAGAAACCATTGTCAATTAAACAAAATAGAGTAGAGTTTCAGGATAAAATATAAAAGCAATAAGTCAACAAATAAACTGAGTTGTCCCTATTTATATGTATGTGATTAAACTGTCCATGATCTTGAATATGCACTATATTTCCCTATACTAAAGTTACCCATCCTCCCATTTGACCCACACACATCTATATGCTGTCTTGCTAATTGTTTCTTTAACACAATCATATTGAAATGTATGTGTTTCCATTACATTACTTTGAAACAAAGATTTAAGAAAATCTTTGTCACTTGACTTTGCCTTAGCCATTTAACTAGCACCTGACAATTCAGTGAATCACCAAAAAAAACAAACTCATTACTTTCATACTAATTTTATGCACAGATGATGCAATCAAAGCTCTTTACTTGCCCAAAATAATCATCACTTAAAAAGAAATATATACACATACACACAGAGTTGACAATTTACAAACAAGCACTTCCACATTGAGAGATTTGGAAGAGACGGACCTTAGTTTTTCTTCCCCTTTCAGAGCAGCATTACTGCATTGTTTGAGTCAAGATTTAAGCCTTTAATTACTATCCATTACACAATATCTCAGACTGATGTTATGATCTTAGAAGTTTCTAGTAATAGGGTGGGAAAAGTTTATAGATGGAAGAGATAGTTTTAAATTTTATTCCTTTTCATGAAATAGGCAGAGGCAACCTTCAGGCTTCTCATTCCAGGAGAAAATGCATCATTCTGGACAAGTGGGAAATTACTTTGGTTTTCATAAATGACAGGCCAAGTAAACTTTTGAGATGCTCATTAGGACCTCTATGTCTGTAGGTGTATCAACTGTCCAAAAAAAAAAAAAAAAAAAAGCATTTTATTGACAACTTTAAATAAAATATGAAAACTCTCAGGTCCTAGAAATTAGGGGGGAAAGTGGCCATAATATAATTTTATTTCTTCAACATAAAGCTCCTACAAATTCCAGGCACTCTTCTAGGCCCTGGGGAAAAGGCCACCAAGATAAAAGAACAAAATCCTTGCCCTCGTGGGGCATATATTCTTGTGGAAAAGAGAGAGTAAACAAAACATGAACAAAACAACAATTATGTAGCATATGAGAATGTGAAAGATGCTAAACAAAGAAAAAAATAAATCAGGAAAGGGAGAAGGTGTTTTGTGGGCAAGATTGGATTTTATAGTGAGTGTGGTAGTGAGTCAAGGTAGACCACACTGAGAGGGTATTAATCCATTTGAGCAAAGACTTGTAAGAGACAAGAAGATACTTACATTAATGTATAATCTAAATATATATTACATGCAATTTATTGTATAGTTTCATACATATAAATATAATAAAAAACTATAATAAACTATTAAAACTATGATTTTAAAAAAACTAGTTGGATTTCCTTCAAGGAAAGATTCAAAAAAAACCTATCAAAAAAATAGGGTTTGGAGATGGTGTCGAGTCAGGCCACCTGGAAAATGAGTTCTTATATGCCCCTTACCACTTCCCCATTTAGAATCCATAATTCATTATTTGTCCTTGTAGTAAACCTGTCACTTGGGGGGATCTGGAATGATAGCAGTTTTAAGCCAGGTTGGGTGAAGATACACCTTTGTAATCTTGACTGTTTATTATACAACACCCCAATAATCATGACCACTTTTTAGGTCTCACTCCAAGTCAGACACTTCCCATTAAACATCTTTAGGAAGTAGGTATTATTATCCTCAATTCAAAGCTGAGTAAATTGGAATTCTGAGAAAGTAACCAATATGGGATAGTTCTGCTAAATATTGAGTAGAAGAGCAAACCATCAGACTCTTGTGCTGCAGTTCTTTTCCACACTTATTAGGATAAAATAAAGGCAAAAACAAAACCAAAAAAAACAATCTGGAGCGTCAATCAAGAAAATCAAAAGCTTTGGAGGGTAAACAATAATTTGGGGTAAAGGTTGAACATATCATTAAACTAGAAGTTAAATGCTAGCATTGCTGAAATTATGCAAACAATGGGTGGAGTGGTGCTTTTTTATGTAAAATGTGGAGACCAGCTAAAACTTTTAATGGGAACTGCCACTTTCTTGATGCTTCTTTCATGACGATGACTTCTGCTAACCTATATGGCTCCTATGTATGAAAAATGGGTCCTTTCCTCAGGGTAGAAACAACTCAGTGCTGGGACAGGTGAGTCAATTGCCAGGAAGATTTTTCTCCTCACTGGGTATCATTGTGCATGCATGACCTGCACCAGCAATTC
Source organism: Macaca nemestrina (assembly GCF_043159975.1). Classification (NCBI taxonomy): domain Eukaryota; kingdom Metazoa; phylum Chordata; class Mammalia; order Primates; family Cercopithecidae; genus Macaca; species Macaca nemestrina. Next base: position 59,130,980 of record NC_092137.1, on the reverse strand, counting down.
TTGGAAGCCCTACTTTCTAAATGTAAATAGCCGCAGCCTAGCTAGTGACAGAAGTTAGAGAGGCTCTACTGTTACTTGATCATTTTCTTCAGGTTCTGTGTGACTCCGTCTTACAATATCACCTTTCTTGATTGACCTTTTTAAAATTCATAGTGGCAATGGTAACATTGGTAATTTTAATAAAAATCTATAAGAAAAAAGCAATTTATTTTGGCAACACAAGGACAGTCTTGGGTAAGTTGATCTGAAGTTGCTGAGCACTTTCTGTCTACCTTCTTCCTATTCATTTCCTTTCCAAGCTCTAGAACTGAGCTATGTAAAGTAATACATCTTGGGATAGTAAAAGAAATGTGGGCTTTTGAGCCAGAGAGAAGTGGGTTTGAAGCCCAGCTCTGCCATTTGCAAACTGCAAAATCTTGGCTAAGTTCTTTCCTCTTTCTATCTGGGCATCACGTTTCCTTACGGATTACAATGAAATGAGATAATAGCTCCACCTTTCAAGATTTTTTGAGAAAATTAAATTTCTACCTGGACTTGTTTCTCCCTCCGGGACTCTGCCACCCAAATATTATCTGTAGGACAAGGGCCAGGTCCAAGGCCATTCAGAATGTCATCACAGTTCTATCTTTATAACTCCATCTCTGATCCCCACTATCTTCTATTCTCCCACAACCAAATACTGCCTTTCTGCACTATCTTTTATGCTCATGTAACACCAAAATGATTTTAGCTCTGCCAAACACACCATGATATTTCATGGCTCTAGGCCTTTCTACATACTATTCGCTCATCTTAGACTAGTTACCTCTCATCCACAGTCTATCTGGATGGTTCTTGTTCATCCATAATGCTTGACTCAGTTTTTACAAAGATTAAATAAAAGAATACAGTCTACATGCTCAGTAGTGTGACTGGCACATAGTAAGAACTCAGTAAATGTTAGCTCTCTCTCTGATACAAACCAGTTCCTTAAAATTAAATATGCTCTCTCCTCTGTGTAACTGTACCATGTGCAATCTTTTCATATATCCTATTTTATTGGAGAGAGACAATATAGATGGCATAGTGAAGCAAGCATTGGATTGAGACTCATTCTGAGTCAATTCCAATCCTCGCTCTCCACTTAACTTACTCAACTTTGAGCAGATCACGTAAGCTTCGTGATCTTCATCTCTCTGTCAGGGATAACATTATTTACTTACAACTAGAACTAGAATTAATGGCTTCATGGTATGTGGTTCATAAAAACCAGCTACTCTTTTTTACTATTCAAATCAGCTATTACTACTGTTGTTATACTAATTCTATATAGTGATATTCCTCCAGATCACTCTGAATGGGATCCAAAAAATAATAATTCTAAAAATATAGATTAGGTGTTTGTGCAGTTAATTTTTAGCGTGAGTTCAAAGCCAGGAATGAAATCCAATATTCAAGTGTGTTATATCTGAATTTACTTTGTTGTAGAGTGCATTACTGTGGGGTCCTACTGTATTATTATTTTTACTATTAATTAGTTCCATCATCATTATTATGTAGTTTCTTATTTACTAGACTATTAGTTCCTTAACTACAACCCCATATATTTTCCAACCTAGTCTAGAATAGAGATTAAGAGTTGAACTGCTTGGGTTCAAATTCCGGCAACATCATCTAATTCTATGATCATGGGCACATTACTTTAACTCCCTAAGTCTTGATTTCCTCATTTTAAAAGGAGGATGATAGTAACAATGTCTATGTTATAGAAGATTGTGAGAATCAAAGGGGCTGAGGTACATAACACAACCTGGCACCTAGTAAGTGCTCATTAAAGTTTAACAATATACCATCATCATCATCTTGTTACCACCATCATTATGACTATTGTTATTATTGACCACAGCACCTATCAAAAAGCCTGTTTACGTAGTAGACACTCAGTAAAACTTAGCTTAAAATTTTATCAAATCTCCTTAAAATTTGGAAGTTGTTATTTAGGTTAGCTTCCCAATTATAGGCTCAGTCCCCTTACAGGCATCTCCAGATGGCTGGGTGTGAAAGGATCACTCTATAATTGGCCTGAATTCCCCCAACTCAGTCATTTTCTCAGCACCATACTGAGGGCCTGAGGCCCTCTCACCCAGCTACCTCTCCTTCCTCCACCTTCTTCCACCAGAACTGGCCAGCCTCGGGGAAGTTGGCTTTTGTCTGTCTCTCCCACCAGCCATTGCCAAGCATGGCAGCCAGTCCTTTATTGGAGCCAGGTGGAGCTGGCAAAGCCAGCTGTTGCCTGCCTTGTGTTGCCTGGACTTGTGGATGCCAATCTTCCTCATCCCTGGCTCAGGATAAATTTTTGGCATCTTTGCTCCTTTCTGCAAACCCCAGCCATGGGGTCCCAATACTTGGGGTTTTCCTTGTGGAAATGGCACCGTTATGAAAGTGATAATCCTATCATTCATTTACCTACATTCACTTGTTTGTTTAACTGAAAGTAGATTAATGTAAATGAGATATGGCATGCTATGTCCTCTGGAGCTCAAAGAAAATAAATATACAGATTCAATAAAAGGGGGAGGGGGTACTCACTATGTCTAAACAAGTAACTTCGAGGTCTAGGTGCCTTACACTGAATCCTCTAACTCTGGGCACCTCTTCTAGGAAGTTTCCATTTGTAATTACACTGAGCCACTAGCCGATTGATCTCTCTTTAGAGGGGAAGTGGAAAAACAGAACTTAAGTGTTTTCAGCATTCAGCTCTCCTAACTGCTACAGCCACGGCAGGCTTATCTGGCGGGAGCTAGCAGGAAGCCTATAACCGCTTCATCCTAACTCTCCAAATGCTGGCAACAATTAAATGAATTCTTAAGAAGAGAATCAAAAAAGCAGGAGGCAAAATGAATGGCTTATCCAAGTGCTGAGGAAGGAGAGGCTGTGTATTCAAGATGGAAAGAATATAAATACACACACACATGCATATTATGTTACATATCTATAAAAATGTGAAATGTTATTTATTTTGAGAATACCCAGTCATTTCCATCTGTAGTAAGAATCCATAATAACATTCTCTGTTTATATAACTCTTTTCACCTCAAGAGATCCCGAATGCATTTCAGACAGCTCTATATACAAACAGAGGCCAGGAGCTCCGCCATCTCTGAAACTGGTGGTGGGAGCCAGGCAGGAAACGCGTGTGCGGCTGCATTCAACTTGGAGACCACTGATAGGAGAGGGGAAGAGTTGGCCAAGGGCAGCAAGACAACCCCCACGTTCTTAAAACAGAGTCAGAGGGGACTTCAAAGTCTGGGTGACACCTCAAATTTTGATAGCTAATTAAGAAAAGAAGCTGAGGGGAACTCCATTTATTTACTTTGCAAGGATGAAGGATGGTGCAGGGCAGGGCAAGGTTAGTTAAGCAGCGACTCCAGGGAGTGCAAATAAATCTGAGGCATAGATCACAAAGTCTTCCCTCCAGCTTATATATTCCTATTACGAACACACTGATGATGGGAGGACATATAAAAAGGTAATATATGTTGATTCATTTATACCCATGTTTTCATCCACAATCTGCTTTCTCAGAGAGGATGGACCGGATCACCTGGAATCCAATTTCTTTTTCTTTTACCAATTCAGTCCACAACAGTTGGTCTGGCTTCCACATAATTCTCATTTTTTAAAAACGAGAAATAAGACGACAGCCATGAGTCACAGGAATTCACACTTCAGAAACCAAAGCCTGACAGAAGAGTGTATTTCTACACGGCCCTCAGAGTAACGTTTGGGAAACTTCTGAGTATCCAGAAAATAAGCTGGAAAGTGGCTAGTCCCTGCCCAAAGAAAATACTACCAACCAAGTGCTCAGGACTGCCCTAGAAATCCTTAAATCTCGTTTGTCTGATTTGCAAATAGAAAATATATGTCCCTGGTGACACAAGTAGGAGATAGAGTGAAGGGATATGTCCCACTGTGGAGAAAGAAAAGAGATTCTGGTGGCTATGTGGCCTGCCCTCAGCACTTGGAAGCCTTCCTTTCCTTCTAGTCCCTTACTGCTCCCAGTGCATTATGATCCTCCCACTGAGGCCCCACTCACCAGAAAAGTCCAATCTCTGAGCAAAGCCAGAAGCTCGATCTCTTGCGGTCTCAGACATCAGCTCTTCTAGGTTGTATAACCTTAGGGACTTCCCACATAAACTCAGCAAACAGTATGTGGAGGGGCATAGGGAGACTAAATTCCTTAGGGGCTTGCATTTGAAGCTGGGAAAGATGTAAAAATTACCTGGTGCTGGAGACAAGCCTCACTAGGACTCTTTGGCACTGTTGCCTGAAAAGGGTCATAGAGGGAGAAATGGCAGGGACCGAAGGCCAATAGGGGCTTTCTAAAAAGTTTTTGGGAAAATTTTACTTTTCTAAAAATACGCCTCTACTTGCCCAGAAGCCTGAAAGAATCCTAAATGAAACAGTTTAGCACATTCATAGCAGTCCACTTTAAGGGAATGCATCTGTGTTGAACTGGACTCTCGGGTGACCTCAATGAGGTAAATAGAGTAAAAGTCTTACAAAGTAGGAAAGTGAGGCTTAGACAAGCCAAATGACCTAATTACCTCCAGAGCTGGAGCTGGAACCTTCTTACTGCAGAATTTCAAGTTCTTCCTATTGTACCTCACCCAAAGTTATAATCAGCAGGCGGCAGATCAAAATGGTTTTCCCACTGAAATATCTATGATGAGCTCAGTGTATCACACTGACCTTTGGAACCTTCAGCCTTCATCTCTCTCTTCTCCTGAATAGGGACTAGGAAGAGGGGAGAGACTACAAGGCTTATAAGGAAAAATAACAGCGATTTTGTTTCCTCTCTGCAGTTCTCATTTAGCTCCTCCTTGCTACTCATCACATCATCCAAACACACATTGGGACAAAAACAGAAAAGGAGACGCTAACATAGGTAAACAGATGGATTGATGGATAAAATTCATTTAAAAATAGTATACTGGATAATGTTTTAATTCTGATGAGTTATGAAGAATGTTTTTAAATCCTTGTAAATAACCCCCAAATGGAAAATATGTTCTTTTCCTTTGGTAGGACAAGGAAGGTTCATGAAATAAAAGGTTATAGAGTTCAAGCCTATACAGTTATCAAAGTACTAGAACAAGAGTGTATTTCCTGAATTTTAGAAGATGTTCTTCAGAAACAATAAAGGGACTACACAGTTTCACACTAGTCAGTAAACCTTGGAACTCACTCCACCAAGCAAGTGTAGGGTTTCAGATAAAGGCTGAATACAGCAGCAAGTTCAAGGACAGTTTGGAGACTTTCAGGCATGGCAGGAACTCAGTGGGGAGCTGGAAAGTTTGAAGAATGCCTTCAGTTTTTCTCAGCGATGGATGGTAACTGTGTTTTCTACAACACGTTTCTTGGTGCCCCTATCACAGACAACCCAGGGCCACATAAAATAGCAAACAGGCCCAATGTGACATATTCTTGAATAAGGAATGGGTCACAATGTTCTTTTTCTGGCTTTGAGGCAGATTTCACTTCTTGTTCTGGATTGTTCTGCAGCTGTTGGCAGCACTGACCATAGGAATATTATCTTAAGAAAGATTTTCTTCAATGGAATGGGATGGAACCTTGGAGCATATTTAGAAAATACATCATGCATGTATCCAATGGAAGTTTGTTCCAGAGAATCATAAAATAAAGGCAACGGAATGATCTTCAAATACCAGAACTGCTAAACGGAAGAAGTGGTGTATCTATCAATATAGACCAGGCTTGCAATACTATGGACAACCTTAAAATTTCAGGGACTTAAAACAACAAATCTCTTTTTTTCCACCCTCACTAGCACTACCTGTCCATCCCTGATCTGAAGTGCTGTGAAGGTGAGGGTTGAGACACTCAACATGCTCAGGCACACAGGCTGAAGGAGCCTTTGTTATCTGTAGAGTCCTGTTCACAGACAGGAAGAAGAGAGGCTAATTGTTCACTTCACACTGATTCTCATAAGTTTTTTCTGAAAATAACCTATCCCTTCTGTGGCCATTTTGTTGGCTGATGCGAGTCGCTCTGTCATGGTTAACTTTAAGGGTTTAGAGAAGGTGAAATCTACCACATCCAAAAGGAGGACAATAAATATTAGTGAACACCTTACGAGCTACCAGCAGCATATTTCTTCATTTGGCTCAAGGTGGATGAGCCAATACCATTGTGTGCAAGGTGCAGGGAGCAGGTATTAAGAAACGGAAGAGCTTCCATATAGCAGTGAATTCCTTTTCATTTGTTGTATTTTAAGAAAAGCATAAAGACTTTCACTAAGAAATCCCAAATATCTACAGAAGCCAGGTAGGTGGCATAATATGTGAATCATCTAGGAAAAAAAAAATGTGTAAAACATATGGAAATAATCTATGGTTCCATAAAGACATTTGCTCTCTCCCATGTTTTTTCATAAATAGAGACTTCTCAATCGACTTTTGAAAGGGAGATAAGAATAAAGGGACATTCATTTACTTCTAAACAAAAACTGTGAGAGGAATGATAAATGGTGGCTGACACCCAGCCTTAGCCCATGAGCCAACAGAGAAAGGAGAAGACAGAGGAAAACTGGAGAGTAAATGCTCCATGGAAAAGGGAGTACAACTCTAGCTGATTGTTGCCATGTGGAGAGGCAGGACCGATGTGGCCAGATTTTCCAATTTTATTTTTTAAGAAAGGTCAGAATTCTTGATGTGCACATGCAATCTCTCATTTTTAAATGTTGGTGCAATTATTTTCAAAAAGACACTCTCTGTGCCAAACAAAATATGATGTAGGCTGCATTTGGCCAATGGCCCACTAGTTCGTGGCTTTTGCTGGAATGAACAATTCTGTTATAAGTGTGGGTGTGGAGGGAAATGGGGAATTATATGGTCTCTAAGATCTTCTTGGGAGCTCAATAAATAGCACCCCTTTTCCTGAATTCTATAACAACTAAATAAACAAGACAAAGAAGTGAGCAGATGGGGGCCAAATTAGAACCTTACTTACTGAAGAAAGCAAGGTTGGGAGAGATGTGCAGCTGAGCTTCCTGGAATTTGACTCCAATTTCCAAGACCACTGAGTCAGGCCTCTCATCCCTCCCTTCCTCACCTCCTGCATCCACCTAAAGGATGTATGCTCTCTATGGGCAGCTAGTTCCCTAAAGAGAGACAGACAGGGGAAAGGGATAGAGATGCCCATGTTTAGTTTCTCCTTCAAGATTCTGCCATCAGATCGATAAGTCATCTCTCCTCTCACTAATAGGGGTGGGTTAATGAAGGGGTTGTTAAGAGTCCAGGAGTGTTTCATATACACAACAGCAATGGGGAAGATAGGATCTCCCACAACAGTTATTTCCAGCCAAGGCCACCTCTAGCGCACTGTATATCTTTGTGCAAGTTACAAAAAGGCACTCCACCCTGGCAGATGAATTGCAGAATGGCCCTTTCCTCCTGGTCGATGCAGCCCCAGGCTGGAGCATGCAGCTTGGCAAGCAGTACCAGGGCTAGATTCCAGCTCACACTTGCCTACTCGGCCTGGTGCCTAAGTACAAAAACCCACAACTGCCCATAGCAGCCTGCTTCAGACTTTAATAATCCTATCAATTTGATTCCAGATTCTTCAGTCTCCAAAGGAACCACATTGTGAATAGAACCCACTCACTGTCCACCTCAAACAGTTGGAATTAATATCGGTCCAGGCTGTGTCAAGTTTGTGAACAGGGTGGAGTGGAGGAAAGGCTGGCTCCCTGGTATAGCCTGTGGCTGTTTTATTATTATTGTTTTCTCAATTCACAATCACTAAGTTGGTAGAAATTTTCAAAGAATGAACAGACATTTTTTCAGCATGTCAGAATTTAGTGAGGCTATAATCATTTCTTCACAATGTTTTTCAGTAAGGAATATATTAAGGGAGACATTGTTTTAAAAGTTTCCATGTACAACTGTGGCTTGTCCCAAATTCTTTGTATTCAAATGTCAGACTATAATTGTTGGTTAGCAGCAAGGTTACCAGATGAGTTATAAAACGCATTTCAAATGAATATCAAAAGGACTTAAGAGAAATACAATTAACGGCTGGTGTAGTTAAGGCAGGCTACAGTCTCACTGTAAAAAAATGATAATAATAATACAATCTTCATTAGAGTTGAGCACATTTCTGTGTCCATGATATAACATCTTTATTTCTAGAGTTCAACTCAAGAAGGAAGAAAGACATAGCACTCCAATGAAACAAAACAACAGGGGGACCTCCTCTTTTGGCTTTAGAGCCCCCCTCCCTCTGTCTCTGTACAAGGGAGCTTCTTCCTTTTGTCTTCTCCCTTCACTTCTTGCCTATTAAACTCTCTGCTCCTTAAAACCACACACACACACACACACAAAGACAGAAACAAAACAACAAAAACAAGTGGAAAATTCTGTTTATCGGAGGTGACAGACATGCCCAAGAAGTGGAAAGCTGAATGAAAAACGAAGAATATTTAATTCAAGCTGATCTCTCTGTAACATTTTATAACCAGGGAAATGCAATCAGCACTGTCTCCCGAGAAACCCACACAGGATGTTAGGCTTCTAAATCGTTCATATTTCTACTCAAGCCAGGTGCTTTAGGAAAAAAAAAAAAATGTTCAGTGTTATTTAGTTGGAAGTTAGTTCTTTCCTCAACGGCATTGCCAACAAACAGGATTCCACATTTTCACCAGCCTATTTCCAGGTCACTGATGTGTTTTCAGAAAAGAAAGCAGACATAGTTAACTGAAAGGCCACTCTTTTAAAGCTGTTTGAGACCCATCCATTCATTCATTCAATACTTATCAAGCATCTCTAAAGGGTCATGAAAATAACTGCTTCATCAGCCTCACCTCCCTTCCTCTGTGAGTAAAAGTATGCAACCAAAGTTGCTCTTCTGTCTGGTTTCAAATTCTCACATATTTTCTCAGTCAGATGAGCAAGTGACACATTTAATACCCTTCTTCATTGAAGAAGAAACAAGCAAACAAGCAAATAAATCCAGTCCATTCTACCTCTATGTGTGCTTTTTATAAAAAGGGTAATATATATTTATGATGATCACTTCCACCTTAAAGTAGAGAGAGAGAGATCCTGACTACAGGGAGGGGTTCCCCGCAGGGAGCAAGAGCAAATACACCCCTGTTCTCAACTGGGGTTACACTAATCTTAGGCAGAAGGCTGTGGCTGTGCCCTCTGGAATCATGCGTATGGGTTTCCTCATTTCTCCTTCTGACTCTATTTGGAGACTTATGGGGTAAAAAGCAGGCCCACAGATAAATATCCCTAATGTGAGATGCCCATGATGATGAGCTTGCTTTCTCTTCTTCTCTCTTCCCTCACAAAGATAACAAACAGAGGAGGAACGCGTGGCACATGGGGAAGTGGAGTTAAAATGTACTGCACGTTACTAATCCTAACATAACATTGGCAGCTTGCACCATCCCCCTGCCAAACCCAAATTAACACACTGCCTTACTGGAAGGCAAAGGCTGCAGCTATATTTATAGCTCAATTAACAAGTTTCATAACTAAACCTCCAGAAGTCCTAGGCAAACCTGACAAATGCTATGCATCTTAACACCACGGTGACCCTGCCAGAATGCCACCATCTTCTAACAGGGAACAACTCCTGCTATCACCTTGCGAGAACAATGATGATTGGCACTGGCCCATCTGATAAAGGGAGGCTGGCTGGGCAACTCAGTTCTTGTCAGGGGTACGTCTCATCACAACTCTTAACCAACACACATACGGTCGATTCAAGCAGGCGGCTAATTCTTCCTTTTGCAGACGATGGAAATGCCTGCTTCCCGGGAGCCAATGGCTGTGGAGAATGACTGCCATCTTATGACTCAGGAGCCTTGGTCCTTCCGGGAACAGAATAACAGAAACACAGAGTACGTCATTTGGAGGGTGTTATAGCTTCAAAAGAAATAGAAAACCTCTCCACAATATCTTCTAAGCAGGTTATTTTTGCTAGAGGGAGAAACGTTCTTCAGAGGATTATTAGTGCACAGACAGCACTGTTAGGGTACAGTAAAGTATTTTCAATATGGCACTTGACTGGGAGCAAACTGCCTTCAGAGTCCAGGTGGGCTTTCCTTTTCTTCAGGAATAACACGAATGCTCGCATGTCACAGTGCATTGTGATAATCTGCCTGCATACCTGGCTCCTGCATGGGACTGTGAGTCCTGGGATGGAGGAGCATTCTGACACCTTATGTCCTCCAAGAAGTAAGCAGTAGTGAGGGCTCAGCATTTGTAAATGAGGAAATGAATACATGGATGAATAAATTAATAAATGGGCCGGGCACAGTAATCTCAGTACTTTGGAAGGCCGAGGTGTGTGGATCACCAGAGGTCAGGAGTTCGAGACCAGCCTGTCCAATATGGTAATACCTTGTCTCTACTAAAAATTAAAAGAAAAAAAATTAGCTGTGCATAGTGGCGAGTGCCTATAATCCCAGCTACTTGGGAGGTTGAGGCAGGAGAATCTCTTGAACCCGGGAGGCAGAGGTGGCAGTGAGCTGAGACAGCACGACTGCACTCCAGCCAGGGTGACAGAGATTCTGTCTCAAAAAAAACAAAAAACGAAAAACAAACGAACAAAAATCAACAATGCTATTCTCCTGCACACTATCAGAACTTAATAATTCTGCAAGCCCCTGGCTTTAATTTTCAGGCTGGAGTTAAATGTACTCTATGCACCATCCTCATACCTTCACATTAACCTAAACCCACCTCCAGCTACCTCTTTCATAGCTCTCCTCCTTATTAAGAATATGTTATTTAGGTTACAGAAATTCAGAAAAACACATACCTGCATAAAGAAGATGCGGTCGGGGGGAGAGAAAAAAGAAAGAAATTTGGAAAAACACAATTTGCTGGTCAGGGCCCCCAATCCATTTCTGTTGTTTGAAACCCTTGACTACCAACATGGGGGAGAAGAGATGGACAAGCATGAACACTGCTTAATATATTCAGGTACATAACTGAACTTTAGTTTTCCTGTCTGTTTACAAAAGGCTTAATCTAGAATGATCTTTAAGTGCCTTTTAAACTTTAAAATATTATTTTTTCTGCCATCTATTCATACACATACATATTAATGGCATACTTATTTGTTCTCTGTTGCCTCAAAAAAGATGTTTGGAGAAGCTATTTTTTATTTAACACACCAAAATTTCTGAGTGGGGTTGGAGAGAGCGCACGCTCTTTTGGTCCCCTTTGAGCTCTCCTTGCTGGAGAACTTCTATTCCTATTCACAAGCTATTCTTTCCAAAAAACACAAGTAGACTACTTGCTCAGGACACCTTTGTGGCTGCTGAGAAAATATCATAAAAGCTGTAAGCACATCATAAAAAGGGTAGGACAAAGTGAGGTGCTGTCCTCAAGGCTGATGGGAGTAAGACTGAATACATTCTGCTAAGGTTCCGGGGTCTACTGTCTCTTCCTGCTTCTCCAACAGGACCTGGAACAAAGATGCCTTTAAAACAAAGACAACAAAGAGGTGTCCACTGAACAAATATGGCCCTAGCATATGTTTAGTGAGCCAGGTAATGTGTAGCCACTGTTTTAGATATTGTTTTAATATGAGTTCAAATAAATGCCTTTGGGTGGGTCATGTACCGTGCAGTTTATCACTGACCCTCATCACTCACTATGTCTTACACCCGCATCTTTTCATTTATTCTGGGCACTGATTCTTTGCTAAACTCACTGTATCTGTCTTTTCCCACTAGTATAGAATGCTAAGTCTCACAAGTGTAAGTTACTCACCTGTTTGTTCACTTTTACCCACAGTGCCTAGAAGAATGGATGGCTCATTTTAAGTCCTCTATACATATTTGTTGAATGAATTTATGAAACTCCCCTGCCAAATGCTCCCTTTCAAAGCTCCCTCACTCTCTGTTCATACCACCATAGAAGACTTAATTTGACAAACATATATTAAGCATTAGACATTTATCCAAGTACAGAGGATACTGAGATTAATAATCCAAAGTTCCTTGTCTCAAAAAGCTCACATTTTCAAGAGACAGACACAATCATTAAAAAAAATAGTTTTAATGAAGGAGATACATTAAAAATGCCTTGGAAAGATTGCTAGAGAGCAGGGTACATTTGTAATTTGCCTCAGGGGTAGGAGAAGTTCATTACCTAGACAGGAGAGGGAGGGCTTTCCACATAGAGAGAATGGGCTAGGCAAAGTTACGGAGCTGTGAAAGTACACATGCTCCAGCACAAACTACTTAGGTAGAAAAGACAGCATGGTGGAGGGGTGGCTGAGGTGACACTCAAAAGGCATTGCAAATCCAGGATTGTGAAGACAATCACAGGCCAAACTGAGGAGTTGAGACACCATTCTACAGGAAAAAATATATTGAAGTATTTCAAACAAGGGAGTGCCAGAAAGAGAATGATGTCATAAAAAGTTACTCTAACATTGACTCAGAGAGTAGGCTGGCATGAAGATCTGCCAGGAGGTTTACACCACAGCCCAGGGGGGAGATGCTGAGCCTAAGGCAAGATAGGAGAAGTTGAGTTTCTCTTGGGAGAAATTTATGAAAGAGAAATTTTGAAGACATAATTAACAAGGATTATAAATCATTCTACTATAAAGACACATGTACACGTGTGTTTATTGCAGCACTATTCACAATAGCAAAGACTTGGAACCAACCCAAATGCCTATCAATCCAAATGCCTAGACTGGATAAAGAAAATGTGGCACATATACACCATGGAATACTATGCAGCCATAAAAAAAGAATGAGTTCCTATCCTTTGCAGGGACATGGATGAAACTGGAAGCCATCATTCACAGCAAACTAACACAGAAACAGAAAGCCAAACACCGCATGTTCTCACTCAAAAGTGGAAGTTGAACTATGAGAACACACGGACACAGGGAGGGGAGCGTCACACACCAGGGCCTTTTGGTGGTTGAGGGGCAAGGGGAGGGAGAGCATTAGGACAAATACCTAATGCATGTGGGGCTTAAAACCTAGAGGATTGGTTGATGGGTGCAGCAAACCAGCATGGCACATGTATACCTATGTTAACAAACCCGTACCTTCTCCACCTGTATCCCAGAACTTAAAGTAAAATAAAAAGAAAAAAAGAAAATAGAATTAACAAGTGACATAACAATTGAGGACAAAAGAGAAAAGATGAGAATCAAGCAGGGGCCTGAGGTGCCTGGCTTGGGAGAGAAACTGGAAAAATTATGTTGCTAATGAGGGGAAGACAGAAGTAATCAGCAAGACCACGGTCACTGCACTCTCAGCATCTTGGTCCATGGTGACCTTTATCAAGGAAGTTTCAGAAAAATGAGAAACTTTGATAAAATGATAAAAATAAGTGCAGTGGACCAAAGAATGAATGTGATATGAAGAATCAAAGGCTGGCAGAACAAGGTGTCATTTATTTATTTTTCCAAAAAACTTGGTGAAGAGAGATTGGGGTGGGTGGGCAGAGCAAAGATTTTTAGGACATTGAGACTCTTCTGTATAATACTACAATGGTGGACACATGTCCAAACCCACAGAATGTACAGCACCAACAGTGAACCCGAACATCAACTATGGAATTTGGGTGACAATGACGTGTCCATGTAGGCTCATGGATGGTAACACATGTATCACTGTGGCACAGGACATCGAAAGTGAGGCAGGTTCTGCATGTGTGGGGACAGGGGTACACGGGAACTCTCTACTTGCTGCTCAGTTTTGCTGGGAACTTTAAAAACTGCTCTAAAAAATAAAGTTTATTAATTTTTAAAAAACTGAAATTCAAGAGAAATAAAGTGATATCTTGAGAGGAAAACAAAGTCAGGAAAGATAATGGTATTTTCTCTTTCACAGAATGAGAGCATACATGCATTGCATGTAAGTATTTTTAGGCTAAGTACTCTAGGAGGAAAATATTTGAGAGAGAAAATGTAGTTGGTGCAAAAAAGTCCTTGGGAAGGACTTAGAACAGTGCCTAGTTCATGGTCATTGCTCAATAAATGTTATGTCATTATCATTACTATAATAACCATTACTTTTTTCTTTATTGTATAGTAATTTAGGTCACTGCCCTAGCTCACTAATGAGACCATTAGCTCATATAGGAAGGGTTGTGGCTGCTTAGAGTATGTGTTCCTCATAAGCACTTTTCTTTGAACAAAATACTCACTCATTGATTCAATCATTCTACATACTGAACAGATGACAGAATTAGAAGCTACTTCAGGTGGTCTTTTTGGCTTCTTCCTTTATTTCAAGTGTACTTTAAGCATTTTTATTCTTACCTTTGAAGTACCATATAAATGTGTATTAAGCAAATGTCTCTGGCCCTCTCAGATGGCAATGCTTAACTTGTAGGTGTCAGTATGAGACTTTCAGCCACAAGTAACATAATTACAGGTCTGGAGGAAGGAGATTGAGGGCACTAGTTGGGTAGGATCAGAGACTCCATAATGACATCAAGATTGGGCTCCTTCTGAACATGCTGGTCTCAGTACTGGCTTCATCTAAAGACTGGTCTCCTTTAGCAACACAAAATGGCTACAGTAGTGTTATTAGCCACATCTAGAGAACAAGATACCATTGCTTCCTGGGTACCTTTCTGGTGAGAAAGAACCTTTCCAAAAGACCCCCAACATACTTCTTTTACATTTATTGGTCAGAATTATGTCATATGCCCAAATCGCACAGCATTTTCAGTAGCAATGGGGAACAGAACGACCATGATTGCTTTAGAACAATCAGGGGCCACCCCTTGGTAAGAGAAGCAACGTTTTCAGGAGTACATGGTCTGGGGAGGACAATGGATTCTGGAATAAAGAGGTCTGTTTTTGGATGGATAAAGACCTGAGGTGGAGCAGAGAAATGGATGTTAGGTAGGCAGTCAACAGTGTTCATCAGACTTGAATCAAAGCTAATACAGCATAAGGGGATAAAATGATATAAAACATAAGATTTTATATCTTATGTGGACATACAGTTTGCTTCTGAAAGTTACTCCATAAGCAAATAGATGATATAGCAGTGAAGTCATGAGCAGGTAAATAACTACTTCAAGTTTCAACCAGGTGATGTGAGAAGGGCATTGTGGAATTACTTGGAGATCAATGCATACATTGCTCAGCTGTCTCAGTAGAGAGAGAGAGGTTCTTCATCCACTCCACCGACGTTTGAGTATCCGGCTTGTGTAATCTCTAATACCAAAATCGGGAAATAAACACTAATAAACAACTTTCCTTTCACTAAAAGAGAAAGGAATCTGGAAGAAAAGGCTAATGACTAAACAAGTAACTATAATATGTGTTTGTAGATGCATGATAATTGTACAACACACAGTCTAGCACAAAATTAGTCAGGGTCAATTTTATTTGAGGGCAGGAAGGATTTCATAATGGAATGCAGAGTTTGAACTAGGTCATAAAAAAAATCAGTTGCAAGGGGCTGGAAAAGGCATCCCGAAATGAAGAAATAGTATAGGCAAAGGTGGAGAAACATGGACTATTATTCTGCTCCTAGGAAACCCCAAGTGGATCTGGATGGCTGGAAGGAGCGCAGATGGAGGTAAGCCTGGAGATTTTGGCAGGAACTAGATGATGAGGGGTCTTTTTGTGCTGTGTGTAAATTGAGATTTTATGTAGTAAGTACCACTGAACACTTAACAAAGTGAATAGGTATTTTTAAATATCACTGGAAGCTAGGTCAAAGGGAGATTGGAATGAGAACAAGACTAGACATGGGGTGTTCAGTTTAGAAGTTTCTTCAATAGTTCAGGCATAAGCATGATACTACTTGACCCAATGCAATAACAAAGAGACTAGAGAAGGATGAGAAATAAAATACTTGATGAAACTCACTAAAATCTGAATGTGGAAAAAGAAATGCAGGAGTCCAGGATGATTGGATAGGTGAAAGTATAATTAATCAGGATGGAAAAGACAAGATGAGAATTTAAAACATAGGGCAATCAACTTATGCAGATTTGTCTGGGACTTTCTGAGTTTTAGTAATAAAAGATCTATATCCTGGGAAATCCTTCAGTCCCAGGCAAACCAAGATGATTGGTTACCATGCAAGGAAAAGTAAATTTTGAGGAAAATTTGATAAGTTCAGTTTGGAAGATAATGGATTCCAAACCTACTATACAGTAGAACATTTAATTTGCATCTACTTGGCCCCTAAAAAGATGGCCAGTTCAGTGAAAATTCAACGAGTTAGCATTCACTATGTCCCTTCAAAAAGGTGTTTGTAAAACAGTCTTCCATATTTCCATTCTATCTTGTAGATACCACCATCCAGCTTTCACGTATTTAATCTGGGAGACCCTGACACAAGTCGTTAAATGGTCTTTCTCCACTGGGGTTCACAGGCTACAGATAGAACATAAAGGATGATTGATGGACAATTTTTGAGTCGTTTATGCAAATTGCTTAAGAAATCCTTAAAGAAATACATAGTACTGCAACCCATGGTCATTTCTGTCAAAGGAGCTACCATCTGTTCTTATTGCCTACAAAATCATTATTCATCACAAATAAGAGTGCTTCTATGCCTTATTAATATTTCTACCACAAAGCCATACCTAAACTGTACATATATAAGCACTCAACAATTTGTTGCAAAACTGAATTGCATTAAGCATAAATGTACATATTATGCTTATTACACATTAAATCAAAACAGCTATGATTTCTAAATTCCTTTACCTTTCTTTCAACAAGAATTTGAAAACAGTAAATAAATAAATTTTAGGTTTGAACAGGTTTGAGTGGATTGTAAACATTCAGTTTAGTTTCATGAAAAGCCAAGGAACATCATGACAAAAAGGAGGTTCCATTGAATACATTCGTTTTTGCTTCAGACCAATATTGTCCCACCAATAGTGTACTCTATAAATTGACCCAGTGTTCTGAGAGTCCCCAAATGCCTTAACTAAAACAATGGGGCAGACATTGAGGATGGTGTTCAACTTTTAACTTAGCAATTCCCACTACTGATTTAAACCAGATCTTTAGTGTTATTTTAACATAGGTTTTGGATTTAATTATCCTAAATGTCTAAAAGAATGCATACAATTCCCAAACTGTTTATCTCTTTTATGGTAAAATCTCTTCCCCTATCCCTGGAAATCTGTTTTAATTATTTAATCAGTTTGGCTGAAACTCACAAAGCATTAAATTGTTAGTTGTTACTTAACATTCCTTATAAATTGCATTTATTAATTTCTGGATAGAGACTTGTCCATAGCTACAGTAATTTAAATTAGTACCACATGGCTACAGACGGCTGCTGAATGATGATTAAATCTTTGGGGCAATTTCAGTCTTTTAAGATATTTAAATGGTACTAGAGATAAGCTAACCAAATTTGGGTCCAAGAAGTTACAATTTATCAAAAATGTAATAAACCATGGCCAGAATATTCATCGTAAGCAGCACATAATGTGGTCCATGAAATGACATTTTAGCATCTCTCTCACTGTGGTCACAGGGAAGTCTGCTGACGGTGCAGACACAGCAATGCTCCATTGATATTTAACAGTTCCCATCTACAAGGTACTTTGCAATATTGTGGCTTTTTATACACTCAAGTCCCCCTGATACTCTATCAGTCATTTTGTTATTCGACACAATGACATATTCTGTTCTTGGTGTTTTAACTTCACAGGTGCAAACAATCAACATCGCACACAGTCCCTCAGAATCTTAACAACAGAAGGAGGAGCTGTTGGGCCTTGGTGGCATTTCAGAAAGGCAGGAATTGCTAGGAGAAATAGCTCTGCAGGGACTTGACTCTAAACTAGTTAGGTACAGATGATGAGGGGTGGTTCTGGTAGTTAAGTGTCCTATCACAGGTCACAAAAGTGGAGAGGGGCTCTAGAACTCAGGTTTCCTTACCATCCATAACTACTTCTTCAATACCTTTTACCACTACTGACTTCACTCAACTGATACATTCCTAGACCTAAAACCTGCTTGGATCATTGATTCAAGGGAACCCACTGCGGAAATCAAGTGATACAGATGAAATCTCTTCTTGCTTCTAAATCCTTAAAAAATTAGGAAAACAAAAAGAGGGAGATAGGCAGGGGATAGGGGAGACCATAAGTGCCTCCTACTGGAAAGACTGACTGAAACACTCAGGTAAAATAGTAAAATCAACTCATAAAATAATAGATTCATCTTCCTGCAGCTAAAGATAAATATTAAATAATCCTGGGTGCTGCTGGCTGCAAATTAATTTCTGTAAGGCAAATAGTGTAGTACGTATATGTGTTTCAATTTCTGTTTGGCAAGGTGCCTATTTTGAGCATCCTGCACAGACCTTTGAAGTACTTGGGCTGCTCTGATAGTGCAGATGCTTAAACAAGAATTGCTTCCTTGAGGCTCCCAAGCACTGTAAAAAGTGTGTTTTGGATCATCAGGCTCCCAACTAATTCCAGGTATTCAACCTAAAAACACAACATTTTTTAATGCATTAATGATACATTGCAGCCCTTCTGAATTGAATTGTGCCAGAAGATAGGAGTGACATTAACTTATTAGAGGAGTCACAAAGTGCTGAACCACTGTAATTTGTGTTACCCAAATTACAGTCAGGTGCAGTCGCATGGGGCAAGTTGAAACAGGATATAGAGTGAGGAAAAAGTACTTCAGATAGAGCTTGCTAATGATTAATTTACAATAGAAGAAAGGAACAAAGGGCAAATAATGCACTGTATTCTAAATCATGACCCTATTAGAGTCATCCTGCCTGTCTACTCTTATACCATCTGAGAGCCAAGACATTTTATCCCCCCAGTGGTTTTAATGGTGCTTCTTTAAAACTGGCATTTGGCAAATCACATAAAATGTCTTTAGGAAGCCAAACACACTGGCTCAGGACCACCTCCATAGAAACTTTCAGAAAGGTTAAAATAAAAACCACCACCGAAACAACACCAAAAATCCACAACATAAACTTTTTCAGAATTTCCCTCAAAGCCACAGTCATTATTTGTTTTAATCATAAACACGAATCCCTGGAAGAATCTGGTAGGAGCATGGGGGTCAGAGCATAATTTTCTGGACCAAATAAGGTGAGTTCTTACTAGTCATGGAAAGAAAAAAAATGTTGCTGAGGAGTCTAAGAATGGAGCAATGCTCACTGCCAGTTTCTTTCTCTAGAAAGATTTAGTGGAATTTTGCATTTATAAATGGGGCCATAAAGTAGAATCCCTCCCTTTGATAGTCTACCAATGCTCCATGCCTCTTTCCAGAAGAAACATGCAATCCAGCAAACTGACCAAATTCTAACATGCATCACTGCATTCCGTCTTCTCTGAATACCTCCTGGAACTTCATGTGGTCTTCATTCCATGTTGTAAATCAATATGAACCGTTGGAAAATTGCCCTTAAGGTGACTGTGTTTCAGTACTGAGCAATATGACTCCTGAATGAAGATGCTTAACACACAGTGTGGCAGCTCCTGCCAGGCATGCAGGGAAGAGGCTCCGAGGTTGAATGTGAATGTGTCTCACAGTTAGAGATCGGAAAGATTCCTGACTTCAGGGGAGAATACCAGGTGATACAGAGCTAAGAAATACTGTGTTCTTTTCCTCATCTTTCTTTCTATGCTTGATTTATTTGTCAAATCAGTTAAGGGAAATGCTCTTTATCAGGTCAATCTTCCAGTTAATCCAAACCCTCTCACTCTACCCCACTCTCTCTCATTTCTCTGTCAGGGTTCCGGGCTACTTGGAGGTGCTGCCCAGAAGCCCACCAATGCTCAGAAGTGCATTTCTTGTCACAGGGAAGAAAATGTCCTTTTTTTCATCATATGATAAACACTCAAAATTTAAAGACCTCCATGGACTGACATAAAGTTGAAACGACTTTTGAAGAACAACTTTAATGGGGATGGGAATCTCTGGCAGGGGGAGAAGGGTGGAAGAGATGGAAATAACAGCAGCATAGTTTCTGGAAAGCGAATAGAGAGCATGAGGGACCAACATGGGACAGGAGAAAGGGTGTAGAGAAGAGAGACTGTGGAATGCCTGAGATTCGTTTCATTCTTGTGAGGCCCAAATTTCTACTTTCTAATGACAACGTTGTAGATGTCTGACTATGTTTTGTATTTGAATAGCAATCTATTTAGAATTATCCAGCTCTAGTTGGTCATCTGAACTTATTTTGCACTTTTCTGGGTACATTTCATAGCCTGATATTTAGTTAAGAGCCTAGGATTACTGGGCACTGAGTTAGGCACCAGGGGCCTGGCGGGGAATGGAACCAATGTCGCTCTTGCCCCTCCAGATCTTCTGTCGCTGTAACCGCACCTGGTAAACATTATGGAAAGTCTCACGGGGTTAGGAAAGGAAACCCAGAGGAAGTGAGAGCCAAGCTGAGACTTTCTTTTTTCTTTTTTGTCCCCAAGAAAATTTTATTTGGATTTTCACGTTATCTCTAGTTCATGTAAATCAACATTCTCTGCATTTTGGTTGGCAGATCTAAACTTCAGCCTTGCCTCTGCTAAAATTACAGCAAAACCTTAATTATGTTATATTGAACTATTAGGGTTGCACTTTAATGATGGTTTTCAGGTCAAATTCTTTTTTAAAATATTTTATTTTATTTATTTTTTATTTTACTTTAAGTTTTGGGATACATGTGCAGAATGTGCAGGTTTGTTAGATAGGTATACATGTGCCATGGTGGTTTGCTGCACCCATCAACCCGTCATCTAGGTTTTAAGCCCCGCATGTCCTAATGCTCTCCCTCCTTTTTCCCCCCACCCCCCAACAGTCTCCTGGTGTATGATATTCCCCTCCCGGTGTCCATGTGTTCTCATTGTTCAACCCCCACTGATGAGTGAGAACATGCGGTGTTTGCTTTTCTGTTCGTGTGTTAGTTTGCTGAGAATGATGGTTTCCAGCTTCATCCATGTCCCTGCAAAGGACATGAGCTCATTATTTTTTGTCGCTGCTTAGTATTCCACGGTGGATATGTGCCACATTTTATTTATCCAGTCTATCATTGGTGGGCATTTGGGTTGGTTCCAAGTCTTTGCTATTGTGAATAGTCACACTGAGAATTTCATGACATGGAGAAACAAGTCTGATCATCTTTGTGAGTCTAATCTCAGAATTTCAAAAGTTAGGAATCTCCTCCCTGCCCCGGCTCAGGGCACCATAATGAGGAACTAAGAAAACAGACCTCATGTGGGAATATGCAGAGCTTGTCAGACAGCAAAGATAGTACATCATCAATCCTGGGAGGCCAAAGAAGACAGCAGTTGTGGAGTGGGGTTCAAGGCTTAACTTGAATTTCTAAAATGTCCCAAGCAAAATGTGTGGCTGTGTCTTTGGGGACATAAAATCAAAACTACTCATGCCGCTGTATAACCCCTCTTCCTGGTAAGATGCCTTAAAAAAAAAAAAAAAAAAAAAAAAAAGCAGATGCAAGTAGTAGTAAATATTTGATTTTCTCTCCTCCCCTGTGTGATGTGGCATTGTGCTCACCCTATGCCTTGCTGTATTTGGTGATGTGGTTCCCAGGGTCTTGGTTCTATTGCTGCATCACCATGAATGGTAGTTGAGTACAAATGAGGTCTGTCAGAAGTGAAAGAACTTCAAAAAAGAATGTCACCAAAGTCTTTATTTGACATTTGTAGTTTAGGGTAAATCAAATGCCCAACTCTACATGGATGGATAAGCTTGACACAAAACAAGCCTGGAATAGCAGGGAATTAATCTGATCTCACACCTTCAGAAAGGGTTATTATTTATTACTATCTTTGACCATATTCCCATGATGCAGAATACTTTGAAGTGTAAAAACGCAATCATCCAAGAGCTTAGACTATCTCATGTCAAATATCTGTATTTGGGTTAGGGAAAAAGCGAATATTGGCTGTTATGCACAAAGTATCTGAGGGATGAATTGTTCACTTTTGTTTAGATAGGCTGTCTGTTACATGGGTTTAATTATTTTCCCCATTTTCTTTTATATGCACTTTCTCTCCTGTTGTGTCAGGATTTTATTATTGTTATTATTTTTAATCCCAGAAAAAAGGGAAAAGATTCAATAAGGAAAAAGCACAAATGCTCTAAAATCTACTATAATAATGTGTTCAGTAGGAACTGTGGTCATTGTAGGGTAAAGTTGCACACCTACTCATTCTTTTGTGATGATCATGTTTTTACTATTTCAAATTTAATACTTTTTCTAATATATTATATGTTACCTCCCATGTATTTAAGCTGTACTTAAAAGCATGCTAAGAACTGGTAATTCTTTAATGGTTGTTCACTTACAAGCGATTGTGGGTCATTACACAATCATTTAAAGGGCATTAATGAGAACCATTTAATGGTTTTAGTAGAATATCATTGTAAGGGACAGGGGAAAAGTTACTGGCTGTAAATTTTTATGACCATTTCTAACAAAACGTATTACTTTAAAGATTTATGTATGTAACAATGAGTACAATAAAAGCTATGCTAAAAATAATTTGAAATCAAAGTAATGCATATAGATAAGTCTTTGCTCTGCTGCCATTGGGTAGGCCTCAAGAAAAAAAGATCTTCCTTTTCACCTTCCTTCTCCTATTTGTGTGTGTGTGTGTGTGTGTGTGTGTGTGTGTGTGAGAGAGAGAGAGAGAGAGAGAGAGAGAGACAGAGTCTCGCCCTGTTGCCCAGGTTGGAGTACAATGGCACGATCTTGCTCACTGCAACCTCCACCTCCCAGGTTCAAATGATTCTCTTGCCTCAGGCTCCCGAGTAGCTGGGGTTACAGGCGTCCACCATAACACCCAGCTAATTTTTGTATTTTTAGTAGAGACGCGGTTTCACCATATTGGCCAGGCTGGTGTCGAACTCCTGACCTCGTGATCTGCCCTCCTCGGCCTCCCAAAGTGCTGGGATTACAGGCGTGAGACACTACACCTGGCCTCCTTCTCTCCTTTCCCCTCCTTCTTCCTCCCTCCTTTCCTTTCCTCCCTCCTTCCCTGCCTCCCACCCTTCCTCACTCTTTCCATTTTCTTTCTTAAAGGACACTTCAGTACTTTGAAAGATTTTGTTGTAATGAAAATGATTAGAGATTGAAATATTAATTAAAATGTTTTCTAGTTGGAGGGCAGGGTAGACAAAGAGGTAAATACAGCAGCACAGCATTGCATACAAATACCTAGACGTAGTGAGTCTTTGTTTACAGACCTTTCTTCAATATATCATTAGTTCAAACTATTTCCTGTAATACACCATAGGACTAAAATAGAATATCCAATACTTTCTAGGACATCAATCCCTGAGGTAGGACAGGGAACTAAAAAGGAACTAGTCCTGGTAGGATAGCCATGGAGATCTGTAAAATACCGACAGAAATCATCCTCACATGTGCGCAGAGGAGCAACATACATCTTGCTCCCTGCAGCTCACCTCTTGAAAAGAAATGGGTATTTGAGAAGCTCACTCTACTGAGGGAGTAACCTTATTAAAGTGCTTTAATAACACAACAGTCATCGTATTATGCCTGGTTTTGTCCACTTATGATTCTCATGGAATACATAATGAATAAGACAATGCCCCTTTCCCAGTATTCTTGCATAAGCAGGGAGGATATTTCTAATTAAAAAGGCAGAGTTAGTACAGCACATGAAATGAACAGAACCATATCTCTCGAAATGCTGAGATTTTACTATTTGCATTAAGTCATGCTTGTATTTCTCTCTGAATCTAGCCCAATACCCATTACCAATAAGATGAAGATTTAAGATAACTTGGTCAAAAGATGGTGAATTACAACTTTTAATTAAAATGTGGAAAATAGTTGCTTTAAAATAAACATGATAATACTTTCATGACCATTAATTTTTTATGGAGAGAACAACAAAAGAAACCTGAATATTTTAGAATGTGACATTATAAAGTCAGACAAAGGGGATTTTTAGAAAGTTATGGATGTCCCAGAGAGATGACTGTGTACTTGCTACTCTTCATTTCTAGTGCCTTGGAAACCCCAGCGGAATGCAACCCATACATCTGGACCCACAGTGATTTATTTACTTGACTACACTCAGGTAAAGCCAATGATGACCATGATGATAAGATAGTAGGAAAGTTTGGGGTTGACACAGCATATTTACATCAAAGAACAATTCAATAAATATTAATTGATAATAGGGAGAAGAAGAGCTGATTTCTTAATGTGACCTGTAAATATTAATACAAAATACAATTTTTATAAATCTAATATAGGGTTTAAATACTATTGATACTATGTTGTAGATTGAATGTAGCAATAAGATTGAAAGATTGGTGATTTGTGAGTGTGCACTATGGTTCACTTCACCATCATTCATTCATATTCATGCAGACTTAGCTTCACACTTTCTACCATTGTTTCTAACTCTTCCCCTAAATAAATGTCCTATTACCATTAAGTCTTCTCTGACTGAATATGTGTGCATAGTCTTCTCTCCATCATTTTATTCATGCCAATCTCTGCCAGGAATTACCCTGATTTCTCCCTACCCACATCCTGTCTGTCTAGATCAGCACACCCCTTCCAGGAAGCCTTCCTTGATTACTCTTACTAAAGGCCTGGCTTCAAAAATCTAAATCTACCACTGCATACTTAAGTGAATCATGGTAGGAGTCACTGAGGAGCCAGGATTGTTCACCTTCTGGCAGGCCAGACATTCTTTTGGATCAGTTGTCATCTTCATCCATAAAATAAGGAAATAATCATGTCTGCTTTGTAAGGTGGGTGTGATAATTACATGAAACACACATAAAAAAGCATCTGGAACAGCTTAGTTTCAGAATAAATGTTTTACTTCCTTCTCTCTTTCCTTACCTCTTGAATTCAGAGAAATTTCCAAGCCATTCAGATATACTAACTTATTATATTTACTTACTTTCTTGTGACTTTCAATTTTTATTTTGCGGGCCTTCATTTTCCATTACGTCTCCCAATTAGTCTATGATTCCCCAAAGGAAGGGACCCTTATTTATGTATCATCATATTTCCTGCCTCATCTAGTGTAGTTCCATATGCACAGTTAGGATCAATAAACATCTATGAGAAGAATTAATATTAGTCATTTTCTCCAGTGTTTGCATCAAATTTTAATTTTCATAAAATAAAAGCCCCAAATTCTGAACAATGTATTCTATTTTTTGAATCTTCTGCTATACTGTATATGACTGAATTTACATACAGGGTGGTGAGGGAGGCATCAAAATGTTATCAGGTAATTTCTTATCACCCGAGCTGGCTAGCCAAGTTAGGTAACACGTGGTACTAACAAATTCAAGATTATACATTTGATTCTAATGTGAGTGTGTTTGTTTTGCAGAATGAAATTTTCCATACCTAAGAACTTTGTTTTTGTACTGCTGGGAAAGTGTCAGAAAGTAAAAATAAAAGAGTGCTAATGACCCCAAGATGGTCTTAGGAAGTGAGAATCAAAACAGGAAAAATAGAAATTAAGCCTCATACATTATGGATGGAAAGAAGATACCTGTGTTGTCTCGGTAGTCAAAGGGCAGTGCATTTTAACATTCACCATTTAACTTGCAAGCTTCTTCCCACCATTGCATTTGGGTAGGTGTGGTTCATACAGGCGGCAGAGCAGAGTGCTTGTTCTGGCCTCTGTTGCCAGATGGGCTAACTCTGCTCTGCAACTTGACCAAGTTACATAGCCATGCTCCACCTCCGTTTCCTGACTGGTAAAACAGATAAGAGAATGAGAGTTCCTCATAGCATTGTCAAGAGGCATAAAGAGGGAACCCAGGTAAAGCTCTCACAACAGTGCCTGACGAGGGCTATGCAAGGATCAACTATTAACATGGCAGAATCTAAAACACCTCACCAGGATTCTGAGGTAGTGCTTATTTCTCTACTCCATTCTTTGTCCTTTCATAATGAGCAGACCCCAACCAGCATGTTGAGAAATGCTGAGACTGGACTCACTATCTGGGTGTTCCTCCCTCTCAATCAGAGGGAGAGAAATGAAACAGAAGAAAAATTACAGGTGGCTTTTCCCCAAGTCCTCTCTACAATTGCTCTGACACTTTTAAAAGCCAACCATTAAATGGGTGTCCCATTTCTGTGATGCCTTGTGCCCCAGACACTCTCTGTGCTGATGACTTTAGTTTACAAGTCTGGATTTAGAAAGCATCAAACTAGGAGCAAAATGAGAGATGCCAAATAAGAAACTCCTCCCTAAGAGGTGAGGAAACATAATGAGATAAAGGATAATAGGGGGTTACATTACTGAAATATCCTCATTCCAGAGATTACAACAAAACAGAGTAGTTAAATGCATAATGAAGTCAGAATCAACAATTAGTAACAAAGTTCAGCTCTTAGAATCAAAATGAAATGTTGGTGGTGCCTTGAGACATTATACATCTGACTAGCAGTAGGAAATGAAATAATTTTGCGAATTATACTGGGAGGTCGGTTCATCCTTAAAAGGTATGCATTATTATGTGTCATCTGATTTGGTGTGATTTCTAGAAAGAGAAAGGTAAGTTAAAAATAGAGATTCCATTTTAATGCATGTTTACTCTTGCCTTTGTCTGGAATCCAAAACCGACAACATGTTCTTCCCATTTACTGAAGCAGTATTATTTTTATATAAAGTTTGAAACCATGTGCACTGCCAAGGCACCCCTCCAAGAAGGTAAGCCCGATATTCCCATCTATCACATACCCTTCTGACTTTTTTTACTTAAGGGCTTGTCATTCAGTGGGGAGGAAGATCCACCGAATACCAGCCACGTGGAGTTTTATTCCTTCATGCTGTTTGTGATAAACTTCGGGGGACATATTTAACATTCTACAAAAAATGAAATTTCTGGGGCCACCCAGCAGGAGGATAATAACACCATTCTTACAGCAGCATTGAGCTTTAAGACACTGCCAAACTGTCCAGGCACAGAATGTGACAGAATAGAGGAGTGGGGGTGGATAATTTCTGCAAGCTTCTAAACCACCCAGTATTAATCTCCTCATCCCCCATGCTATTATTACTATGTTGTTGTTGCTGTTATTATTGTTATTATTGCTCTTTGTCTTCTTAGGCATAGTCTCCCCTGGGAAGACAGAACTGTTCACCTTCTGGGAGAGTAGTGATTCTTCTGGATCACAGATTATCACTTAGCCAGTTTCTCTGAGTTGCTAAATTGCCGAGAAAACCATGGGGGTTTGGGCTTCATGCCTGGAAGAGGCACAGCTGGGGACAGGCTTAGGGTGCATGCCCCCACCATTCTCCTGTATTCCTTTGGCCCCATTTCCTACAACCTGGAAGAAGAAACAAAGTTGCCAGAACCTGGCTTTGTCTCCAAACACTTTAACCATCATTTCAGAGGCTCTAATAGGCCCCAGGTCCGTGGTTGGGGCTGTTCAGAAATAAGGAATTCCGAGTTTTAGGAGCAAGTTGGGGTTGAGACATATTATATTCACACACACACACACACACACACACACACACACACACACACACGCACACACACAATCAGGCCTTAAAGACGAGCATAGGGTGTAAATGTCCTCAAGCTCTCCTGTCCTTAGAAATGTGTTAGAACAGCCCTAGCAAAGCCCTAGGGAAAGTGCAGTTGCTGGGACATTAACCAAGATATTTGGAGATCTCACTTTTCTGCTGGAAGCAAGAGAGCAGGGACAATGTTAATTGCAAGAAAATGAGCAAAGAAGCGGGTTTTAACTTTCATGCTCTAACAGGGCAAGAGAGGGAGATTACAAGGAAAGCACAAAGGCAAATGCATGAAGCCGTCTTCTGCCTCCCAAGGGAAGGAGATGAGCATCACAGGATTTGCTGCAGAGGCCCACGGCCAGCACAATCTATTAAATAGCTCAAGTTAGTCAATGTGGAAGAAATTTTTAGACACACATGCCCAACCATATGTGCATGGCCAAGATTTAAAATAGAAAAGTGAGAGACTGTTGGATGACTGAGGATTTTTCCCTTGCCAGGAAGTCCTCCTTAAGGATTTCATAGCTTGCAAAAGAGAATTGCTTGCCAGACAAGCCAAGAAAAAGACATAGAAGATTGGGACCTGCTTCCTTAATGATGAAATGTCACGCTGCTATGTAAATCAACCTGAAGAAAAGAGGCAGGCATGATTAAGATGGCTCTGCAGAAACAAGAGAGGTTTCTTGACATCTCCTCCCTAAACTGCTTTAATTCCTCAAATCTCAGGGCTAGAAGCACACACACAATGGAATCTTATGGCAGCCACATTGGGCAATAAGGGAACACCTGTTCCATAGGATTTCTGTGTTGCAATAAAAAACTACACTATATGGCTACAATTAATAAGGGGCAAATATCCTGTATTACCAAGTTAGTGGCAGATCAAAGAGCTGCCCCACTGGGTTGCAGTGTGCTTCTAATGTATGTGGAATGAGACTACGACAAATGAGATGGATCTTATCAGCCACATGAGTATCAGCTTTAATAATTTTCCATTACACTAGATAGATGTTTTTTAAGGAACATTCTACCAAACACCCACCTCAGAAAGCCTATGCTTTAGTTCTCCCCTCTGCCTCCCCTCCTGTCTCTTTTCTCCTCCCCAGTCTTCCTGAGACCATCAGAAAGAACTTAGATGGTACACCATTCCATAGCATGGTGTACAAAACACTGATATAGCTTATGATGGCTAGTGTTTGGGTATGTAATTACTCAACAGCTATGGTTGAAAACGTGCTTGTTGTTTTGGGGAAAGGGGTGGTTTGGGTACAGCATAAAAACATAAAGCTATCCTCTCACACCTTGGGAGCTTCAGTGCTGCAGGGCTCTGGCTCTAGGGTCATTTGGTGTAATTTGTGTGTTTCACAAGAATTACAATAATATCTTCCATAACCCAGGAAGTTTCCTCCTAAATTGTGCCATCAATTTTCAATTCACTTAGATCCCTATAATTTTATGACTAGAGGGGGCTTTAGAATTGATTTAATCAAACTATGTCATTATACAGAAGAGAAAGGTGAGGCCCTGGAATGTTAAGTGAGTTGTCATATCACAAAACTATTTGGTAGGTATGTCACGATGAGTTTCCCAATCCTTTGACTTCTAGTCTAGTATTTCCAACACTATACCATACTTCAGCATCATGCTGTGTAATTACTCTTCCATGCTCCTAGGAATAACATGGATCTCTCTACTAAAAATAAGTACTTCTTTTCAAATCTCAGCCTACTAAAGTGAGAGTGATCTCTGATGACACACTGGAAAATAAGAATTCCCTACCAGGAAAAATAATGAGAAGATGGATTGCCACTGATAAAAAATCAAACTGGGACTGTCTGAGTTGTATTAAATATCACAACCACATTATTAATTGATGCCAGAAACAATTCTGTATTATGAAGAAAACATTAATATGATAAAAAAAAATCAGCCCATGGACCACCTGGAGAATATCTGTCAACCATAAATATCTCCACATCGTAAGTAGGAATCTCTGCTCCATAGGCAGTGATGTGGCTGCCTAGCCCCTCTATGCAGACTCACCCAAATAATCACCTCCACTATCATCAATACCCAATTTGGTGTGTTTTCTAGGCAAAGGGTCAACTAAGTGCCAGGAAGTGGCAATCTTCATTTACCTCCCAGCTGTAAAGGTGATAGAAAATGGAGTCCACCTACTTGCCTCTCGGAGAGACAGGAGTACAACTTCACACTAGAAGACTATGCCACAGCTCTCTAGGGAAACTCATCCTATAGTCTTCTAATCATGCCATTGATGTCTCTAACACATGGGTTACATTTGGTTTTCATCTTTCCTGTCAACTTCAATTACTCTTTTAAGGTACCATGGGGAAATTTTCTAAACCCTTAACAGTGTAGCTCTGTCACTATTAGGGAATCACACAATCAAGCAAAACAATTTGGCTCCGTATCCCCCTTTTTCTTCTTTTTTGCCTTTGCCAGCTAGTTCAGGACAATGGAAAGAATAATTAATAGCACATTCAGAGACCTGGGTTTCAGTCCTGACACATTAACTAACTACACAGCTTGCGAGAGTCACTTGATCTTTCTGGACCTCATCTCTTCATCTGCAAAATGGAAGCACTGAAGGAGATACACTTACACTGAAGGAGATATACTTACTTTCTTGAATCCTTAATATTCTGGGAACTTCTTACACCACAGGACTATCACCAGACACAAGATATCAGAGATTATGAAGTCTCTGGCAGATAAAGCTTAAAATTCTCTTAATTATAGTGTCTAACAAATCCTAAGCTACCAATAAATAATCAACTTTCAAGGGAAAGCATCCCAGCAGCATTTATTGCCTGCAAGTTGATATGAAATACTAATGTCAAGTACTAGTAATGGTACTTGAATTACTGTATGTATTCAGGTAATTACTGTATGTAATCTGCAAATATGCAATAGCATGTACATTGTAATGATAAGGATAACAATGCAGTTGACAACAACTTAGGCTTGCATAAGATTATTTTACTTAGGGTTTTGAAGTGTTTCATAAACATTGGCTCATCTATTTTCTGAATACCAAAAGTGCAAGTTACAGCTGGGGACTGAGACAAGGAGGGAGCAAAAGTGTATGTCTATACTTTGGAGATGGGTAATCCAGGTCCTGGCAAAAGTACTGATTTCCCCTGGGTGACACAAAGCCAGGGACAGGCCTGGGAACACGGGCCCAGTTTCTGGGTATGTAGCCTGCTGCTCAGAACAGTCTACCTCAGCTCTCCAATTTACAGTACGAAGTTTATGACATGGCATTACCTAGGCACTTTCAGGTGTCAATTTCCTTTACAATTTTATAAAATATCATTTGGAAGGAGGAAGAAATTTATGCTTGTGCACTAAGAGCTCTCCTGTCTGCCCACTCTCTTGGGACAAGAGTTTGTTTCACTGAACAGAGTTGCAAATACGAGGCACACAGTGCTGCGAAAGCCATGGGGTTTGTTTTTAATTTAAAGAATGGCTCTGATTTGGCTACACGTTTTAAGCAGGCACTGTATAATACAAATCCACTGAATTCACTCAGATGGGAACAAGTTATGCCATCTTAATACTGTCTAGAATCCAGATGCGTAGTTACTGTTTTCTTTTGCTTTGCTTTTTTTTTCTCTTGCTGCACAAAATTAGTTCCTTGGATACCAAGATTCTAGAGGCTCATTGTCTTGCAAAATATTCAGGTGCCTCACAACAATCTACAATAATAAACCTCCAGTGTTACAGCAAAACACAGATGAAAATGTGAAATAATATATGTGTGTGTATATATATATATATATGCAAGTACACATAAAATGAAATATAGACGTGGTATGAGAAAGTGAATTACAAACACAAATAAAGAGAAACCAGGTAGGGAGACAGCAAGATAGCTTCTCTTCCAATCATGTGAACTGAGAAATAGAATGGATGCTCATTAAAGTAGTTTACCGGGACTCCAATTTGTTCTGTGATTAAGAGATATCGGTTAGAGGAGATTGGTGAGGGAGATCAATATTCTTGTCTTCATTCTTAATTCTTCTTTAATGTCTCTGTCTCCACATGGCAGCTGAATCAGAGATGTAGAGTAAATCTTTATCCACCAGGGGGCTGCACTTCGGGGGAAAAAAAAAAAAAGGTCTGGTCTACCTCAGCTAGATAAATCAAGTTGATAACCAGCTTTCTTTGTCCTTAAACTCCCAACTTCCGTTCAAGTGTTGCCATGTTTCTGACTAGTAGATGTGATAAGGATGAGGCATGGAGAATAGTATTGGCTGCAGTCATGAAGAAAGTCATTCCTGGATCTTAAAATAATATGATGGTGTACTGTACCTAACAGGGTCTTTTATACCAAAGTACCTCAGCAATGGTATTCTTTCCTCATCTTTCTCTACAACTCAAATTCTTACCTAAAACTCAGTGGCGCCATCGTCTGAGGCTCATCGTGACAGAATCTATCTTCTTCTCTCTGAGTATCCCAGGTTCAACCTCTCTGGCAATGGTTCCTAACTACGGGTTATTTTACTTTCCAGGATACATATGCAATGTCAGGGAATGCTTAACTGTCACAAGTAAGGGAAGTACTACTACTACTACTACTACTACTACTACTACTACTACTACTATCTAGTGGGTAGAGCCAAGAGATGCTGCTCAACATCTTACAATATATAGGACAGCCCCTATCAACAAAGAATTACCCATCCCAAAATGTGAGTAGGGCTGAGACTGAGAAACCCTCCCCTAAAGTAATGGGGAGACCTTGATGCTTCAACCCAAGTGACTGGTGGGTGACACACCTCACTGAACTCCAGATCTTTGACCTGGAATTACTCTAATAATCTGAAATGTAATGCTTTCTCCTGCTTTACAACATGCATGTTACATCCAACTAAACCTCAAGTCAATCTGGCTGTCACATGCTCTAAAACAGGAATCAGAAGTACTTTACTTAGGGCACTGGCTAGGAGACAGAAAAGAGTTTATTTTTTAATTTTTTGTTGTAAGCCTCTGTGCCTATAAATTTTTACGCTATTTGTATGTTGCAGGCTGCCAGGTATTCATCAAGACCTGTTTCCTTAACTTCCTGGACACACAGACTACATTTCCCAGTCTGCTTTGCAGGTGGATGGCCATGTGACTGAGTATTACCCAATGGAATGTGAGAGAAAGTGACAAAAGCATCTCTAAGCATAGCCCATAAAAATGTATCACATGATTTTTTACCCTCTCTCTTTCCCTGATCCCTGATCAAATACTAAGTTTCTAGCAAAAAGAATTGGAGGCCAGAAGGGATGATGGATCCATCAGATGCAAAGAACCTGGGTCCTTGAAGAACTATTTTGAAGACCACTTGTTAACTAACAACATCTGCACAGGACTTTATGTGAATAAGAAAATAAGCCAGTGAGAGTTTGGGGGTGTTACACTATCTAGCATAAATTACCCCAAATTATTATAATATGCATGAATTACTTTAATTTTACAAGTTATAATTCAAATATAAATCATTTAGTTGGTTTAAAATTTTTGTGGAAAGCATGTTGCTGTCTGGTTTCTGTTCCAGACTTACCATAATGCCACCTGAAATTTCTTTTGCAAATGTAAACTAACCACATTACTTTCAACCTTGAAGCACTTCACTGGCCACGCATTGCCCTTAGTATAAGATTTTAAAATTTATCATGATTCACATGGCCCTTCACAATTGCAAGAGAACCAAGTGCTTGAGGAATAAACTCAGGGGTGTGCTGTTGAAGAGAAAAGCTTCACCTCCCACTACAGAAAGGGAAGGACCCAGTTACCCTTTTGATACTACGTGTAGCTAGAGTGTAGACTCAAACAATCTAACATTCTTATTTGAGATATTTCAATCTTAACGACATAAAGCGAAACAAAGAGAAAATTGAGAAACTATTCAGGGTGACAGTCATGAGAATGAAGCTGCAAGGGCACCAAATTTCCAGGACAGCAGTGGCAGTGACAAGTATAACCTAGACTGTTCCTGCAGTGGGGCCTTGGCTATGTGGCCCTGCTACCAAGCTTCCTTTAGAGCTTGCCTATTTATGAATTTTAATTTGGTTATTAAGATCCCATTGGTGCTGTGAGAATTTATAAATTCCATTTCTGCTCTAGTTAACCAATTTTAGAGTCTATTGCTTGCAAGCAAAACCTTTGAGTAATAGAATATCTTCCCCTCACCCTCAGGATTGCAAGCTCCATGGGGGCAGAAACCATGTCTGTTTTGTTCAACATTGTATCTCCATCTTCTTCCTGCTACACAGTGCCTGGCACACAGTAGAAACTGATTAGATATTTTTAAATAAATGCATGAATGAAAATACAGGCAGGCAATCAGGCAAATGTACACATCAGCATCAGCCACCAAAGGGTGTACTATCATCACACCATTCTAAAATCAAGAGTTCATAAGGTAGGAGGTCAGAAAATTAGGGAAGGTAGGGTTGAAGTGGAAGGGAAATGGCACCTGGGTGATGAGAGTAAGGGACTGTGGGGATGCTTTGCTGGTTAAGGGTTGTATGGAAGGAAAGCCAACTCCAACTCTCTTGCGTCCTGCTGGATAGTGGGAACAGTGCAATAACTACAGTTTTCATGTAACTACTAGCAAGTATATCTCCTTCCCAAGTTCTCCAGCAAGTGACTGCTTCCCAAGCATGTGGAGCTTGGTATTGAGGAGTCAGAAAACATGGGTTCCCTCTTGAAAGGTGATTTCCCTTTTCCAACCCTCAGTATCCTGGCTCCACCTGCTTCAACTACCTGGCAGTTTGGCTTTTAGAATTGTATTAGTCCATTTTTACTCTGCTGATAAAGTCATACCTGAGACTGGGAAGGAAAGTAGGTTTAATGAACTCAGTTCCATGTGGCCGGGGAGGCCTCACAATCACGGCGGAAGGCAAAGGCACTTCTCACATAGCAGTGGCAAGAGAGAATGAGAGAGAAGCGAAAGTGGAACCCCCT
Source organism: Macaca nemestrina (assembly GCF_043159975.1). Taxonomy (NCBI): domain Eukaryota; kingdom Metazoa; phylum Chordata; class Mammalia; order Primates; family Cercopithecidae; genus Macaca; species Macaca nemestrina. Next base: position 59,096,496 of record NC_092137.1, on the reverse strand, counting down.
TTACAAAACCATCAGATCTCATGAGATTTATTCACTATCACAAGAACAGTATGGGGAAAACCACCCCTGTGATTCGATTATCTCCCACCAGGTCCCTCCCACAGCACATGGGAATCATGGAAATAGAATTCAAGATGAGATTTTGGTGGGGACACAGTGCCAAACCATATCAAGCATTCAACAAAATAATGCATTTCATAATGCTCTATAAATTGATAAAGCATTACACAAATGTATAGCAAGATCTTTAAGTGCACAGTTCACCTTAGGAATGGCAACAAAAATCTCAAAAGAGCACCTCAACTACTCAAGAAAGCAGAATGTCTTTCTACAACGTGGGCTGCAAATCCAGTTTAAATTGGAATGATACTTTTTCTTCCACAGGTAAAAATCACCCATTCTTGTTAGCGTGGCTATTCAAGAGTAGAAATAAGTTGTTTTATGGAGGTATCACTAAGGGAATGAGGGCTGGTTCAGAATCAATTAAGAAAGGAATGCAAATGAGATTTAGATGGTGGAAATTTTTGTGGAAATCCCAGAGAAGCTTTGCATAGAGTGGGTGCAACGTGATATCATGGAGTCAACTTGAGACCTTCTGGAGAACTTCATTCCTGTTCATGTTACTCATTCCAGAACACGGCCCCTGAATTTTCTCATGAGGCATAATAACGACTGCAGACAGAAGCTATTTCTGATTAGAACTTCTCATAGAAGACAACAGGGACATTAGCCAGCATGGCAAATCCTTGTGATTCCTGCCACAGAAAGGTAAAGGAAGCACCAAGGTTGCCACCCTTGAGGATAGAGCAAGAGGCCAGCAGATATGTTGCAATTTCAATCTCTGGGAGGATTTTAAGGCCACCATTGCACATGCAAGCACATGAACCCTCCATCTGTGGCTTATGACTAAAGCTCATTTGTAGAGTTTGCTAAAGTCTATCATTGAATATGAACCTAAATTTTGACTCCTTTCAAAATGTATAAACCCCAAGGAGAACACATATTTTATATGCCCAGGAGGATGACTAGGGAAATCTGAGTTCTAATTCAGGCTCAGCCACCAAATTAACTTGTTTAAGTACCATAACCACTATAGGGGCAAAGAGGTAATACCTTTACCTTACCCACCACAGCAGTCACAGCCAACACTCCTATAACAAAAGATGTGTCAGCAAGAGAAAAGCATAACAAATGTATTTATCAATGTTTTATGTGAAACCAGGAGCCTTCAGAAATGCAGACGAAAAGACCCAGGGAAAACTGCATGTTTTTATATTAAGATTGAAAGAAAACACAGATAGTTGTAGAAAACATAATCGGTTAAAAGGGTATAATCTAATGGTAATCGACTAAGGCAGGAAAACCCAGCAAGGCCTGTCTGCTCCGATTCTTTCTGGCCCCTCTGTGGTAGTACCTCCTTCCCTCCAGGTAGAGGGCAGGATACCTGTCGCATGAGGGTCTGATGATCAACCTTCAGAGGAGGTAGGTCAGAGAGTGATCTTTCTAGGTTTTATGGTTTGCTCTGGGGGAGTAAGAGGAGTTGGAGACAGAAGAGCAGGAGAAGGTCAGAGAGACTGTCTTGCTTCAGAGGCTCTCCTGTCTTCCTCAGCTCAAAAATACTCAGCATGTCAAGGTATTATATTTTTGGGGTATCATGTCCTGAGCCCCGATCCCACCCTGGAAGTTATTTTCCTCATCTGTAGGATGAGTGTGTTTAAATAGAAGAGGTAGATTTCAAAGACATTCTAGCAGTAGATTTCTTTCCTTAAGTAAACCTTTAATTTGTGTTCAATATATAAAAACACATAAGAATGGAAGCACTGCTCTGCTTGGAGCAGAGGGTAGGGACTGGGTAAAAGGCTCTCTGTAGAACAAGTGTGGAAAACATTAACCAAGCTAAGCTCACCACAGAGCTCCATGAACTTTTGTTATTTATGGAGTGAAAAGGGTCTAAAAGTCAATGAGACGATGCAGTAGGAGGAAAGTAAGAGAGGACAAAGAGCAAGTTGGGGAAGATATGTTTTGTCTCATTCATAGCTGGGCCTAATGTTGGTCTGGCTGCCACTTAAGCAAATGGTGCTCTGGAATCCTGGGTGTTGATGTACAATAAATGGCAACCTATTGGCAAGTATATAGTAGGTGAGGGTACTGTTAACCAGTTATGGATGGTCAGGCAATCTCATAAAAGATATGCAAGAAGTTATCAGAGACTTGTAAATCTCTGTGGATCATGCACTTCCCACTTCAGCCCAACCTTCAGAACTTGCAGCAGGTGCCCACTGGTTGCGAATCAGTGGCGGGGCTAGTTGAGAGCCAGTCTGTCACACCCTCTGGTCTACAGGCAAAACAGGAGGTCAGGGCAAGACAGGGGGAACTGAGTTGGATGCAGATAGCCAGAGAGCAGCCTCTTGCCATAATTCCCACATAACTCCTTCTCCTTCATGGCAGCCTCTCTCCCTCAAAAAGATGGACATTTTTATCAAACAAGAAATAAATGGGGGGAAAGAAGCCCCAAACCTCCCTTCCTAAAATTGATGGTAGGTTTGAGGACCCAGATTTAAAACTTATATCCCCAAGTTAAGCACATATCTGTCCAAACATGATGTTTCCATTCAAAAGTTTCAACCTGCTGGAGAAAGAAGTTCTTGCTTCAGAAACTCAAATGCACTGATTAAAAGTGAGTGCCACAAACACACACTCCAATATCATCAAGAGCGAGTCAGAACCCACACCAGAGTTAACAGGAAACTCGCTGGAAGACAGTCAGAGTCGCCACTGAAACAAAAGCCAGGCTCTGAATGCCAGCTCAGCAGGCAGCTCTCGCCTTTTCAATGGGACTTGCTCTTTGATGTGTGTTTTTTAACCGCAACTTTCATGTGGTGATGGAAGAAGCTAAGAGCAAGGTGGTAGCATTATGTGAAGACCAATGCTTTCAAATGCCCTTTGCCCTTCAACAGCACCTGGCAGACAAAGAAGAACCACATAGATGGGAGAAGCCTACCTGTTTTTTAAAGAATATCTGTGCTAGCAGAATCCAAAAGGGTGAGAAGGAGCATGCTCTTCAATGGCAGAAAAAAATTTCGTAGGGCCACTTAGATAGATTTGGCTTAAAATAAAAGTTCATTTACAGTTTCATCTGGATCATAACCCAAATTAAAATTATTTGTATCCAATTAGCTTAAAATAAAATATCCCTATATGTGGCAAGTCTTTAACACATTTATTTTCAGTAGTGAGAGAACGAGGCAGCAGATAGGACCTGAACCCTTCAGAGACTATACAGGTGTGTCTTGTTTTGCGTAACACACACATTCCTGGAAAAGCTGAGTGGAAGTGAAACAATATTTTTACACACAATGTGTCTGCTATTTTAAAAGCATGTCACTGATAAAACCAACGATCTCTGTTTTTTGACTGTAAACAGAGCTTTTTATACCTCTGGGTTTGCCTAATGAGGTTGATTTAACTTGAAAGATTTGAGCCCCTTGTTTGGGGCAGTCTTACAGCAGCACGTTCCTACAGGAAACCTTTAGAAGCTGTTCTGAGTCGGATGACCCAAAAAAGGCCACAGAAGAGTCTGAAATGTATCTATATCCTTGGGTAGCTACAGGCAACTAGGCTTCCATAGCTGCTACGCTGAAGTACATATTAGGTGATCTCTCAAAGAACTGGGATGAGGGCAGGCTGTTCTCAGAAACTGGAAGATAGGGAGAAGTATTATGGGTAGGGCACGTCCATGGTGTGGGAGGGGAGGTCATCCAGGTTCATGTTTCCAGGTACCCCATGCGGCACTGAAAGTCAAGGGTTCAGAGGGTGGTAGCCAAGTGTGGTCAAATTGTCTGGCCTGAGGAAAGCACAGGCAGAAGCCAAGAGCCTTTCCATACCTCCAGGGGCACCAACTGGAAACTGCCTGTTCAGAGCCTGGCTGGGAGGAAGGCTGACCAAGAAGCAGGAAGAAGATAAGGGAAGGAGAAGAAAAGGAAGTGTAGGAGAAGAGGTGGGAATAAAGAAGCAGGACTCTTTCATATACACTGGTAAAGGCTAGAGGGGCACGTGTGTGGCTGACAGCATGATTTTATTTAATTGGTTTAAAGGATTAGTTGCATGTAAAATCATTAACAAAGTCTAAGATGCTAGTATCTACCCATGTACCCTGCACCATACCTTATCTCTTGAGGCTTAATGGATGTATTTTCAGAACAAATAAAAGAAGGCAGCAAAGTAAGTCACCAAGAGGTGTTGTTTGAAAGTTTAAAAAATGCATTTATTTTCTCCATTTATTACAATTTTCATTAAGTCATTGCTGATGAATGTATGTTGCTGTTTTAAGAGATAATAGCGATGATAATAGCAACATGCTCCATGAGCCCCCATGATGGTATCAACCCCATTATATTACAGCAGTTATCAGAACTCTCACTCTTGGAGAACAGAAAAAGGTGTTTCCTGCCCAGGTCCCCATCTATCCCCACAAGCTCCATTGGCCCCACAGGCAGAATGACTAGATTTTCTCCATGCTGTCATTGCCTCAAACCCAGACACCAGCTGCTTTTACACCTGGAGTGTCCTTTCCCTCCTGTCTGCCTCTGGGCAACTTTGACTTCACCTCTGCAATGCAGCTCAGTTTTCACCTTTCCTAGGCAGCCATCTGTGATGGTTAATATTGAGTACCAACTTGATTGGATTGAACGCTGCACGGTACTGTTGCTGGGTGTGTCTGTGAGGGTGTTGCCAAAAGAGATTAACATTTGAGTCAGTGGACTGGGAGAGGCAGACCCACCCTCAATCTGGGGGGACGGGGGGTGGGGGTGCAATCTAATTGACTGCCAGTGCAGCTAGAATAAAGCACGCAGAAGAATGTGGAAGGACTAGACTTGCTGAGTCTTCTGGCCTCCATCTTTCTCCCATGCTGGATGCTTCCTGTCCTCAAACATCGGACTCTAAGTTCTTCAGCTTTTGGACTCTTGGACTTAACACCAGTGATTTGCCAGGGGCTCTTGGGCCTTCAGCCACAGAGTAAAGGCTGCACAATGGGCGTCCCTACTTTTGAGGTTTGGGGACTGGCTTCCTGGCTCCTCAGCTTGCAGACAGCCTGTTGTGGATGTCACCATGTGATCATGTGAGTCAGAGATCCTACTAAAGTCTTCTTCTTCATGTATTCATCTATCCTGTTAGTTCTGTCCCTTTAGAGAACCCTGACTAATACGCCATCCTATCGTAGCATTCACCAGGTGGAATTGCAACTTTCTGTTTAGCTGTTCATGCCCGGCCAGCCTGTAAGCACACTGAAGGCAGGAAGTGGACCTTGCTTCTGTAGTCCCAGTACCTGACATAGTGCCAGGCATGTACTCACTTGCTATTCCTCAAAACACAGAGCCACAGAGGAGCCAGCAGCATGCTCCTCCAGCACATCCCTGTGCTGCCCTGCAGAGGCACTTCCTGACCCAAGCTCACACTTTTTTATGCTCCAAAAGCATCTCGTCTAGCTGTATGGCAGGTTTTTCCATCTTTTTTCATATGTTTTATAGGCTATAATCTGAGAAAGGTAGCGCTAAGTGGTATAGAAAACTGGCCAATGCCCACATAAACAAAGTATCTGCACGAGCTTTAAGTAAAGTTACAAAAAAATTGGAGAGTTAGTTTCTTGTGGTTTGAGTTAGGACAACAGGGGACAGCCTCACTTTATGTTGAGTACATACATGTGAAATATTTATTTTGTGTATTAGTTTGGGTTCTCGGAGATGCAGATGCCAGGATGGGATTAAATGTGTGAGAGATTTAATGAGGAAATGCCTGTCAAGGCTGAAGGGGAGAGAGCTGGAGAAGGCAGAGCGAGCCTTCAGACCGTGCCATAAGTCTGACATCGTGAAACAGAGGGAGAAAGAAGGAAGGCTGGATAGAAAGAATCTCCACTGCAACACAGACACAAGAAAGATCCAGCCAGGCCGATGGTGAGTCTCTCTATTCCCCCTCACCCCATTTCTGTCTCTGTCTCTCTCCTTGAATCTGTGTTTGAAATTTTAGATTGTTTATGACCCCAAGAAGTAGACATTGTTATTATTAAAGCCACCATTAAGTACAGAAGCACTCTGTTTCAAAAGCCATCACAAAGGAAATAAATATCTCATTCTGCCATAAGACTCAATCTTGAGTCTTAACAGGATCTCAAAATGGGTTGAGTGAGAAATAAAAGCCACTAACATTCATTGAGTAGTTATAGGTGTCACGTTCTGTCCTAAGTTCTCCACATGACTTAACTCACTCGCTCCTCACAATAATTCTGTCAGATAGGTACTAAACTGCCGCCATTTAAAGATAAAAAACTGAAGCCTAGATTGTTTAAATTACTTGTTCATCATCACAAAACTAGTGACTGGCAGAGGACCATTCAAAATCAGCCCACACTCATAACTACCACATTTGATAATAACCCGAGTAACCCAGCCTGGTATATGGCAGAGGCAGCTATGCAACACAATTTCTGTTCCTCCTTCCGTACTTTGGAGTTGTTGTTGGGAAGTAGATTTCTCAGCTTCCCACCTCAACTCCTGCATGGTTTTATGACTCATGTTTGCCAACAGAGTGTGAAAGAAAGTGATTGTGCCACTTCTGGGCCAGGGCCTCAAGAAGACAGTGCAGATTCCCCATGGGAACTTCCCTTTCTGTCACCTGAAGCCACTGATGCATTGTGACCTTGGAAACCACATGTTGCTGATGGCAGAGCTTCTGTCAGTTGGGGTCTTTGAATGTCTTCGTGGAACAGGAATGCCCTCTACTGACTTGAAACCAATTTGGCCCCTCTGTGTTATTGGGTTTAAGTCAATATAATTGGGGGAATCTCTGTGTTAGAGCAGTTACCCTTCTGGCCTAAGAAGGTAGAAAGATATCTTGCTACAAGAGTGTGAAGTAATTGGCTTAAGGTCACAGGAAGTAGTAATGGTAGAGGTAGGAATAAAATGTACAACTAGCTGATGGGGAAGCTCTTGTTCTTGGCATTGCACTGAGAAGGGGCAGTTGGTGTGAGGGAGAGAACCAGGAGAGTCTCAGAAGGCCTGGAAGAAACCCACTCCATCTCATTGCAGTCTCTGAGGAGCTAGTCTACAAAGCGAGACCCAGAAGACTTAGTCCCAAGACTCAACTCAAGTGTTGATGAGGAGAATGTGTCCATCACACTGAAGGAGAACCCAGGTACCACTGTGACATGCAAGGCTCAGAAAGTTGGCCTAAAATAGGAAAGCACCAAGAACCATTCTATGGGCATGACAGATTGTCAGAGCCTGTCTAAGCAGGAGGAGAGACTTCCACAACAGGAAGAAAAATAGGAGCCAAATAAAAAGCCCATCCAACTAGGCATTTGTGGCTGGCATGAGGAAAACCCCATAGTTTGATGTGTATAAGGACATACAGAGGCTCAACAATGCACCATAGGGTCCCCAAACTTATTTCAAACCCAAACAGGGAACCTACCAGGAAAAACTGGATATTCTCTCTGTTTAATTACCATCCTCTGGCTAAAGGGCACTAAAATGTGGAGGCTGTTTTGTTAGCTGAAAGTAGTCAATGCATTGTTAACAACAGATATTTAAAATACTGGGCATCTCTGAACACAAATTTCCTTTGGGCCTCTATGGTTTCCATCCATGGTCTTAAGGAAGCTCCCCCTGATGTATGTAGAGTGAGCCCTAAGCCCTGTGAAACAACTAGGCCTTTCTGTGCTAAGGGTTCAAGGTTAGAAACCTGTCCCTATTGTGGACCCTATCCAAACACAGCATCTTCATGGAACCCCAGGGTAAGGGAAGTACAATATAATATGTTTTTTCCAGGAGACAAAGGGTGCAAACTCTCCAAAAGTACCCTGCCTACTGAGTGTACATCGTGCATTCTAAAAACACATAAGTGCTCTTCTGCCTTCACGAAGAAGGTAAAAGCAAGAAAGTGGATTAAATGGACAAACAACAGCCTACTTCATATTTGGATATTATATTGTCTTCAGTGAAGTGTTTCTAATGTTCTTGAGACTTACAAATAATAAAAAGGGTATCCCCTCCATTGAAATCCAAGTAAATACACTGTAATTGGTTTAGAGTGCCTTTAATACTAGTGTTCTCACGTTTTAAAACTCTTTATTCCAAGTTTCAATAACATGTTCTTGAAAGATAGACTCTCTAAGTATTTCTTTGTCCTTAGGAAGACACTCAAATCACTTTTCTAAACTGATGGTCTGGCATCCTTCCAAAACTGATTTAGAAGTTATGGCTCACACCCCATGTCTGAATCTTCTAACCTTGGCACATTCCTAAGTCCTATGAATAGGGTTGGCAGTTGGGAAGGCTGGCTATAAAAAGAGAGAGAGCTGCATGTATCTAGCTCTGTTTAGCAAATTTTGCTTTCATGAAAATCCTAGAGAGTCAAGAAGACATTGCCAAGATACCTACAAGAACTCAGTAACCTGTTGGACTATTCCATATGCCATATCACACTCAAAATCACTTAAATTTGTCTAGTGTTTTGTAGTTTGCGAAACATTTTCATATTTATTACCTCATTTGATCAATATAATGGTCCTGTGAAAATATACAGGGTAAATATTATCCCCACTTGAAAGATAAAGATACTGAGGCACAGGGGGAGTTACGCTGAACAGTACCCAGCTGATTAATGACTGATCTGGGAAAAACACTTGGTCTCCAGCCAGTGAGTTTGATTATCCTTCCACTGTACCACTCTGCCTCCTCAGAAGCCTTTAGCTCCAGTTCATCAGTTTCCAATCTGCTTCTAATGATGGCTAGACTGTTCATAGTGCTGGTCATACCAGGCCAAAGAGAAGAAATTTGCTACTGTGAGGAATGCCACCTCCAAGTAGAATTTAAGTTAGTATTGGCAGAGCTATCGGTAGAGAAAAAAGCCCCTTTATCCACAGTATCTTAGAACTCCAGTGCAAGCGCTCATCATTTTCACTAATGTGCAATTTCTCTCAAAGCTCTTTGGAGTTAGGAACTTGCTTTGCCTACTGTGAGAAAGGCATCCACCAAGCTAAATTGGGCCCTCAGGCATGCACCCAGCTTTATCAGAAGCCAATACTGTTTAGATGGAGTCCTTCCATGCACATCTCCCAGGACGGTTTTAGACAGCCTATGAGTATACTTTATTTCCTTTAAAACAAGTAACCTAGAAAATGAAATAACACATATTAGATTAAGCTCTGTCCCATTTGGCTAATTCACAAGTTAATGGAAGGTCTCTTTCGGTCACTGGTATTGGCAGAGACACATTTAGTAAACTCTCGTGGGAACCTCACATAGGTACCGTAGCAGCTCTTATCCATAAATTAAGAATGGCATTTAAAGGCAGCTTTTTCCTCTCTAGGAGGGTGCCATTCAGGTTTCTTTTGACAAAAGCCTGCTCACCAAACTTCCCAGACAATACAAAGAATGAGCGGGGTGGGAGGGGAAGCAAAAGAGAGAGAAAAAGAGAGAACAAGAGGGAAAGAGAGAGATAGAGACCTTATAAATGGATATGACACAGGGTGGAAAGAGAAGAATGAGCCAGATCACTAACAAATATACTGAGGGGGCCACTATGCATGAAATTTATGGGCAACTAACAATTAATTTTACCTCTTTGAACCATGTTCAAAGAGGGTGTAGCACTAGCCTGCTTATATTGAGGATTTAATGCAGAATGCTGATTTATAATTGTTCTGTGAAATGATTACTTTGAAAATAGAGTAAGTGATACAAAATGAAGCATGACTGTTTCTTGACTTTAACCCTAGTTCCCATATTCCAGTAAAAATATCCAGAATCAAATCATTTCCTGAAAACACATTCTGTCTAATTGGTTCTGTGATCATCTATTTTGTCAGAGTTGATGATGGTACTCCACCTGCCTGCCACTTTTCCAGGAGTGAGTCCTCTTCTAATGAAGGATAAAGAAATGCAATGACCTCCTCACCTCTTTCCAAATGTATCTTGAGCCTACCTACCATGATGGCAAGACTCTTCATATTATAAACAGTTTAGTTATTTTATTTTATATTTCTATAATTATATATAAGTGGAAGAGGTCTGTAGATTTTTAAATCTTATTATATTACTATCTTTCTTGTTTTTTTGGTATCAGAGTGATACTAACATCATAAAATGAATTTGGCAGTTTTCAATATTTGTCTATATTTAGGAATAATTTAAAATTAATTGGTCTTTGAAGATCCCAGGATTTGCTTTGTTTTAGAGGTAATATTTTTAACACTTTAACCACTTTTGATATCTTATTTAAAAGTTACCTAACTTTGTCATTGGATACCATGTCAGTTATTTCTTTCCAATTATTGTCAGATAATTTTGTCAATTTATATTTTTCCAAAATATTTTCATTTCACTGAGGTTTCAAACATACTGGAACATAAGGACACAATTATCTTATAATTTTTATTATCCTTGAATCTACTCTAAAACTCATGCTCCCATTTCTAATTTTGTTTTTGGTATCCCCTCCCTTTATTGTTATTGGCAAGGTTTCATCAATTAATAAAATAACTGATAAAATAAATAATAACATTATTATATATTACACATACCACATATCATAAATACAAATATATAATATATAATTTATATGATAAATATGATTAAAGTGAAATTTTAAATAAAATAGATTTTCCTTATACCCAGAGATTGATTCATCACTTTTACTATCTTTACATTTCTCATTTCTGTTTCTATCTTTAGTACTTTCTTCCTGGTTATTTTATGTTTATTTACATTTTGAGAGTTTTACTTTTAATTCATTTGTAGTTATCCTTTCTTTATTCCCCTAAAGAAATAAAATATTTAAGGCTATTACTTCACCTCTGAATATAGCATTGGCTGAGTCTCATAGTTTTGATATGTAGCATTCTCATGTTTACTGCTTATTATATATTATTTATTGCACACATTTTATTATATATTGTTTGTTGCATCCATTATTCCTCATGCCCTTTGAACAATACATTAGCTAAAGTACTCTGAAAAGATGCAATAATCTCTTTAAAATACTGTATAATAACCAGAAGAGAAAAATAATTGATTTATTCATAAGAACTTTAGTTACATCTAAGAGGGCACTTTTCACTATTAACTATTACATATTAGCATCTAAGTTTTTAGTCAGGTAGTTTTTAGCTCTGCCTAAATATACATTGGTGCATATTCTACTTTGATTTCCTGAAGTCAGGGATCAAGTCCCGAAGTACAGAAATTAAGACACTGAAGACTTCAAAGGGTTAGGCACAGTGGCTCACACCTGTAATCCTCGCACTTTGGGAGGCTGAGGCAGGAGGATCACATGAGCTTGAGAGTTCAAGACCAGCCTGGACGGCAGAGTGAGACCCTTCTATCTCTCCAAAAAATTAAAAAAATTAGCTGGGTGTGATGGCATGTTCCTGTGGTCCCAGTTACTCAGGATGCTAAGGCAGGAGGATTTTTTGAGCCCAGAAGGTTGAGGTTGCAGTGAGCTAAGATCATGCCATTGCACCCCAGCCTGGGCAACAGAGCAAGACCTTGTCTCAAAAAATTAAAAAACAAACAAACAAACAAACAAAAACCCTCAAAGAGAATGTTCGATGTGTAAAACTACTAATGGAAACAAAAAATAATGTATCAAATGTATCAATACTTTTCACATATTTTTCAATAAGGTTGTCTTCAATAGAAGTTCTATGGAGAAGAGCAACAGAAAAAAAGAGAAAGGAACCATGAAACGAAGGTCTCTGTTTCCTGTGGCCAATTATGCAAAATGATAGACATTGCTTCAAAGTAGGTTGTTAAAAAACAGGTGCATTCCTATGCTTTTTTAAAATTTTATTTTCCACCTTCTTTCCTCCCTTCTTTCACTTCTTTTCTTCCTTTTCCTTCATCTCTCCATCCCTCCTGCCCTCCTTCAATAGTGCTTACAAACCACTCTTTAGTGACGAGAGCTAACACTCTTTTATTGGACTTGGGGTCTGATTTATGTAAAAGAATCAGCAGTGCCCACCTTTTACTCACAATCTGCTACTATTCTAGTCAGAAATCGTCTCTGTTATTCCATGGGTAGAATGGAATTTCTCTTTTTCTCCACATAAATTCCCTATCTTCACAGCACAGTCACAATCCAACTGGAAAGCAGGTTATCCTCTTTCCATCTCTCTTTGAGTTGATTGCTATAAAATACGAAACATTAGTACAAAACATTTAAACTGCTTTCGAAACCTTGAAAGAAATATTAAACAATTAGTTAAAAATAATTGCTTAATTGCAACGTGTCAGGGAATCAAATGGCACTAGGCACAAAAGTAACTGCTTAGGAATAGAACCCCTGTGAAAGCCAAGCAGAGGCTGGGTATAAAGTGGGAAGCAGATGGCATGGCCACTTCAGCCATGTACCTGTAACATGTTCAGAGCCTCTCAGGGCAGGCCACGGAGGAGAGTAATGAACCCCATTTTACAAATGGAGACTATGAACATTAGACAGAGAAAATGGCTTTCCCAAAAGTCAGAGCCCTGATTCATGTCCAGGTCTTCAGTTCCCCAAACAGCCCTACCACATCACAGTTGCACCCTGCCGCCTTCTAAGGGTCTGCTCCAACAGAAAAGATCAAACCACCATCCCCTCATGCAGATGCACTTCTCTGCCTGTAGACTTTTGGACTGATGAACTGCTCTCTCCTCACTTTGTTCTGTGTGTCTTAATTCCACACATTCTTCAGGGAGGAGGCTGAGTCTCACCTCTGCCACCAATCTTTCCCTAGAACTTCATCCTTTTATATTCTTCCCTCATTGTGCCTGGGGCACTCAACTAGCAAGGAACCGCAAATGCAGATTTGACTTATGATTGACTGTAAGCTGGTTCAGGGCAGGAGCTGTAGGTTCCTTGCAGAGCATAGGACCAGTGTGTCAAAGGAGTGGTATACCACAAATCTCAGATGATTTTAATTATTGAAGAGGACCTTGTGAGAAGAAAAGAGAATATGAAAAGTCAGAGAAACCAAGAAGCCACTGAGCTTCACTAACTACACTCTGTCAACTGAGACAGCCTATCACGTAGGAATGCTGAGGAAAATGTTCAGGGGCAAATATTCTAAGACACTATCTTAAGAATTCACTGTCAATAAACCATTCTCTCTGTAAAACTCTAACACTTATACTTGCATCTTTATCCCACACAAATATATTGCCTAATGTCAACAAAACTTTCCCTAAATGATTATTCCCAAGCAATTAGTAATTTCCTATTAACTGGTTGGATTTTGAGAATTTAGTCTGGAAATTTTATTAGGATCTGAAATTTTCTTTCGGGTGATTTTTTTTCCACCACGCCCTGAATTTTCCAATTTTATGTAGCTATTTAAATCAATATTTCAATGCTTATGTAATATTTAAGGACTGCATCATTCTTCTACTTTTTCCCATAAAACAGTAACTCTCTATCATACTTTTAAAGTATCTAAAATACATATTAGTTGTATGGGGTATCCAACTTATTTCCTTTCTTACTGAATACAAGAAGAAAGTTTTCACCACTTTTCTAAAAACTGCAATTGCCACATAGCCATGACTAAATATGCCACAAATTTACACAACACTTAGAGAGCCTGTCCTATGTCTGCCTTCCCAATCTGCCCCAACCCTTATTTTCCTGTTATATGAAACACATTTGTTTTGAAGAACTTCCGACATCTCTCTAGTTTGTATTGTCCTTCTTCCATGTCTGTGTATTGTTCACAGGCAGGGAATCTAATTCCCTAGGAAGCATATTATCTGAAACTTACAATCGGTATATGCCACAATGCTTAATTTTTTTCTAAATTTCCTCCCATCCTCTTTGTCAATACTTATTTTTAAAAGACATTATTGCCTTCCAGCTGTCCAGATTTTCTTCTCATTTCTCTCTTAAAAACTGACTTAAAGCAGGAAGTCAATATCTCAGCCATCATTAATTTCACACCCTTCCCTTACTTATTCAGTAGTCTTTTTCTCTTGAGGATCACTTTTTTTCCCTGATACATTTATAAAAGACCTCCTTACTCCATTTAACCTCTTTTACTAGCAATATCTTATTGCCCACTTTTGCACTCCTTATCTTTTCTTTAGTAACTTTAAGTTGTTGTGTCTAGTTTTATATAGTTCTTGCCATGTAGTCTCCACTTTCAGGGCAATTGTCCTGTTACACACGGATCTTGAGGAGCCACAGTGGACAACAGACTGTCTTTTCACTAGATTCCTAGAGGGAGAAGGGCCCTGCAGTCCCTGTGTTCTGCCCAGTTCTCTCACTTTGACAGTGCAATAGAGGCTTTTACACTTTAATTATATTGTTTTAGTTTACTTCACACCTATCTACAATTGCCAATCTTAATACTTACTCCCCTTGTATCATCCATATTAGATTTCCTTCCAATCTCATGTCTTCCAGTGAGGAAGAGTACTTTGTAGTGTCGTTATCAATGATCACATTTCTAAATACGCTGTGGGCGGGATGGACATGATTTACTCTATTATGCCCAGGTCATTTGCGTACTGTTAAGTGATTTTCATGCTGGCAGATCCTAGAACTGGGTTTAAGAGACTTCCCACATTTCTCTCTTAATCACAAGGTGTAGCTTATTTTCACTCCCTATAAAATTATCCTTTATTTTCCTCTCTCACACCATTCTCTCCCACTGGAAATAATACATACTAACAAAAGTATATCCTTGCAAGATAGTCTCTACCTTATGAGCTAATGTTCTCTTTGGCATAATTCATCATCCTCTCTGATTTTTCGGAGCTGGTGACAATGGTGACGCCCCTAATATCTGAACGATGTCCTTCATAAATATTTTGCTGAGTGATTGATAGCTCCTCTAGTTATTTTTCTCACACCTCTTCCCCTCAGCATATAACAGATGGGATTCCATCATCAGAAGCAGATGTTGTGGAAAGAGTATCAGGGGCCCAGAAGCCCTAATTCTAGCCCCAGTTCTTCCATTAACTACCTCCACTGCCTCCACAAAACACTTAACCTCTCTGGGCCTCCATTTCCGTGTCTGTAAATTGAAGTTGAAAACTCTTCTTCATGGGGTATGAAGGTGATCGGAAAAGATACATACAGAAAGTGTTTCCTACTATAAAGTAGTTTGATACTTGAATTTTTGATATCTCTTTGCCAAATTGTGCTAACTTTTTATAATCAAATTAAATATGCATTATTTCTGTTTTACCCTTGTCCCTTATTAGCTTTTCATAACAATAAGCAAATAAACACACTTTTAGGAAGGTCAGTTACAATGCGAGAAATTCCTAATGGTGAATTTTCGGTTGCTAAACAAAAGGATAATTTTAACCACTCCCACCTCAGTCTCAAACCATGTCTCATTAGCAACCACATTCTCTCCGTTTATTTATGTAAGTTAGGAGAGGCCCTGCAGGGAGAAGCAGAGCTCTTGTTTGATTTTTGACTGGGCTTCATTCATTGAAGTAAGGTGTCAGGGCTGCCTATGGATCTGGAAAGCATTTTGGAAGTAAGAAGCAGACAAATGTAAATCTTTTAAACCCCTATGATAAGCAAACTCTCCTCAGTTCAACATATAAATATAAACACTAAATCAAATCAGATGCTTATACATTTTTTAATCCTATCATAAAACATTTTGTTTTGACAGCTTGGTAATGTAAAGTAGAAACACCGACAGCCAAAAGAATCAGCTTCTTTGCCTGCCTACTACCTGAAAGTCTAGTCTTTCCTGTATATAAATAGGAAAAAAAAAAATGTATGTTTATGTAAAGGGAAACACTGATTTAATAGAACTGATTGCTTCATAGTCTAATTACTTTTCAACTGGCTGTTCCAAATTAAGATGTCATTGATGGCTTTTGGTGATATATTTCATTTTAAGCAAATTTATTCTATAATAGAGAACATCATAATGGGAAGCAGAGTTCCTACTCTTCCCTCCTCTTTGTAGCCTGATATCTTGACAAGTAAATTAAATTTAGCAGTTAAAATGCTTCCATTAGTAATTTTATTAAGTTAATTAAAGAATCTCTCTTTCTGAATTTTAACTACCTTCCTTTCAGAACCATGTTGATTTCTTTTTTCTTTTTTTAATTTCATGTGTTTAGGGGCTGTGATATATTCTAGGACCAATCAACAACTCTATCAGTATTGTATTCCTGTGGCCGAGTTGCTACCAAGCAAATCAAGGAAAGAGCAGAAATAGCCTAAAAGTCTTTCAAAGAGATGGTCTGTTTCCTCTCACAGAAGAACTGAGGTTTTAATATCATCTTTAAAAAAAAAAAAGAGGAAAAAGAGGGTGGAGGAAAAAAAGGAAAAGGAAAATATACTTTTGAGAATATCTACCTTTTTTTTGTAAATGGCAGAACTACTGACTAGTGTCGCCATACCTACAGAATAAATTATAAGTAGTTCAAGTAGGTTCAGTGATAGATGGAAAGAGAAAAAAACCCAACCCTTTTTCTTATTCAGTAATACAAGTATGCAAGTAGTACTGAGCAAGATACTGAAATTGGCAAAGCTCATGTTAAATGAAATCTTGGGCCCTCTCCAGGGAGTGGCGTTTTAAAATAACCTGAATATTTGTAAGAGACTTAGGGTGAAAACGAGTTGTCTCGTGGCCCGTTGCCTGTTTCTTGTGGGAGGTGTTCTTCAACTCAGGAATTATGGAAAGTATTTTTAGAGCTGGAAGGGAGCAGAGAGGAAGTTTTATCTTATCCTTTCATTTTAAAGATGAGGAAACTGAGGGCCAGTGATTAACATTGCTGCCACCACCAATAATAATACTAGCAGCTGTAACCATGGTGGCTAATATTTGTTGAGCTTAGTACTGTGAAGCGTTGCATACAACATTTCATTGAAAAAAAAAAACCCACAAGGGAGATTCTTCTAATGTCCCAACTGTATAGATACAGGAAACAATGCCTGAAGAAGGTTAAATAGCCTGTGCAAAACCCGTGACTCCCTAGTCCCATATCCCTAATTAGTGCGCATCATTAATTTAGATGAATGACTTGGGGTCCTGCAACTAGTTAGTGATTCCTCCAAGGCTAAAGCTGAGGGCAGCTCCTTCTTAGCTCTGTACTTTATAAAACTAGGCCATATGAAAAGAACTGGAAAACCAGTGGTCAAGCAGAAGCTTGGGCATTGAGAAGACACTATGATTTCTTTTAAAAAGAATCCCATTGCCAGAGTACCCAGTGAGATGGTTGCTTTGTGGGTGAAACCTTATCAAAGGCTGCACCCATGTGTTCAGACCTGAAGTGACATTTCATTGAAAATTGGGGGATTCTATCCTTTACTCATTCATTGAAGAAATAAAGGAAAGCCAAAAATACAGTCCATGGCAATTACTATTAATACCTCCCATCATCTCTCATTTTCTAATACCCTGCTTTTCTGAATAGCTCACTCTGTGAGCTCACATGCTCACTGTTCAAACTCCATCATCTCTCCCCAAATCATTCCCACCATCTCCTAGAATTCTCATACCACATCCTCACTCACTGGAGTCTCTCCACACTTACACCTCAGGTATCAGTCACCCCACCCCCATTCTGCCTTTTTATTCTGGAGGATTGAATGCCTTTCATTGCTACATTCCAAACTCACTGCTTTCTTCATGAGAGTAGGTCACCATGGCTTTTGTTCCTTCTATTCTTTCCCAGTTCTTCAGATTCTGTTTCATACAAGTCCCAGAATGAATCTGGCAACTCATAGGCCCTTCCAGGCAGGACAGAAAAGATGAAGCCAGAAATGATGTAATAGGCCATAGGAGAGAAACAACTGAGACTGAGGTATTAACTGCTTGTGTAAATATATATATATGCGCACACATTGTATGTGTGTATGTGTATGTATAAACACACACACATGCACATATTCATTTTTCTGTCTTTTCATACTGAAAAAGGCTAAGATGGCAAGTACCTAATCCAGATGATCTTTTTATATTCTGGGAAGCCCAATCCACTTTCTTTATATTTTGTCTTCAAACATCAAGATAAAAAGGATTTAAAAGCTTTATTGCCTTTTGCTCCTTATTTGATCCTTTGTAATCAGGAGGTAGGTTTTCAAGATGGTGCACCAGAATTTCTGAAGCACAATAAATTATCAAATGTTCCCATGGATGCTTTTTGTGGAGGATGTTTCTTTTACTAAGCAAGCCCAGTCCTCCAAAATAGCGTTTGTAGAAAGAATCTAGCATTCTGCAATATTTCTATAATTGATAGCTAGACAGATAGGCCCAGGATAGCCTGGATCATTCAGCTTTTTTTGCTGATTATATAAAATATCCTCCATCCTCTGACCTTTACCTGAGAAAGAATGCTACTTTAAGGCCATATGAACATTTTCTATATATCTGGCCATAAAGAAAAGATATTTTCATACAAAATTTACCTTTTACTTGCTTCATATCCTGCCATTCACATTGCAGCTACTCTTGGGTGAAGATCTTTTTCAATTATTTTGGGAAGCTCATTGTTTTTTAATGTAGAGTTCAAGTCCTGTAGTGAAATCCGTTTCATATTTGTAATCAGTTTTCAGCTCCTGGACGAAGCCCAAATTGGTAAGTCCCTGTAAGTGAAAAAGAAAAAAAAAAAAAACAGAATGTAGTTATGCAACCTGAGTTTATAGACGATGAGAGAAGATAACTCAAAGAAGCACTGGCAAAAATAAACATTATGTCCTCTTCTTCCATCCCAGACATTCTGGCTCAGACTTCAACCTGGATAGTGATCAATTAAATGTATAGAACCACAAAAGAGCCATCTGGATCCTGAAACTGTGTGGCAAAATCTCTATTATTTGTCACGTAAAAGGAAGAATATGTGATTTTGAAATAAAACACCAAAGAAAGATGTACTGAGTTTAATGCAGGAGTAGATGTAGCTGGCCACAGTTGTGAAAGATTTGATCAGCTTCTTCTTACTTGTCCTTCACCCTGGAGGTTTCTGAAGAGGCCTGAATATCTGGCTTAAAGTGAGTGATGCTACTTGAAATGAAAAGCAAGGAGACTGCAAATCACTCTTCTGCACAGGCTTGGAATAAGCTACGGCACGGCTGATGGACAGATTCAGGTATTTAAGTGAGTGTGATTTCTAAGCAACAATTTCTAAACCCTACACTGTTGTTGACCTCCATCACGTGATTGGACATGTGTATGAAGGCACACGTGGTAGAATGAAATGCACTTGGGAGAATACTGACGTCATTTTTCAATAGCAGAGCAATATTACTGCAAAATGAAGCCACATCACTCCAATCAGCAGTGGAGTCCAGCCTCACACACTTCCTCTGCTTAACAGTCTGAGTCCACTCTAGAAAAGGACCTTTCCATTTCAGGAAAGTGGCTCTGGGTTTCGTTAGAAGAAAGCTAATGAGGTAGGTAATCCAATGTGTATGCTCAGGTAAAGTCAACACCTATGAAAAGACTTGAATAAATGGCACCAGCCTATACTTTTGTCTTTTCCATTTTTTCCTTTCTTTTTTTCTTTTCTTTCTTTCTTTCTTTTTTTTTTTTAGGCATAGATGTAAGGAAGATGAAAGAACCCCAAAACAATTTTTTTTCTCTCTAATCTAATTGGACAGAAAGCAAAAGCACAGTATCCAATCAGTCAGTAGTCATTTAAACCAAACATATCCAAATGTACATTAAAAAATATGATGTACAATTTTCTGTTAATTAAATTGCTAAAAGTCTTCTGTAAAGGATAAAATCTTCTCTTGCACACTGATGTTATGTAATCTGCTCAGACTTCGTGCTCAAGATATTTACTTCTGCAAAAATTAAAAGTAGAATTATTTATTTATTTATTTATTTATTTAGAGACAGAGTCTTGCTCTATTGCCCAGGCTGGAGTGCAGTGCCACAATCTTGGCTCACTACAACCTCTGCCTCCTGGGTTCAAGCAGTTCTCCTGCCTCAGCCTCCCCCGTAGCTGGGATTACAGACATGTGCCACCACCCCCTACTAGTTTTTGTATTTTTAGTAGAGATGGGATTTTGCCATGTTGGCCAGGCAGGTCTCAAACTCCTAACCTCAATTGATCCACACACCTCATCTTCCCAAAGTGCTGGGATTACAGGCATGAGCCACTGCGCCCAGCCAAAAGCAAAAATTTTTGATGTCTAGGAGGCACCTCTAAAAAGTTTATTGTAAACTAAATCAAATGTTTTCATTGAACTTCTTCTTGAACCTTTTTAGAGAGGAAATCAAAATCCTACTGATAATGAAAAACTATTTTTCATGATCACTAAAGCAACTGCTGTCTCTGATGCGATCCCACCTTCTCTCTAATGCCCATCAGATGTATTATTAAGGAATTGGCTTCATTTGCTCCTAAGGTTATATTCTGTGATATATTTCATACACACACATGGTTCTACTTAGTCTAGTCGAGTCTATTTCCATTTGAACCACTCGTAAAGAAACAGTGTTTATAATAGCCATTAGTTCAAGAGCAAAGAAATCTACAATCATCGCCATTCCAACTGCTGGCAACTTAGTGGTAAAATTTTTCACATAGTGATTTACATACATATCTTCTGACTATAAGAAACTCCAAGGCAGACACCATCTTATTCATCTTTAAATCACTACAGCAACTGCCATAATATTTGGCATATTGGTCTTAAATTATAAAAATAATTGAATGAATGAATAAATAAGGGAATTAATATTTAAATGTGGACACTGATTATTTGTACTAGAGTCATACCACACCAAGAACTGTCTGGAAGAGTTTTCAGAGAGAGACAGAGAAAAATTGGCTGACTATTCTTGGAGAACACGTTGACTGTTTGTTGGATAAAGACAGTTCACCAAGAAAGCAGATTTTGACCCTTCAAGAACTTGAATGTGATGATGAGTTTATGACAGTTCTAAAAGCCAACATATGGTCGGTGGCCAGATTGTGGTTCTGGACTCAGAGGCTTCCATTTGGAAGGCAGACAAGCATTTGAATTATGGGTCTAATGAAAGTGTCAATAGCAATCCTGTTACTGGAGGAGCTGTAAAACCCTGCTTAATGAACTAGGCAGGGACACAAAAACACAATGGTCTAAAATGTACTGTATGAGAAAATGATAATTAGTCCAGATTTCATGTACAAGATAAAATGCATAGGGATGATATTACCACTGAGCAATATTATAGCCCTTCAGGGGACTGTTTTGTTAACAGGGTTTGGCTCAGCTTTTTCTCTCCTCCTCGTATGAATGGAGATGCACTACACAACCATGAGCTGCGAGTTAGGGAAACAATGTCAGATGGTAAAATTCCTATCATAGATGCTGACAAACATCTAAAATTCAAGACAATAAGAGGGTTCTAGCCTCATTAAGGCTTCACTCTTCTTTGGGAGGCTTTAGGCAATAGGGGGTGATAAGCCAAATAGCTTCTCACAGAAAAGGAATGGGGGTTAAAGAGAAGGTGATTCTCTAATCTTGCAGTCTACTTTACTAGACCACCAAACGTCAAGTGGTGGGCAAGAGCCACTCACTTCCACGCTGTACTCAGAAGCTATTGAGGTTGCTCTGAGCACAGAAGAGAGCAGTAACCTTGGAGTCAGGGGGCTGAGGTTCTAATCTTAGCTCTACACTAACTCTGAGTTTGAACTTTCTCATATCTTAAAGGAGGACAGAGGTGAAGGTGGATTGGAATGGAGCTTCAAAATATTTAAGGAGTGTAAAAATCACCTGGGTATTTTGTGAAGATACAGATTTTGATTCAATTGGTCTAGGGCGGGCCTGAGATTCTTCTTTCCAAACAAGCTCCTACGTTATGCCAATGCTGCAGGCTCATAAACCACAATTTGGGGAACAAGTGACTAGGTGGTATCTCCCAATTTGAAAATTTCATGAAACTACCAATGTCAATAATAATCCGTTTGCTATCTGTTACTACAAGTGGGAAGAGACAAACAATTACTGAGTTTTTGGTATGATCAAGGCAAACTCGTTTTAGCTTTGTTTTTGTCTTGTAAATCTAAGTAAGCTGCTTTATCCTAGCTAGAAACTATGAATGCTCTGACCTTTACAAAAACAAATTTGTCAGGAATTTTTGGTGGTAGACTGTTAATACTGTTAGACTACCTAAATATTGCTTTTAGATCAATGTGTTTTATGACTAAATGGATTGTATGTGCAAACTTAAAATGGGGTAAACTATGGCGACTATGAGTTAAAGTCGTGGATCTACATCTATTAATAATAAAATAAAGACAAAGGGGCCCAAATGATGTGATGTAAGGCATAGTTACTTGTATACAACAATATGTTAATGTAAGCATAATAGCTATAGGATGACATTAGTTGGGTATGGCTCATACCGTGCACAAACAGTATCCTAGGTGTTCAGGCTGTTGAAATAACTTTGAATGCTGTAATCCACTGGATTCTCTCCATAGATATTTTCTTCCCTTCCCCAAGTTTAATTTTTAAGATGGCATATGGGGAATGGGGAAAGGAAGAATACTGTATGAAGCCATGGCATAAAAAATTATTTCACAGATCTGCAGACAGGGATTTTAGAAGTTAATAGAAATTTTCTTTACTGTGTCAAGTACAATACTTGACACATAATAGGAGTTCAATTAATGTCTGTTAAGAAAAATGATCTGAAAGCAATAAACAATTGACTAAACTTCAAGAATGAAATTAAATGAAAATTCACAAAATCTTCAATAGTTTAAGGGGACATAAGTTTGGGGGACAAAAACTGGGGACATGTGTCCTTGGTTTTAAAAAAGGAGAGGTCTTCCTCTCCCTCCACTCCCTAAAAAGAAAGCTTTGCCTAGAAAAGAAACAGCAAATTAATCTCAGAACAAGAATTTAATGAGCTCATATAATAGTTTTATGCTTCATATAACCTGCCTCTTTTACCCCCTTCAACAACCCTATAAAGTAATTATTATTATTATCATCCCCAGGTGCCTCAGATGCCACAACTAGTAAATGGCAGTACTTTCATTCTAGTTTATCTGACTTAGAAGTCAGCCCTCTGCAGATAGCTTCTAATACAGTCAGGGCAGGGAGGAGAAGGGACTAAATATTTTCAAAAGAAGGGAAAGGGAATATATTTTTTAAAGTGCTAAATTATTAAGACTATGAATTGTAAAGAAATTAAGAGAGGAAACTCACTGTGGACTTCAGTCAAAGTTGGTTTTACGGAGAAAAGCTGGAAGTGGGCCCAGTGTTCATTCATTCATAACATACTCATCTGGCCCATGTGGGAAGAAATTTGGACAGACGGTAAGGTGAGAAGATAAAATGTTCTGAAGAAGGAAAATGATAGTGTTTGGTTTTGAGAATAAAAGGGTCAGAAGGACTCTCCAATGTGGACCAGGAGAAAGCAACATACGAAAAACTAATTTTTCATTTTCAGTATGTATCAGGCGCCCAAAATATATACTGCCAATGGGGTGGGGAAAGGGGAGCATGTGTTGCTAAAATAATCTAAAGGCAAGTCCTGAATAAGCTAAAACCTAGCCAAACAAAAGCCTATTTGTAAATTACTCCACTTAATTTTTCAGGTCATGATTGCCTCTCTCTCTGCAAAGTGGTTAATGACATTCTCAATTAAGAGTTTGCCATAAAAATGAATGAATGAAGTATTTCAAAGCTGCTATGAGATATTAAAGATGAGTCACTTTTAAAAAGTGGTTTTGTTTCCTGTGTTCTGGATAATGCATTTGAGAATGTAGTTTCCAGCCTCACCCATCACCCTATTGCGAAATCAAATTGAATGACTTTCTGCTCTTAGAATGATCACTCATTCAAATGCATTCAATAAATAAAGCCCAAACACAACGAAGCACTTTTCCTAGAGCATCCCGGAGAGCTAGGGCCTGGTCTCTCTCACTGTATGAGGCTGAGATTGAAGTAAATAAAGCATTTGCTCACACTGACTGCATAATACATAGTGACTTATTGTTTTCTAAGCTTTAACAGGTACATTATCTCATTCGATCCTCAAAATGACCTCATAATAAACATGGTGTTGGCTTATTACCCCCATTTAACAGACGTGGAATGGAGAGCTCAGAGTAATCAGTGATTCTCCCAAAGTCACACAGCAATCCAAGAGGTACTTTAAATCTTCGCCACCTCCTCCTCCTCCAGAAGAGGAAACATTTCTTACGTACAAAACAATATAATTAGTACCATTACCAAAACTGGAATAGTAGAAAGATTTAATTCATTCAGATGTGCCTCTGGTGATTTTGTAAATACTGAGGTATTCATTTTCTACCTTCTGCAATTCTGTGAATTCTACCCTGGACAAAAGGTCATCCAAACATGATCCTTGTTCAGAGTTATGGAAATGTATGCAGCCTAAAAGAAAATGGGCCAAATGCAGAGTAAAAATATCCATGTAACTCCCAGTGCCATTTACTCTTGCTGCCTCAAATCCTTTTTGAAATTAGGCAGGTTATAAATCATAAAAAAATATATAAAAATGTAAACTCTTGTCCTAAATTCAATTATCATATATCAGAGAAGGTCATGAGTGCAGTAGGTTGGAGAGCTAGTAAAATGAGACTAAAATAGGTACAGTAGGCAAGCCGGAGATAGAGAAAGAGAGAGAAAGTTTTAAAAAGGAAAAAAAAAAAAAAAGAAAACCTTTTCAATTTACATCTACAGAGCAGACTAAAAATTATCTGAAAAATAACAGAAAATACAATTTTTCCCCCAAATCAACATCCTTTCAGCCTCTAGTTCTAATCAGGCAGAATTTGGCATGGAGAATAATTAGGAGACAGGAGATCAACTTCTCTTAAGTTAATCTGAGCTTAGAACTGTTCATCGAAACAGTTCTAAGTGTACCTAAGAATAGAAAAAAAAAGTAAAAAGATATTAAAAGCCTTGTATTCATGGAAGGAAGGGGTAAACAGAAGGGATTAACCCAAAATGAAAGGGTAGGTGCATTTTCTAACATTGCCTTGCAAACAGCATTTCTGAACAAATTTGGGCCAGCCATCCCTTGTCCTCATTCAGACACTGCTTTGCTTCTATCTTCATCGTGACTGTGGGATCATCTGTGCAGAGCAGACCTCTCTGGAAGTTGCAGATCTACCACACTGGCTGGCTCCCACATCCAGATGTTGAAAAGGCTTGTTGGTTCTCAGGATCCTTTTCCTCAAAATGTCTGATTTCCTTTTCTCCTAAATTTTATGGTATATTTATTCACCTATGAGTAATTGTGAATAGCTTCAGAGTTTCTGAAAACCAGAGTTTCTTTATTTGAGTCTCCTCTTTTATGAGTCGTGGAATTGGAGAAGCCATAATTATATAAGTTTTAATATTTGAAAAACTGCATTCTTTTAAATGTTCCTAATAACTAATCCATATAATCAAATCATCCATAGCTCTAGCCTTTTTTTCTTCTCCACTAAAAACAAGACACAAAAGTCATGATTCCAGGATTTATTCTTCAAAAGGTAAGGTGACTCTGAGCCAAGGTTAATTACTTGCTATTTTTAGGGATCAGGAAATGTATTTCTAGCAATATTTCTCCATACATTCAGATTTAATTTTAAGCAAAAATAACATATTTGTTCATGACCCATGCTATACAACTACTTTGCATAAAAAGCCCTGTTGAGTCCTTTAAGCCATTTTAAGTGTTATGACCAGTGACTTCAGGCATAAGATTTTGTTTAGATAGCACAAGACCTTTCTTGTTGATTGAAACCTGGCTTGATGCCTCTATACATCTAAATAATTAGAAAAAAATACATTTAAATGAGAAGCAGATGCTGTTTCCAGATTTCTATTTTCACTGTACAGAATAAATAGAAGCTTTCATCTCTGCGTTTACTCTTTGGATATGGTGCATACCACATGAATCATTATTTAAAGCATAGGGTGTTCCTTTCACAAAGGTAAAGGAAATAGGGGACCTCTGGGGTGCTCATTCCTCCGAAACATTTTTGCTCCAAGAAAACTAAACAGGATTATTTATTCTCCTTTACTCTTTACGCTTCCATGTCTGGTACTAAGCCAGTAGATCCAAATAGAATGGGGGAAGGCTGTGCTGAATGCAAAGATGGCAGGCCCTGCTGAAGATCAGTAGCTTGTAATTGGCAACAGACGACAAACATACTGCAAATGTTCAACGTTCATCTTATCAGATGCAAAACCAATTAAGAAGAAACTATACCCAGGCAAGGGAAAATAGAGGACAGGACATCACAGGGTACCTTTGAAAACACAGGGTAGTTTTCTCGAGCTTCTTTACCTGCCACTGTGTCAACACTCTAACAGGTAGAGTACATTTTTAGTTTCCCTTCTAAGTTAGGAAGTTACACACTAGGTTTCTGGGCCAATTTTAAGTGCTTGAGATGTTTGGATGAAGGAGCTGTGTAAACAAAGGGCAAAGGTCTGCATAACTTGGAAGCAAAGTATGTGTACATGAAATCCACAGATTCCAGAGCCTGATCTTCTGAGCTGTTAGCTGCAGTGAGACAAGCCAAGGCAGCTACCTAGCCCAATGGGAATTAATAAGCAATGATGCTATAATTAATTTACTGAAATTACTCGTTTACTTTTTCTCTCTTGTCACACTCCCTCAGAGCCCTTCTATTTCTTTTCTAAGAATGTTTCTATTGCTCACCATTTTCCTCCAGGTCTAGCACAGTATCTGCTACAGATAAGTTATCAATCAATCAGTATTGGTGGACTGACACTATGAATGAATGGATATAATCTGAATGTTTATTCACTACCCTGAAATAAATACCAGTTTATGACATATAAAAACATAGAACATAAAAATTTAAGTAGTAGTCACTACTTAAGAACATGTCATGTCTCAGGCATTGTGCTAAGAGTTTTACTTGCATTGTATTAATTTTGACACATAAAATGATATTAGGAAGTAAGTATTATTCTCTCTGCTTTATAGATGAAGAACCAGAGGCTCAGTTATGTGAATGGATGTTGCTAAGGATCAGCCCATAAGTGGCAAAACTCCCTAGTCTGTCTTACTCCATAACCCTGACATATCCTTTAAACATGGCATCATGCTGCCCACCAGGCTTCAAAGGTTTTAAAAGCTTGTTCTAATACAATGCGCTACAAACTTAGATTGAATGCAGAAAGAAAGAGTAAAAATTTCTACCAATTAATTAGCACTTGGAATATCAGAATTGGATTTTCTGCGCACATGCAGTGAGTAAACTCTTCTTAGAATCGAACCAATGATCCAAATGAATAGTGTGTTCTTTCAACAAAGATAAAGGTTTGAAGGGTTCAGTCATATGAATTGTTTTGCTGTGAAATAAACCAAGGTGAAAAATTCACCCAGAACTTTTGATCTGAACAGACATTGAAGCAATTCTATCCTGCATGTGTACATATGGATCCCAAAGAAAATAATACGATGTTAGAAATAGGAATATACATATTACCACTGTGGCTGCTGCTGTTGAGGCTACCATTATAAGTGGTGATAATTGGTCATCATTAGTTTAGATATATTGAAAGCTGATTGTACAAGCTTTATAAGTCCTTTTCAGATAGTTTCTCATTTCATCTTCAAACAACTCCATGAGGTAAGCATAATTGAAACCCCCATTTTTCACAAGAGGAATTTGAAGCTAAAGAAGGTAAGTAACCAGTCTATGGCCAAACAGCCAGTGATGATGGAACCAGACACAAAACCAGGTCTGTCTGGGCCCAAGCTGTGTTCTCACCACCACTAAGTAGTGTTGCATTGATTTCTACACGATTATGATTCCTATGACCCTACCTGTGACCCTTTAATTTTAGTTTCATAAAATGCTTTACATGTATTATACTTCAGTTATATTGCCAACGTGAGTTGGAGGAAAGCGAGCAAGCAATACAAGGGACTTCATTTTGCTGATGGAGAGACGAGCAAGTGTTAAAATTCTATTGTATGCTCTCCCCCATAAATCCATGAGGTTTTTTCCCTCAAATTAGAAATAGCAAGTTATTGTTTTGTTATTTTTCAATATATTACAAGAATGAGGAACTTGCTATGAAAATATGTCAGTGTTTGTTAATGACAGGCTCCTCCTATACCAGCAAAGAACATAGTTCACACTCACCATTCAATAACTGGTATTGAACATGTCTACAGAGAAATTCTGGTATATTCACTGGCGTTTTCTTTCTAAAAAGACTGTAAATAAAATGGAATGTTTTTTTCTGGCAGCATTTTGAACCCTCAGCTACTGGGTATGTATGAAACCTGAAAGTACAAGGGATTTCCATTCATGGGAAATGAGATGAAGGATAAAGCTAAGTGACCTTTTGAGAACACTTTAAAATTATATTCTGTTTATTGAGTTCATGTCTTGGTCTAAGGTTCAGAATGGTATTCATTTTGTATAAATACTTTTTTTCTCAAATCATTGTGAAGAAAATTATAAGCATATGAAAATATTGTATAAAATGAAAATATTCATTTGAATGTTTAGTGACCACACATGCTTATAGGAACTAAGAGATACAATTCTCCCTTTGGATAGCTGTAAGAATTAGGGGAAGTCATTTAAATTCTCCAAGCCTCAGTTTCCTTATCATAAAATGTAGGGCTGGATCTGGCTTGTCTCAAAATTACTATGCAATTACAAATCTATGATTCTTTGAACCTACCTTAGATTGAGCAGTTACATGTGCATTTACACATCAAATGATCACATAAGAACTGCAGAGAGCATCTCAATAAATTCCTAAGAAATCATTTGACAATGTAACCAAATAATAAATTGCTATAATAGTTTAACACATATAAGAAGGTAACAAAATTTTTCAACTTGGTGCAGGAATGATGATTATCTCAGCCTTTCTAGGCTTTTCTCATTATCCTGAAACATAGGTATCAAGGAAATAGGAAGTAGAAATTCTTCGTATTTATTCTTGATGCTGATAACATCTATATTTGACATTCTAGAATAACAACATCTCTAGTAGCAAGTAAGATATGCACGTTTCAGAACTGAGAAACTTTTAAAATCCCCTTTTAAGCAATGCAGCCACAGAAGACTCTTAATAATTGATTATAATTGATTTTAACCTTGTCCTAACCTGGGCAAAATGGCAAAGCCAATCATCTTTGTCCAGATGGGGTACGAGAAAAGAACCCCCAGTCCACATCTTTAAAAGCTCCAGACATGAGCAGAAGATAAAATATTTAGTCTGCCAAAGCCTTGACCTCCCAATTCCAGCCAGTTTTGAACTTGAATTGATTTCCGACAAGGCATCTGGGAGATGATTACAACAAAATGCACTAAAGCTGGGCAGCCTTTATTTTAACATCCCAGCAGCTTAACCTGTTAATAACAGCAATTGTTTTAGATACAATACCAATTTCTGTAACTGACGCAAGAAATGGATAACAGCAGCACAGTTTCCAAGGCAGTGCAGTAAAAAAAAAAAAAGAAAAATAAAAAAAGCACAGCTGGTCACAGAGGAGGTGCTGGCAGTGTTTTCCAAAGAAACTTCAGTTTTCAGAGACCCAACTCTACAGTCTCAAAAAAAAAAAAAGAGAAACTCTGTGAGCAAAGGGATCTGGAATCACATCTGTGTTCTGCTGATGAAAGCTGAGCTATCTTGGGCAAGTCACTTCACATCTCCATGCCTAATTTGTTTTGTTTGAAACAGTGCTGCCCAATAAAAACACAATGTGAGCTGAAAATGTGATTCCATATGTAATTTTAAATTTTCTAGTAGACATATTAAAAAATTGAAAGCAAAATTAATTTTAATATCTTATTTAATCTAATACATCCAAAATGTTATTTTGACATGTAATTAATAAAAGATTATTATTTAATATTTTATATTTATTTTTCGTACCAAGACTTCAAAATCTGGTGTATATTTTACACTTACGGCACATTTCAATTCAGATTAGTCATATTCCAAGTGCTTAGTACCCACACGTGATTAGTGGCTACCCTACTGGATAATACATGTTTGAAAAAGAACTAGAGATGATTGGGCTAATTATCTCTAGTGTCTTCTCAAACTATAAGATATCGTGATGATTCTAAATGTTGTTTCTGCTGCTTTTCATTTGAAAACCCAGCTAAAGGTCAAAAGCATAGATACAGCCCGTTCATCAGTGAGACCCAGATGTCAGAGTGATAGCATCTAGGGCCTAAGTTTGAAGTTAGCAGGGAGTGAAGTCTGTGCTGATGCAAGCACATGGTTTTAACCTTATCCCTGGTCAGCTGTGCTACACCAGTTTGTCGTAAGTAATGCAGAGTAGGTGGACAGAGTGGGTGGCTGAATAAAATTTCATGACATAGCCCAGCATGTTCTATTAAAGAAAATGATAAATATCCTCAGTGTTTTTTGAGCACTATTTATATGCCACTCATGTTGCATATACAAGATCACTTAATCATCTCAACTACCTTTTGAGGTGGGAATTATTAACCTTATTTAACAGATAGGACTGAGCCTCAAGGACACTAATTAGCCTGCCCTGTGTCAGAGTCCTAGAAAGTATTGTGTGTGGATTTGAGCGCAGCCTTTTTAGATCTTAAGTCCAGTCTCTTGATTACCATGATGCGCTGCTTTTACAAATAAGCAGCATTTGGTCTTCTATCTGACTACAAAGGTTTCCCAAACTGAAGACATAATAAAGCGGAGGCTGTAGAAAGGCTAAAGATGGTGCTTTCACTTTTTAATGACTGATGAAATCAGAAACAGTATAGCAGATGATAACATTCTAATAAATATATACCCCTCTTGTCTCCTAGTCATTAATACCTACAAGAAAGAAAGAAAAAAGGAAGAGGAAGGAAGGAATGAAAGAGACAAAAAGAGGAAGGAAGGAAGGAAGGAAGGAAGGAAGGAAGGAAGGAAGGAAGGAAGGAAGGAAAGAAGGAAGGAAGGAAGGAAGGGGAGATGCTGAATATGCTTATGCTCAGAGAGCCATCTTCAAATACAAACTCCTGCCATCTCCTTGTCACCAGACTGTCATAGTTAAGATGAGAAAGTTTAAATACCTATATTTTATTTATTTTCAATAATTTTGCATAACATACTATTTTTTGATAGTTTTTGATAGTTATTTCTACATTGAGGAAATGGTTGAGCATCAGAAATAGGACTAGATAGAGATTCTTTTTCCTGCTACAATATGTGTTATTATTTTTCTTTTCTGGTGTCTGAAGGTATAGAGATAGTTCACCCTGGTAATTTGAAGAGTAAATTGTTTCTTTTGAAAACCTTATGCTAGTGCATTGTTAACTTGATTTAAAACTAATCTTCCTATAGAGGACTTTGGAGAGGGCCTAGTGGCCAATCTGAAAGCAGTTCTCTGCAGGTGGGTCATGACATGCTCATCACCTGTGAACCAATCCAAAATCACAAAGTCTAATAACTTTTGTTCATTGTGTCTTGACTTCATGGGCCACTAATATCTTGGCTGCTAGGAGACTTTTCTCCAACTTGATCAAGAACATGCTAATAGTTTATTTAACCAGGATGACAACAGCTTGATCTTATTGCATGATTTCTCTGTGCCAAGAACCAAATCTGTTTCGGTGATTTATGTGGATTAATTAGTCCTCATTAGACAGTTGCTCTTATCATCCTCTTTTTACAGATGAAGAAACTGAGGCACATAATGCTTATAAACAGTAATAATCAATACATTTACATTTCGTTCCCATTTTTTTTTTCTTCTCCTGGTCTTCCAGTACATTTATGTCTCCTTAGCAACCTCCATCCAGTCATAACTACAACCTCATCTAGGCCTTAGTTACTCCATTATTCTCGATCCTAATCACAAAGTTATCTGTTGGCCATAGAGAACGGGTTTATGTATTCCGTCAGTTATTTATTACTGCATAACAAACAACCCCGTACATTTGTGGATTATATTTAAGATAATTTGATGTATATTTTATGACAATTTAATTTTTTTAAAAAACTTGAAGTCATAAGTCAATAAAAACAAGTTTACTTACTTATCATTTTGTGGGTCAACTATTTAGCTTGAGCTTAGCTACAGAATTCCAGGGGTCACTCATGCAGCTATAGTTATCTGGTGGCTCAACAAGGACTGGGTAATCTAAGGTGGCCTCATTCACATGTCTAGCACTTGGTGCTATCTGTCAGCTGGGCCACCTGTTTCCAGCAGACCGTGCTTCTTTACATGGCAACGTTGCTCCAAGTCCCAATCTGCAAATATTTTTAAAGCCTCTGCTTGCATCACATTTACTGGTCTTCTGGGCCAACACAAGTTTCATGTTTAAGCCCAGGTTCAAAGTTAGAGGAAACTACACAAGGGTATGGATCGATAACAATCTAACATAAAAAGTACCTAACATATTCTTTCTTCTCTTTCAATATGGTCTAAACAACTCAAGCCTAAGAAGACTGAATAAGAGAAGGAAATCCAAATTTCCCAATAAGCCAAGAATATATCAAATTCTAAATTTGGCCTTCAGTTTGAGCCTCAGATGTAAATGAATACCAAGTCCCATATTTCCACTGAAATATATTTCTTTTCATAGCATGTTTTGAAAAGACGGCCAGCAGCTTTGTATTTAAATGAAAAACAATATTTCATTTGAGGGCACAACAATATTAAATATTTTTACAAGACTCTACTGGATGATGACAATGGCTAATGCTGTATTTTTGCCATGGGAACTTTTGTTTTACTGAACCACTAAAATTACCATCAGATGTGCTCATCTTCTGTTGAAGTAATGAACAATGGTATGTCTGAGAGAGAAATTCAAAGTGCATCATTTATCTTATCCTATTTTCAATTAGGCTGAATAAAGTATAAAGTTGGTTCCAAAGTATATCACAGAAACAGGGTGAGTAAATTTATTATACCACTAGAGTGCTAATCTTAGCAGATGGTAGAAAAAATATTTTTAGCATGAAATATGCTAAAGCAATAAATCTGAACAAGGTGGATCTTATCAACTAATATCTCCCCAGTGTGAGGTAAAACTCTTGCATGACAACTCAGCATTCTTATGAAGTCTGGGTTGATGTGGTTAGATATGGCCCTCAGTGAGAGAGAGAGAAAAAAAAAACAGCAAAAATAAGGATCAATTAGGAAAACAACCACACATGCCAGGACACTGCACTGAATTTTTTTTTTTTTAAGAGTGAAATGACTATGTTGTGTTTTAAATTTCCTTGGATGTTATTTTTTTTAAATCATGCATACCCCAGAGTCCTGTCAGTCTTCCATTTGGGAGTTTTCCAAATTGGAAAATTTACAAAAAGTCTCTGTTAGGTCAGCTTTAGAGTAGACGTGAGCACACGCAGTCACACATTGGTACTAATCACCATTAGTCAAGGCATGTATCTAATAAGAGAGCCCAGGTAAGGGGTTCTGGAAAACTGGGTTCATGCTCAAGGCACCTGAATGACAGCTTCCAGACAAGGGATGCATCTGGTTCATAGTTCATCAGAATCCAGCTGCTAAGTCCCAACAGACAGAATAGGTTGCTCATTCAGAATAGACAGCATGTGACACTCTGAAGTTCTATTTTCAAAGGAAGATGTGCAAAATGGAAGAGTGAGAGGTAACAGATAATAATGTAAAAGCTATGATGTGGTTGAAAAATCTATCTGTGAGGTACTTGAGCTAGATAATTTTTCAAGATGACCATAAACTATGTTTTATAGCCATCTTGTACCTGATTAATGTTCATGTCTCAACGAAGTGATGTGTTAGAGTAGATCAGATTGGTGGTCGGTCTGGGGTCAGAAAACAAGAAATTCATGCTCAGATCTGCCAGTCGAAAACTGGGCTCAGGCTCAAGGCACCTGAATGAATCTTCCATGTAGCTGAGCTTATTATATAATTTTTCTGGGCTTTAACTATCTACAAAATAAGGATTTGGTCTATAGTGTCACTATGTAAAGAATGAGTGTGGAGTGGAAGGAATGAATCAGAATCATTAGAACAAGTTGTACTTGAGGTGAGCAACAATAAACAAGATTTAATAACTCAGGGTTCCAGGAATTCCTCTTAATCCTGGCAATATATCAATAATTTGAATTGTGCTTCATTCATTCACTTGAATTGAAAACAAACTAAAACCATTAAGATGACCAAATGTTGAAGAAATTTCATCTGAGTAAATTATGAGAAACCACCTGAGATTTATCATACTTCCCAAAGTTTGGTCATAGAGGTAGATGTTGGAGATTAACTAAAGGTTGGGGAGACCAGAAGAGAAACTTCTCTGGTTGGTGACGTGGGGATGAGGGTGAGGGAGCATAGAAGGAAGTGGGTAGGGAGTTATATAGGAGGCCACTCCTCACTTTTTCCCCTAGTGCTGTCCCCTTCCAGACTCTCTCACCTGAATCTCTGCTGGCTCAGCGTTAGGACATTCAAACACAGAACCAAAGCTTTTGTAAGAGTATGGGGTTAGAGCCTGGAATTTCAGTGTCGCTGTCCATGGTCCTGATCATCCTGTTGCTGTTTCTCCTGACCAAGGGACAGCACAGATGACTTTTGTCCAGTTTAGCCAAAATAAAACAAAAAAAAATTGTAAATTAGTCATGGAAGAGATTGGATCAGAAGCTGTAGATAAAGGCTGAGAGAAAGAGACATAGGCACCAAGAAATTACAAGGGAGAAACAAACAAAAAAATCGTTGATATTAATTTTCAAATAATCTCAGGTGCCACAAATAAAACCACAAATCACCACAGCCAAAACAGGTAACGACTGAAGGAGAGTATAACATTTGTGTCCAAAGCTATAGAATCACAGCAAGTCCTGACATAAACAAACACATTTAAGTGAGGTATGCAATATGCCAATCTGGTAAAATAAAACTCATTGGTTGAACTATGCCGAACAGCTCACAGTTTTCTTTGGCTAAGTATTTTCTACTTGAGAACATCTAGAAATTTAACAGTTTCATAGAGCTAATGTAATGGTGACTTATTTTGCACTTCATGTAGTTAATTCCATTATGTTTGGCAGTTCTACCATGTTTTCCAAACTACCCCTTGAAGAAATAACAGGTGGA
Source organism: Macaca nemestrina (assembly GCF_043159975.1). NCBI lineage: Eukaryota > Metazoa > Chordata > Mammalia > Primates > Cercopithecidae > Macaca > Macaca nemestrina. The sequence continues at coordinate 59,061,482 of NC_092137.1, read as the reverse complement.
ACTGCCCTACATCTCTTCTGCTGTGTTTGTATGTCTCAATCAGGGTAATGGATAGCAAAAGAGATGGCTAGTAATGCTACAATATATCTTCTCCCATTTTTCCATAGCAATAGAATCGTCAATCAGGACTCCACAGAATTAAAATTATATTTCACAGCCTCCTAGCAGTGTAGGGTGGTCAACCTTCTCTTTCTTTCTCAAAGAAGAAAAAAAAAAAAAAAGATGTCCTCTGTTCTCTTCTTTATCAGCCTTATTGTATCTTGTAGCCTGCATAATCAATGACACAGGATAATATGAGGCTGAGGATTCTAGTCTAGGAGTAGTGGAGTTGTGAGTATGAAAGATCATGAGGGAGCAGAGCAGCCATAACAACCCTGGACTTAATTCATCCTGAATTTCATGTCAAAAGAAGATAAGCATGTATTTTTCTTCCTAAGCCACTGTCATTTTTTTTTCTGTTACTAGCAGCTGAACCTAATCCTAATTAATACACTATTCATCAGCATTTGATGAATGCACAGTGAATACTGGCTCATGTATATGAAAAAAAGAAAGGAATCTAAGGAAAAATAACAAACCAACAAGCAAAAGAGTTCCATTAGGTCCTGTTATTTTTCCATGAAGCAGGAATCCCCAAATATCTCCAAGCATTGGAACTAAAATTGCATTTCGCCAAAATAAATAAATTAAATAGCCTTTTAAAAATAATTTATTTACAACATGGAATTTCCTAAGAAACAATTTTCTTCTTCCAAACACTCTCTCCATTTTAACTACTGGCTCAGGAGAAATGCTGTGAGCTTCACAATAAACCTTTTAGGTGAATGACAATGAGAAGCTTGAAGCCACTGTCCAATAAAGGTGAGTTAGCCACCCTAGATTTTTAGGTCTCCAAAAAGAGATTGTGGGCTCTCCTTTCCTGGTGATATATGTGTGGACAATAAGCTGATTTTTTCGCACAAAACTTGGTATTTTCATGCAGCATTAAGAGTGGCCAGAATCACATTAACTCTGCCCCTTATGGAAATTGCTGTGACCCTTATTTCCTGCAACTGGACCAACTGTCAATTGTCTTTGAATGTGAAAGATGGTGGTGATCTCTTTGTATGCAGGCAGAATGTGTTTCAAAATGGACAACCAGTTGTGAACACTTTGCAGAAAGAGCCAGAATCCCCCTCCAAAGGCTCCTCCCTTCCCTCTTCTTATTGCCTAGAAAATTCCAGGAAAGTTTAAAATTAATGGTGACCAATTGAAAAAGAAAAGGAAATCAAAGAAACATTTATTCCCTGAGAAGCAGCCTTATTTCTTTCACCTTTACATAAGAGCACAGACGGGTTCTGTCAGCTCTGGTTTTTGTAGAGAGGATGGGAAGGAGAAAAGCCCATAGACAGGACAGAAAACATGTTTCCAGGTACACACAATTTTTTAATTATTTTAAATCTGATAGAAATATAATACAAACCAGGACCATACACTTTTCTCAAGTTCTGTAAATGCTATTAATTTAAAAATCTCGGATTTTTAGGGTTAAAATCAAATACAAAAGAAATACATAGCAGTATTTTATGTACCAAAAACAAAAGTACATAATTCTCCCCTATGAGGCTATAAATACCTCAATTCCTACCTACCTGGATACACAAATATTACTAGTAGCCATAAAGACTGCAGTCGCTGGAACAGGCATCCATGAGAAGATCAACATTCTTGGTGAGTCCACTTCAGAACAGTAGCTTAATGAGACAAAAGTATTTAGCCTCAGTCCCCACAGGGACCCCTTAGTTAATCCATAGCTATTGCTCTCCACCAACTGCTTAATTTCAGCCAAAATCTGATATTGTCTACAAGAGGGACTGAGGAAGAATGTGTAGGTAACTCAGGGCAAAGGCAGTCTCACTGTCAGAAAGACAAGACACAACATATGCCCTGTTAATTGGAGTTACTAATACCATCTTCCCTTGTATAAGAGACAAAGACAATTGTTATTAGCCATATGACTTTGCTATCTGAGCAGTTTGGTCTGAGTCAACTCCAAAACAAGAGAGGTGGCAGAACAAGATGGCAGAATACAAGGCTCCACCAAAGATTCCTCCCACAATGACACCAATTTAACAACTATCTACATGAAAAAACACCTTCATAAGAACCCACAATCAGGTGAGTACTCACAGTACTTGGTTTTAACTTCATACTACTGAAGTAAGCACTGAACTGATTAGGAAAGGCAGCCTCAGATTGCCAATGCCATCCCTCCCCCATTCTCTGGCAGTGACTGTGTATCAAAGAGAAATCTCTGTGCTAGGGAGAGGGAGAGCACAGAATTGTGAGAACTTGCACTCAATTTAGTGCTGCCCTGTAACTGCAGAAAGCAAAACCAGGCTGAAAGCTGACATCCATCTATGGAGGGAGTATTTAAACAAGTTCTAGACAAAGGGGAATTGCTCATCCCAGCAGCTGGAATTTGAGTTCCAGCAAGCCTTGCCACCATGGGCTAAAGTGCTCTGGGGCTCTAAATAAACTTGAAAGGCAGTCTAGGCCACAAGGACTGTGACTCCTAGATACTAACCTAGTACTAACTAGTACTCCTAGTACTAGTGCTGAACAGGGCTCAGAGCCAGTGGACTTGCAGGATATGTACCCTATTGAGATACCAGCTAGGGTGGCTAAGGGAGTGCTTATGCCATCTTTTCCCCAACCCCAGGTTGCACAGCTTGTGGCTCCAAAAGAGTTCCCTCCTTCTATTTGAAGAGAGGAGAGTAGAGGGAAGAGTAAAATGGACTTTCTTTTGCATCTTGGATACCAGCTCAGCCACAGTATGATAGGGCATCAGTCAGAATAGTGAGTCCCTAGCTCCTGGATGACATTTCTAGACACACTCTGGGCCAGAAGGAAACATGCTACCTTGAGGATAAAGACCCAGTACTGGCAGAACACATCACCTGCTGACCAAAGAGCCCTTGGGCCCTGAATAACCAGCAGTAATACCTAGGTAGTATGTCATGGGCCATGGGCGAGACTCTGAGACTTGCTGGCTTCAGGTGAGACTCAGCACATTCCAAGCTGTGGTAACTATGGAAAGAGACTCATTCTCCTCAAGAAAATAACAAGGCAAAGTAAAGAAGACTTTGTCTTGCACCTGCAGTATTAGCTTGGTCACATAGGGGTAGAACAGCAAGTGGGCTATTGGGTAATTCCAGGCTTTTGCTCTTGGTGGCATTTCTGCATCTACCCTGGGTCAGAGGAGAGCCTACTGCCCTGAAGGATGAGTCTTGGGTGAGGCAGCATCCACCACAAGCTGACTAAAGAGCCTTTCGAACTTAAGGAAACATCAGCAATAGCCTCACAGTACTCCCTATGGACTTGCTGGGATCATGGCCATGCAATGAGATTCCTCTGCCTGTGGAAGTGGGAGGGAAGAATGGAAAGAACAGAGTCTTATGGTTTGAATGCAAGCTCAGCCACAGTACAACAGATTATCAGGTAGACTTCTAAGGTTTTTACTACAGTCTCTGGATCCCAGATGGCACATCTGGACCTGCCTGGAGCCTGGAGGAACTCATTGCCCTGAAGGGAAGGACACAACACTGTCTCACTTTGCCACCTGCTGATCAGCTCGGGGCCTTGAGTGAACATAGTTGGTAGCCAAATAGTGGTTACAGTGGGCCTTGAGCAAGACCCTGTGTCATGTTGGCTTTGGGTCTGACCCAGCATGGTCCCAGTGGTGGTGGCCACAGGGGTGCTTGTGTCACACCTTCCCCAGCCCCAGCTGCAGGCAGTTCAGAGAAGAGAGAGAGAGGCCCTGTTTGTTTGGGAGAAAGTAAGGTGAGAGAACAGGGGTCTCTGCCTGGTCATCCAGATAATTCTTCCAGATCTTATCTAAGATTATCAAAGCAGTATCTCTATAAGTATGCAAAAACTACAGAGTTACTGGGCTTAGGGTGCCCTCTAATGCAGATACAGCTTAGATCACAACACTCACATCCTTTTGAATACCTGGAAAGTCTTCCCAAGAAGGATGGGTACAAACAAGCCCAGAAAGCAAAACTACAAGAAATAACTCTTCAATTTACAGACATAGTCAAACATCCAGAAGCATCAAGATCACTCAGGAAAGCATGATCTCACCAAATGAACTAAACAAGGCACCAGGGACCAACCCTGGAGAAAAAGAGATACGTGACCTTTCAGACAGAGAATTCAAAAGAGCTGTGTTGAAGAAATTCAAAGAAATTTAAGATAACACAGAAGGAATTCAGAATTCTATCAGACAAATTTAACAAAGACATTAAAATAAAATGAATCAAGCAGAAAATTTGGAGTTGAAAAATGCAACTGACATACTAGACAATATATCAGAGTCTTTTAATAGAATAATTGATCCAACAGGAGAATTAATGGCTTGAAGCCATTTGAAAATACACAGTCAGAGGAAACAAAAGAAAAAAGAATAAAAAACAATGAAGTATACCTACAGGATCTAGAAAATAGCCTCAAAAAGGCAAATATAAGAATTATTGGCCTAAAAGAGGAAAGAGATAGGGGTAGAAAAGGATAATAACAAGTAACTTCCCAAACCTAGAGAAAAATATCAATATCCAGGTACGAGAAAGTTATAGAATAGCAAGCAGATTTAACCCAAGCAGATTTTGCCTACCTCAAGGCATTTAATAATAAAAATCCCAAAGGGCACTATATACTGTGGTGTGTAAACTACTATCCTAAATATAGAGACTAAATGAATCAATCAAAAATAAAAACTACAACTTTTCAAGACATAGTACAATCAGATACGAATAGAAACAAAAAACAGTTAAAAAGTGGAAAAATGAAAATAAGGTATAGAGTTTGTATTCATTTTCTTTTCCTTGTTTATGCAAACATTTTTGTTATTAGCTTAAAATAATGGGTCATAAGATATTATTTTCAAGCCTTATAGTAAATAACCTCAAACTGAAAAGCATAAAATGAATATATACACAAAAAAGTAAGAAATTAAATTGTACCACTAGAGAAATCACCTTCACTAAAAGGAAAATGAGGAGAGAAAGAAGACCATAGAACAACCAGAAAGCAAATAACAAAATGGCAGAAGTAAGTTCCTACTTATTAATGATAATGTTTAATATAAATGGAAAAACTCACTAATCAAAAGACATAAGAGTGGCTGCATGAATAAAAAAAAGAAAGATCCAATCATCTGTTGCCTAGAAGAAACATACTTCATATAAAGGTGCACGCAGACCAAAAATAAAAGGATGGGAAGATATTCCATGTTAATAAAAATGAAAAAAGAGCAGGAGGAGCTATGCTTATATCAGACAAAGTAAATTTCAAGACAAAAACCATAAGAAAAAACAAAAAAGGTCATTATATAATGACAAAGAGGTAATTCAGCAAAAGAATATAACAATTGTAAATATATATGCACCCAATGCCAGAACACCCAGATACCTAAAGCAAATATTATTAAAGCTAAAGTGAGAGACAGGCACCAATACAATAATAGCTCGAGACTCCAACACTATACTTTCTGCATTGGATAGACACTCCAGACAGAAAAACAAAGAAACACTGAACTTAATCTACACTATAGACCAAATGAACCTAATAGATATTTATAAAACATTTCATCCAGTGGCTTCAGAATACACATTCTTTTCCTCAGCACATGGATTATTCTCAAAGGCAGACCATATGTTAGGTCACAAAATAAGTCTTAAAACGTTTTTAAAAACCCTGAAAATATATCAACCATCTTTTCTTCCACACTGGAATAACATTAGAAATAAATAACAAGAGGAATATTGAAAACTATAGAAACACATGAAAATTAAACAATACATTCCTGAATGACAAGTAGGTCAATGAAGAAATTAAGAAGGCAACTGAAAAGTTAATTGCAACAAATGAAAATGGAAACACAGCATACTAAAACCTACGAGACACAGAGGAAGCAGCACTAAAAGGGAAGTTTATAGTTATAAGTGCCTACATCAAAAAAGAGAAAAAACTTCAAATAAATAACCTAATGATGAATCTTAAAGAACTAGAAAAGTGAGAGAAAACCAAACCCAAAACTAGTATAAGAAAATAAATAAAAATAAGAGCAGAAATAAATGAAATTGAAATTAAAAAATAAAACACAAAAGATCAAGGAAACAAAAAGTTGTTTTTTGAAAAGACCAACAAAATTCACAAACCTCTAGCCAGACTAAAAAAAAAGAGAGAAGACCCTAATAAGTAAAATCAGTGATGAAAAGGGAGATATTACAACTGACACTGCAGAAATTCAAATGATCATTAGTAGCTACTATGAGCAACTATATGCCAATAAATTGGAAAGCCTAGGAGAAATTGAGAAATCCCTAGACACATCCAACCTACTATTGAAACATGAAGAAACCTAAAACCTGAACAGACCTTAGTAAGTGATGAGATAAAGTAAAAAGTATCTCAGCAAAGAAAAGCCCAAGACTTGAGGGCTTCACTGCTGAAGTCTACCAAACATTTAAAGAAGTAACACTAATCATACTCAAACTATTCTGAAAAACAGAGGAGGAGAAATACCTCCAAACTCATTTTATGAGGCCAGCATTATCCTGATACCAAAACCAGACAAAGACATATTAAAAAAAAAGAAAAACTACAAGTTAATATCACTGATGCATATTGATGTAAAAACCATCAACAAAATACTCGCAAACCAAATACAACAATATATTAAACAGGTCATTAATTATAATGACATGGATTTTATCCCAAGAATGCAAGGATGGTTCAACATAGGTAAATCATTAATGTGATACATCATATCAACAGAATGAAGGGAAAAAAATGATCATTTAAATTAATGCTGAAAAGGCATTTGACAAAATTCAACATCCCTTGATGACAAAAAAAAAAAAAAAAAAAAAAAAAACTTCTCAAAAAAACTTGGTATAAAAGGAACTTATCTCAACATAATAAAAGCCATATATGATTAACCCATAGCTAGTATCATACTGAATGGGGAAAAACTGAAAGCTGTTCTTTAGGATAAGGAACACCACAAGGATGCCCACTTTCACCACTGTTACTCAACATAATACTGGAAGTCCTAGCTAGAGCAATCAGAAAAGAGAAAGAAAGAAAGGACATCCAAATTGGAAAGGGATAAGTCAAATTATCCTTGTTTACAGAGGATATGATCTCATATTTGGAAAAAGACTCCACAAAAATACTATTAGAACTGATAAACAAATTCAGTAAAGTTGCAGGATACAAAAACGGCATACAAAAATTAGTAGCATTCTATATGCCAACAGTGAACATTCTGAAAATGAAATCAAGAAAGTAATCCCATTTACAGTAGCCACAAATAAAATTAAATAGCTAGAAATTAGCTTAACCAAAGATGTGAAAGATCTCTACAATAAAAACTATAAAACACTGATGAAATAAATCGAAGAGGACAGCAAAAAATTGAAAGATATTCCATGTTCATGGATTGGAAAAATCAACATTGTTAAAATATCCATACTACCCAAAGCAATCTGCAGATTCAATGCAATCCCTATCAAAATATCAATGACATTCTTCACATAGATAGAAAAAAAAATCCTAAAATGTACATAGAATCACAAAAGACCCATAATAGCCAAAGCTCTTCTAAGCAAAAAGAACAAAACTGGAAGAATGACATTACCTTATTTTAAATTATACTACAGAGTTACAGTAACCAAAAACAGCACAGTACTGGCATAAAAACAGATACATGGATTAATGGAACAGAATAGAGAACCCACAGATAAACCCATACATCTACAGTGAACTCATTTTTGACAATGGTGACAAGAATATACATTGAGAAAAGGACAGTCTCCTCAATAAATGATGCTGGGAAAATTGGATATCCACAGGCAAAAGAATGACACTAGATCCCTAGCTCTTGCCATATACAAAAATCAAATCAAAATAGATTAAAGACACAAATCTAAGACCTCAGACTATGAAATTACTAAAAGAAAATATTGGGGAAAACTCTCCAGGAAATTGGACTGGGCAAAGATTTCTTGAGTAATATCATACAAGCACAGGCAACCAAAGCAAAAATGGACAACTGGGTTCTCACCAAGTTAAAAAGGTTCTGCAGAGCAAAAGATACAATCAACAAAGGGAAGAGACAACTCATAGAATGGGAGAAAACATTTGCAAACTACCCATCTGACAAACGATTATTAACCAGAATATATAAGGAGCTCAAACAACTTTATATGAAAAAAAATCTAATAATTCGATTTAAAAATGGGCAAAAGATCTGAATAGACATTTCTCAAAAGAAGACAAATGGCAAACAAGTGTACGTAAAGGTGCTCAACATCATTGATCATCAGGGAAAATGCAAATAAAAATTATAATGAGATATCATCTCACTCCACTTAAAATGGCTTAAATCCAAAAGTCAGGAAATAACAAATGCTGGCAAGAATGTGGAGAAAAGAGAACCATCATAAATTTTTGGTGGAAATGTAAATTAATATAACCACTAATTTACAGTAGAGAAGTTTGGAGGTTCGTCAAAAAATTAAAAATTTAGCTACCATACAATCCAGCAAACTCAGTCCTAGATATGAGCCCAAAAGAAAAAAAATCAGTATATTGAAGAGATATCTGCACTCTCATGTTTATTGCAGCACTATTCACAACAGCTAAGATTTGGAAGCAACTGAAGTGTCCATTAACAGATGAATTGATATTGGAATGTGGTACACATACACAATGGAGTACTATTCAGTCACAAAAAAGAATGAGACCCTATTATTTGCAATAACATGGATAGAACTGGAGGTTATTTTCCCCTTCCCGAGTCCAAGTGATCTCATTGTTCAGTTCCCACCTATGAGTGAGAACATGCGGTGTTTGGTTTTCTGTTCTTGTGATAGTTTGCTAAGAATGATGGTTTCCAGCTGCATCCATGTCCCTACAAAGGACACAAACTCATCCTTTTTTATGGCTGCATAGTATTCCATGGTGTATATGTGCCACATTTTCTTAATCCAGTCTGTCACTGATGGACATTTGGGTTGATGGGTGCACACCACCATGGCACAAATATACATATGTAACAAACCTGCATGTTATGCACATGTACCCTAGAACTTAAAGTATAATAATAATAATAAATAAATAAATAAATAAATAAATAAAAAGAACTGGAGGTTATTGTGTTAAGTGAAATAGGCCAGGCACAGAAAGACAAAGTTTGCATGTTATCATTTATTTGTGAAAGATAAATATGAAAATATTTGAACTCATGGAGATAGAGAACAGAAAGATGGATACCAGAGGTTGGGAAGGGGAGTGGTTTTGGGGGAGTGGGGATGGCTAATGGGTACAAAAAAGTAGATAGAAAAAATTAATAAGACCTATTTCCTACCACAACAGGGTGCTTATAGTCAAAAATGATTTAATTGTACATTTTTAAATAACTAGAAGATATAATTGGATTGTTCATAACACAAAAAATAAATGCTTGAGGTGGTGGATACATTTATCCTGATGTGATTATCACATGCTGCATGGCTTATCAAAATATTTCATGTAAGCCATAAATATATACACCTATTATGTACCCACAAAAAATAAAATAAATAAAAATAAAATATAAAAAAGAAGATAAGAACTCTCAATTGGTTACATTATTTTTTTCCAACAGAGATTGCTTTTTTCCCCCGATAGCTTAGAAACATAGAAAAGTGATGGGAGTAAAAAGCAGAGGGAAAATGACTCTACTGACTGATGTGGTGTATGGGGTTGATGTGTGCAATTGAAGCTACAATATTTTCTAATTATTTACAATGTTTCTTGAAAGCTCAAGGCTGATATTCTGGTTTTTGTAGGCTGCTTCACCACCTTTGTGTATCTCCCTTTTCTCTTTCTTACCAATGCCAGATATTAATCTCATTTAGGATTTCCAAAGAGGAACAGAGTAAAACGCAGATTTAATGAGAAATTTGAGAAATGACTATTTTACTTCCTTTTCTTCCTCCTTTTCGCTGCTCCCCAAGGAGCTGGAAACTCTGCTGAAGTATGTGTGGAGATGGTAAGAATTCTGTAAACTCTGTTCCCTGGTCCCTGAGTACTTAGAAAATCTCATTCCTACCCAATCTGCATACAGAAAAACATTAAATTTCTCATAATTAAAACTCCACTTGCAATCCCCAGTTGTGTTACACTATATCATCCATTTAGCTTTATTGTGATTGATCTGTGTCAACTTTAACTATACTCACAAGGAAGTCAATAAATAAAGATCAATAGTTTTTTATTTCTTCACCTTTTTTTTATTAGAAAGTACAGATAAGTTAAATAACACCAGTAACAGCAGTAGCACAGAGCCTCCCTCAGCACTTTACTCGGTAAAAACTATACTAAAACAAATCAGATTTAAATTCACAAATGGGCATTCTTTGTCCTCTGTCGTTAAGTAGCCTTTGGCACTTTTAAATGCAAACATTGAAACAAACAGGGTTTGCATATATTTGTCCTCTCTGAGATACTTTTTTATAGTATTATTTACAGTGAACCTTGTATTCCCCAAGATCATGAGCTTTTGTAGCTCTGGTTTAATGTATTAAACACTTAATCGAGACTGTGTAGCTAGCACTCTATGGATGCAGAAGGTTCATGTTCAGATGGACAAGTGATTAATTCCTTGTTCAAATAAGGGAGGGGGCACCTCGACCATGCTTTGTGTGGATTCAAAGATGTGATGGCTGAGAATCTGGGGATAATCCAGTTGTGTGTAGAACTCACCAGGCCCAGAGCTACAACCAGATCATGGAGAGCTCTGCCTTGTCAGGTATTAACACTTAGTTGTCAGATCTTGAGGAAGTCTGAGGCGGGGAAGATGGGAGGAGGCAGTGAGGAAAGAGTGGTTCTAAGAGTAGGGTTTGGGATTTCAGGGTAATGGCAAGAACGCATTCCCATGGAGCATAAATGATCTAACATTCATTGGGGAAGGAGTCCAATATCTTGAAAATGTAAATGACCACACAGGCGTAGGACAGCTACTGAATGTCAGCCAGCCCTTGAGAGAAGCAAGAGCAATATTCACAAGACAAAGGAACAGAAGTGTGACTATCACCAACTTGCCTCACTTGAGAAAATAAGATTTCCACTATGTGATCTTTGTAATGAATAATGGGAGATTGAAACCTGTTAGCCAGTTTCTTACCCATCAATTTCACTTTAGATAGTGTTTACACATAGAAAATAATCATTTCACCTATTTATTACCCATGTGTTACCTCAGTCTGGCCTCAAAATGTATAAAATGAAATATGAAATAAATTGAGAAAAGTGTATCTTTGTATTTTAAGTTCCAGCTCTCTCTAAAATCAGCATTACATGCAGCCACCTCCTTTTGTATACTGCCACCTGGATGGCTGATGGTACCAAAAATGAATCCCACCTAAATATATTAATTTTATCTCCAAACTGTGTTCTCCTCTTGTTCCTGATTTTGAAAGAAAGGAATCCCCATTCTCCTAGTAACTCGCATGTGAAATATACTCAATTTCTTAATGCTGCTTCTGCCTTTTTCCCTGCATTTAATGAGTACAATGGAATATCTCTTTCATTAATCCCTTAATTCACTTTGATAAAAATTAAAGTGTCAATATGAAAAATACTAATAAAGAGCCACATCCTCCGTCTTGAGAGATGTTACTGCTTATTATGGGCAATAAGCAAGCACATAAAGAACTGCATATGACACAATATATTATACAAAAATGCCACAAAACAGGCATGAATGAAACATCATGAACACAAAGTGTGGAGAGGAACACAGTTGAGGGTTTCAGGAGCACTGAGAGAAAACATGGAGCTTGAAGAGCAGGGAAAAATTTAACAGAAGGAGAGAGATGGCAGAATGGGAGAAAAACCCAAGAGGATATGGAAGAATAGCCCTGGGCAAGGGGAAAGAATAAGAAGAGATGAAATCGGTTTTAGAAATAATCCAACTACTTTTGCTAAAAGGAAGCGTTTCTGTAGAACAGAACAGTAATGAGGAGTAACACCCAAATGTTACATTGAATTCATGTTACAGAGGGCCTAGAATCCAGGCAGAGGCAACTGTGTAAAACTGTCTTCTCAGCCAAGAGAGTCCCCGAAAGTTCATGCTAGGACAGTGCATGGTGCTGCTATGGATGTGGGAAAAATTGTTCTCTTTCTTATACGCTACTGATAAAATATGGATTCCTAAGCATGTTGGAAAACAGTTTGTCAATATTCATTAAAAATAAAGACTTTTATCTCAGGAATTGTTCTTCTGTGATTCTATCCTGTAGAAATATCAGTCCACAAGGATATATTACAAACACATTTATTGGGCAACTTTTTAAATTGGTTTAAAAAAGTGGAGCTGGGCAAGGTGGCTCACACTTGTAACCCCAGCACTTTGGGAAGCCAAGGCGGGCACAGATAATTTGAGGTCAGGAGTTCGAGACCAGCCTGGCCAACACGAGGAAACACCATCTCTACTCAACAAAAATTAGCCGGGTGTGGTGGTACATGCTTGTAGTTCCAGCTATTTGGGAGGTTGAGGCAGGAGTATTGCTTGAACCCAGGAGGCAGAGATTACAGTGAGCTGAGATTGCTCCATTGCATTCCAGCCTGTGTGACAGAGCAAGACTCTCAAAAAAAAAAAAAAAGCTGGGCGGGGGGGAACATAATCTGAGTAATCATCAGTGGGGAAACAACTGAATAAACGTGTTTATTTATATCATAATATAGTATTCAATTCATATTATCCAGGTCCTTTTGATCTTAAGGGCATCCATGATATATATTTAAAAAGCACATTTCATATTCATACATACATATATACATAAATATATATATACACACATACATATATAAATTATCTATGTAAAACAAAAACAAAATCGCTATATGATTAAATAAAATGTGCATAAATCAATGTATGAAAGACCATGAAACTTAAACTTCTGGTAGAAGATAGAACAAGAAAGGGATGTTTATCATAGATCCTGCTTTCTGCAGGAAATTTTTCAGAAAAACTAAAATGGTTAGCTTTTGAGAAGGTATTAACTAATATTAGTGTTAAATAATGTTCAGTATGTATTTTACTAAGAGAAGAAAAATCAAATTGCAAAACAGTATGTATGTATAGCATAAACCCAACTCATATATGCTTCTGTATACATGAAAAACAGTCTGAATATACACCAACATATTAAAGACATCTCTGTGTGGATGTATGTATGTGCATTTCTTTCTGTTTGTTACTGGCATATCTTCCAGGTTTTCTTTTATTCATTAGACACATTTATTAGAGGACCTCCTGGATGCCAGACACTGTTCTAAACTCTTCTTCCCTACTTCAAACTGGCATCCAAGTATCCTAAACGGTAAGTGCTATGTTTTCTCATGTTCACTTTGACCATTGTGATAAATATGGCATTTAAAATGTGATAGGAAATCAATAAATATCTACTGATTAATTGAACAAATGGACGAACTTAAGCAACTTGTTCAAGGCCACTCACCTAGTATGTCTCAAAGCTTGGATTAGATGCCTTTATGTCCCACTAGATAGAGACGATTTGACACTTTCTAGAGGGCATAGAGTAGAAAGTTAACAGAGGAACTTTTCTAATATTTTAAAGCAGAGGCCTTCCATAAGGATATATAACCCCCCAAATTCTGAGAGGATTACTGGCATGCCTTGTCCCTAGAAAGTGAGCACAGGTGCTGAGGAAATTAAAATCAAATGTCTATAACTAAAATGTCAGAATAATCATTTACCATGGTATTATGTGTTTTGAGTAATGTGAATCTTTTTTTTTGTTGTTGACCCTCTCTCTTATCCTGAGTTTTTAGTTCCCATATATAAACGAAACATCTTCCTGAAAGAGCTTGGATCTATTTGCCAATGGGTTTATGATTCATGTTTATATAGGTTGTAAATCCTTTTCAGGAATTACAAAAATACCTTGCTTTGCTTTTCCTAAGCTGTTTGTTTTTGCTATTACTTTACATATTGTTCTGTGTGTCCAAGATACCAGAGACCTGTGTATTTGGCTCAGCAAATGTCCCCTCTACATTTTCTAAATTAATGTTGAATACCAGAGTTCATAAATTGTAACAAAACCAACATTTCATTCCATGTGGGTTTTCTAACCAACTCTGTGAGTCAAATGTTTAACCTAAAACAAATATCCAAAGCATTACCTGCTTACAGTGAAGTATAACTTCTTGAAAGATGAGATTTCTGGGTACCTACATTTGGTAAAAAATAAAACTGTCATCATTTGCTACCTATTTCAGAGAGTGGTTGAGTCAAATGTATAATAGAGATGAAAGCATTTTGTAAAGTTTCAAGCACTGTGCATGTGTAAATAATGACATTAATTTGACTTGTCTTATTTGCTTTTGTCCATGTCTCCATAATTGACAATGGTTAAATTAACATATATCATCATCTTTGGGATCTTAAAGTTACATTCATTTCCATGGAATTTGACTGATCACATCCATATAATATGATTGTCCCAAGTCCTCCTCCCATTTTTTAGGGCCATATTTCTCTTTAAATGTCCTAATGAAATGATTCCACCCAGTCCTACACATGGAAAAGCAGTTCGATCCCCAACATATTTGGGATTGTCCAGGAAAAAAAGAGGAGTCCTCCTTTCTTGGTCACTGCCATTGATTCCTTTGCATACACAGTCATGCCTTCTCAGACTACTCCGCTTTCCTAGACCACTTTACCCAACCATGTGTATCCTCATCTCTGCACTTTTCACTCTCCCAGGCACTGTATCGGTACAAAGCGATTGTGTGTGCCTAACTTTAATTTTTAGTTTGAGTAAAATAGAAGAGAACATGGTGTAGCACGAAATAAGAACAACCTAAAACAGAAAACCAAATATCATTAATCTTTAAGTCCTTTGGCCATCCTGCCCCAGGAAATTTCTTACTGGTCATTTTGTTCCCTAGACACTGAAGCAAAGGCTCTTGCCCCTCTCCTTTATTGACTGCCACTGTAAAATGCAAATTATAAATATTTTTTAAATTACTTGTTGAATACTTTTTACAAAACCATGTGATTACTTTCTCTTAATTATTTTCATTAAGTTCAAAGGAGTCTTTCTTCCTCAGGAAATAGAACTCCTCAGAGTATTTTCCTAAACAAATGTGCCACCTACCTCTAAATCTCATCGACTTTAGCATTACAAAGATTTTTACATTTTTATTTATTTAGTTTTGGTAAACTTCTCAAAGTTCAAATTCTTCAGCAGGGTGGTAGTGGCTGTGATGCTGATAAGCAGTTCTCATTAGATGTTTCTTTTCTTTCCTAAAAAAGGAATTTAGAAAACTTTCAAAGCTATAAGAAGTCTTGTCCTTTATATAAAAAATTCTGCAGAGGTAAGAGGTGGAAGAGGTGAAAGGACACAAAGATAGATGTGTACCCGCCCCCCACCCGCTACACCCTTGTTCTGCTCTCTAATCTTTGCACATACCAGAGATTTCGTAAGTTCTGTGAGTACCTGGTTTTCTGCACGTACCAGAGATTTTGTTTTGCACATACCAGAGATTTTGTAAGTTCTGAGGCAAGGTCACAAGACGTGTTTAAGTAAGATAAACTCTTGCTGCCATAAAGCTGCTCTCCCGCCTCAAAGTTTGAACCAAAATATCAGAAATGGCAGGAACCAATCATAGTTAGCCAAATCGCCTTGTTCAAACACTAGCCAATCATATATCTGATTTGTATAATAACTCTATGCCCACTTTTCTTAGACTATATAACACTGCTCAGAGCTCAGTGGGGGAGCTCTCCTGCCCGTCTCGTTTCACGAGCGAGGGAGAGTTCCAGGTTCGAACCTGTAATAAAGATCCTTGCTGCTTAGCTTTTTTTTTTTTTTTTTGAGACGGAGTCTGGCTCTGTCACCCAGGCTGGAGTGCAGTGGCGCCATCTCGGCTCACTGCAAGCTCCGCCTCCCGGGTTTACGCCATTCTCCTGCCTCAGCCTCCCGAGTAGCTGGGACTACAGGCGCCCGCCACCTCGCCCGGCTAGTTTTTTGTATTTTTTAGTAGAGACGGGGTTTCACCGTGTTAGCCAGGATGGTCTCGATCTCCTGACCTCGTGATCCGCCCGTCTCGGCCTCCCAAAGTGCTGGGATTACAGGCTTGAGCCACCGCGCCCGGCCGCTGCTTAGCTTTGACTCTGGACTCTGGTGGTCTTCTTCGGGGAATAAACGGTCTGGGCATAACAGAGGCATGAGACTGGGGCATGGATATCTAATACTTTCCAAAGTCTCTGAAATTACATCAAGGAATCACAATACCTAAGGCTGCTCTTGGAATCAATCTCTTCAAAGCAATGTCAGCTTACCAAGAGTCCCTGGGTAATGGTCTTCTAAAATATGCAAATTCCATAGATGAAGTATCTAGTTATGGGCACTATTTATAGTAATGTGATGAATCTACCAGCCCATCACAAGTGACTGTGCTTGGAAAGTAGCAAAGAGTGTCATTTTCATTTCCATGTATTTACTTAAATAGTGGTAGTTATAATTTTTTGTGCATACCATGTATTAGACTTGTAATATAGTTTACACAGAATTTCTTTGATCCTCAAAACTGGACAAGGTGCATATTGCACGTTATTCCTCCTTTTTTCAGACACCTGACTTTTCCAGAGATACCTAGCTGAAACGTAGTGTGGCTCCAAAGCCCATATTCTCCCCAGCACATCATGCTGCTGCCTTTGTGTTTCTCAGCCTGGAATAGACTGATCACCCATACCTGTGTTCCCTCCAATTCTAGGTTGTATTGCCAAGAGAAGCTCTAAGGGGCAGGGCCCAAGAAGGCATGACTGTCCTCTCTGACATCTACCTTAAAGGTTGACTGCATCCCACTTCTCTCTAGAACCATTTATGAATCTGTCATTCATAAATTTGTCCAAACCCTTTTAAAATCCATTTATATTTCCTGCCAGTATCACCTTTTAGGATAATGAGGTCCCTCGTTTTATTGCCCACTGTGTGAATTAGTGTTATCTTTCATTTGTCCTTAGCTGACCTCCATCAAGTTGCAGAGGGCACCGCCTCCTCATTTGCCCCAGGCTAATGGACCCTTAACTATCCTTAGATCATCCATCTAAGATGACAGAACGTTTAGAACAAGAACATGATCGTCCCCACGAATCACAGCATTCCTTGGCAACCAAATGGTAAGTGTTGGGTGGTATTGGGATTTGGCAAAATGCTTCCTTCCACCTGAAATAAGGTATACAGTGTCTTCAGAGGCTGCTGACCAAACAGCAAGGCCCTCAAAGGCCCTGTATCAGCACATCTCCGATGCCAATCAGATTGAGGGGCTCTCCATATGAATTTCAATGAGCCCTTACATTGTTGCCATCAGATAAAGTAAGGCCCTGATAAAGGATGGAGATTCAGTCAATGTTTAGAGTAAATTAGGATCACAGTTGTGAAGGCATTATGTTATACAGAAACACAAGACTGGATTCTGACCGAGGAGCAAGTGATAGCCCATCCTTGGAAATAGGATGCACAGCAGTCACAGGACAAGGAGAAAACCTTGTTACTGGAAGTGGAGTACAAAGTTGAGCAAAGCTGATTTCCAGGCAAGTAACTTTTCTTAGACTCATGAGAAAAATCAGAATGGATTTGGGCCTGGAAAAAATACTATCTAATTACAGCAAATAAAAGCCATAATCTCCTCATTTCATATGTACCTCATTTTACGTGTTGTAACACACTGAAGTGGAAACAAAACAGTTTAATTTCTTTTCTCTTGCTGACCCCTAATTCTACCATGTCCAACTGTCTTTTTCCCCTGGTAAATCATTCTCTTAACATCTTGGTCTGATTTCCTAAGTCTGCAGTTCCTTTTGGTAGTTAGAATTGCCTCATTTAAGACCCACTCCTATTTATTTTAAAACTTCAATTTCAGCTTTGATTCTAAGTTCTTCTCTCCTAAGACCAGGCTACAGTTATCTGTGGCCTCCAACAGCTTCCAGTGAGGATGAGGAGGTTGAGGCAGCAACATCTCATTACATCACTTCTCTTCCCCCAGGGTGGCTGCATATGTATCCATGCTGGCTGAGCACTGCACGATTCCAGTGACACTGTTCGTGCAGACTACAAAGCAGACAGTACCCCGTCCACCAGACAAAGGTGTTTCAATAAAAGCCCTGTGACTTTAGTGAAATTCCTGAAAATTAAGCAGTGTACAACCTGTACACCTGATCCCAGTCAAATTGCTAGGGCCTCCTTTTTGTTGGAACTGGGAGGAGAGAGAAACAAAAGGGCAATATCTTTTTAATTAACAGAGGGTTTGCAGTTTTTTCCACTGCTTCTGGTTTTCCTTCTCTGTCTTTTGAGTGAGGGGTGACCACATGCTCTTGCTTGTTCTCTCTCATACGGTGCTCGTGTGAACCCTGTGAGGGCTGGAGTTAAGGGTATATACTGTGTGGTTCAGAACCATGTCAATATAATGCTATTCCTATTCTTTGCATCTCTGTAGCACATCCCCCACCACTGCCAAAGGGAAAAAAGTTTTTGAGTACAGGTATTCATATTCTCAACAGATTAAAAAACATAACTTTCAATTTTTCTTGAAAATTGTCAGAGATTCATCTTCCTACTTTTATTCAGCATTAGACATTGTGCAGTTTATCAATGTAAAATGGAAAAAAAAGTGAAGATTAAGTTGTATGCACTTATGTAGGTCGGTAGAAATGTATTTTTTGCAAGTGTCTGATCAAGATGCTTGGTTTCCTTTGCTTGCTGTCTGTAATGACAGATGTAGAATTATGCTCTAGGTTATACATCTTTTTCACACGGACTTACTAGAAATGACTAAAAACTAACTTAACCTGTATTAGATATAGTTACGGATCTGCAGACACGTTTAAGCTCTCTTTAAGCAACAAATTGAAGCCATCACTTTAGCTAGAAGTTGAATCTGTTCATTGTCCTTAGTGATTAAAATTGAGAAAATTCTGCCTAAAATAAACCATTCATGTAAATTAACCCTCAAGAGGCACTCTCATAGAGTCTGGGCACGATTTATATATAGAACAGTCCTCCACAGCCACTGGTGACATCAAGAAACATTTGGAATGAACAAGTGCTGAGTCACTTTAAAACTAACAAAGTACTACAGGCAGTTATCACCCCAATACATTATTTATCACTGTGGCCTCCTGATGCCTGTGCTTACTGAGGAACCCTCCTGTGATATTGAAGGCCAAAACATCTCTTCTCCCTAACAACAGTGTTGTATCTTTGGCAACTCGAGCAGGAACTCAGAAAATCAATACCACTTCATGAGCCAGGTCTTGGTCTTCTCCTTTTACGAGGATTCTGTCAATGCAAGGGGCCATTACTGTACTTTAAAGGCATGATATAAAATTGCTTCGACAAGATATAAGACACACCGTTTGCAAGAACCTGGTGAGAGTATTTTAGTCAAAGTTAAATAGTTTCATCATGTAATTACTTCTATTGGCAAAGCTCCAGCTGAATGCGCTCTCGGAGGTGTGTGCTTTCTATTATGGGTGGGGGAATTGTGAGGGATGCCGGGCGATTAGATTCAGGTTGTTCTAAACAAGGTCAAACTGTTAAAATGGAGGCAGAGCCAAGCATCTGATGCCATTGGCAGTGATGCCACAACAACAGGGTGGACAAGTTGCTCTCCCTCCCTTTTTTTTCTCCTCCAACTAAGTGGTCTGAAAGTAGCTTTACTTTTACAGCTATAAAATATTTCATCCTGATTTGCAGTCCGGTGATTCATTTTCTAAGGACTGTTTAGAATTTATTCAGGGGGAAAAGGAAACTCTGTTGGTTTCTCTAAGTGATGCCCATTATATGACAAAATTTAACTTTTGGATTTTATGAGGTTTTATGTGTTCTACTAAAACCATTAGCTGGTTGTCTCTTTGTGATAAAATTTAATCACTTATATAATACCTTAAAAGCCAATGACAGTTTTGCATGTATTTATGTTTTCTTTAATTTAAAATATGTGGGTGTTATAAAGCTAGCTCTTATTGGGGAGAAAATAAGGGGTTGACACTAAAAACAGAAAATCTGTAAGTACTGAGCCTTTATGTATCACACAGTAAGAATGAGGCACCACGGCCTACAAACTGCATGAAATTGGAGAAAAAGTGGACGCTAATCCATGAGTACCTTTCATATTTCTATAATTACCTGAGTGTACCCAAGCTCCACATTTAGCACTATTCTCACAAAAGCTACTTGACTACTATGAGATTTTAGCAATTTAACAAAAATTTTAATAATAACAATAAGAAATAGACTCAAAGGAAATGCACATACACTTTGCAAAAATGTCTCATAGAAAGTAATCACATTAGCCTGCCCTTTGTAATCAGAGATGCTCTCACAATTATTCTACCAAGTAATACTTCTTAAATTTTGGTGGTTAATAAGGACTAGAAGAAAGGTGATTTTATCTCCCCCTCATCCCACTTCCACCCACAGAGTTCCAATTATGGCACTGCTTAATCAACACACATATTTATTTTAGAGTTATTTAAATGCGTTATGAATTTATATGTCTATTTTTAGATTTATTGGTGCTAATGATTGGGATTTAAATATAACTTTTCTTCCTGAGGCTATAACAAATTTCATGAAGGACCCAATTCATTTGCTTTGAGTGCCTCAAATGGGAGGAAGGACAGGGGCAAAGGTCATTGAACCTATTTTGGCTCAGAAGGACAATCTTACCCCACAGATCAAAGAGAATTAACTAAGGTTCCATATATTTTGATAGTAATAGATCAACTAATTTACTAAAATTTTAACTCTTGGGAGTTAGGTACCATGTATATACTGTTCATCACTGATATTTCTAGCAATTCTAATAATACCAGACACAATAAATATCCATTGAATAAGTGAATAGATCAATTATCAATCAATCAATCATAGAGAATTTCTGAGAGAAATCTGAAAACTTTCAAAGCTGAAGAGGGCAAAAGCTGTGCTGTTTGGCAAACTAGTCCCTCCAACTGCAAAGGTACATATATTTCTCTTTCAAAAGAGGCAAAAGGTGTCACTGGGCTTATACACAGGTGTGGATGTCACCCCAAGTAACAGTTTCAAGGGAAAAAGGAATCTTCACAAGCCCTACTCCAGAATGTTCCCTATCTTTACAGGGATGCAGAAATTTCCCTATACAAACAACAAAGCTTTCCCTTCTATAGTGAAACACAGGCCTGGGATACAAATGTTTCTAGGAAAGTAGATTAAGGTAGGCTGTGCTGTGGGAAGAGACAGATTTACTATGAATCTAAAAAAGCTTAGCTCCAGGGCCCCTCACCATCCAGACCCCTTCCAAGGTCCTAAGAAGGCCCTAGCAATGAGTTTTCATGATCATATACTTTTGTTAATTTTGCAAACGTAAGTTATTTTTGTGTCTATTTCTATAAAAGCACCCAACCTTCAAATTGTATAATCTTCAGGCCCCAAACATCCTCAATGTCTCCCTGAGTGTGGTGACAAATATATTCTAAAATCTCAGTGGCATAATGCAACAAAGGTTAATTTCAGGCTCTTCTTTCCTGACACAGGTCAGCAGGTAGCTCTGCTCCACATAGTCATTCAGGAATGCAGCTGATGAAAGTTCTATCATATTTTGACATTGAGTCTACTAGTATTGCATCAGCAGGAGGGAAAAAAAAATAGAAAACTCATACCCAGTCAAAAGTATTTTAATCAGAAATTACAGTTAATCATTTATGTTCATAATCCATTGGCCAGAACTAGTTGTGTGGATAGAACTAAGTGCAAGGGAAGCTGGGAAGACTTACTGTGTGTCAGAAAGGAGAGAAGTATAGAGTGTGATGAATACTATTAATATCTATCCTATAATTATCTGATTTTGTTTCACACCAGAACATACCTAAAGCGAATAGTTTTGTTACTGATAAGGAGTAAATGCATCAAGATATTCAGTTCCTAAGGTGAGAAAAAGGCAGAACTCATGTTAAGGATACCAATCTTGGAAAAAAAAATAGATTTCATGTACTCTAAAACTCATCTGGAGAGACTAAGGTATAAGAGGAAAGAGCGAGAGGCCATTCCTTCCTGTTACTGGGCCTCGGCCACTTCTCAGAAAAATGGCGAGGATTTCAATGTTCTAGTCTCAAATAAAACACCTAATTTTTTGTGATGAAGTAGCTTAACATTCCTCAAGGGTTCCCCCTTCTCCACTGAACAACAGCTAAACTCATTAGCAGTCAAGGTCCTCCAAAACCTAACTTCTGTTGAGTTTTCCTATCTCTTATTCTTCTCTCTCCACTTCCAAAAACTATAGCCACACTGAACAACTTATCACTCCCTGAGTTGATACACTGTACTCCATGAGTACACACACACTTTTGACTGAACACACTACCTTCTACATTAAAATCACTCTCTTCTTTCTTTTACTCTTCTGAAGAACTCAGCCTTCAAGCCAAAGTTTAAATATCATTTCCCTCAAGAAGCAATCCTGTCTTAGAGGTCCTAGCTAAATATATATATTTATAAAGGAAGACCAGCCATTTGTTCCATTTTCTTTTATTTTGTGTGATTTATATCATTTTGTTTAAAGATACATTCTCTTCCTTGTTAGCTGTCAGCCTCATCGTTGGGGGAGACCAGAGCTTTGTCTCAAGCACTTAGCTCAGCCCCTGGCAGGTGGTCAAAATTTAATAAATGTTTGTTGTATGAATCAATGAATGAATGAATGGAGAAAAAGAACAGTGATTAAATGTAATCTCAGGATTTCAAATGAAGCTAAGATACAGGTGACACCAATGTTATAAAGGGTGCAAGAATGACTTTTTTGCTAGTACAGATACTGCATTTTCAGGGACATATGCCTATATGCTCATTCAAAGCCAAGCACTGTAATTTTTGATGTGCTATTTAGTGTAGGTGTTTCCATAATTGGGATGAAGTGAGAGGATTCCATGATTACTGGCATTAAAAGTTTCCCTTCCACCTGGGTGATGCCGTGGTTCAGGCTTTAGAAGATGTATGAATTACCTCTCCTCAGAGGGACGATGCAAAAAGGGGATATACTTTCTAACACTGCACGGTTATTGACCTTCCATTGCAGCAAATCTACAAATGTCAAAGCAATGAGTGTCTCTAAAGAGAAATCTATTGTTTAAAAACAGATATTTAAAATATAGGGCCTTGAGAGCTGATCTCTCTCTAGACACACTTGCTAACAGTTCCAAGAAGTGCAGAATACAAACATGCATAATCTCCATCTTTCCTCTTTAATTCTAAAGAAAGGACATTGAAGCTTTACCTTTGTCTATCCAACTTCAAACTGAAGAGTGAATTCCTAAGGTCAAGATAACTCTCAGAACAAGAGAAGGTTAAATGGCACCATGACAGTTTTAAAAGGTGTGTATAATAATGCCATAGTTTGTGCAGTGCCTCTGATTCTGCAAAGCTCCTTTTCATCATTCTTACTGGATCCATAACTCATCTCGGGAGTTTCCAAGAACAGATTAGATTAGACCCATTTGACAGGTGTGAAAACCCATCATCAGCAGTGTTATGACTTCCCAAAATACTAATAAAAATGGAGCTTTCCCAAAGGTAGAGGAGAAGAAGAAAAGGTTGTTACTTCTATTTTAGGAAAATCACATTGGCGTAACTATTACCAAGTTACCACTCTTGTTGCATGAATGATGTGAGGGAGGTTCTGCACATCTGAGAGTGTATCTCATTGAATTATTTATTTGCTTAGCCTACATTTGAATATTATCCACATTTTAGCATTGTGCTAGGGTTGAAACATACAGAGAAAGGTAATATAGCAGCTATAAGCAAACTTAATGCAATAGTCTGGTGATTATAAAACAAAGGGAAAGTTCAATTATGCTGAAATGCCAGGGAATCGTGAGAACCCAAAGAAGGGTCAAGTGGGCATTCCTGAGGGAAGCAGGGAAAGCTTCCTTGAGGATGTGCCACCTGAACATAGGATGCAGAGGAAATTAACCATATGACTTGGAGAAAGGCATACTTTGTAGGCAGGAGAGACCCATTAAAAAAGGCACATCACAAGAAATAAAATATCTGTGCAACTCAAATATTTGGGAGATGCCTAGAAAGGCAAGAAATGTAGAGAGATGTTGGATATCAAAAAATCCTGGAGTCCAGGTGTCCATCTCAGGAAATGGAAGTTTCCTCACAGGCCTGTGGGAGGACTGATAACTGGTTTGAGGGAGGACACACGTCTAGACATCTGTGAGATTAACTTTTCTCCTTTACCCAGCACTTTGAGAGGCCAAGACGGGTGGATCACGAGGTCAGGAGATCGAGACCATCCTGGCTAACATGGTGAAACCCCGTCTCTATTAAAATATTTAAAAAATTAGCTGCAAGAAAAGTTCTCTTTTCTTGTTTGAGTGCACTTTGGCAGAGGGAGATGTTCATACCAGGGGCCTGTCTCACACTGAGACAGAAAAGCGAGGATTTCCCCGTTCCCAGGAACTCTCTGCTCCTATGGCAAAATGAACTCTCCTTTTGCTTGTGATATGGCAAATGTATCTCCCTGGGGAGAATTCTTTTTTTTTTTTAAACCCTGTAATGAGAGAGAAACATTCAGGTGCAAATACCCTCTGAGGAGGAAACAAGTGAATAAAGAGTAAGTAACCAAAAACAGAGCCATTTCCAAGACTGACTGCAGAAGCAGAAGGGCAGGGCGAGTGTGGGAGAGTCCAGGGCACTTCTATTGCTTAGGGTTAACCACATCCACACCTCAGTCACACCAGGTCACAGGATTAGAAGTAACACCTTATGGTAGCACTTGGCCAACTTTTTCTATAAAAGTCATGTAATAAATCTTTGAAGCTTTGCAGACCATCAGGTCTCTGTTGTAACTACTGAATTTCTACTATTGTAGTTCAAAAGCATCCGTAGACAATATGTAAATAATTGCGCATGACTGTGTTTCAATGAATTTCTCTCTTATAAAAATAAGTGGGTAGCCAGATTTGACCCAGGAGCTGTAGTTGGCCGACCTCTGCCTTAGAGTAATGGTTCTCTAAGCATGGTCTCTGAACCAGCAGCACCAGTAATGCCAAGGAACTAATTTGAAATGTAAATTCCAAGCCCCATCCCATACCTTCTAAATCAGAAACTCAGGGTCTAGGGTCAAGCAGTCTGTGTAACTCTGAGTCAGCCCCACTCCAACTGATAGCTCTTGTAGTACTTTGTTAAAGACAAGGTTACAAACCACATGGTGAGCATTTACGATCAAAAGAAAATTTCTACTGATAAAGAACGTTCTTTTGTCTAAATAAAAGTTAAGGTGAAAGAGTGTGTATTATAAAACTCCAAAGATCATCTGCAAGTTTCCTCATTTGCCTGATAGGCAATTTTTATGACTTAGCAGCTGAAACCAATATGGCAGTAATATACCCTGCCTGGGTTTGAATTGATCATAGAAAGAATTCTAGAAAATGCTAGAGCAGTTCTGGCTAAGAAGAAATCTGTAGGTGACAGGTTTGGTTTCCTTAATGGAAAACCAACATGGCTTTCTTCAGCAAATGGTGAACTAAGGATTAAAAGGCATTAAGCTGCCTCCTTTGCAATGTCAAATATGCATTTAAATTTAAGACAGCATTTAAAATATTAAAACATCTAGTGATTTTATTACTAGCTCATTTAAAATGGTGGCCATGAAAAATTTAGTTTAAGCTACCCAATAATGGCTCAGGAGACACTTAAAAATACACACGCGGATAACTGAATTTTTAAAGTAAGTTCGTTATTAACTTCTTTCCCCTCATCTATTACCAATGCTATTTTCCAGCTGTATAAACAGTCTGGAGAGTATGTACTGAATGAATTCATCACTCAGAAAACAACATAATTACAGCCATTGCAGCAAACCAAGTGCCAAAAAAGTTACAAATTAATTGAAGGTTAGCATTGAAAATTAAATCCTAGTCAGCTTGAAGTCATCTTTTAGGCTACTTTCTGTAAAATTAAAGAGAACTCACTCTACATCAGTTTGGTTGACAGTTATAAAGTTCAGGTGGACGAATGGCCTTCTCTACAACCAGCCACTTTCCTGTGATCTGATATTGCTAATTCCAAGTGATGCCTGCCAATGGTACCTTAGAACAAGCTTATGATTTATGCAAGATGCAAGACCACTTCCTTCTGTCCCATAAATATCTAGGCCTTAGAAAAACACTAACTAATCTTGTTCTAATCTATTCTGAGGCTGCTAAGTGATATCATCGAAAAACATTTTTCCATTCTTTTATTTTTTGTTTTATAATACATTTGCAAAAATAGTACAAAGAATCCCTGTATACAAGAGTCCTCAAATATTAATATATTTGCAATATTAACTAGTGTTAATAACCACAGTTCAATGATCAAAATCAGAAAATTAACATTAAAATGCAAAATTAATCTCTAGTCAAATCTTATTCAAATTTAAACCATTGTCCCTTGAAGGCCCTTTAGTTGGTTCAGGATCCAATCCAGGATCACTTCTGATATTTATTTGTCATATTTTTTAATGTCCTTTAATCGAATCATCAGTAAGCTTTTAAGTCCAATAAGCATTCATTGAGCACCTGCACTGTGCCAAAAGTGAGGTAAGCGCTGAGGATTCAAAGATGGTTCTGGCTTTTGAAACACTCAAACTTTATTGTGAAATCAAAATAAAACTAAAGGTTAGACATGGAAGAATGTACTGAAGTATTCTTCTTTTAGAAAAAATAGCGTTATTTAGATTTGGAAAAAAATATATATTAATGAAGATGATCTTGACCCAAAAGATACTTGATCTTTGCTTCCAAAAAAATGATCTTTCATGACTGAAAGCAATACTCAGAGAAATTGTATGCAACTGTGAGTGATAGCATTGTCCTTGTGGTCAATATTTTTATTCCAACACCTAAACAAGGGACAGCAAACATCAAAGGCTCAGTAAAAGTCAAATATAGTAGGGATTTGAGTTCATCTCTGAAGCCTGCTAGAAGATTTGGGACATGCAGGCTACCGCCAGGTGTCAATCTAAAGTTCCCTATTAAGAGTGAAGAATCTAATTCAAACTCCAAATTAAAGAAAAGTTCAGTGGCCAATTACCATCCAAGGGCCTTTTCTTTGTTCACTACTTTGAAACAGGACGTGTAGACACATACTGTAAAACACATGGCAGAGAACCAGAGATTTTGGCTCAAAGGTTTGTTTTTTTTTTTCTTTGCATGCCAGTGATTCTCCATTTACTTCATTTATTTAATATCAACTTTCATATCCATGGCTCATTCAAATTAAGATTTTGTTAGATTTCTGGCATCTTGGATTTGGAGGACCATCAGAAGTTGCTAGTCCAACACACTAGCTGACTTTTAAGTCCTTTATAAAATTTCTAACAAGATGTGCATCAATTCTTCACTCTTCTAGTTCATCTGTCTTTAGGAGTACCTTTCTGATACTGCTACGAAACCCCAACACCCTGCCTAACCCACTCCTCTCACCCTATACTTTACAAATATTGTCCCAAGTTCTCCCTCTATGGTCACCCACAATAATTCTTGGTACATATCATCTCATCAATGTCTTTTTAAAATATGGGCTCTAAAATGAACCACCACGGTCCAAGTCTAGTCTGACAACACAGGGTAAAGTGAATCTGTCATCTCATCAGTACTGATGTTATATAAATGTCGATGAAACACACAGCTTTTCTAGTAGTTACATCACAGCGTTGACTGATGCTGGGTTTTCAGAATCAATTAAACATTGAGTCTCTGATGTGGTTTGACTGTGTCCCCACCCAAATCTCATCTTAAATTTGGAGCTGCCATAGTCCCCATGCGTCATGGGAGGGGCCTGTGGGAGGTAATTGAATCATGAAGGTAGGCTTTTCCTGTGTTGGGTTCTCGTGATAGTGAATAAGTTCTCACGAGAGCTGATGGTTTTATAAAAGGCAGTTCCCCTGCACATGCTGTCTTGCCTGCCACCTTGCAAGACGTGACTTTGCTCCTCCTTCGCCTTCCACCATGTGAGGCCTCCCCAGCCATGTGGAACTATGGGTCCATTAATCTCCTTTTTCTTTACAAATTACCCCATCTCAGGCATGTCTTTATTAGCAGTGTGAGAATGGACTAGTACAGTCTCCATAAAATGTATTACTACCGTTCAGTTTCATATTCCCTATTACATATTAAAACAGAGGGATTTGGGGGTCCTATGTGTATAACTTTATTTTTATCTCTTCTAGTTCCCACTTCATTATGCTTGACCCATAATTTCATCCTTTAGAGAGCTTTTTGATCATGAAGCAAATATTTGAGTTCCCTGCCTTCTTTCCTGTCATCTAGTAATCAGAAAAGTAACCCATTTATGTCATCACCAAAGTCATTGTGAAAAATATGCAAAGAAATAAGACCTTTGACAGGAGCATAAGCACAGTCTGTTCCCTAAAGATAAACTTCGATTCATTAAGTAGCACTTCCTGGCATGTGATTAAATAGTTACAAATGTACATACCTATTATCTTACCCACATTTTACCATTTTTGTCCATAATCACAGATTTTACCAAATGTGTTGTTGAAATCCAGGTTCACTAGGTTTAAAGCCTTTCCCATGTCTATCACAAACTGAAGGTGGCCTCATCTGACAAGACTTGGTAGCAAGACATGAAATGTAGGGTAAAACTCAAATGTTTTACATGCTCTACTCATAGCTGAGTGACAATTTCAGCAGATAGTCTGGTAGCTGACTTCCACCATCACCAAGGCAACTTGTTTCTTATCCATTTATTTTACCTATACTTGAAATGCAGCGCCCATGTTATCTCTCTAATGCTAGTTTTATTTCTCTCTTTTACTTTCAACAGAACATTGCATCATCAGTTTCACTGATTTCCTGTAACATTCCCTTGGCCTTGTGCCTCCCATTCTCATGCAGGTGTCTCTTTAAACAGAGGTATAACTTTCCTCACCAGGAGCCTCTATCATGAATTTCACTTCACTGAATCTCTGGAGTTCTTGTGAGGTTGTGTATATCTCCTTGAGTTAAAATCTCAAAATTTTTTTCACAATCTCTACATCATCAATAATTCACTGGCATTTACATGATGAAACATGCATTATTTCTCATTTCCTGCCCAAGTATTTTCTTCTTCAAAATATTAAATACCTATTGTATAGTTTTCTCTATCTTGAAACTTCTGTCTACTTGCATGATTTTTAAAATTTTTCTAGTGAAACCAAAGCTATAAAATATTGACCAATCACAGCGCAGATGCATACTCTTTGGAAACAAAGTGTAACCATTTCATTTAAGCCACCCAAACAGCAAGAGTAAGAAGTGCTTTTGCTAATTAGCATCTTGGGGATGAAATGAACCAAGGATCTTAGGTTAATTCTAATGAGTTATGAGCTAATATTGGTAAGATGCTTTTAGATTTTTAATTTAAAAGCACTTTGGCAATGCAAAGTATGAGGATTACAAATTTCCTGAGCCATCTGGTCCCCTACATAAGGTACTAATTTCAAAAAATGTTTAGATGAATAGATGGATAGATTGATAAATAGAGAATTTATTTCTCTGTCTACTGTTTTTTTAAAAAATGTTCCCTTTACACAGAGAGTCATTTAAATATATTTTATTCCACTCAAATCTCAAACTGTGGTGAGTGAAAAATACTTCGGAGCAAATAACTGAAGTACAAACAGATAGCATGTACAAATACAGAATCCACACTGTTAAAAATATTCATAATGAGAGCTGAACTGGTCCTTTCATTACTGGCAGGCTACCTCCTAAAAGAATCCAAGAGCAGGATTAGTCATAACAATGACTTCTATTTATTTAATACTTATTACAGACTAGTCCTTTACATTCATTAACTTATTTCATTTTCAGAGTAATCGGATAAAGCTGGTACTAATATAAGCTCCGTTTTAAATAAGTGAAAACTGAGGGTTACAAATGTTAAACATTTCCTGATTTCTCAAATGATATGACCACTACCCAAGATTAAAACCCAGAGGCTTATTCCTCTGCTCTCCACCCCTGTGCCATGTAGACAAGTTGGTGGGAAAT
Source organism: Macaca nemestrina (assembly GCF_043159975.1). Lineage (NCBI taxonomy): Eukaryota > Metazoa > Chordata > Mammalia > Primates > Cercopithecidae > Macaca > Macaca nemestrina. Next base: position 59,031,334 of record NC_092137.1, on the reverse strand, counting down.
GTAAAACTTGGACAATGCCTCAGACATAAGAGGTATGCATATATATGAATTGCTTTTCTTGACATCACCTTATTGAACCCTCCCAAATTTCCTATGAGGGACATGATATTATTACCCTCATTTGCAGACAAGGGCAAGAATAGTCAGTAAGAGATGGGTACCTACGTGCTGAGATTGAGGAAACTAATTTTTGTCAGTGTAGTGTCATCATTTCATCATCTAATATTTTTGCTTGTTTGCTGTATTCAATTGAAAAAAATAATCCTAGTCCTGGTTGGCTGTGAGAGAAATGATAAAACATTAATCACATAAATATCCAATTCTTCTACTTTCTGAGCCCTTCTTTGTAAAGAAAACAACATTAGGGTCTTTGGTTCTCCAACTGCCTACAAGTGAATCATTTTAAAATAATAAGAAGAAATTAGCCCAATATTTTATAGTAATCCAAAAGTCCATGAAAATGAGTGAAAACAAATGTATCCCTCAGAGTGTTTGTAGGGGGAAAAAGAAGACACTGCATACTCTCCCTTCTTTAAGAAAATTCTCTGATCGGACATAACGAATTCCTCATTTTCTCTGAAAGAACGTTTTCTGACCTCCTTTGTCATCTTTTCAGACCCTACTAGCTAAGAAATTCTCTGAGGGGTACCATTCTCCCTAACCAGCACCCCTTCCCTTGTTTAGGGAAGTGACAGTAATTCAGCTCCCTAAGTGATTCCCATCCCCGCTGACTAACCTCAGTGGTGAGGCAGAGCAACATTGTCTCTCACCTCAGATGTTTCCTTTAATTTAGCTTCGGCTCTCTCCTTGGCCTTTGGTAGTCTGAGCTTAGAGCCCCGGAGACTGGGGAATAGGAGCCTGAGCAGGTGAAAAACATACTCCACAAAGGGCTGGTCCTTTCTGAATTATCACTCATTCTTCCCCAGCGTGGTCCCTGCTTTTTTTCTAAAACATGAAGGATGTGTAAAGGACACATAAAACTTTAGTCAATAGGTCCATTATTATGATTGGCTGAAAACCATAAAATGCATCCATCAAGCCATTGTGTTGCATCTTGTGTTAAATTATGGTGATAAATAGTCCTTTATCTGTGACGTCACCTACTAATCTATTCCAAAAACTATTCACCACTGCCATTGTGCATCACTCATGCTCCTGCCAGCGTGTTGAAAAAAATCCCCTACATGATAAAGGCACACAAGATTGTGCTTGACTCTGCAGACACAAATATTGTCTGTTATTTTCATGTCATACTGTGAAACAATTGCTTCTTCAGTTCCCAAAGTTATCTCAAGTGTGCAGTAATGTCCTCAGTGTTCAACTCTGGGCATTGTAACTCATGTACTTTTAATTGTTTATAATTTACATCAAAACTGGATGGAGTCCATTTTCATTCATGCCGCTTTATAAGTACTGGATGACGTATTTTTGCCACCTTGCTTTGGGTAAAATTTAATCCTATTCACAACCCTTTAACATAGAAATTTGGTGTGGAATGCCTTAATATTCTCAAGAGCTATGTAAAAGGATGTGTAGCAGTTGCTATCACTGTGTCTGGAATTTGGATCTGATTTTACACAAAATGTTCTCGTAAAATTAGGGTTTTTTTTTTTAGCTCTTAGAAAAATACTATTTATTAAAATAAAATCAAGAGGAAAATGTAAAGATATTTTAAATTCCAGTCTCAAGTGGAGTAACCTGTTTAAAAATGCACACACAAAAGATGCTTGTGGAGCTTTCTCTAGCTTAGTGGTTCCCAACCTTTTTGGCATTAGGGACTGGTTTCATGGAAGACAGTTTTTTTTTTTTTTTTTTTTTTTTTTTTTTTTTTTTTTTTTTTTTTTTATGAAGGAGGTAGTGGTGAGGGGTTCATCAGGAATTAGATTCTCACAAGGAGCGCGCAGCCTAGATCCCTTGCATGCACAGTTCACAACAGGGTTCACCGCCTTATGAGAATCCAGTGCCACTGCTGATCTGACAGGAAGCAGAGCTCAGGCAGTAATGCTTGCTGGCCTGCCACTTACCTCCTACTGTGTGTGGCCTAGTTCCTAACAGGTACCTACCTGTCTGTGGCCCAGGGGTTGGGGACACCTGCTGTAGTTCACCTTGATGGTATAATATTACAGGGTTCTCCTCTAAATAAATAAGAACTACCTAATTTTCCCAACTTACTCAGAACAAGAAGAGATAAAATACAGAGTGAAACAAAGATCACTCTTGGAATTTCATTCAAAAAACTGGAACCTAATATGTTCAATTTACTTTTAGCTTTAATTCAAAGAATCTGGGGAATTTTTTCTTGTTGAGCACCATAACAGAGGTGTCACAGCTCCTGCTTATTTCTTGAATCCTGTATGAGATAACTGGCTTACCAAGAACAAATAAATAAATATAAATTGATCAAGCTTCAGTGTGTTATATCCTGCATCCATCTGCTATGTTTGTTTATGTATTTCATTTTTTAAAAGTTTACCTTTTTGATGGACACAGGGAAATAGATTTGCTAATATGTTTACTGGAGAGAGAAATAAAGCCAGATTTTCTTCCCTTCCCTATTCTTATATGTCTAATAGAACTTACAGCAAAGTATTTATCTGAAATTTACTACTTAAAGCATATTCTATCCAATCAATCATGGAAAACAATAAAAAAGCCAAATCACTTTAAAAACAGTGACTTTCCCCCTTCACTGACCTCCTCTCAATCATCATCACTTATAGAATCCAAAGAATTCACATATTGGAGGAAAGAAAGCAGTTCTAAAAATTGAACAATCTTCAGCCAGTCTTGACGGAAGTTTGGCTTCAACTCAACACTCAAAGTCAAATACGTTCCAGCATCTCCCACTCTGATGTTCACTCTCACATGTGGCATAGAAGAGTGGCTCTTGCCTTCTAATAGTAGAAGGGGCCTTCATTCAAAAGCCATTGTTCCACTTTTCTTTCTTTCTTTATAAATTCCCTTATTTCTAGCCCTTTCTCCTATTGCTAAGACTGCTTTTATTGCTGAGTAGAAGCATATTTTAAGTACATCTAAACATCAAAGTCAGTGTATCCTCACTGCTGAAAACACACACGCACGTGCACGCACACACACACGCGCACACACACCATTCTTTCTCACTCTCGCCTCACACTCATATTCTGACAAATCCCTGAATCCTCACCATTGTATAGTAACTGCTGTTCTCGCCACCTTTTTGCTTCCTGGTGGGTCTGTAATTGTCATCTCATCCCTGGAGCAACATCAGGATCACTCAATAAATTGATTGTCAGGGGATATTTGAAGAACAGAACAGCTTGAGCTCTAGAAGCCAAGTGCCTTATGGCCTCCAGCCCAGAAAAAGGAAGCAATGAGGATGAACAAACCTCATCCCATTCCACTTCTCTAACACATTAATGAGAATTAAGCAAGTGAATTTTATTCCCTATTTCTACTCGCAAAGAGCAAACAACAACACAAAGAAGATTAAAGAATTAAATAAGACCATTCTTGACATTCCTTTTTATTTAGAATGAAACTGAGAATAAGATATCCAACTCCTGGATTTGAAAAAGTTCATTTCAGCCTTCCATATGCAATTTGCCACTTTTATTTTGCACGTGATAAAATGTCTTGCCTATCCAGAAGTGGTGCTGTGACAGGGGTCCTTCTAGTATTGTTCCAATTTAAAGTATTGTTTAATTGTATTTTCAGGCTTTTAACAGTAAGATTCTAATATGCACTCTCTTCAAAATCCTGTTATGAGAGTGCCTTTACGTTGGCAGCCTTTATTGGAGGAATGATATAGCTTTTGCTAGGAAAAAGCCTAAGGGAAGGACAGATCTACATTTCAAGACACCCTCTGAGCAACCACCTCTGATTATGCTTATAGGGAAAGATCAAGACCATAGGGGAATTTTTGAATGCAGACAAACTGCATTTCTGTTAGGTAATCATTGCATCATTCAACACAAGAGGACCAGTGTAGGGATGGGAGAGTAAGAAGTATTAGCTCCCTGCCTAATCTGTGATTTATTATCATAATCAAATCATGCAATGTTTAGCCTGTTAACCCCATTTTACAGACAAGAAAATAGGTATTCATAGGTATTAAGAAAGCTAGTGATAGCTATTCATAGATATTCAGAAAGTTACTCATAGGGATTCATCAATATTAAGAAAGTTATGAATTTAAGTTCTTTTTTTTTTTTTTTTTTTTTTGAGATGGAGTCTTGCTCTGTCACCCAGGCTAGAGTGCAGTGGCGTGATCTCAGCTCATTGCAACCTTGCCACCCAGGTTCATGTGGTTCTCCTGCCTCTGCATCCTGAGAAGCTGGGATTACAGGTGCCTGCCACTGTACCCGGCTAACTTTTGTAGTCTTAGTAGAGTTCAAAGACCATGTTGTTTTCCATCTTACCATGCTGCCTTTCAGATATGATGACTCCTTAAATTAAGGTAATGTTGATGGCAATGATAATGACATTTCAGTAAAAGCGAAAAGAGGAAACTGAACACTTCATATATGATCCCACAGTGCAAATACACAATTACACCTTTACCTCAAAAAGCATTTATTCAATTAACAAGCATTATAATATATACAAGCATTTAATAAATCAAAAGGCATTTAATAAATCAAAAGGCATTTATTAAAGATGCTTTTATATCAGGCATTGGACCTGTGCTGGAGTCACAAAAATGTATAAGATACCATCTTGGCCCTAAAGGATTTTAGAACCTAGTGCGAAAGACACCTAAAAGGATCATTTCCAGGTTGGAAGCGAAGTGACTAACTTTGCAGGGCAAATTTTCTAAAAAGGTGCCATCAAAGCTGTGTCTTAAATAATAATTAGGTGAAGGGATACACAAGACACAAAAGGCACGTCAGGTAGAGGAAATAACATGCACAAAGTAGCTGAGAAGAATTTCAGGCTAACACAAAATTATAAAGTCATGTGTCTACACACTAGCCTCTGTCTGCTATTAAAATGTAGCAAAGTATAAAAATGTTATAGTAAAATCCAAAAGGCACTGCTGAGATCAAATAAATAAGTTAGACATCTCTGTGGTCTGAAAGCAGATAAGTAACATAAATCTTTCAGGCCTGGTCCTGAAACTCTGAGTCTTGCTCTCGGGCTATGGAACCAGGCAAGAAAGCTAAGAATTCCTGCTTCTGTGAGTAAAATGAGATTAAGAATGCACTATGCAAGACTGATGTTTAGAGACAGGCTTGGAACTGGAGACCTGCCTGTGAAAAGGCTATGACCACTTCCTAGATTACAAGAAAGCCCAATATATAGCATCTCTTTACCTCTTCAAGGTCAGAACCAGTAGAGAGGGAGAGGAAAAAAGAGAGGAAGAAGAGGAGGGAAAGATTAATGAGAGTAAGAAAGATGAATATCAAAATGCATCCCTTATTGCTGATAAATGCTAAATTGGAGAGTGTCGCTTAGATGCATAGCCAGTGGGGTTGGTAACAGTCTCCTGAATTAGATAGATTTATCCACTCAGTAACAGAAGGGATGGAAAATTGCTCACTCCTTTGCAAAGTCAGAGCTTCCCTGCTCTGATTAGATCTTGGCCAAGAGGGCAGACCAGAAGTCACTCATTGCTACTTGTGGACAGTCTCAAAGAAAAAACCCCAAAGCATCTAAACCACATACATTCATTCCATCTCAAAAACTCTCAAAGCCAATAAGTCACTCCTTCTCCCCAAGAGAGGAATCAGTGAGATTCCTGGAGAAGCAACCAGAAGGATTACGTCAGTGCAGTTCCCTGTCAGTCTTCCTCAACAGTGCCCTCTGTCTAAGGTTATTATTTACATAAAATTTTGTACTTACATGGCTGGAAGTAGCATACACAGCCTCATAGCCCTGACTGACTCAGCTATAACATCTGTTTTAGCCTCATTTTCATCATGAGACCAAAGTGCTACATGGCCAATCAAAGACCTAGTTGTGAACTGAAGAATCAGGGTGACTGGATAGAGACAAGCTCAAAAGTGCTATATAGGAAGGGATGAGTGCAGGACAGGAAGGCAATGAAACAAACCCCACACAGTTCTAGTCTGAAGACTAAATTCCAAAATACATGAGGGAAAAAAAGCTAGGAGAACAAACCAATAAAATCAATAAATCAGTAGAATGACACACCCTAAGTGAAATGAAAATAACTAGAAAATTCCTAAGTATCTTTAAAATACTTATATTTAACATCATCAAAATGATGAAGATATGCATGGCATTTAGAATAAATAATAAGGTGATAGAAAATTTAAGAAAAAACCAGAACAAATAGAAATGAGAATGGGTATCTGAAAAGACACTTAATTAGAATTCCAAAAATGTGAAACACAATGTTTAAAATAAAGAAAACAATTAATTGGAAATGCTCTAGACAAACACCAGCTAAAGAAGAAATTGGTGAATTAGACAACATTTGAGGTGTCAACCAGTAACGAAGCATGTAAAGATAAAAATTGAAAAGGAAAGCTCGGAGACATAGAAGATGAGGAACTCCAATACACACTCATGCATCCAAGCAGAAGAGATTTGAGGGAGCAGCAGACAAGCAATGTTTGAGAAGATGATAGCTCAACATTCTTCCAAATTAAATAAAACCATGTATTCTCAAACTGAAAGTGCACATCAGATACCAAACAAGAAATGGATAGCAAAGTCCATGTGAAGAAATATCACAAAGTCACCAAGAAGAAAGCCAAGATAGAGATATGAAGAACTCCAAGGATTATGGTGCTGAGGAGCATAGAGAATAGGGCACTGACTGGCAAGATATAAAAGCAGAACCAGGGATCATAAAATAAAGTCACAATAAGAAATGTTTACTTTATCCTGTACATGAGAGGAAGCCAAAAAGCCACATTGAGGGAGGCAAGGCTGGGGAAATGACATAGATTGAGCTGAAAAAGTGGATGATAAGGCCTTAACCAGTATCATAGAAAGGAGAACAGAGAGGACAGCATGATTTGGATTTTGTGACAACATTTCACAAGTTACTGGATGTGGGGAGGGAAAGAGAGAAAAACAGGAGTCAAGAATTATTCTCAGGCTTCTAGCCAGGATATCATTGGAAAGAGTGAATACAGAAGATAGAACTGGTTTATAGGAGATGGGAGATAACTAGCTCAATACTGTACATACATAGTGTGGGAAAACTAGGGAGACATTTTTGACAAAATAATCTGGATATTTGAGTTTGGAAACTAGCAGAAAGTTCTAGACTGGAATAAAAACTTGGCCATCATCAACATAAAGATTTCTCCATTAGCTTCTACAACAAAGATCATCAACATCCCAAATCAGTGACTCTTCCCCCTAATCAATGGCAACTCACTGACTAGGTGAGGAGCTATTTGCAAGAGAGGTAAAGGTAAGACACTGATGACTAAGGAGGCTGAGGAAGTGGTAGGAAACTTAGACAATAAGAGAAAAGGTGATGTGGTGGCAGTGGGCATCAGCCACAGAGCAGCGAAGCAACCAGCAGGGCAGTGTTAGTATCATAAAGCAGGTAGGCAAAGGACTGGGAAACCAAAGTGCTCTGCTACAATGAGGGCTCAAGACTGAAATGAAAATCAGTTAAGAAACAGGGTGTGAAAAAGCTGAGGGATAAGGTAGTAAAAAATAGGAAAGCAGGAAAAAATTGGCTACACACGGAGAAAGCAGTTGGAAACACTTAGTCAAGAGGAACTTTGCTTTGGCAGGAGAACAACAATTGTTGTTAAAAAAAAAAAAAATTGAAGATAGGTTCCTAGGTTAATCTTGACCACGACTTAGACCTCTTATTTGAGCATCAGATACCCTATGCATCTTTACATATAAGAATCACACTTGCCTAGAGAATGGAAGTGCACTGCCATCACTTTTGCTCTGCTATGAAAATACATGAATGAATAATGAAATGAAAGTTAAGGTTTTTGAAAGCTCACCAGAATAAATCTTTACTTTCCTAGAATGAATGGCTAAGTGGCTCTTTTCAAGGCTTGGATAATAGTTTCTAAATGAAGGAATGAATATCAAGAGCTTACAGTGTTAACTCAAGCTAAGACTTTGGGGAGACCTTTGGAAATATTTAAAAAGATAAATTAGTGAAACAGACACAGATTAAAGGAACATGCTTTCAGATCTGTCAGGTGGCATTGCATCTGCCAGGTTATTTATTTTTCAGTGCTTACACTATTACGAATCAAAATCACCTTTAGGATAATCCTTATTGGATAACATTGAGAAAAGTCAGAGATACTGTTCACCAATGTGTCTTAATTCTTTGGGAAATAATGATATTTTAATACTTATTCAGAATCATAATTGCTTACTACTTAAAATCTTTTATGGGTACTTATTGTTGATAATTATTTTAGAAAATGAGATTCTTACTGTATACAACAAGTTAACTTTCCGTTTTGGGCTTATTTTGAACTTAAAGCTAAGACGTAGATTGTTTTTTGTATGTTTTTTGACTAAAATAATCCCTGGAGTAAACAGGAGAAATGTGTAGTCCCCCTAACCAGTCAACATTTAGATGGAAGAGTGAGGGAAGTGCTTGCTTCAAATAAGACACAAATTTCAGGGCTGTCATGAAAGCTGGTGCAGACTGTGCACTGAACACTTACCTCCAGGAGCTACTATTCACATGGAGATCTTGTGCGCATGTACACTCTGCACAAGTACATTTAGTAGCCCTAGGTTTTCCCCTCTTTTGCTGCACCATCTCTTAGATGGCGATGGCTTTATCTGAGGAGACTTCGTATAGCCTTAAGTTCTGGAGCAAACACAGAGGAGGAAAAAGATATTCATTCCAATGGCATGGAGGCTTTAGCTGGAGCATCACATGGACCTGGGATTAAATCTTAGCCCTGTTACCTACTATCTCTGTGAATTTAGGCATACTACGTTAATTCATTGAGACCATTTCCTGATTTGTAGAATTGGGTAATAATAATCCCTTCTTAACAGTAGTGTTAGGATGGCAAAATGTGATTATAAAACAGTTTTCACAGTTTTTTTTTCTCAGACTAAGTGTGGATAAAATGTTAGCTTATCATCATTATCACCCCATCTACAGAACCTCTATGTTAGAAACTCGTATCAGTTCCTGTCTTTATTGTCATTCTATTTGTTCAATAAATTAGTATTAAGATATCATTAAAAGCAAGCCACTTGCAATATGAAATATCAAGATGAGTCAGACAGAACCGTATCTATATGAGCAGGCTCTATAACAGGGGCAGTCAGACATCGTTACTCTACATAGAGTCAAAAGTCCTCATTCAAATGAAACGGTCCCAGTCTTGGAAGGAATAGATCACTTTTGATTGGAATTACCCCTTTTGGTGTGTTAATTTAATCTGGGCTTTGAAAGATGGATGAAGTGTTAACATTGAAGATTAGAGAAAGAAGAGGGCATTCTGAGTACAGGAAAGAGATATTATATAAAAGTAGACATCCCTATTATTTCTTCAGGTTTTAGGATAACAGTATATCACATATTCAGATCCTAAAATGTTAACCCAAAGGTTTTTAAATATGTCCTGTTTTCATGTACACAATCATCTGTGAGCCCTTTGTGGCTGACGTCAATTTAACTGGGCCGTGGTTTTGGCCAACTGAAGTACTATGCTGTCTTCATTGCGTAGCGGCTACAGGGTTCAGCAAGAAGCACGGCACCAGAAAGCCTAGATACTTCCCAGCTCTGGCATATGACAGCAGTGCAATCTTAGCAGTTACTTCTCACCTCTGAACCTCAGTGTCTTCATCTATAAAATAAAGATGACATCATTTACCTAGCTATACAAAATGAGATGATATAGAGCAAACTTCACTAGCAGATAGCTGGCCTTCACTAAACAATCTTTATTAGCACACAGCTGGCCGTCATGTCAGTAAAAGGTAGCAATTGCTATAATTTTATTTCTTCAAAACTTGAATTATAGAAATCACATACAAATATATAAAATCTCTAAATATCAAATGCTTATAGTCATGAGATTTTTGTTGTAGGCATTTTTTAATTATTAAAAACAAAACCTCAGCTTTTTCCTTTTTTGAGTATCCCTCTAAATTGGAAAAGGTACTATGTTTTCCAAGTAGTTACATCATACAACATTTGTTAAATATTCAATGCATTATCTTTTCTAGAACAATGCTTGCTGTCCTCCTTGTGTGACCTGCTTAAGATAGTTTGTGAGTGAAGACAGTTTTGGCATTACTCCCTCCCTTTTTCAGTCTCTTACTCTGCTGATTTCCTTTGTATAGACTCTGGAATGTCTAAGTATACCAATGGAAAGGAGAAGATGAAGTACGAGCATCAAAAATCATTTTTCCTCTAATAAATACAATGCTAAATAATATCCTATTTTGAGTATAAACACAGAAAAATACCTGAAAGTTAAATGGATTTTTTACTTTCCATTACCTCTTTTGACTAAGCATGAAAATCTGTCTTCAGGAAAAAAAAAAAGAAGAAGAAGAAAGAAAGAAAGAAAGAAAGAAAGAAAGAAAGAAAGAAAGAAAGAAAGAAAGAAAGAAAGGAAAAAGAAAACTTCTGACAGAAAGAACATTTGCAGTTGAGTTCTGTGAAACCTGACATGGAAACAGACAGGGTGACATTAATGATGGGCATTTGAGTGGACAGATAGAAAACCAAGCCCCCCAAAAGTTGATGTATGATACAGTCCAAATGGGTAAATCAGAGGTTGGTGAGGGGTGAAAAGTTGAATGGAATGGCATAAAATGAAGCAGAACAGCACAGAAAAGTTAATTTCCCTTCAAATCTGATGTTCCAGGTTTGATACCCCCAAAGCATTTCCACTATACTCCACATCACCCCAAATAGACATATCCACTCTTCATTTGGCAGTTCCTAATATACCTGTCTTAAACGACTTCATAAAATGAGATCTTTTTCTTCAACTGGAGAACAGAAAATAATTTTCTACCTTAGTATTGGAGTTACAGCATTTAAAAGCAAAAATAAAAAGTAAAAAATGAAATAAAGTTCAATACATTTTTAATTAACTTAATCCAACAAGAAAGGAAAATTTAGAAACCAAAGTAATCTAAGTTTGTATGTATCCATATTAACTAAATACCATTTTCTTTCCACTGCTCTGATAAAAGTGCATTTGTATTTCTTTCTGACAGCTGTACACCAGAGTGTACTAAACTGGAAGTCAGGAGTCCTGGGGTTGAGTTTTACTTTAGCTGTGCTACTCGGTATAAATCACTTCATCTCATTGGGTCAGTTTTCTGTCAACGTAAGGTAGTTGAATTGGGCAAATGCTAAATGTCTTGGAAATCTAACATCAAATGATGATCTCTTCTGCATGGATTTATTACATCTGCCCCCATCCCCTGTTTTTTGCCATAGAGAAAATAGCACGTGACAGTTAAATAGGAAGAAAAAATTGTTTTGACCAATAATTCTTAAAGTAGGGGCCATAGATGGCAGACCTCTAAGAGATTTTTTACAATATATGTTTTCACTTTAATTATATATATTTAATACATAGTATAATTAGACTATGTTTAAAGATAAATACCTGTTTTAAATGCTTTGGATGACTACTATGTAACCAAGTACAGCCACTTACATTTTGTCTTTCTGACACCATTGGGGATAAATTACTACCAAAAGTTCAGCAATTTTGTTGGCAAATATAGATGGCTATCCTATAGCTTAACATGTCCTAATGTAAAGAATGACAACAATTGCCCCACATGCATTCATGTGGATTTTTCTTATCAGCTACATAAACCAAACGGGTAAAAATTCAGAATTGAAAGCTGCTATATACCATGCACTTCAGTTTCCTAAGTTAGTGCTTCTAAACTTAGAGATCACATTCTTTTATCTGAGAAATACTGGAATAAAATGCTATCTTATGTATCATCTGAACAATTAAACTGTAACATAAATTTAACAGTTCTTCCTAAGCATGCTTTTTCTAAAGGAAAATATTGAAATAATTTATAAAAAGTTTTTTTTCCTTAAAAACTGTACAAAATTCAAGAAAATTTATAAGGACCAGAATTCTATCTTTAACATGAGCTAAACGTTAAAAAGTCAAGAGAAAACTAGAAAAAGGAATATTTTGCTTCAAAAAGAGGGAGAGATTTCATATTTTTCTATCAGTTATAAAGGCCGAGGTATGTTCCTAAAAACCAACTGCGAGCACATGAATTCTGTCTTCTTTGTTTTGAGCAACTCCATATTGTTTTTTTTGGGTCATATGAACAATGTGCTCTCTAAAATAACAACTGCTCCTGTCTATAATATCATATTCACTTCTAGAGTACCCATATGACAATCAAATATTTCTTTTTATAGCTCCCTCTCTTCTTCGTTCCTTTCAGGTGTTCCAAAATTTGAATTTTATTGCACGAGTTATCTAATAAACCTGATTTTCTTCCAAATATCTCAGCAGGCTGCCCTTTTCCCATAATGCCGTCCAGATGGCCTTCAACCCACATGAAACTATTAGAGACACAATAATATTCCTAAAGTCCTTGTCCCATCAACTCTCTTCTTATGTTCAGTATATTTCCTCTGATCTCACTTGCTAATTAAGATGAGATACAGAAAAAAGCTTATAAAAGTCAAAGACCTAAATAGGACCTCTACTATCTTTGTGTTTGTGTGTTTTATATGGGCTTCTCTCTACGGGAATAATGAAGGAAAAATTAAAAGATGAGCTGGATTATAAGACATTGCTGACCAATTGGGAAAAGCTAAAGGCAATTAGAATTAATTTTAAACCAAACAAAGAGCTTTAAGTTTATCAGTCAAACTCCCAGTATAACTGCATATTTAAGAAATGTCTAAAAGGGATATTCTCCCCATATAAAAAAAGATATTCAGCCGGACACTATAGTGCATGCCAATAATCCTAGCTACTTGAGCAGCTGAGGTGAGAGGATCACTTGAGTCCAGGATTTCAAGGCTAGCCTGGGCAACACCGCAAGACACCTATCTCTAAACAAAATAAAATATAAAATAAAATATTCTTCAAAAGCTTCTAGTGATTTTTCATCTTGAAAAAGCAGACAAAAAGAAATAAGTCATAGCATAGATTCAGCAATGAGAGCTGTCAGCCACTGCAATGAGAAAAATAACTGTTTGGGCCAACATCTTTGAGTCTCTGGTTAGTCCTGAGCACAATCAACATAGATGAATTTTATGACAGCTGAAAATTCTTTTCAGACCTATATTTCTCTAAGAGAATAAAAGAATGAGTCTGACCAGGCTGATTTATTAAAGATCAGTACTTAATGAGTCATACTTACCAGGAGCTGGAAGTCTCTAGGGCTTTTAGTTTTTTGCCCCAGAAGTGTCCAAGAAGGCAGAAGTTCAACTTGAGTTTCCTAGACATCACCTCTATCCTTCCCCTTATCCTGCATTCACACCCACTAGTGACAAGCATAGGTAAATTCTAGGGAGGTAAATACACAACAATTATGCAGTGCTGCAAAGGGAGTGAACTGAGGCTGATGCAAAAGAAAGGTCAAAAATTTCCTTACAATCCTCATAATTAGAAATGAAACTGAATTCAAAACCATCATAATGAAGATGGGCTGGCGTTTTCCCCTGTTATTATTTTTTAAAATGTTCTTGAGCATAAAATCCAGCAATTAACAATTTCTTACTTTGACCTAAGTACTGTGGGTGTTCTTCCAGTCCTTTTGTTGATATATAGTTTTCATGTTAATAATAGCTAATTATTTGGCAAAAATAACCATAACCTATTTTCCCTCTATCTCACATAATACAAATGGCTTAGAAAAGCCGATTCTCACACTGAAGTGGTTACTTCTTTCTCTAATGAATTACATAGATTCAGAACTAAAATATTTGGTCAAAACCTGGAGACTTTCTTTTGTAGCATTTTCACCTTAAAGCATTTTAAGAGCCATATACAGACTGTTTTCTACTTTTCTTTAAAAAATCAAAGCATGTATAAATTTATAAATTGATACTTTGAAGGGGTACTTTAGTTTATCTTTAGTGTCACAAATACACTATTTAGGATTTATTTTCAATTTGCCCAGTAAGCAGCTTCAGCTTGATTTTCTTGCAGTACCTCCACTTTGGTACAGTGGTGGGTATGGCTGCAAAAAAAAAAAAAAAAAAAAAAAAAAAAAAAAAAAAAAAGTGTGTGCGAAATATGTGACTAAATGAATTATTTTTTATCTACACCTTTTTCTTATGCTGTAGGAATTTCAAATCTCCTTCTACTCCAAATCAGTCATGAACTAGAGCTTTAAGTAAGAAGGCAAAGTCTGAAAGTAGTAGATAGACACTACACAGAAGCAGATTTTAACCTCGCACCCATGATCTTTTATGTCCTGGCACCAGTCTCTTAACTGGCCTACCAAATGCCGTCAGTGTCCTCTCCACCCTTTTTCTAATCAGGATTAATGACGTTCTACTATTCTAGGATGACCGACTTTTCCAGATACCCATGAGCATGGGAAAAGGCTAGTACATGAATGTGCTTTTATTTGGACACTGCCATATACCTTCTACCATCCAATACTCTCTGTGAGGATTTCCAAACTTTAGTAATTCTTATCTCACTACCCTGGTCTGTGACTCATTTGTGTTACTATCCGTACTATTATTTACCATATGTTAACTATTTTTGTAATTTAAATTTCAAAGTAAACTTTATACCACTACTAAAGATGGAAAATCAATATTGTTCAAATTCAGTGGTTTCTATATTCCTTGACTCACATATCTTATAAGTCAAATATTTTTCGCATGTACATCCAGTCATTTATTTTATTTATAACAATGTACATCTATTACTGTACAATAATAACAAAAAGAAAAATGAATCAATTAAGGAATGTAAATAGTCCTTTATATTTATTGTACCAAAATAGATCATCTTGCATAATTCTTAGTATATGCATGTGTATATTAAGCTTTGGTGACCATTTTTTTCTAATACACAGTAAAATAAAAATATAATAATTAAAAATTATTAAAATCTATATACTTCCTAAAATCATCCAAAGTACCACCAGTAATATGAATATAACACATTTCTTTTTGCCAAGGAAATCATTAGCATAATTAAGAGAAAAACTTTACAGTGTTCTCAGAGAAAACTCAATTCGTTTTACCTCTAGGTACTTAGCTTATTGGATGACTCTTTCCAACTTTTGAATCAGGTGAGAAGAGTTGCGCTCATAAATTTAGAATGTTCATCCTACACTGGTATCTTCTAAATCTCCCATTCTGACAGCCACAGACAGGGAGATGGGTTACCATCATGCTGGCCAGACATAGGCATATTTTCAATAATTAGACAAAGCAAAAATTCCATTTTCCAAATACTTATCATTCCAGTGCTTCAAAATTTGAAAAAGAAGATACAGATGCTGGGATCCAGCAAAACAGCTACCAACTGAAGTATTTTTCAGTTGATAGGCCTGGATAGAATTAACTTAGATTTTTGGTGGTGTGAGTTTCTTGTTTGGTTTGTTTTCATTTGCTTTTTGCATCCTGAAACTCATAGGAGGGTTGCTTCAGGAAAAAGAGACTAAATTTTATTGACTACTAATCCAAGTGTCTAGACTTTTTTTCAGATGAAAAAAACCAAGGGTCAAATTTGCTGTGATTGATCTAAAACCACATGCTGCAGCCAGAATTCAACAACCAAATTTGTTTATACTCCAAGCCCCAGGCTCTTCCTAGTACATAATGGTAACTTTTCTGCTTGTCCCAAAATAATGGTACTGAGCATTTACAAAACTTCCTTGTATCTCATCTAGCTAATTGGTTTACTTCTTAGTTTCACTTACCACGAAAGCAATGTTATAACAAAAAAGTTATTTAATAAAGAAAATCATAATATCACAATTAACATAGCAACTGTTTTAATTTTTCTATGTTCTTACTCAGTTCTATATCTTAAGCATAAAATTAGGTATAGATATAACAATTAAAGTTTGTATTCAGATTTCTTCACTTAACATTATATTACACATGTCTTCTTCAAAATGGCTATTTTCATGCTTGGATAATCTACAGATTTCATGAATTATGATGACATTTCTATCACTAGGCATTTAGATCATCTGCAATATCACTATACTATAAATAATTATGAATTTATCATTTTGGTACATGAAGTTTTCATTTTCATTAAATTATTTCCTTATGCTAAAATCCCAGGAAAAGATTATTTGTAACTCTCGGTCTATCATTTTTTTAGTGCAGCTCCTATTGCACTGTAACAGGGGGTGGCAGAAAGTATGTAATCTCACGGCGACCTCACCAAGATTAGAGTATACCCTTTCTCTTTCTTTTCCCCTTTTTCCTTTCCCCATCCTCTCTCTTTCTCCTTCCCTCTCTCTCTTCACCTCTCCCTCTCCCTGTTTCTCTCTCTCTCATTTAAGGGATGTAAAGGTGGTATTTTGTTGTATGGCATTTCTCCCTTACTAAGACAGACAAACATTTTTCTATGTATTTGCTTACTAAATGTGTTTTCTTTTTGTGAACTGTGGCTTTATGTCACTTTCCAGTAAATCATGTAAAGGAATCAAGCTTTCCTTACTGAGCTCATCTGTAATGTGGTGGTTATGCTTCATCATTCACAGATGTGTGACCCTGGGCACATTATTTTATCTCCCTGTGATTGGTTTTCTAATCTAGAAAATGAGAATAATCATCTCATAAAGTTGTTGGGAGCATTAAATGAATCAACACACACCAACTTCATAGACTATTTTCTGGCATGTAGTAAATGCTCAAGAAATATAGTATATTTTGTCTACAGTATGTTTTGACATAATACTTGCATAATAAAGACATCTCCATCTCTTTATGGGTCTCTATTTTTTAATTTTTCTATAACGGCAAAAACCACAATTATCTTTACACCAACCTAATATTAATTTATCAACTCATTCAAATACCAAACTGCATAATTATGCTCGTGCTTAATTCTTGTTAAAAGTATTCTGGTTTGGTGGGCCACTTCATACAGGGGTTATTTCAGAAGTGCAGAATTTCAGGTATAGTAACAAGTTGTAGGGGTCATATAGAGAGACTTCAGAGCTCTGCAGGGGTCATCCACCCTGGAGTGCTACCAAGGGCACTAGCGTTATGGACCAAGGTCAAAATGTTGGCTTTTATGCAAGGGTTATCCTAGTATGCTTTGTGCGGGACACAGGAGGAATAATAATATGCTATTTTAGCTGGGTGCGGTGGCTCATGCCTGTAATCCCAGAACTTTGGGAAGCTGAGGCAGAAGCATCAACAGAGGTCAGAAGTTCGAGACCAGCCCGGCCAACATGGTAAAACCCTGTCTCTACTAAAAATACAAAAATTAGCCAGGAGTGGTGGTGGATACCTGTAGTCCCAGCTACTCCAGAGGCTGAGGCAGGAGAATGGCTTGAACCCGGGAGTGGAGGTTGCAGTGAGCTGAGGTCACCCCACTGCACCACTCCAGCCTGGGCAACAGAGCAAAACTGTCTAAAAAAAAAAAAAAAAAAGAAAGAAAGAAAGAAAGAAAGAAAGAAAGAAAGAAAGAAAGAAAGAAAGCAAGCTACTTTACAAGCAACTGGAACATTCTAAGAAATTATTTCTTAAGCACTTCCTATTACAGGTCACTAAGCTATAAAGGAAAAACAAGTGAATTCTCTACTTTCCGTATTCAATAAATATGTCCAGAATGCTGTGCTTCATATTCCTCCACCCTCACAATAAGTAGCTTAGGAGTTGTGTCAGGCTTAGAGTAGGAGGGTAGGAGGATAGGAAGGTAGGAAAAATATTGGAATCAATTTTGGAAATGTGAAATTGAAGGCTGGGAAGATATAGTGACTAAGCAGTTGGAAAGATTGGCCTGGAGACCAGGCAAGGGGTATGGGTGGGAACTACAGACAGCAGCAAAGTCACAGGAGTGAGCAGGATCAGGCATGGAAGAAGAGAAGGGGACCTAGAATGGAGTTTCCTGCAAAGGAGACTGAGAGTGACTGGGGTAAAAGGAGGTAAAAGGAAAAGCAGTAACTACGTTGTCACTGATTTTAAGAAAGGAGATTTTAAGAAAGAAGTGGCTAACACGATCAAATTATTGAGAGATGTCAAGTAATATCACAATTACAGTGGCCTTTCAACTTACAAAAAATAAAGAGAATTTGTGGCCACAACAAGAACAATGTTTGAGAAGTGATGAAATTTTAGTGGATTGAGGCCGGAGCGGTAGTTAAGGAGTAGAATAGGTAGAGAAAACTGATTTAAGAATTTTTGTTCTTCCCAGCACTTTGGGAGGCCGAGACGGGCGGATCACGAGGTCAGGAGATCGAGACCATCCTGGCTAACACGGTGAAACCCCGTCTCTACTAAAAAAAATACAAAAAACCAGCGGGGCGAGGTGGCGGGTGCCTGTAGTCCCAGCTACTCGGGAGGCTGAGGCAGGAGAATGGCGTCAACCCAGGAGGCGGAGCTCGCAGTGAGCTGAGATCCGGCCACTGCACTCCAGCCTGGGCGGCAGAGCGAGACTCCGTCTCAAAAAGAGGCGGAGCTTGCAGTGAGCTGAGATCTGGCCACTGCACTCCAGCCTGGGCGACAGAGGGAGACTCCGCCTCAAAAAAAAAAAAAAAAAAAAAAAAAAAAAAAAAAAAAAAAAGAATTTTTGTTCTGAAGGCGGTAGATACATAGAGGTAGCAGAAAGACAGGAGAGCTTTCTGTCTGGTGTGTGTGTGTTCATGAAATATCTCTATATGTAGCAAACATCTATATCAGTTTATAAAGACAGTAATATCTTACATTTTGGGAAAGCTCAAAAGGCTGGAATACAGTAAAAAGATAATGTTACATAAAAACATATAGAACTCTGATAATCCAAGTGGATTTTACCAAGTTCATGCATTAAAAGTCTCTGAGTTACAACATGTGAAAGAGAAGAGATTTGTTGTCAAATATGTCTGCAGTCCAATCCAAAGTTACTGTGTGATTTTTAGTGATTTACCTAAACCTAGTAATATTCAATTTATTAACCTTTATAAAAGTGATCATACAATTTGCCTAGTAGGATTTGTATGGAACAAGTAATAACACTGACCACTCACTGTTCTTGTACCACAAGCCAGGCCTGTGTTTCTCCATGACATTCTATAAAGTTCCAAGAAGCAAAACTAAAATTTGCCCGAGTTAAGTACTACGTTGAATCCACATGAATAAAGTGATATGTAGGCACTGTACTAGGAAGTATAAATAATCTACAGGTGATTTAAAGTATAAAGGAGGATGTGTGTAGATTGCATGCCAATACTAGCCATTTCACATCAGGGACTTGAGCATCATCATATTTCAGTGTCCTCTAGGAGTCCTGGAACCAATCTCCCATGAGTATCAAGGTACAACTGCATATACATACAGGAAGAGATTTTGAACGGTTACTGTCTCAGAAGTGGGTCTAAACACACTTCCTTAAAATGGTTCCAGATGTCAGCTTGCCTTTTGACCAAGTACCTTCCTGTCTCTCTCTCTCTCTTTTTTTTTCTGAGACAGTCTTGCTCTGTTGCCCAGGCAGGAGTGCAGTGGTGCGATCTTGGCTCACTGCAACCTCCGCCTCCAGGGTTCAAGCAATTCTCCTGTTTCAGCCTTCCGAGTAGCTGGGACTATAGGTGCACGCCACCACACCCAGGTAATTTTTGTATTTTTAGTAGAGACAGGGTTTCGCCGTGTTGGCCAGCCTGATTCGAACTCCTGACTTCAGAAGATGCACCTGCCTTGGCCTCCCAAAGTGCTGGAATTCCAGGCGTGAACCACCACGCCCGGCCACCTCTCTGTTTTAAAGCTGGAATGCAGCAAATGCAGTCAAGTAAGTCCCATAAAATATTACTGGACTAATCCTTCCAAGTCATGTGAAGATATTCATTTTATCTTTTACATGTTGCACAAACTGTTATAATCTTTTTGTCTTTTGCCTTTTACTAGAGGAAAATCAAAATCCATAATATATAGTGGCTAATGAGATAGAATTAGATGTGATAATTTTTATACCAATTATCAGATAGAAATACTACTGCTTGGCATCATATAATGACACCTAGAGCCTTGAAAGGTCATAATAGAAAGGCACAAAGAGTTCTTTACCAGTCCTTCCGCAAACACACACACTTGAGATGCCCTGCGCTTTCTCCAACTGTTTTCCTGTGGGGTGGATTCTGCTTACCCTGATGGTATAGTGTAGCTCTCATTTTTGGCATCTTCATCTCGGTCTCACTTCTGTGTTACCACTAACCTCACTGTTGATTTTAATCACCACCACTGCTGCTGATAGCCATTACCTTTTCATGCTCTTATTCTGTTCTTCCTTTCCCTCCTTCTCTTCTGCTATGTTTATCCCCATCATATTTGTTAATTATTGTGGGAAAAGGTTGATCTACTAAATCAGCTCTCTGCTTATACAGAGTATCTCTGGAGTCACTTGAGTTCTAAAAACTGTTTGAGAGTGCTGGGATTTTATTATAATAACAATGACAATAGCTTTCATTTATTGAGCACTTACCATGTGCTCAGCAGTGTCCTGAGAGTTTTATATTTGTTAATCTGTACCATAACCCAATGAGTTAGGTGCCATGATTATCTTACTTTATTGATGAGGCCACTAAAGTATAGACTGATTAGTTTAATTAGTTAATATTCCCCAAGTCACCCAGCCAGTAAGTCGTTGAACAGTGTTAAGTAGTTCTCATGTGCTTTATGATTTTCTGCCTCTGATGTATCATCATTTATTTGAATTTTGCAATAGTCTCTCTCCCAGCTAAGCAAACCTCATTTTTATCAACTCAACTATTACTCTTACTAAGTTGAGTGGCTTTCTTTAAATGCACATGTCATGAGTTTAGAAAACCACCACTGAACCTGACCTTAGTGGCATCCAGATCTATATTTTTAGTCATCCTCCTGAAGCCTACCACCCTCTGTACCTAGCAGAGTATCTTGCACATAGTGGATGATTCCAAAGATTTTGTTAATCAATTCAAGGCTGTAGTTCTGGTTTTAAATGATAAAGTTGGTCACATGCAAACAATTTTTTAACAATGCTTCTGTATTAATTTGATGAACTACCCAATGAACCAATAAAAAACCATTAAACCTCTTTAAACCACACAAAGTGAAGGGATCCAGAAAAGCCCAGAAGTACTAAGGCAAATAATGGAGTATAACTGAGTGACAAAATGGTCAAGAACACCAGCTCTCTTTTTAAATACTCACTGCTTCTCCTCTGAAAACAAGAAGAAAAATAGTGATTCTGGACATTGGGAATCAAAAGAAACAGAGAACTAAAAATCCCCAGAAATCATATCTATACCTATGTCACAGGGTTATGTATATGTGACACATACCTAAGTCACAGGGTTATTGCTTGAGGATTAAGTTAAATCCTATAAAGTGTTTGTGACAGTGGCTAACATATTTTATACATCAATAAAGCATCATTATTATTATTGCTGTAATTTATATTCCTTGATTCGTAATGTTCAAAATTTCTTTGTTTCAAGTTGCTGTCCTTTGCTCTCTTTTCTATAAATGGGTTTGTGTTTTGTTTATCTACTTTGGAATATATTAATATAATCACATGAAAATCACTTCAAAACGTATAAAAATCATGCAACCAAGGCTCAGCTTCCTACCTCTATCCAGAATTAGATTCATGCCCATATCCCGAATAGGTTACCATTCTTCTTTGTTTCTTATTTCTATTGCCAGAGGACAACAGTATACATATGCAAGTCAAATGCACATGCACACACACACACACACACACACACACACACACACACTACACAGCAGAGTATATGTGTATATTATATATATATTTATGTATATTTATAAAGTTTTTCTTCTTCTCCTACACAAATCATAGCATACCATACACATTTTTCTATGTCTGTCTAATTCCTCCTCATTGGTCTTCTTTTTCAGAAATTTCTTGGCTATTCTTGTTGATTTTCATATGAATTATACAATCAACTTGTCTAGTTTGGGGGAAAAAAAGACTTGGTATTTTTATCGGGATCATGTTAAATTTATAAGTAAACTCAGGAAGGATTAGCATCTTAATGATGCTGAGTCTTTCTATCCAAGAACATGCTATGCCTTTCCATTTGTTCATACAATCTTTTGTGGACTTTGAAAATATTTTAAAATTTTCTTCCTAGAAGCCTCACATTTCCTGTTAAGCTCATACCTCTAAATTTTACTTATTGTTGTTATTGCAAAGCAGGTATTTTCTCCCATTATGTCTTCTAACTTGTTTGTAAATGGGAAAATTATTGACATCTGTGTATTAATTTAGTACCCTGACACCTGAGAGATTTTACTGTGGCAGTAAATTTAGTTGATTTTCTTGGTTTTCAAAGTATTTAATTATATCATCTGCAAGACATACTTTTACCTTCTCATTTCTAATTTTTATTCTTTTTATTTCTTTCTTGTCTATTTGCATTAGCTAATTCACCTTGTAATAACAGACATTGATGGTAGACACTCTTTTCTTGTTTCTAACAGAAATGCTTCTAATGTTTTCCCAGGAAACATGATGTTGGGTTTTGGTTTGATACGGATATATTATTTTATTGGTTTTTTTTTTAAATTTGGAATGAATATTAAATTCCACAACGTATCTTTTAAGTATCTATGAAAATGGTTATATAATTTTTCTTCCATTAATATTATATTATTAGATATCTTAATGTTGAAACATCCTGGTCATATGATGTATTCCTTTAATATGTTTTTGGATTCCAAATATCAACATTTATTTAGAATTTTTATATTGATATTCTAGAGAGACACTGATCTAAAACAGTGATTATCCAATCCAACTGCTTATTACAATCAATAGGGAGCTTTAAAAACAAACAAAATAAAAAACAAGTAATAATAAATGAATACTGACCCAACCTCACCATGTACTAACTAATTACATCTGAATCTGTGAAGACGCATCCTGGGTCTACGGGGAATCTAATGTAAAGCCACTTCAAAACGTATGTCTAATATTTTATTTTTATATAAATTCAAACTATGTTGTTGCTGTTTTAAAAGCCGTATTATGCTCACTTCTTAAAAATATTTTGGCATTTTTTCCTCTTATCTATGAGCTGAAATAGTTTAAACAGCATTAACATTATCTCCTTTTGAAAAATTTGTTGGTAGTTCCCCTATAAAACCATAGAACTTAGTTTTTTTAAACATCATTCATTTCAAGGTATCATTTTGTTTAAAAAAGTTACAACTTGGTTGTTTTATTTTGGAGGGGAGGAGGAAAGTATAGACAACAATGTATTCTCTGTTTCTTCTATGGAAAAATACTTGTTTACACTTTGCGTTTCCTTTAGAGTCAATTTAAATAAATTATTTCACCTGCATTTAAAAAATTTATTTGCAAAATATTGAGTAAAGTCGCCTCTTCTTTCTTGCGTATTGTAGTTGGCCTTTTTTATCTTTGTATATCATTTGTGCTCTTTGTCTTTATTTTTCTAACTCATGAATTTTTCTTCTTCCTTCTTATTTTTTACATTTATTTTGTTGCCTCTTCTTGTATTAATTAATTTTTGTAGTCTTTACTATGTACCTATACAAAAATGTAAGGCTATGCATTTTCTTTCAATATTGTGTAAGTTGCATCCTATCAGCTGTAATAGTACCGTCCTGCAGAGAGCTATTTTTTTCACATATTCTGAAATTTTGGTTTATATTTCATCTCTAAACCTAGACTTGATTCACTTTCCTCTAGAAGGTAGAGAATTTTATTTCCTAATTTTGTTCATAATTTTAGTTTTGTTGCTTTGTCATCAAAAAATGTTTGCTTTGCTATTTATACATCTGGAGATAATTGTGGTTTCCTTGGTTCCTTAGGACATGATCAGGATAAGGGTTCATGGTTATTGGAAAATAATGTTTTCCCTCTCTTTTTATAGAATAGAACTAAAATACTACAAAACATCTACATTATTATTTCAGTTTTCTGTGTATTTACTTTTTTTCACTTTGTCTCATCATCAACAATAAGAGGTGAATTAATATTACATTTCTATTTTTATTTACATGTCCTATATTTTTATATGTTGATGCTATAGTATTGGTGCATGGAAAATTGTAACAATTATATCTTTATTGCAAATTTTATCTTTTAACATTACCAAGGGCTTTTCTTGTCGTTATTTACTTAATGCCTTTGGCCTGAATTCCTTCTTGTTTCATATTCATACTGTGTTACCATCTATCTTTCTTATCTACATTTGCATGGCATGTCTTTGCCTATCTTTTTAATTTTTCTAAATCATTTTGATATAAGCATGTCTTAATTACAACAGTGATTCTCAATTGGAGATGATTTTGTCCCCTCTCCTTCCCCTCAGGGGTGGTATTTGGCAATGTCTGGGAACATTTTGGTTGTCACAACTGAGGGAGGGGTGTGCTAACTGGAACCTGGTGGGAATGATCTAGGGTTGTTGCTAAACATCCTACAATGCATAAGACAGCCCCCCACCCATCCACCCAGTCAAAGAATAATCTAGGCCTAAATGTCAATAGTTTTGAGGTTGAGACACCCTGATATAAAGGGTGGGCTTGCTATGTGATTCTAATTAAAATCATTAGTCTTTTAATAATGGGTTTTAAGCAATTTGCATTATTGCTATGATAAATATATTTGGTCTTTGTTCTGTCATTATTTTGTTTCTTTTTAGTTACTATGTATGTCTTTCACTATTGTGGTCTATTTTCTTTTACATGTTTATAGTTCTAATATTTAAGAACAGGATTTGTACTTTGTTTTAATGATTACCTTTGTAGTTATATCTTTATATTATATATTTAATCCTCTAATTTGGAGGGCTGTATCTAATAGTTTCCTACTAGGAGCAATGAGAAAAAAGTATCGTGTCTCTTTTCCTTGGAATCCTCTCCCATTTGTCCTCCACTTGATTTTGGTCAATAATATTATATTTCTTAATATTTACCTTTGTGCTACTAAATGTTTATACTTCAACAAGCTGATTTATCAGCAGTAGACAATACTCATTAATTCACAGATATCAACGAATGAATAATCATACTTCTTTTGATTTCCATACATTTTTCCCTCCTAATTTTATTGGTTGTATTATTTTTACCGTACCACCATACTTACTACACACAGTACGTCCAGAGACCCACAGCATCAACATTAGCTAAGAACTTGTAAGAAATACAAAATCTCAGGACTCGCCCCGACCTAATCTTTCAGGATCTGCATTTTAAGAAGCTCCCTGAGTGATTTGTATATACCTTAAAATTTGAGAATCACTAGCATATAACATTTATATTATGTCTGCTATGCTACATTCCACATTAGTTTTAGTCTTAGTTCTATTAGATATATGGAATGTTCACTGCCAGTCCTTTTGCTATATTTTCCCAAGTTATCTCTTGTTTTATTAATGTCAATTTTCTAGTAATTTTTTCCAAAAGAGCTCACTGGAAGAATACACTTTGACTTGCGCATTCAAAACAGTTGGTTTATAGTATTTATAGTATAAGGACAGCATTACTAGATATGAAATCCTTCACTCATTTTTCTTTCCCTTAAGTATCTGGTAGCTTTCATTGTTTTATCTTTGGGGATTGAAGATTGCTGTGGAGAAATCTGAAGCCAACCTGATTCTTAATCCCTTAAAAAATGACTCCTTTTTTGTGGGTATGTGTGGCTTCTTAAGCCCTAATATTGGTATTGACTGAAATGGGTCAATTTTCCTGGCACTGGTGCCCCTTCAATAGATAGACTAATTCTTTCCTTTTGGAAAAATGTTCTCAAATTGTATCCCTAAATACTTGTTTTATTTCATTAATGCTGTATTTTCTTCCATAAGGAATCTAAACAAATATACAGTATGTCTCCTCGTTACTTCTATTTCTACCATCTTTTTTCTGATCTTTTATATCTTTCTTCACATCTATTTCATTTCATTCTCATGATTTCAACCCTCTGTGTCCCTGACCATGACCTCTGCAGTGTCTCTTGGACTTGTGCTGCTTCCTGTTTCACCTCCATTTCTGTAGCTCATTATTTTTCTTTTACTTCTTTCCTGAGTTTGTTCAGCTTACTTTTCATTCTTTTTGCCACTTTATCATGTCTTTCCTGTATATTTGCATTTCTGCACTGTGGTTTTTTTTGTAAAGAGATTTTTTTAAAAATTTTAATTAAAGGTATCACAATTATTCACAATTTACATCTGTCCCAGCAACCTCATTCTAGTGAATGTTTTTTGTTAATAAAGAATGAGGCTCTTTTCCTCTTTTTAAAATGTTATCTTTGCATACATGCTGTAGAAGTGCTGTATTTTTGTACTAGTATTTGTAGTATTGTATGAGTTGGGGTCTTCTGGAAGAGCTGTTTGTAAGAAGTTCTCGTAAGTGTGGAGGAATCAGGTATGTTCTGCGTTAGTTCATGTTCATAGGCGTCTTTTCTCAGATAAAGCCAGCCTACTTCCTGCCAAGGTGGCTTGTGTGCTTTTTTTTTTTTTCAAATGGAGTTTCAGTTTTGTTGCCAAGGCTGGAGTACAATGGTCCAATCTCAGCTCACTGCAACCTCTGTCTCCTGGGTTCAAGCGATTCTCCTGCCTCAGCCTCCCGAGTAACTGGGGTTACAGGCATGTGCCGCCACGCCTGGCTAATTTGGTATGTTCAGTAAAGAAGGGTTTTCTCCATGTTGATCAGGCTGGTCTCAAACTCCCAACCTCAGGTGATCCGACCACCTCGGCTTCCCAAATTGCTGGGATTAAAGGCAGGAGTCACTGCTCCAGGCCATGTGCATAATGTTTCATGGCACCCCCTGCCTCTGAACCTGCTCTGAGCCCGATTCTCCCTCTGGGGATAGGAGTGCTATCACTTCCCCATTCATCCCATTTTTGAACCCTCTTTGCAGACACGGAATCCAGCTATTGTCCCTCAGAGTGTGTCCCGAACTACAGGAAGCATATTTGTATAGAAGAGTTACAGAGCTTTGTGTTACAGAACCCAGTTCTTCTCCACTTATTCCCAATGGTTTCAATCACTCAATGGTTTCATTTGGTAGTCCTTGCAAACATTTGATAGTATTCTAGTTCAACCAAAAATATTTTGTAGGCTTTTTCTTTCCTTTCTCCATGTTGCTTTTTGAAGGTTTCTGAGAAGACAAAGGAAAAATGTTGAGTTTCTGGACACATGTTCCTAATAGAATCTGTTTCTTACTGATTTTTAATAATCCCTTTTTATAGTAAGACTAACACTTTATGTTTTGTAAATATTTACCTGGGTTTTCTTTTTGCCTTTTAATTTTTTGCATGAATATTTAAGTTTCACATCATCAAACTTAATTTTCTCTATATCTCCTTTATTTATTTTTATGCTAAAATGTCTTTCCCTACATTTAGATCTGTAAGTAGTAACGTATCTTCCATCTAGATTTTTCTTATAAATTTATTATTTACATTTAACTTTTTAATTGACCCTAAATGTATGTTTAAATATTGTGTGAGGCAGAATTCTACATTCTTTTCCCGCAAAATAGGTAAATTTCTAATACATTTCTTCAAATTATTTATCTTTTCTCCATTAAATCAAAATGCTACTTTTAATTATATAAATTATTTATACTATTTAATTTCTATATTTAAATTCTATTATACTACTATATCTATTTCATCTTACAATAGTAACAGCATCTTTATTATTGCAATTTTATAATGTGCTTAGTGCAACATTACCATATCACTTTTTTTTTTCAAATTAATTATCTTTTTATGTTTAGATTTCTTTGTGAAAAGTAATTCCCAGTTTGGAGATATTCATTGTCTGTCTAAAGATATACAGATATAGATAGATATAGATATCATCCCTTCTAATTAATTCATTATTCAACAAATAATAATTGCTTACAAGAAAATACAGATGTAAGAGAAAAAAATCAGATAACATTCAAAAATACTCACTTAGGTTTAGTCAAATGCATGGAAATTAAAAATAAAATCAAGATGGTGAATGGTTTCAAACTATTCTTCCTTTACTTTTTTCTCTTCATTGTTCTTCATTCAAATCACATAATTTTACTCCTCTTCCTATTAGTAATCATGACTTGGAGGGAAAAAGATGTTTATTAAATTCTAAAGTAATATTATAGTTTTGAATTTCAGTATATTTTCCCAAACCAGTTCCTTAAGTTTTTCTTTTTCAAATAAATCTAGTGATTATTTAAATCTTTGAGAAAATAGGGGAAAAAATAACTTAAAGAAGATGTGATTAGATACTAAAGAAAGAGAGAACTCAAGGTATAACGCAGATCACAAAATGGTAGGTAATATTTTACACAACATACTGGATTGCTGCCAAAATAAATAACAACAATAATAATGATCATAAATCTATAGTGCTTACTAGTAGTATTATTTCATTGGCTATCAATGCTCACCATTGTGCAGAGTTCATTCAGCATTTCATTTAATTCCTCACAACCACCTAGGAGGTAGGTATCTTTATTATCTCAGTTCCATAAATCAGAAAAGTAGAGCTTAGAGAGGCCAAGAACTTGCTTAGGGTTAATCTGGCATGAAGGTAGAGGAGAAACGACTGAAGCCCCGATTCCAAATCCTCTTTACTTAACCTCTAAGCATGGTTGAGGGAATTGTCGGAGAAGTGGAGTTCTCAGGAAAAGCTTGCTCAGAAAAACTGGGTTCAATACGCAAACAGATGAGGAGGCTATAATTGAATTTTCTAGCTGTTCCTAGAAATTGACCTTAGGTCAGGCTGCAAAGGCATCACAGGTCACCCAGCCATCCCTGGAAATCTTTCTCTCTTTTCCATCGTCCGCCTACCAGATTCACTATAGAAAGCAGACCCACAATGGCCACTAAGTGTGCATGAGGCAGGAACACTCAGATGATGAGATTAGAAAACAGAGAGAGGAAGCAGGCAAATTAGACAAACTTTCAGTCATTCATTCAGCATTCAAGAAATAGGTATTAAGTGCTGACTCTGTTCCATACACTCTCAAAGACTTTGGGGTTTATCAACAACAACAACAAAAACACAAAGATCCCTGAACTCATGAAGCTTACATTCTAGAGAAAGGTGACAGATAAAAAAACAGTCAATGGCAAATTAGGTAGTATATGAGAAGGCATTAATTGCCATAAAGAAAAGAAATCAGAGAAATGAGAGAATGGGGCTTGGGTCAGAGAGGACCTAGCAAAGCATCTTACACTATGGAAGATCCTTCAAATGCTGAGGGTCTCCTAAGTGGCAGAAAACTTTGCTCCATTTTAACCTCTTTCTCTATGGCAACTGCTTCAGTCCTTATTGGCATCAAATTGTCATCATCATCAACATATTACTATTATTAGCGACTAGCATTTATTAAGAAATAATGACTTGTAAACTACTATCGTGCAAACCATTTTGTGAATATGATTTCATTTACTTAGCATTCACTTCATATTATATTTTCTGTTTATTTTGAATTGGTACTTTTGTAAAGGTTTGTTCTGCCCATGATAGGAGGTGAGAATAGATCCCATCCTCATTCCCTCTCTATTCCTCATGGGGCTCTGCATAACACTAGGCCTTCAATGCATAGACATCCAGAACATACATGCTGACGACTGAGAAACAAATGCAGATTCACAGAAAAACAGCATGAGCACCAAAAATATGCATGGAAAAATCAAATGGCAGGGGCTTGTGTGTACAACACCAGGAAAGCTGTGGGAAGAAGGGCAAGTAGAGCTCAGCAGGAAAACAAAAGCAGAAACATCAATGAGTTCTTTGCACTCCCACTTTCCTCCTGTTGCCATTTTCTCTTCTTTTCTTTCCTTCTCAGCCCCCCCACCCCCTTAGACATTTCACTTGCCAAGGATGCTGCTCAAACTGTTCCCGAGCAGTCTGTGTTCTCTCATAATTGATAAATGGAGGTGTTTTCCAATAACCTTATAAATCACAGCATGCAAATGGTTACAGTTGGGATAGGGAAGAGTAAATATGCTAGGTTATAGAAGCCATAAGAAGCTTCAAAATAAAGAATAACCCTTGCAAAATGACAAAGATAATTTCTTTTAGCATTATAGACTGCCTAGGTATTAGCCATGAAATTATACCAGAAAAACAAACAAACAAACAAAAAACAAACAAAAGAAAAGATCCCACTCAAAACCGATTATCTTATTTTAAGGGAACAAAAAGGCACGATGTATTTCAAAACAGTTTGTGATCATTAAATTACATAACCTGCTATGTTTTATCCGTAAATGGCTTGTTATGTTTCACTGTGTTTTATCCTGATTGCTGCCTCATGTCCTCTCAGAAGTAGGTGGAATATTGTCTTAAGTTAATTTTTTTGTTACATAAGAAAAAAATGCCAAAGCCAAATAGGTCAGAATATAAAATTGCTTGGGTATTTATCATTCTGAGAAATAAAGAGTTAATGTTAACTTTATAAAATAAATGACTTCTATATCATTGAATTATTATTTTTGATTCAACACTTAACGTTCATAAGAGGGGCTCCTTTAATTTTGTGGGAAGCTTTGCTGAGTGCAAAATATTTCCAAGATTGTTTACAGCCAAGAAGTGTGGGTTTTTGTATACAGCAGTCTATTGTTATGATTTAACCTAAAGAAAGCCAAATTAAAACTGATTTACTAAATAGGTTAAGGATAGCATACTCATTCACGATTTCAACCCTATTTCATGCTTAGACAGGCAGATCTTAATTATACACAAAAGAATACAAATGTTATTAGCATGATAATAATTATTTAGAAGATGTCCTCTTTAAAAAAAAAATTAAACCAGTATTGTCATTCGTGCAGCTACATTTTTCAACAGAATGACAGCTTTGCTAGTCATAGATATGTTCAAAGTACATATACAATATTCAAAGCTGTGCAGCAGACATGTTATCTGGATGAGCTCGGATACGCAGTGCCAGCGATGCACTGCACACTAATCATTATGTCCTACCCAGGGTACTACATGCAAATAAAATCCTTTGTGACATTTTGTCAACTATTTTGAGGATTGTATGCTCCTTATCGCACCTCCATCCCTGTGTCCTCATCAACAATCAGGCACCCAGAAATCAGTTTCACGGATAGCATGGACTCCAGCTAGTCACAGGCATAACACCATGGCAAATTAATGAAAAGAAAATTAAAGATTTACATATAAGTTGCTAACAGGCAGGGCATACATAAGACAAACTGAAGTTTACATTTACCGCCTTGCTGAGCCGTATACGACAGAGGCAGCCCTGGGAAATTTCAGCAACTTTACCCTGTATTTGGGCAGCAAGAGATGTAAACATTGCATATAGTATCCAGCATATGACATAATGGATAAATCAATTTAAAGGTGCTACATTTGGAAAACCTACACCATGGGTCAATACCTATTGTCAACGAGCCCATATATGATCAGATGGAGAAAACGTAGAAACGTTTCAGGACTAAAGAGTTGGCTACAGTACAAGCAATGCATTTTTGAACATTGATTTGCCAGAAGTGTATCTGTTGTCTGTTGCTCCAGGCTGGCATTTTTAATTATTTCTGGGACAAATGGATCAGTGATACACAGAAAATCTGTAGGGCTTCTTGTCAAATTAATAAAATAATAATGAAAGTAGTCATCTCAGACTGCAAACTGTCAAAATCCTTGAGAGGTCTATAGTAATCTACATGGTTAAACAAACTAAAATGCTCCTGCATGCTATTTTAAATCCTAAGTGCGGTGACATAAAATAGATTGTGTAGTGTCCATTGTATACAATGACACCTACTGTGACAAAACCCGACTATGTTTAATGACCTTTTTAAATCTTATACCTAGAGTCCATAAAAGCATTGTAATTCAGTTGTAAAACACACTTTAATAATCAAAATGCAGCTGTTAAAATAGCATTGCTCATAATTCTAACTTGAGGCAATTTTTTTGTTTTTAATGCAGAAGAGCAGACCACAGTTTAAAATTCCTATGAGGTCACT
This sequence comes from Macaca nemestrina, assembly GCF_043159975.1. Taxonomy (NCBI): domain Eukaryota; kingdom Metazoa; phylum Chordata; class Mammalia; order Primates; family Cercopithecidae; genus Macaca; species Macaca nemestrina. The sequence continues at coordinate 58,999,315 of NC_092137.1, read as the reverse complement.
ATTGGCCATTACAGTGTTTTTTTGCAACTTAATAATAGATGTTTTAAAGTTTAAGTGCAGCCTCAGGCACTCATAAGCATTTATTACAAATCGCTGGTTGCCTCCCTTATGCAGAGAGGAATAACATTTACATACAGTAGCACGGATTAATAAGATAAAAAATTTGAAAAAGCCGTCAGTCAGGGAGCGAAACTGGTGCTAATAAAGCCCACTATATTCTTCGGAAATATCAAGCCGTCTGTTCCAATATTTTGCCATTCCCCATGAGGTATACAAATCCAAATCAGATAAGTCTCAAGCAATGCCAAAGACATGCTGCTCTGCTCTCCAGTGGCACCCGGCTGAATCTTTTATTTATCTTCAGAGCAATTGTACATTCTAGTATACTAAAGACTGAAATAAACTGAACATCACTCATCAGAAAGTTTCATAAAACGGGGCCCTCTCCTTCCTTGTTTGCTAAACCATGATTAGTGAGAAAAATGCACTGCAAAGTATGTATCATGGAAAGGAAATATAATAGTAGGCATGGGACCTCTGTAAGCAAGGGCTAGTTAAATAGAACCACATCTTGCTAGAGTTTAAAATGATGCCCACGTGAAATCAGACTTAAAGGAGAGAAAATTGCTTTAGGAAAAGGAGTCCTCGAACCTTTCCTGTCCTCCGTTATGGAGTGGCTCAAACCCAAAGGTGCAAGGGAAAGCAAAATCAAAATAGCACACATAATTTCACACGATGATTAAACTGAAAAGATCCTTGTTATAACAAATCACTGTGTCACTCTCCCAAACTGCAGCATAACAAAACTGCACATAAAATCATTTCTGCCCCTCGGAACATTGCTAATTAAAAAGTACAGCCGTTAGTGTTCTGATTGGGGATGAGGCTGCCCGTTATTTCTAGCCCAAGTGAACATTGATAAAAGAAATTTATTTATTTATACATAATTATTATTGTTACCCTACTGAACAGTGCTGGGGATTTAGAGAAATGAGACGCCACGGTTCTAATTTTTCTTCAAGAAGTCTGCCATATTAACTCCACTGAATAATTACTGAAAAGTAATACACTCGTGTAATATTACCTTATGCAAAATTGCATTAATCAAAAAGTGAGCCCGCTGCAATCAAGTAATTTGAGGGTGGGGGAAGGCATACATGCATAGCACATTTTCCTCAGGACTTATTTTCCTTACAACACAGTATTACCTAATAGTTTTGTAGCAATGATCCCAGGAAAAAAGGGAAGCAAATCAGAGGTTGAAAAAAATATATAGCCTTACTCTTACATAGAGAGGGCCACATAAATGGCAAAGGAATGACCAGCTACTATCTTGACAACCTCCTCCACTGCTCCGACTCTGGACACAATAAAATAAATCCTGCTTGACCTCTCCAAGGAGCCAGACCATTGTTCCCCACATGAAGAAGTAAACGCAGCCACTTAATTACACCCAAGCAGCTTTATAGAACAGGGGGCTTATGATACAAAATGAACACTTTCTTGTTGGGGTAGGCTTTCTTTGGAAATTAAGGAAAAGGGGGAAAAAAAAAAGCCGGTATACGTGGGGAAGATTATTCCAGGTGTGCATGAAACGTGGCAAATTAGTAAGGGTTCTTGTGCATACCTAATGTCTCATAAATACCGGAGTCCTAACAGCACTAAGGCAAGTGCAATCATTTTTATAGCCTTTTGTCTTGTAAGTTTGGCTGAGAGGCGTGGCAAGGTACCTCTCAGATTGGAATCTAGACCTGTGTGATCACAGGGAACGAAACAGGTTCCTTAGAGCTGTGCATTTCGTATCTTGATTTTTAAAAGGCTGGGTGGCATGGTAGCAGGCTGGCAGGCTGGAATGCTGGTTATTTTGTTGTTGTTCGAGTTGTTGTTTTTGTTGGCTTCATCTCAGTGGCCTTGTCTGCAAAGTGTGCTTTCTTCCACCAGCCTCTCCCAGGCTAACTACGAATAGTGCCCATTTTGAGATTAGGAGATTAGGTTATTCATCACTTGAGATGCTCCCCGCTGTGCTGCTACTATCCGAGCGCAGCCAAATCAAAACATCTCTGGAAGGCATTTCAGAATAATTGAATGCATCATAATTTCCCTATTAATACATATCTCATATTACAGATTATGCATGAAATGTTCACATTATCTGTTACTTTTTGTTAACGTCTTGCTCCTTGCCAGTAAATTTAATACACAGAGTGAATCAGCATGCTATGATGAAGGGATAGGTTACTGATAGTCATTTTTTTCAGGATTCAGTAGAAAATTAAAGTAAATCGATCATTTTATAGCCCCACTGGAATGGCTACAAGGGCATGTTGCTAAGCAAATGGTAATTTAAATGTACTGTGTAATTTTTCTACGCAATTTACTGAAGGCAGATTTTATTTCTCAGTTAATATCAGATGCTCTTTATCTCTTAGTGCATGATGTATCAGTGATAGACAAATTATTAATCCATGTTTTAATCAAATACTGTGGTTTGACAACTGGTCACGTAGGCACTATAGGAGTTAAATCCTGTACCCTGAAAGAATATGACTATCATTAATACCTGAAGAAAAGACAGCTGATTAATTCAATATTCTCTTGTATAAAAAGCATGCTTATACTAAATTCTCATCAAAAAGTAAAGTAAATCCTAATGATATTTAATTAAAATGTCCATATCTCATAACAAAAAGTTATATTCAGTATTTTGAAATCGATTACAGGTTTACATTTTATCACAGCTATCTGGCTATAAAAAACATCCTTTTTTAATACTTTAAGATTTTGGTAATACTTCAAATGTAATAGGGGAGCATATAATTAAGTACTGAAAATATAATAAACATTTTAAGATAATTACATATTATCCATGGTGAAAACTTGTCCTCTCTGGCATAATCAAATAGTAAATAATTATTTTTGGCTTTCTTTAAAAAAAAGCACACAGGATATCAGGGTAGTTTTAATTTTATAATAAACAAAGGTTCTGTATTTTAAGGCAAATAAGATACATAAAAGAATGTCTGCTTGATGATACCCATCATTTTTATGAAATTAGAAAATTAAAAGAAGGAGGGCCCCATTTACCCTTCAGGTTGCTAACGTAGAGACATGATCCTCCTACTGCTGGTGTACAAAATGTATTATTGTCATTAATGAAAAAGTTAATGGGCCATTTTCTTATATATCAATTTACATTTTACAATTTGAGTATACAAATGATATGTACAGCAGAGAGCTGATTATTTTTGCTCAAGGAAATAGTTTTAATGTGTTTTTATGGACATCAAATGTTGTGAATAATGATGCATCCACAGAATGCAAATAGGATGACAGCTCTTGGGTTGTGATCAACAGTCCTTGGATAAAAGGTCTGCTGGGACAGTAATGTTCTGTGGAGGGCCTGAACAGTAAAAAATGGGAAACAAGGAGGACACTGGAATAGTTGAAAGGTAGATCAGCAGATGGGATTTGGAGTATGTCACTCATACACAGGCATCAGATAATATTCCCAGTTTTAAAAGAAAAATGTATTTAATAGAGAATGTGTCTGTGTAACAGAGAACTGCAGACTGGAAGATATTGCTGATTCTGGTTGATAAAATCTATTTCTGAAATTAGATATAGCTCACCATATAAGAGATGAATTTTAATAACACATTCATACCACAGTCCCAAATCACCTTTGCTTTCCTAACTTCTATGTGTGAAGATCACTTTTCCTCACCACTTAAAGGCAGTCACTGTTGCAGTCAAATAGGAATGTCCCCAGGAATACTACACAGCAGAGTTCTTTTGAAGAAATGTGAATAATAATTTCTTGAAACAACACATAAATTGTCCCTTTACCACGAAGCATAGAACAATGTCAGATCTGCTGTGAGACCACAATTACAATCCCCGAAGAGCAGTCATTCCCTTTGTTTGGTCACTGGAATTTGTTGGCAGGTGCCATCTCCACATTATAGTCCTGCAGTCCATCCCAGCACACCTGTACCTGCAAGGATATCTGAGCATTTTGGTTCTAGCTGAAGCAACACCCACCCACACCACTTTATGCTGCCAGATCCTATCACCGTCCCAGAACTGACCCCACCAATTTCTACCTGGGACTGGAGGGTTACAAAACATGCCTGTAGGCACACACACACACACACACACACACACACACACACACACAGACACTTAGGCTAAGTAGACAGAAAGCGAAGACATCTGGATAAAAGTGAAAAGTTCAGTCAATCATTAATTTCCCCTTTTCATCTACATATTAGGGAAAGTGGGGCTCGGTATTCTCCCATCAATAAGAATTCTCATTTTAAAAACAACAACAAAAACTGTTAAACAAGAAAAAAATAGAAGTCGAGTTATCTGCATAATAAAAACTCTAGGTGATATAACATTTTAGGTATCTAAATAAGCGTTAATTTGAAAGAAATGCTTGTAACACCATATAATCTTTTTTAAGTTTCACAAAGATTTCTAGACCTGCTTTTTAAAAATCTACTTGAGAGAGAGAGACTACAAATAGAAGCAAGCATGACCTGAAAATAGCACCCATGATAAACTGCATTAGGAAAAATTAAATTAACGGGGGGCACATCCTATACTAGCTGCATGTTTTTATTATGTGGGGATGTCCCAAACCAGCAACAATGCTGCAAGACTGGAAAGGCATATTATCTTTTCAGTATATAATAAGACAGGGCCGAATGTAAAGAAATACCTATCCATATGTGAATATAAATAAGAAACCTAATGTAGATGGACAAATTGCTCTTCAGGATGAAGCACGGTGATGGAAGTGTTGCTCTGGGAATCCAGGATTATCGAATCTTTATTATTCTTTTTTTAAAACAATGCAAGAATGAACAAATTGGCAAAGCTTTTGTTCCAAGATTACTTTCTTATATATTTCTTTCACCACTTCCTGCTCCACCACCCAAAAGCTCACCTTTAAGTATCGCCTTTTAGCCAATGATAAGCAAAGTTTCCTGGACTGCTTTCACAACAACTGCCTGGAAAAGTGCACAGTGGAAACAACCACAACCACCATGAAAATGAATCTCACCTTTGAAACTTCCTTCCCCCAAACAAGTACAGTTATAAGTCACAGGAAATGGGGAACCCATATGCCTGTATTGAAATTTAGATAACTGTAATTATTTGAAATTTGAAATACTGAGCACAAAAATAATTAAATTTGGAAAGGCTCCTAGAAAATCATTTAAGCTCCCAACATTACTTCAAAGAGAGCGTCCTTCCCACCCACCTCTATCCAAAACAAAGTTACTTCTTTAACTTCTTTCTCTGGTCTGGAAATCAACATGCCTACATCCTCTTATATTTGAATTTATTTTCTCTGCCAAAACTCAGCATCAGTGCCTTTAGGCGCACATAGGAAATGAAGTGGGTTGAATCTGCTATCTTTAGCTATCCTTCTATGCATGACTAAAAGCTGAACAGAGTTAACTGACCTCATCTGTATATGAACTAATTGTATGACAAACCTGTTTTCTCCTTTATTTAAAAAAAAAAAACTATGTTTTCTGTGTGTGTGTATGTAAGCTTTTTAATCTTGAAATATATACGTATGGATTGTAAAAATATACTTCACTGCAACAGGTCATTCAGTTAATGGAAGCTTATTATATATTATTTCTGGGACAGCTGAGTATAGTTTAGAATTTGTCAAGTTTATTTCCTCTACCTCATTATCGAAGAAATAAAAAATATCAATGAATCCTGAGCCTATTCTGTCAAAATTGGATGGATACTCTACATAATTTATATTGCAATAAAATTTATATTTATCTTTCCAGTCTAGATCTAAAAATCTTGATTTGGTTTCCTCTGTAAAGAAAGCAGAAATGGTCACTTCTAATGGAACCAAATATGACTTGAAAGAAATCCAACATTCAAAAGTTTTTTTTAACTCAGCCAGAAAATGTCAAGATAATTAGTCCCAATCACATACAGGAGTCATCATTTTACAAAAGTATCACATGCTCTTTTTTTCCCACAAATAATATTCTAAAATTAACAGAAACAAATTTGTTTAAAGTCATCTATAATCTAAATCCCTACAAAATAACCTGTTTAATCCAAAATGCCCTCCAGTTGCTACATATAAACATACTCACATTTTACATCTTGTATATAAACTTTTGTGGTAAAATTTTATATACATAGTATGTGCATTATACTCTTCCACTAAAACTATAGATCAGGCATTCTTCTTGCTCATCATCACTGAATGGTCTTTTGAAAGTCTAGCTTTTTAATAAATGAGGAAGTTTTCAATCAGAAGCAGTACTGTCATTTTGTTTTTAAAGAGGAAGCTTTCATCCTCTGATGCAAAATAAAGAATTCAAGGCCAAAAGGACCATTTTTGAAAGCTTAATATTCCTTGCATTTATGTTAGTACCTGTGATGGATCATGCTTCCCACTTAATAATGATCTGAGGGTCCTAGCTGGGAAGCCAAAACTTATTTTGTTCATACCCTCGAACCGTAAGACAACCAATCAAGATCACTGGAAAGCATAGAGGTTGCTGTTATAAGCCTGTCCATACCCGAAGTAGAGAGCTTCTCTCCAAGAAAGGCTTCTCCAACAAAAGAATTATTTGCAAATTCCAGACTCTTCTCTTTGGAGCTATTCTCCAGAATGCTGAAGCAGTACAACAGCCAGGACCATTTGTGGGTAGGTTTTGTAGCCAAATGAAAAATACATAGAAAACATCTCACAAAAATGGATCAAATCAATAAAGCAAATAAACACTTCTCTTCAGCACTCAGCAGGTACAGACTTATTTTCCCACCATTCTAAAGTAAATCAGCAATCTATCTTGAAAAATAAAAAGAATATTTCACCACAAATTGACTGCATTTAATAAAATACAACTCTCCTGCCCAGACAGAGAAAATTTGAAATCAATAGTCAAATTCCCCATCTTCTCTAAGTGAGAGAAACGAAAACTTCACTGTTCCTCCATGAAATTATCCCATGGTTCTTCATGTTGCGGCAAGAACCCTGACAATTCTTCGCTTTTCAGGTAAAGAGGAAAGACAATGTACAGGAAATAAATCAACAAATGACTGTCTCCTTTGGCAAACAGTTAAAAAAGAAAATAATAGTTTCCTTCTTAAGAATATATTCAGGACACCAGTACTTGAAATGTATTGTTAGAAAGTGTACTATCATTTTTTTTCAATTAACAGATTCCTCTCAAATGGATTTTTGTAACAATTTCTCTAAAAGTAGCATGATACAGGATTGAATTAGCTAAAGAAAAAAAAAATATTTTAAAGAAAGAACTTTAATATGGTGCTTCAACCACCATGGTGGAATACTTTCAAACTGGCACCAAGATGGACACTTGGGCAGACACAAACTGTGGGCGATGTTTGATGATTCCAGCCACCATGGTAATGCTTCTGCCAAGCAAGCTTGGGAAGAATGCTCCTGAAGGGCCACAGTTCTCTGGCCTCTGTTGCTGGAAATTTGCATGTGTAGAAAGGTCCCAGGGCAAAATCTGTGGCACTTCGGTGCCCCCTTGTGACCAATTTGGCACCAGCATGAACTACACCAGGTCTTGTAGAAAGTGAGAGCAGGAATTTCTTAAATCCCACAAGAATGCAGGGTGAGGCGGAGAATTACAATGTTCTATCTCTGTGTATGTGAAAAAGTCTGCTGCTGGTGCAATGAGAGATTTCTACACCGCTGCTTTCTCACAACACTTAGATGCCCTGCACCTGAACCCCATGGCTGGATTTCATGTGAAGATAAACCAGAATGAACAGTCTTGCATCCCTGGCTCTCAGACCCCCATCAACAAGGGGAATAATTTTAGATTGAAAAATGTTATGTTCTTATTATCAAGATTTAAGAAAATTGGAGATAGCATGTAAAGTCTTTTTGATAGAGTCTTTTGCCTGGCCTCAAATCTCTCTCAAATTTTGAGCCCTGCCAGATTATTTTATACATTTTTATGACACGATTTCATTTCCCCCATCATTTTTTTTTCTACATGCAAAATGACTTTTTTGGAAAATTGTGTCACCAATGGATGCAAGAATGTAACTACATTTATCAGCTCTATTCCCTTTCACCTACACAACACCTCAAAGCATTAAAAACCAATTCTACGTGTAATAAAGCTTGGAAATATTTCAGATTCAATGTTGGGTTAAGTATGAAGGACAGTTTCCCCCACAAATACAAATTTGCTTCTGATGTTTATCTCTGCAGATGGTTTGACTGCAGATCCAGAATTGGATTGCCGTTCTGTCTGCAAAAATTACCTGGGAGCCATCTACTCCTTCTCAACACATTTATTCACACAGCTCCAAAGACATTCCAGTGTGTGGGGGTTACATGCTTTCTTTGAAGGAAAGGACTGCTGGAGGTTTCAAACTTCACATTGTATCCAAGGGCTGAAGGATGAGGGAGCCAGTGATAAACCAGAGAAACGAAAGGCAGAGAAAGTAAAGCAGTGTGAGGAAAAGCACATGAATGAAAAAGAGAATGAGAACAAAGTGCTTGATCTTGCATTTCTAACAAGTTCTCAGATAATGTTGATACTGCTGGCTTAGTCAGTCCCCATATCTTGGTGAAAATGTCCTTTGTATCTCAAGTGGGAATAGAGTACAATTGTGACTCCTTTCTTGCTCTTGTTTAGGAAATCATTCGAAATATCTTTGGAAATTACAACACTGCACTTACGGTTTTCTTTATGCTTTTGGTAGCACAGCGGGTCTCTTGGATGATGGATGTTCTGCTGTTCATCCTCAAAGACAGGTAAAGTCCTGGTTCTACTATCACCACTGCTGCTCAATGAAACCCTCTTGTGAAGTCTCTGTGCATTTTCAGTAGGATGAAGGGGGAAACCCTTGGGTGGCTCTTCAGGATCATAAACTACTGTTGAATACTACTTTCATTGAATATTTTCATTCAAAAAAAGGGCTATGAATTAAGGAAAAATAAATGATTTTTGCTTCTGCTAGCTGAATCTCAGCCTCCACCATACTTTGCAACAAACAAATTGTTTAATTTCCGTCTTAACCGTCTGTCAATATTGCCTTTATTTGGCAAGGCTTTGGTGAGAATGACTTGTAGTTCCAAGCCTCATGCTCCCTGATGCTAATGGTATTTACTTTTCAAAAATCCACTTTATGAAGGGTCATGAGTCTCTAGGGGAATGATAACTGCCACAGATAGGGATTGAATCTGTTACCTTGACCTCTCTCACAGTACTTTTTAACCTAGGGCCTTGTCTTGACAAAGTGCTGTGCCTGGAATACTCACAAAGTAAGGTCACAAGTAATGTGTTGCTGCTACTAGTAAAGTACAAAAGTTTGTGAGAGATTTATATTCATATCCATACACTACATCCAGACATGAAAAGAGCTTCAATGTCATCTATGGAGTAAAAACACTGCAAATTGTATTCCTAGTTTTTGCTTTGGGAGATGTGTGAGAGAGATCTAGAGTTTCAGTTTGTTCCCTTGCTCACCCAGGGCCTAGGACTCAATGCTTGACCCCTTGCTCTAGCAGATGCTCTCAGGGACAGCCACCACATAGAATATTTGCCAGAAGAGTTAAACCACCTCTTCCTATCCAATGTATCTTCAGCACAGAGTTGACTTGGGAACGAGACAGTGAGTCCCAATGACCTAGAGCCCAGAAGGAAAAGATAAGAAATGTTCTCAGTATCGAGGCTTCTCTATTCTAAGTTGGAGAACCTGACAAAGGTATCATCCACAGTCTGCTTAGAAATGTCTTCCCCCAGATAGTCTTATAACCTGGTCCTTTATTTCACTTAGGTGTGCTCAAAAGCTATCTCTTTAGAAAGGCCTTTTCTGATCACCCTGTCCAAAAGAGCAATCCTAACTCAGACATTCTTGATCCTATACACTGCTATATTGTTCTCTGTGGCACTTCTTTCTATTGACATTATACTTATTGGCTATCTTTCCCAGTAGAAGGTAAACTCCATGATGGTTTTGTCCACAGTCGTATCTCCAATGCACAGAAGAGTGCCTGCACAGTAAGTGCTCAGTAAATATTTATGAAAGGGCCAACTGAATGAACTTTGGGTATATCCAAGTAAGTACAGATGCTTCTTGACTTACAGTGGGGTTACGTCCCAATAAACCCATCATAAGTTGAAAATGAATTTAACACACCGGATACAGTTTGGATGTTTTTCCTCTTCCAATTTCATATTGAAATGTGACTTCCAGTGTTGGAGGTGGGGCCTGGTAGGAGGTATTGGGGTCATCAGAGTGAATCTCTCATAACTGGCTTAGTGCCATCCCTTGGTGATGACTGAATTCTCACTAAGTTAGTTTACACAAGATCTAGTTGTTTGAAAGAGTGTAACACCTCTTCCCTTTCTCTTTTGCTCCTGCTCTTGCCACGTGATGGTCTGGCTTCTCCTTCACCTTCTGCCATGACTGTAAGCTTCCTGAGGCCATCATCAGAAGCGGATGCCAGCACCACACTTCTTGTACAGCCTGCAGAACCGTGAGCCAATTAAACCTTTTGTCTTCATAAATTACCCAGCTTCAGGTTTTTATGACAATTCAAGAGTGAACTAATACAGTATGTAACCTACCAAACATCAATAGCCATGCTCAGAACATTTACATTAGCCCCCAGTTGGGCAAAATCATCTAAAACAAAGCCTATTTTTATAATAAAGCATTGAATATCTCATGTAATTTATTGAATACTGTACCAAAAGTAAAAAACAGAATCATCATATGAGTATTCACCATTAATGAATACAGCTGAAGGCACAGTGGGTCTGAAGAATGTTGAAGCACTGAACTAAAATTAATTGCTGGATAATGAGGATGCTACAGATAGTCATCTATTTCCCTTAGTTTGGGAAAAGATCAAAATTCAAAGTACAGTTTCTACTGAATGTGTATCACTTTTACACCATTGTAAAATTTAAAAAAAAAAAAAAAAACACAGTAGGTTGAACCATTGTAAGTTAGGGACCATATGTATTTCCCATATGTAAACATGCCTTTAAAAAAAAAGGCTGAAGAACCTCTGCTTCAATCAACTATCTTCTGCTTCTCCAATTTGGGAATGACATGCCTGACAGTACCCACATCATAAAATAGTCAAAGTCCCCAGGTTAACACAGCACATGGCTCTCAAACTTTATTATACAACACAGTCACCTAGAGAGCTTGTTAAGAACCAGTGGAGCTTGATAGCTAAGCTCCACCCTTGGAGTTTCTGATTCCATAAGTGGATGTCTGAGAATCTGCATTTCCAGCAAGTTCCCAGATGATGTTGATACTGCTGGTTTAAGGACAACACTAAACATCACTTTTTTTCTCTAAAATGCTGCAGTCATGGCAGCAGGTGATGGTTGTTAAATACTTTAAGAAATTAAAACACAGACATATTATGGAGTACAATGTAAATTTCTCTGCATTTTTAAAAAGAAATGGTTTTCTTGCTGAGGGTTGATTTGGCGTGAACGAAGTAAGAGTTTAACTCTTCCATGTGACTAAGGGCACTTGAGTGCAACTGGTTGAAGAGAACTGATCCAAGCCATGTTAGACTCAAGACAGAAGTTTCATGAATGCCCCAAGTTCTTCAATGCAGTGAGTCTCTCAAGAGGTGATGCAGAAGGAAATATTGAGGCATGGTCTGTGGGTAGGTAGGGTGGGGGGCCCCTCCATTAGACTAACGACAATTTCAGAGTGACCACAGGAAGCACAGTTTAGCCTGGCAGTTAGTGGCGGGCAGCCAGGGGGTCAGGGTTGCCAGAACTCACCACACAGAGCGAGGCTGTAATGTCATGCTATCAGTTATCTGGGTCAGCCATCTGTGAGGCCTGTTGCTTTTCAATGGTGCTCTCGAGCCTTCAGTTTCATCTTTCTCTTTCACCCAGAAAAGAAAAGAATTGAAGGTAATTTAATGCCTTATAAAAAGGCACATCCTGTAATGTTCGCATCTTCCTTGCCCACATCACATTGCATGACTCTTCTGTGAGATCCTTACCAAAAGTGACATGGGGCGAACCACCACTAGAATCCAAGGCAGAGAGTCGTCTTCTGGTTGCAGACTGTCAAGGAAATGAAATCCAACCTTTAACCATCATCGTTCTCGCTGAACGCATTGACCAAGTGTACTGTGTGTGATGGGCATACAGACTGGATAAAAAGCAGCAGTTTAGCAAAAGAAAAAAACAATTTCAGTGCTTTTGGTGTATGTCGCTTCCTTATCAAATGAATAAAGCTAATTCACTATTTACACATGAAATAAAATCTTGGTTCTATGTATTCATATAAATATTTCAAAGGCCAGAGATCTTTTTCTTTACCATTTAGGTCTTCTTAAGAGTCAATCCAGCAAATAATTCTCTAGGGCAGTTTGATACTTAAAATCATGAGACCTTTCCCTGGTGAGTCTCCCTGGGCTAGTTTTTCACAGCTGTGGTAACCTACACTCCACTTCCATTTCCCTAACAGATTCTCTGATCTCTTTCCCAAAATAAAAGCCAGACATGTCTCTCATGAAGAAAGACAACCACCTGTCCCTATCTTACACATTAAAAGTGCTCCTCAGTAAGATTTATTTGTGGTTTGTTTAGACTTGAACTTGTTGCCACACGCATGCAATTTTCTAACCAAAATCCCTGTAGTAGAAGCCCTTCCTCCCATTCTGAAACTTTATTTATTTCTGTTATTCCAGATGTATGTGCCAATCAGTTTAGCTCCTGCCAATTCTTGTTGATTAATAATGCTAACGAAAGAATTAAAATTCTACCAGATTTCAATCTCTTTTTTCATGCCTTAATAATGAGTCCTAAAAAGGATGAATTCTGATATTGTCTCAACAACTCAAAGGACTAGGTACAATCAGGAATTTGACTGGCTTTTCCCTACCTTGTACAAACTCAGGAGGGATAGTCATACTGCTAACTGCCACTGTATATGTGCAGATAATTTGCATTTTCATTGTTCTTTATTTTATGTTATTAGTTATTCATGAGATGAGTATCGCATTCAACAACTAATCTATAAAGCCTTTGCTTTAAATAACAATGGGCTGTTTTTGTTGTAGGGGGTAGAATGGAGAATGGACGTCCCATTTAAAGATCTTATACAAAGAATTGAAAAATGAATGACACGTAAGCTCTTCCTTGCCATATGTAAAATCAGGATCTCAAAGACAGTGACATTAGAGTTGGAAAATACAGACTGTACTACATAGGTGTATACATATAAGAGCCATATTAGCCAGCTGGACCTACTGAGAAAGGTCTCTCACCAGCTCGCCATAGAGAAGAGAAGGTCAAGTTTAACCATACTATGTAATGAACCTATAAATGACTAATTATTTCTCTCACCAAACAGCACAATCTGCATGTGAGGCAAAAAACAACACAGAAAGCATCTGAACTCGTTTTTATTTTCAGCTGGATATAGTCCAAGTTTCATACACATTGGTTTCACTTTTCCCAATAAAGGCTTATGTCTATATTAACACAAATTGAAAAGAAAAAAAAATGCAAAGATTCCACTCTTTTTCTTAGTTTCAGGGAAGAGTACATTAAAAAAAAAATTCAAATATGCGTGTGAGGACCCAGCTGTGTTGTGAGGAGGAGGAGGCAGGTGGGTATTCCGTAAATGTGTGCATATATTGTAGCTGCACACTTAGCGATCTCACATAAATGTCAGATAAAGATCACGCCTAGATAAGTTAGTCTTAAAGGCAGAGCAATGATTTCATTTACCAAGAGGGGAGCAGGCATAGGGCCTCTGCTATACTCAAAGGATTTTCCTGGAATCCCACTGTGGTTATCTAGGGAGGGGCTGCTTCACCTTCGAGGCAGTGAATTGCTAGGTCTTGACTTGCTTAGGAAGGAGGTAACTATCTCTCCCAGGGAATATAAAAAATCCATAAAAAGAGTTCCATATTTTTTTCAATAATACAACTTTGGAACTCAGAAATTCTCATAGAAAACACTGATGGCAGTAGTAATACAACCTAATATAATGAATAAAATAGAGAAAAATAGTGATCTAAGATTTAAGATAGTTGAAGAAAAGAAATACATCCTTTTCATCCTTGTGTCTCCTCCAGTACCTGAAATTTGGTGTCTAAGAATAACAATAACAACAATGATAGCTAACATTTGTGGAATTTCATTTGTCCCAGGCATAGTGCTAAGCATTTCAAACGTTTCAATTCCTGTTATCCTCAATAAAAGCCTGCCAGTGAAATACTATCATTTTTCCCATTTTACAGATGACAAAATAGAAATACAGAGAGTTTATGAAACTTTACCAAGGCCAAACAGCTAATAAATGGCAGAAGGGGATTCATATTCAGGGTATCTGGCTCCAAAGCTTACCCTTGTAACTTCTCTGCTAAATTGCATATTTTTATACAGCATCACAATTGCCGAACAGAATTGCTGAATTTTATTGAGGAGCTAAATTCTATTGTGCCATATTAAAAGTGTAAACTCATTGCAAAACTGAAAACTTAAATCAAAACTCTAGAAACACCAAAAAATTATACAAAGGCACTCTGGAGTTTAGGTGATTATACACATACAATCACTATCTATATATAAAATTCTATGGTGGCTATAACAACACTTAGTTTTAAATGACTGATATTGCCTGAGAAAATTTAATTCTTCAAAACTTTAGAATTTCTTTGGCCAATAAATCATTTGGCAACATTTCTAGACATTTCTGAATACACAACCAGTCAAATAAAAGACTTGTGAAAATGTGGTGATGATTTTTTTGGTTGCCCATTTGCCCTTTCTTTCAATATCCACCTCTGCTGTCCTCCCCATACCCAGCTGTCCCATTCTGGATGCATTTTGTGGACAGCACCCTTTTTCTTTAATTTCTCCCCTCAAGGAAACTTACATATCATAGCTCCTATTTCCTATATACTCTCAACTTTCTTTTTTTGAGATAGGGTCTCACTCTGTCACCCAGGCTAGAGTGTTGCAGTGCGATCTTGGCTCACCGCAACCTCTGCTTCCAGAGTTCAAGTGATTCTCCTGCCTCAGCTTCCCAAGTAGCTGGGACCACAGGTGTGCACCACCACACCATGCTAAGTATAAACGGGGTTTTGCCATATTGCCCAGGCTGGTCTAGAACTCCTGACCTCAGGTGATCCACCCACCTCAACCTCCCAAAGTGCTGGGATTATAGGTGTAAGGCACTACACCCAATCTCTGAACTTTCATAGATGATGTTTTAGCTCTAGACCCTGTTCAAATGAGATTTTATTAGACACCCTAAACCTCAAATGTACAAATAGAAGTATAGAGGACCTACAGCTTCTTTTCTGGGTGCTTTCCCCAACTTTACCCCAAAGTGTCTGAGGCACTGAACAAATCATAAGCCATGGCTTAGATTCAAACCAATGCCCAATTTCCTCGTGGAGATTTGACCATGGGATGTGCATGACTACTTGAAGCATCTGTTAAGGAAGAGCCTACACACACAGCACACCTTGCTGGACTCCAAACCATAAGGCTCCATCCTATCTCAGCCCTATTCTCCTGGGTTCCCAGTTATGTCCTTTGTTTTTATATACTGTTTACCCTCCCAAGTCACCAAAACAGGAGAGTAAGCCACTCTTTTCAAAAGGTGGGTATCTTGCTTCTCTTTTCCTTAATTTCTCTGAGCTTCCTTTCTAATATACCTGCTGCTCCTTAAGTTGTTGGAGCTCATACTTGTGCAAACAACCCAAAATTTGGCTGTCATCCTTCCTCTTCAAAGGCTGTGCTCCTGCTAAACAATAACAACAAAGCTTTGAATCCCATGTAAGTTCCACTTCATGAACAGCCATAGACAGTCCAAGCCTGGCCTCACAACAAGCCTACTCCTGATGCCCTGTTGAGCTCAAAGGCCCACCAGAGGGCTTGTATGCGAGGAGGAAAACAGAGAGCTGCCCAGAAGCAATATAAGAAGAAAATTAACTAGAAGGGTAGATTAGTCCATTTTCCTACTACTATGAAAAAATACCTGAGACTGGGTAATTTATAAAGAAAAAGAGCTTTAACGGACCACATGGCTGGGGAGGCCTCACAATCATGGTGGAAAGCAAAAGAGAAGCAAAGACATGTCTTACATGGCAGCAGACAAGAGAGCAAGTGCAGGGGAACTGCCTTTTATAAAACCATCAGATCTCAGGAGACTTATTCACTATCATAAGACCAGCACAAGAAAGACCCGCACCCATGATTCAATTACCTCCCTCCGGGACCATCCCATGATACGGGACTGTGGGAGCTACAATTCAAGATAAGATTTGTGTGAGAACACAGGCAAACCATATCATTCTGCCCCTGGGCCCTCCCAAATCTCATGTCCTCACATTTCAAAACCAGTCATGCCTTTCTAACACTCTCCCAAAGTCTTAACTGATTTTAGCATTAACTCAAAAGTCCACAGTCCAAAATCTCATCCGATACAAGGCAAGTTCCTTCCACCTATGAGCATGTAAAATCAAAAGAAAGTTAGTTATTTCCTAGATACAGTGGGGCACAGGCATTGGATAAATATACCCATTCCAAATGGGAGAAATTGGCCAAAATGAAGGAGCTACAGGCCCCATGCTAGTCTGAAATCTAGCAGGGTAGTCAAATCTTAAAGCTCCAAAATGATCTCCTTAGACTCCATATCTCACATCCAAGTCACACTGATGCAAGAGGTAGGTTCCCATAGTCTTGGGCACCTCCGCCCCTGTGACTTTGCAGGGTACTGCTCCCCTTCTGGTTGCTCTCACGGGCTGGCATTGAGTGTCTGAGGCTTTTCCAGGTGCAATGTGTCAGTGGGTCTACCACTCTGCGGTCTGGAGGATGGTAACCCTCTTCTCACAGCTTCACTAGGCAGTGCCCAGTGGGGACTCTGTGTGGGGGCTCCCACCCCACATTTCCCTTCTGCACTGCCCTAGTATAAGTTCTCCATGAGGACTCCACCCTGCCAGCACATCTCTGCCTGGATATCCAGGCATTTCCACTCATCCTCTGAAATCTAGGCAGAAGTTTCCAAACCTCAGTTCTGTGCACCTGCAGGTCCAACACCACATGTAAGCCACCAAAGCTTGGGCCTTGCACCCTCTGAAGCAACAGCCTGAGGTGTACATGGTCCCTTTCAGCCAGGGCTAGAATGCAGGGCACCAAGTCCTGAGACCACACACAGCAGGGGGGCCCAGGGTCTCACCCATGAAACCATTTTTCCTCCTAGGCCTCCTGGCTTTTGATACGAGGTGCTGCTTGAAGACCTCTGACATGCCCTGGAGACATTTTCCATTGTCTTGGGAATTAACATTTGGCTCCTTGTTATTTATGCAAATTTCTGCAGCCAGCTTGAATTTCTCCTCAGAAAATGGGTTTTTCTTTTCTATCACATCCTCAGGCTGCAGATTTCTGAACTTTTATGCTCTGTTTCCCTGTTATGCATAAGTTCCAATTCCAAACCATATTTTTGTGAAAAAATAAAATGAAATGCCTTTAAGAACACCCAAGTCACCTGTTGAATGCTTTGCTGCTTAGAAATTTCTTCTGCCAGATACCTTAAATCACGTCTCTCAATTTCAAAGTTCCACAGATATCTAGGGTAGGGGCAAAATGCCACCAGTCTCTTTGCTAAAGCATAGCAAGAATCACCTTTGCTCCAGTTCCCAATAAGTTCCTTATCTCCATCTGAGACCACCTCAGCCTGGACTTTTTGGTCAAAACCATTCAACAAGTCACTAGGAAGCTCCAAACCTTCTCACATCTTCCTATCTTTTTCTGAGCCCTCGAAACTGTTCCAACCTCTGCCTTCTACTCAGTTCCAAAGTTGCTCCACATTTTCAGGTATCTTAACAGCAGTACCCCAATCTACTGGTACCAATTTACTGTAAGTCCATTTTCACACTGCTATGAAGAAATACCCAAGGCTGGGTAAATTTTTTTTTAAAAGAGGTTTAATGGACTCACAGTTTCACATGGCTAGGGAGGCTTCATGTTCATGGCAGAAGAGGAAAGAGAAGCAAAGGCATGTCTTACATGGCAGCAGGAAAGAGAGCATGTGCAGGGGAACTGTCCTTTATAAAACCATTATATCTTGTGAGACTTATTCACTATCATAAGAAAAGCATGGGGAAAACCCACCCCCATGATTCAATTACCTCCCACCGGTCCCTCCCATGACATGTGGAGATCATGGGAGCTACAATTCAAGATGAGATTTGGGTGAGGACACAGCCAAACCATATCCAAGTGGAATTCACTTTGCTGGGACACATCTTATGTCAAGTCCTTGATGCTATCTGAGTGCTTCAAAAGTTCTAAACTACTCTCCAATTAATATACTTTAGCCTATAAAAGAAAATGACACAATTAGGTGTGTTCATTGTAGCTAAAATAGAAAATACAGATAAAGAAAAAGAAAAGAAAAAATTGAGCTATAATTCCTCCAGATATTTTTCCATGGGCATATGTTTACAAAGTGGGATCATAGCATTTTATAGATTTCAATTTTATTGCTATCATCTTTTGACATCCATCATCTATATCTAAAGTATCATTTGTAGAATTTCAAGGATGTTTTTCTAAATAATTTCCCTATTTAGATCATTTCCTGGTCGTCTCTGCATGAAGCAACACTGCACAGACTGGACAGTGAGCAAAGCAGTGGGGACAAAGAGCTCTAGGATCAGATGTGGATCCAAATTCTACATAGCCATGGAACTTGGACACTTGGACATATAAAATCCTCCCATGCCTCATTTCACCAACTGTTTCATGGGAGAGTAATTGTAAGAACATACCTCATTAAACTGTTCTGAGACTTAAACGGTGAAAGACATGAAAAATGCTGAACACTATGCCTGGCTCATTTGGGCTCAATAAGAGTTGGCTGAGATTAAATAAGTCTTCATATGATTACATCTTTAGAATATACTCTTTGAAAGGAATTCAAAGGGTCACAGGGCCCAAACAGGATCTTTAATCCATGACTAATTGTCTTCCAGTTTCCTCTCCCACTAGTGAGTAAAAAGGAAAGTGAGACATTCTCCCTCATTTGGGGATATATGTGGTCCTTTTTTTAAAAAAAAGGAGCAGTATGGGAGAATGGAAAGCACACTGAACTTGGAAAAAGATTTTGGGGTTTAGTCTCAGCTTTGCTACTTATTCAGTAACTGTGTGTTCCTGATCTCTCAGTTCTCTGACCTGCAATGTCCTGATCTATTAAGAAAAGAGGGATGGGAAAGCAGGTAGCAGTATTCACCCTAAATCATCTCTAAAACATCATACAGGGGAGTGAATAAAACAAGCCATGAAAGACTTTATCAACTATACGCTGCCACCCATATATGATATTTTAGCCTATCTGGGATTTGGCTCCAAGTAACCCTGTAATCTTTAGACTTCAAATTCAACTCAATTCAATTCAATTCAATTCAATTTAACATTTATTGGGCATCTATTACGTGTTAGAAACTAAACAAAATGCTGAAGCTAGAAACAGAAGCAACAATGGAAATAGGTACATTAAAAAATGTAGCTGAGAGAGCAGGGGAGAGGTATAGATATTCAGCACAATCTAAATAAAAACATTATAAATTTGAAAACTTCATTTTATACTTTTAAATATCATTGAAGGTTTTCATCCAAGTTGCCAAACTATCACCCCAAAGTTATCCACAGGCAAGAAATTGAGGGATGAGGAGATATTCCTGAATAATCACATCAATCACAAAAGTGGGGGGCAATAAACAAGAGAAGTAAATATCAGGATCTTTGCCTGATTCTGTATCTCAGGAAGTATGCCTCTTAGCTCTTCACATCCATACGCTAGACAGCGGCAGATGCCTGTATAATCTAAGGTGCTGTGGGCAGATTGAAGGATCAGAGTCAAGAGAGGATGTATCGTGGACCCCTTCATACACACCCTCTTCTCTGCCAGCTGGGAGAGACCTGCCTCACCCACCATTTCCCACATCATTCTCATTTCCAGTCCTCACAAGCTCCTTTTCTGTCTTAATCAGTGCTGATCTGCTTTTAGCAGACAATAATAGCAATAAAGAACAGCACAGATTTTGGCACATGTGTGCTTTTAATTTTTTCTTAATTGTCTATCCAAAAAAGAAAAAGGGGGACAAAAAAGACTTCTGTCTTTTACAGTATTCTATTGTTTTAGAAAAGAAAGAAATTAAGGTAGGAAGAACTGTGACCATGACGGATGACGTCTCCTTAAAGCAAAGCTGCATATTTCTTTATTGGCAGGACTGATCTTAATGTACAGTAGACATTGCTGGTCCTGCATTTTACGTTGAAATAAAGGAAATGCTTCTTTCTGAAACTTGTAATGAAAAATATAAATAGTATATCCTTTAATGATTAACACTGACTAATTCTACTGATGCTGAGTAACGTGCTGAAGAGATGGATTATCTATGAAACATAATTTTACTAAGCACTGCTATGTAATTTGTTAAGCATTTAGTAATAAGTATGTCTAATAAAATACAAAAAAAAATTTAGAAAATGAACCATAATTTTAATATAATTTTAATTAATGGGAGTGCAATTGCAGTGGTTTAAATTACATTCCCAGTGGTAAGAAGCCTTTCAAACCTAATTTGTAAGCCAAGATGGTGGCTCTAATGACTGGCAGCAAAGTTTCTTCAACAGATTTCATGGGGCATGATCCAAAGATAATAGGTTCTCAGCCCAATGACAATCCAATTACAATGCCAATCAAAGCCAACTTCATGCACTCTAATTATCAGATTTAGCTGTCAGCTCAAATACAAACATAACACTTTTATTTAAATAAAAATTTAATTTAGAAAAAAAAAGATGACTTCATGTTTGATTTATTGAGACTGCCAGAGCAATCTAACTTATTTCTCTGGCAATATAATAAAATCAGTCTTGTATTAAAAAAAAAAAAGTGAGAACTTTTCCTTCCCCACTCATTCTCCTGTATCTGCTATGCTATATTATTTAGGAGTTAATTTAAGCAAAAAAGCATAACCTAACATGGCAGCAGGTATTCACCACCTAGAAGCAGGGTAAACTGAGTAGCAAGGTTTCAATGAGACAAAATTCCAAGTGAATAAATGACAAAACCTAATTAGTTTTTAACAGTCATCAGGAGAAACTGTGTTTCAACTAAAATCCATTTACATAGGCCTGAAGCTGAGGACACTGGCTTTCCCTTATCTCTACATTGGATCATAGTAGAAACACAGACAGGGTAGAAAGAAAGGAAAAGCAAGCAAAATCCACATTAAAATAATTTTAAGACATCTGATATTCATATCACAAAGAGCAATAATCTAGAGTGTGAGCAATGGGTAGCAATTGCTTCCCACCAGAGTCCCAGCGTGGACTCTCAGTTTTTTCTCAAGATTTCTCCTTGGTGAAATGTTTCCCTTGGAGCAGTGCTGCCCAACAGAAGTGTTGTATGAGCCATAATGCAAGCCACATAAATAATTTCAAGTTTTCCTGTTGTCACATTAAAAAAAAATAGTAAGAAGGAGCAAAATAATTATTTTAATAATATATTCTACTTAATCTGCTATATCAAAAATATTATCATTTCAACATGTAATCAACATTCTAAAAAATTATTAATGAAAAATTTTACATTATTTTTCTGACAGGAAGCCTTAAAAATCAATGTGTAGCTGGGTGCAGTGGCTCACACCTATAATACCAGCACTTTGAGAGGCTGAGGCAGGAGAATCGCTTAAGCCCAGGGTTTTGAGACCAGCCAAGGCTGCTGAGGCCCTGTCTTGTGAGACCCTGCTTTGTGAGACCTTGTCTACACACACACACAAAAACACATATGTATGTTATACTTACAGCATGCCCCAATGCAGAAGAATTCAGCCACATTTTATGTGTACAATGGGCACATGTGGCAAGTGGCTACTGCCCTTACAAAAGCAGCCTTAGAGTCTGGCCCAATAAGAAGGTAAAGAAGTAACTGTCTTTATGGTTTAGTTGTAGTGGCTTCAAAGACCACCTAATCCCAGGGGGAAAATATATTTACTGGTTTTCCAAAGAACCTAAAATTTCCTCTAACATTTTATTTCCTATGGTTTGACAGATATGCTACTCTCTCTCTCTATATATATTTTTTTTTACATATATATTTTACCTGTATATATACACACACACACACAGTCATGCATACATAAATATATATACACACACATATTAGGGGAAGAAAATTCAGGGAAGATTTTCTTTTCCATAATCTGTATAGTGAACATGTAATATGAAGATAAGCCATCCTTTTACAATATAGATTTGTAAAAAATTAACGACATGCCAGAGGATCCTTGAAAGGAGGGCGGTAATGTCAAGGGCAGAGGACCAAGGACAAGCTTCGCCTCTAGTAGCTCTAAGTCCCTGATTGCAGATGGCAGTCTCTCAAAACCTTCCTCTGTGATTTCCCTTGCTCAATTAGGGGGTGCTCTGTAAGCTCACGCTCGGGGACACATTTGCCCATTTTGACACTCTCCCAGGCCTCTTGTGGCTTCCCAGCTCTCAGCCCCTGAGCCCCTGAGGCCAACATGATATCCTGAATGCCCACCGCCGCACATCTTGAATTCTTCACCAATTTCCAAGGCACTTAAATTTTCAAACCCACCACACAGCATTAGACAAGAATCACAGCAGGTTAAAACAAGGAGTTAATATGTTTCATCTTATATACTTAGAGTTGGGAGTCACTTGAATTGAACATGCAAATAGATGCAAACATATGCAAATCAGTTTTTCTCCAGATAAACTGAATGGGAAAGAAGCCTTATAGTATTAGTAACATGCAGTGATTTTGTGGTGTTTCAAAGGAAATTATTTCCTTCCTCCAATTTCAAATGTGAGTAGCTTTCTCAGTCTTCAAATCAAACCAAAAGTTACCAGGCTTTAAGAAGTAAAAAATTTTTAAAAGACTGATGCAGATATTTGACAGATTTGAGATCACGCTATATTTAAGCTTTAGTTATTACATCCTAAGTGCAACTCTCTCCAGAAACTAAAAAGTTCCTTACTCAGGAACAATGGAGTTCTCCAAACAAATCTTTGCTTTAGGTCTAACAATAACATAATTAAAAGTGCTTCTAAGAAGAGAAAGAGTAATAATACATGGTAGAAATGTGAAGGTAACAGCAGAATACACAGAGTTGCTGGTTATTATTTTTAATAATAGTAACATATTATCCAATTCTGGACATAAGTGCCTTTACATTTATTATCCAACTCTGGACATAAGTGCCTTTTGCATCTATCCATAGTGTTGTGGTAATTGATTTTGCTCATATGGCAATGCCATGTGGTAGTATGACTGGTATTCTCACCCCCTACTGAGATGTGACTTCTTGAATTCTAGTTCCTAATCCTATGTCTTTCTCCATATTAAGCCAGGTCCCACTGCTTCCTGGACAACTGCACCTGGACAAAGATACTTCATCTTTAGCATGTCCAAAGTCCTTCCTCCATAAAACTTGACCTTCATGAGTGCCTTATCTCAGTTCATGGCACCATGATCTCTTTAATTAGGAAAACAGAAACATCAAGTCTTACTTAATTCTGCTCTTTCCCCTTTTTCTCCTCAGACAGGCACTAACTTATATATGCAGATACCTTGAAAAAGGTCAGACCCTAATCCTCCACAGTAACAGAGAGAATCGCTACTAGGGAGGGATATTTGGAACTCACAGCCTCCCATCTATACCCTAAGATTCACCTCTCTGTCATGAGCTCATACTAAATTCTGTTACCACAGCCAAGCAGAGTGGCCCCATTTCATGTTTTAGCCCAAGTGTGGAAACACAACTATTTTTTTCAGTTCCCCCAAAGCCTAGCTCAGATAAAATAGAGAACAAGACTTCACTAAACAAGGATAACAGAAAGGAAGTAAATACAGACAATAACAAGCAACTAGATAGTCTAATATGTGAAATACAGTTCCGTTATCTTTAGCATATAGCCCTCTGTGGGTGAATGGTCCTGGTCTAGTTTCCAACTTGCTGCCCTTGGTAGGTGGTTTCCCCTGTCCCTGAAGGATGTATCTCAAGGTTCCTGCATCATTGTCTCCTGTAAAAGGCTGGCCTGAAACAATGCGGTCAGAGCTAAGAATAGTCTTCTTACAGTCCATTTTGGACTTTTCGAACAAATGTCATTTCCCTTCATGAAAACCTCAATGTCCCAAATGTCTATTAGGGAGACTGCCTGATATGGTTTGGCTGTATCCACACTCAAATCTCATCTTGAATTGTATGTCCCACAATTCCCATGTGTTGTGGGAGGGACCCAGTGGGAGGTAATTGAATCATGGAGGCTGGTCTTTCCTGTGCTATTCTCATAATAGTGAATAAGTCTCATGAGATCTGATGGCTTAAAAATGGGATTTTCCCTGCACAAGCTGTCTCTTTGCCTGTTGCCATCCATGTAAGACGTGACTTGCTCCTCCTTGCCTTCCACCATGATTGTGAGGCCTCCCCAGTCACATGGAAGTGTAAGTCCACTAAACCTCTTTCTTTTGTAAATTCTCCAATCTCAGGTATGTCTTATCAGCAACATGAAGATGGACTAATACATTGCCCCAGCCCTAACACCTACAGAGGCCTAGGATTACCTTATGGCCTTATCAGAACATAGCAATCAAAATCCAACTCAATAAATCTAAGGCACATGAAACATACACATGTGGCAGCAAGAGATCCTTCCTTTATCCAAGTCCAGTATTTTCAAAAATGCCCCTCAACTCTATCCTGCACTCTCTGAAAAGCACACCAAAGGCCTGACAGTCATTTCTATTTCTGTGTATAATAAGGTCGATGGATTTCTTTAATGATAAATGTAATTCATATTCATTTAATATACTGCAAAATGATCAGAAGTATGAAGACAAAAATAAAAGTCATCCATAACCCTATGATCTCTACCATCTTTTATCTGAATGTATCAGTGGTCCACAGGTTGCCCCAGATTCTTACCTCTCCCTACTATAGTACAGTCACAATATTGGCCCTGCATTACATTTACTTCATATGAATTAAGTATAATTTATTTTAGCAAAAACTTTCACCATCTAGTTCTGAAGTCTCAGACACTGTGGGATGTTTCTAAGAAAGGTTTAGATCTTTTCTTCATGGAGATCACATGGTTGAAAACCTGTGGCTCCCCCATGGCCTTTGGAATACACTCCAAATACCTCAGAATAACATCTTAGCTCCTTTTCAACAAACATGGTTGGATTAATTGTCCTTACCACCATGCTCTCATATATTCATGCATTTTGTGCTCCCGCCACAGTTTACCCACTGCAATTTCTCCAGGAATGCCTCTGCTTTTGCAAACATTATTTCCTCTACTTAGATGTCTACCCTCTACACACACACACACACACACACACACACACACACACACATATAAATATCACTACCACCACTAGCATACTACCACCCTAGGAAAACAGTGAGCATTCAAGAAAAATATGTAAAATAAAATTGACAAAATACATTGTACGGCATTCACCTGGGATCAAGAGATTTAAATACATGCCAAGGACTTAAAATTCAAAATTACAAATTTTAAATTTATAATTTAAATCTTTTGATTATGATAGGATAGGATTGGGACTTTTTCTTTGTTTGTTTGTTTGTTTTGGAAATGGAGTCTCACTCTATTACCCATGCTGGAGTGCAGTGGTGGATCTCAGCTCACTGCAACTTCCGCCTCCTGGATTCAAGGGATTCTCCTGCCTCAGTCTCCAGAGTAGCTGGGATAACAGGTGCCTGCCAGCACATCCAGCTAACTTTTGTATTTTTAGTAGAGATGGGGTTTCACCATATTGGCCAGGCTGGTCTTGAACTCCTGCCTCAAGTGATCTGCCCACCTTGGCCTCCCAAAGTGCTGGGATTACAGGCATGAGCCACCACACTGGATCGTTACATTTTTTTTTTTTAAGTTATATTCACAAAGACTCTTAACCTGATGTATCACAAAAGGTGAAGTGACTATTGGAGGTTGAAGGGTGGAAGGAATGTCATAGTCTTTTATTTAGATTAGAAAGGTAATTGGAAGAAGGTTCCATAATTCTGTCAATATATCTGCATGGAACAAGTGGGAGTTCACAAACTCCTGGCACAAAGAAGTGTTTTGGAAGATAGTACTGGGAGTAAATTTCCAGTAGAAATGGAGGCCATGTGAAACAAAAGAAAAAGAAAAAGAAAACTAAGAAGTACAAGAGTTGTTTTTGGTTGAATACACAAAGATGCCCATAAAAAAACAGGAAGAGAGAATAGGGCATGAAAGGCCTTGGAGAATGTTAAAAAGGAGTCTGCCAATTTAAGACTTTCTGTGACTCTGTAGAAACATCTTTGATGCAGTACTAGGAAAGAAACCAAATTTCATGAACTAAATTGAAGCATAATTGTCTTAAACAAATCCAACCTTTCAGCCATGCCTATGTCATCACTTCCCTGGGTTTTCCCTGGCAGTTTACCATGGTTCATCCTCTCCTCCTCACTAGGTCAATTCTTCAGTTTTGGGCAGCTGATCCTCTACTTTGTCTTCCAGCTGCTGCCTCATCTCGTCCTCTCGCCTTCACATTGCTAGCACTGGCTACTTAGCATTCTGATCTACCTGGCATGGTGTTGGAACCTGCTGCCTTACTCCACTCCATGGGGTAACCAAGAAGCTATAAACTGGAATTCCAAGGACAGTCCCATCCTCTCTATCCAGCCTCCCAAAGACAAGGCCAGTAAAAGACTTCAAGGGAAAGTGTGGATATCTAAGTCCGAATATTAAGTACAAGTATGTACTAACATGTAAGTATTTTCAAAAGCAGATTTTATGAAGGAGATATTAAACATTTTTGTATGGACATTTTGGACATTGTTGATTGAGTATGATGTGTTCTACATATTTTAGGAAGAATCTAAGCCTTTACTCATACTAGAGAGGTGAATCACACTAACTTCTTCATCCCTTCTCCCAATCTCATCCTTTTGTCTCTGTCTCCTCTAGAACTTCATACCATCGGATAGCCCCTCCACCCTCCTCTGCAGTAGTTTTGCTGGCTCTTTCTCCTCCAACTAAAAACAAGAGGGGCCACTAGATTCTTTAAAACCAGCAAGCCTGCCCTGTCATGAACCCATCTCTTTTTCTTTCTCTGCTAAAAATTCAGTGAGACTAATTATAAAAATGTGCTCGCTATTCTTATCATATATCTAAAATTTCAATCCTCCTTTCCCTCAAAATTCTATGGAACACAGAATCTCATTCACTTTTATGAGGGACAGAACTACATTTCTACCTGCATGCAAAAAAAATTTTGATTAACCATCCTTTGAAAATCAGTATATTAAATTATAGTCTGAGCCTTGTCTATCCCCTTTCAATTGTAAATATGATAGAAACACCCTCACCTTATAGACAGTGTCATGTGTTTCCAAGGTGGCTAATGTATATTGCTACATTGACACATCCATTCTACACCATGAGGTCAACATTAGTTCTACCTCCAGTGTGTTTACTGTGAGCCCATGGAACTGTGGATTGGCAGACCTAAGGCCTCCCCTAAATCATGTCACCTATATGTCTGGACAACTTGTATGAATGACTTCTGAATAGTGCATCAGTTTTTCAGGAGGTAGCTGGGTCCCTTGTCCCTGAGCTAGTTCTTACTAATTCCTTCCCCCTTGAGAGACTACACCATATTTCCTGTGTCTATGGCCTCCGACTCCTCCACAATGATTGCCTGAGACTCCAAGCATCTCCCCTGCCAGGCATTTAACACATTTCTACTGCCATGACTGGATTCATTTTAATTCCATATTTGGCCCACCCCTGGCAGCCTTAGATCCCCGTGAGTTTTATCTCCCCTTTGTCCAATATGGCCATGGCTCTCTCCTTCCTGACAGCCTTATTTTGATGCTGAGAACCAAGAATACTTTCAACAATGATTCCATCTAAATTAAACTATGTACAACCTATATCGTCATATTTTTTTTCCAAAACAAATCTTTCCAGTTTCCCTATTTCTGCTTATGAGAGCAGGCTCCAAGTGAAGTCAACTTCTCATTTTTCTCTCTCCATGTATCCAATCTGTTTTTGAATTTACAAACTATATCATCACAATGCATCCATCCTCATTTTTCTATTTTCACTTTCCCTAAGTTGAGTTTTTCATTACTATTTTTTTTCTTTTTTATTTCTTTATTTTTTATTTATTTATTTATTTTTTTTTGAGACAGAGTTTTGCTCTGTTGCCCAGGCTGGAATGCAATGGTGTGATCTCGGCTCACTGCAACCTCCGCCTCCGGGGGTTCGAGGGATTCTCCTGCCTCAGCCTCCTGAGTAGCTGGGATTACAGGCACTTGCCACCACACATGGTTAATTTTTGTATTTTTAGTAGAGGCAGGGTTTCCCCATATTAGCCAGGCTGGTCTCAATCTCCTGACTTCAGGTGATCCACCTGTCTCAGTCTCCCAAACTACTGGCATTACAGGCATGAGCCACTGCACCCGGCCTTTCTCATTACTTTCTAGGCTATTGCTAAACAGCCTCCCTGGAAGATCCCAACCCACTCCAAACTGCTTCTATTCTACTATCAATTCTTCTAAAGTATAACTCCCATCAGATCTCTCCAATGTTCAATAACCTTCACTAATAACCCATTCCCACTAACTTAGAGACAAATTAATCTGCCTGGCATTCAAAGCCCTTCCCAAATAGAAGTTATATTTGTCATCCCATTCTCACCTCTCCGTACATTTTTCATGCTCTATCTACACAGTGCTGCCAACCCTTTCCCAAATGGTCTTCACTTTGTCATTTCTGTGCCATTGTGTGTGTTACTATCTCTGACTGGGGTATCTTATCCTTATCTTCATGAACAAAAATACTGTCCACCCTTCCAGGTCCTTTTCAAGAAACCGCTGCAGATTTCCCTGTACAAAAGTGGTTTATCCTTTTTTTGGAACTCTTATAATATATGGTGCATCTTTATCCTGTGGCTCCTGTAATACCACTTGCATCTTATCTCTTTATATCCTTGTTTTATCCATCTTAAAGGATGTTAAGTTCCCTTAGGGCAGGTGTAGTAGGCAAAATTATAAGACGGACTTCCACCATTCCTTGCCCCTGGTGTACACATAATTCTCCAAGTTATCCAATCAAGCATAACCTAAGTACTGCTGTGAAAAGTCTTTGCAAATGAAATTAAGGTCCTAAATCAGCTGACATTTAGATAGGAAGATGAATCATTGGGTGGGCCTGACTTAATTACATGAGCCTTTTAAAAGCAGAAATTTTTATCCAAGCAGAAAGGGAAGCCAGAGACTCAAAGTACACAGGGGAGTTAATGCATGAGAAGTTCTCCATTGCCAACTTGAAGATAGAAGAGACCACAGGACAAGGCATGCAGGCAGCTTCTAGGAACTGTGAAAAGCCTCTGACAGGAAACCCAGCTGGAAAACAGGAACCTCAGTGCTGCAAATAAAAGGAACTGAATTCAGCCGAGAATGACCTTGGAAATGAATTCTTTCCTAAAGCCTCCAGACTAGAACACAGCACAACTGATGCCTGGATTTTACCCTTGTGAAACCCTGAGTAGAGAAAGAACCCAGTCACATTTTGTTGGACTTCTGACCTACAGAATTGTGAGCTAACAAATGGATGTCATTTTAAGCTGCTAAGTTTGAGGTAATTTGTTAAATGGCAATAAAAAACTAATATAGTGGGGATATCTTATTTGCGTTATTATACCCAGCAATGCCAAGTTGAATCCTTTGTACATGGAAGTATATCAATGAGCATTTAACTTCTAAGAGCACAAAAAATATTTGGGATATAATTTTTCAGCAAGAATAAAAAGGCAAAATGAAAGATGAATAGAAATAAAGTGTAGTCTTTTTGTTTTTAATTGGAGAAAATGTTGGAAATTCTTAATTTATTCACTCTGATAACACGAACATCTTGAAAGTCCTGAGTATCGTACCCAGAACAAACTCAGTTATGAAAATCTGTTGGTGGTTTTTTTTTTGGTCTGTTTGTTTTGTTTTGTTTGTTTGTTTGTTTGTTTTTTGAGACAGAGTTTCACTCTGTCATCCAGGCTGAAGTGTAATAGCGCTATCTTAGCTCCACCTCCTGGGTTCAAGCGATTCTCCTGCCTCAGCCTCCCGAGTAGCTGGGATTACAGGTGCCTGCCACCACACCTGGCTAATTTTTGTATTTTTAGTAGAAACAAACTTTCACCATGTTGGCCAGGCTGGTCTTGAACTCCTGACCTCAAGTGATCCTCCCACCTCAGCCTCCCAAAGTGCTGGGATTACAGGTGTGAGCCACTGTGAACGGCCTGTTTTTTAAGAAGTTTATTTCAAGAAATATATAAATGTGGCCTGAAAAACACTTGTGGCGACATTATTGAGCCGACATCTAGTTCTACACCTGTGGCTGCAACGAAGACCTTTGCCAAGCACCTCTGTAAAGCCAAAACTTCAGCTCTTAAACAAAATTACTAATTCCTCCTTTCAACACTACCACCCTCTTCTAATTAATATCTTAAAATGGTTTTTCTTTTTCTGGTCTCAAAATGTGAGCAAACTTGAACATTACTGACATTGGAACACCATGTTAGACTCCTTTTTCTTCAAGCCAAATGCTGAGCTTAAATCTCGTCACTCTACACCTGCCATAAAGGGTCTGTGGGGAAGAAAGTAGCTGCCCAGAAGGCACAGCCAAGCTCTCCATTGTGAAAGCTCCAAGGCCCTGGATGAGTCATTTGATGCACTAAAATTCAGTTTTTTTTGTTGTTGTTGTTGGCCAGACAAACTTGCAACACTGGTCTCTTAGAGCTGTTGTCATATTCTAATAAAAAAAATGAAGAACAAAAGGCCTTGAAAAGAATAGCAGGCACAGCCATATAATCATCCAAAGGGAATCCCTGTCTCCCCCATGAGCTTATACGCTCTGGTAATTGTTTTCAATAAAATCATGGGAAGATTTGCAGGCAGCTAACATGGACGTTGGGCCATCCATAACTTTTGGCTTGGTATAGTCATACTATTATTTACCCAATAAACCATAACTGTAGTGGAGGCCCAATAATTCAGCATCTGACAGGGATTTGCTACAGAAGAAGTTATTATGGTTCATCAGATCAAAAGCTCACTCTTAAAGAAGTGTCCAAACACAGATATACACAATAGGCTCAAATCATTGCAGATTATTTTGCCAAGTAATACACCTTTTCAAAATAACTACAGCACCAATCACATACCTCACTGTTTAGTTACTTATCCCGCACATAGACGGGACTGTGGGTTGTTTTTTTAAAAACTGAGAGAAAGAGAGAAAATAAAAGAATAAAAAAGGACATAGCCATCATTTCAAAATAGAAAGATTATGTTACAAATGCAGAAAAGCCCAAAAATCTAAAAGGTAGAGACAGGTATTTTCTTTCTAATTCACATTGTGCAGGTTGTTTTTATATTATTTATTTTCTTATCCCCAAGTTCTATCAGCTGAAAAGACAATGTCAGGCTTCACTCTGAATGCTCTGCATGTTGTCTGTTTGTGTCATTTTCAAAGGTCTGAACAAAGAAGCTGCCATATTGCAGGCAATTTAGAAAACCACCAAAGTTACAATAGATGGTGAATATCTTTGCCTCTTACCATTTTGTTCCACAGAAAGAAATCAAGGCATCCTTCTTTGATGTTTGTTTTTCGTTTTATAATCACTTGTACACATGGTGTGTACATACAGAATGACGAAGGCTCAGGTTCATGACAACAATGATAAAATGTAAAGACTCAAAATTCTCAATGTTAAAAGGATTGATTAGGATAAACACCTCAAATATCATACACAGATGTAACTAGCTGAGACTTATCAAAAGTTTATTTGTATTTATTAATGTTTTCAATTTAGGGGTTGGGGAGTATGTACTAAGCCTAAAGTCACCACTCTACAATCACCAAGTGAGATCTGGAAGTGCTTGTATCATGGTTTTGTTTGCTTGTTTTTGTTTTCTCCCCCACCAAGTTGTCTCTGTGTGTGCTTATGTGTGTGTTCTCGCCTTTCTCTTTCTCTTCCTCTCTCCCCTTGTCCTTCCTTTCTTCACCCTCCCACCTTCTCTTTTGTGTCTTTCTCTCAGACATACAGAGAAAACATCGAATTCATTATAGTGCCCCTAACTTTAGTTTCTTTGACTCAAAAAAATGAAGGGCTATTGCAATGTCTTTCTCCTCACCCATTTTAGTATCTTTAAAGTAATTTCTTAAAATGCAAAATAATTGTCTATATTCTATGGAATAACTTAAAAAACAGAACCTGCTTTTTCACTCTTTCTTTCTCCTTTTATCAAGATCAGTATTTTTTCCCTTGCCTAGAAATCTCTTCAAAAAGTCAGCAAAATATTTTGGCTTTCTTCAGCAGCACTTTGGGCTTCTCTCTTACAAATTGTACGCACATTTTCCAGACAGGAGGATTTGAAGGGTTTAAATTATTTTTTAAATGATGTCTGTATTCTAGCAGATTCACATTTGCAGGAGGAAGATGGAGGCAAGGAAAGCTACTACAGAACATAATATGTCTGGAATCAGGGGACTATTGAGCTCTATGCAAATCTGGGAAAAGAAAATATCTTCCTCATACATTATCTACAGCAAGGATTTTGAGTTTCCCAGACTGAAGAAACAAATGCTCTCGATGGATGTAGTCTGTCATTCATATTGAGCTCACATATTTTACTTCCTGAAACCAAACAAATACTGATAAACTACTTCAGTGAGCCTTTAATCAAAATTTCGGCAATACACAGTTGGCGACAGAAAGATCAGTCTGTGGAGCCTGAAACCCTTTCATCATCAAATATACAGAAATAATAATTATATTTATCTGTTTGGTTCAGGCTGCACACCAAGATTTACCCTTGCCCTAAGGACACAGAAATCATCAGGCATTGTCATCTCTAAAGAAAAAAAAAAAATCCTTAATAACTTAGAGGTTAAACAGTTCTCAATAGTTGTGGGGGCTCAGGAAAAAGAAATAAAAATAATACATTTTCCCCTGTAATGTTATAATAAACTGTGTACATACTAACCAATTAGCACTTCTGATAATAACCCTGAAAGTATACAAAAATTAGCCAGGTGTATTGGCGGGTGCCTGTAATCCCAGCTACTTGGGAGGCTGAGACAGGAGAATTGCTTGAACCCAGGACACGAAGGTTGCAGTGAGCCAAGACTGTGCCATTCCAGCCTGGGCAAGAAGAGAGAAACTCTGTCTCAAAAAAAAAAAAAAAAAAAAAAAAAAAAAAAAAAAAAAAAAAAAAGATAAAATGTACAGGAGAGTTGAATTTGAAAAACATTTTATGATGAAAACAGTGTATCTTAATTTGGATTCCCCCAAAGCCAAAACTGAAATAAGGGTTTAGTGAACTGAGGTTATTTGGATGGAATCCCAGGAAGCCAAAGTGAAGGAGCAGAGAGAGTTCAGAAAGGAAGCAAAGCTAGTCAGGATGAGTTTTGAGTTGATTATCACTGTGGACATCTGAGGCTTATTCCCACTGGAGTCCCTCAGGAGCCAAGTAGAAATGAACTTTATTAGAACCACAGCAAGACAGAAGGCTGGGACATTCAGCCTCTGTCACAGCCCATAATTGATAGTTGCCCCAACCCTAAGAACTTCTCCTCCATACATCAAGGCTGCATCTAACTGGGGCTAAAAAAGCTAAGGCATAAGACAGGGGTCCCCAACCTTTTTGGCACCAGGGACCATTTTCATGGAAAACATTTTTTTTCCATGAAAATGGAAAGGGGTGTGGGGGGAATGGCTTCAGGATGAAACTGTTCCACCTCAGATCATCAGAAATTAGATTCTCATAAGGAGTGCACAACCTAGATCCCTCGCACGTACTGTTCACAAGAGGGTCCCTGCTCCTACGAGAATCAAATGCTCCTGCTGATCTGACAGGAGGAGCTCATGTAGTAATGCTCACTGGCCCTCTGCTCACCTCATTTTGTGCAGCCTGGCTCCTCACAGGTCATGAACTGGTACTGGTCTGTGTCCGTGGCCTGGGGGATGGGGACCACTGGTCTAAGAGAATTCCCTTAAGTAGAGAAGCTGAAAGGAGCTTGATGTCAGAAGCCGTCCAAATGCACAAAGATTGCTTTCTATAAATAAGGGGACCGAGGGAACCAGTAATATCTACTACATATTTCTTGCTCTAGAATAACTTGAGAAGGTTGTTTTATGTTCCTCTTAAAAAGTGAATATAAGAACACTGAACATAGCCACAGTGCTGCATATTCTTTACGTGGAATTACCTTTGCAAAACACATGTATTCAGAGGAAGGTCTTTATTGTCCCCTTCTCCATTTGCCTCAAGATAAATACCATCACTCCTCCTCTAGTTCTTCCTTTTGGGTCCTGTTTGTCACATATTCCTTCTTACCTTCCTTTCACTCACCTCAACAGTTTCTTCCTTCCTCCTCAATTGTCTTTACCTTTCCACAACCTTCAATAATTGTGAAACATGACCTTACTCAATTAAGACATAAAAAGTAGCCCCCAAACTGCCATCAAAACAATTTTGGTTCACTTGATTATTAAAATATTAGTTATTAAAATAGCAAGAAGGCCTCTTACTTGTTACACTGAATATTGTGAAAACATCTAAATTCAAATTCTGCTTTAGTCTATTTTTAAAGAGGGAGGGAGAGAGGAGAGAGAAGGAGGGAGGAAATAAGGAAGGCAGGCAGGAAGGCAGGCAGGAAGGCAGGCAGGAAGGCAGGAAGGCAGGAAGGCAGGCAGGAAGGCAGGAAGGCAGGAAGGCAGGAAGGCAGGAAGGCAGGAAGGCAGGAAGGCAGGAAGGAAGGAAGGAAGGAAGGAAGGAAGGAAGGAAGGAAGGACGGGAGGGAGGGAGGGAGGGAGGGAGAGAGGGAGGGAGGTGGGGAGGGATCTTTGTGATTTTGTTTGAAAACTCTCCTGGTTCTGTTAGGTTACATCCTGTAAGCCCATCACTTTGGAATATATTTGCCCATTTTGACACTCTCCTTGGCCAAACACTCACACCAGTTGCTTCATTGTAATTACTGAATCTGCAGGTCATTAGGGTCTCCCGTTAAAACTTACTACAATGTCTACAGTTGCCACATCTGTAATTTAAGAGGACACACACCTGCTTTAATTACAGGGCCCTTGAGAGATAACAAGATATAAGTAACATGACCAGATGAGAGTCAATTGCTGAAACTGTTTCTTGATAAAATGTGCTTAGCTCCAGAGGCTAAAGCTCACTCACTCTTTCCTATACAGCATCAAGGTGTCAATAGGCACACGGCTACTGGGAATAATTGAAATGCTTCTCTTCATTGAGAAATTGCCCATACAGTAAACAAAGCCCACATAACATAGCAGTAGATGTCAGAGTCATTTCTGGCACATTCAGTCATCAAAAGAGAACCTGGACATGAGAAAGATGCAGTGGAATATTCCAGTGCAGATATTATAATCCAACCTTTATGTCTTCCCTCAGTGAACATAACTTTATGCACCAAACTACCATCCTTGAGATTTGATTCTCAGTTTATTTGCTGTCTTTATTTTTTGTATATAATCTTGAAAAGACTGACAAAAAAAAATCTGTTTTATTTGTTTTCAACCTGCAGACTTCTTTTAACAGGTGAGAGGTTGAAGAAAATGACATGCAAGGGCTGGGAACTGCAAGCAGAGCATTCAAGGCATTCCCCACCTCTAAAGTTGTATTATCTCATCCCCAAAATAATATTCCTGTCATTTAGCAGATCCTATTGTCAGCAGCCTACTTCTCCAGAAGAGTCAGGATAGGACTCAGTTTAAGGCGAGAGAGGATAATTTCATGCTCACAGAGTCTGCTGCAGTTCCAAGAGTGTCTTCAGAGCAGCTCCCTGTGTTAAGTAATTCAGAGACACAAGATGTTTCCATTTTGGGTCTCTGCCACCACAACTGGAAACCTCCTGGGCTGCCATACCAGGGAAGAAGAGCCTAGATGGCCAAGCATGAACTCTTAAAACTGTTGTCTGAAAATGAAATACACCTGTTCACAGCCCATTATCCAGAGTTAGTAACATGGGGCTGCTGACTGGAAAAGACCCTGGGATATATGAAAAGTACTCAGATATTCAGCAAGCAGTAAATTTCTTCGCTATACTTACGAATAATATGCTCTTCACACTCCCAACAAACTAATATTTCTCAAATACCATTTGTGTTGTGTTACTTCCTCAGTAAAAAGCTTAGTATTATTCCCCAAGCACCTGGCATTTTTATGTTATGTCACACCTAGTCATTTTTTTCCAATATGCTTAAAGCTTCAAGAGGTTATGAGTTAAGACAACACTTTTGAGACGGGTAATATTGTGGTCATGGTTAAGGTTCTGTAGGTTTGGCACAAGGACAGGGTTCTGGGGAAAATATCATAAGATCATAAGTTCAGGGCGGGCAGGGCCCACATCTGTCTTCTTCACATTGAATCTCTACCACTACCAGATATTACAATATCAGTAAATATTACTGGAATTTAATTGAACATCATAATTTTTCCTGTGGCTAGTTCTATCTCCTGAAGCAAGTCTAAATTCCTCTCCACGGCAATGGCTTTCTTAGGGCTCCTGTTCCACTTCTCTCCAACCCTGCTTCCACAAACATCATACGTATAACAATGAACACAACAATAAAACTCAGACTTACAACTTATAAGGCACTTTCATAAGTATATTTTTCAGCCATAAACTCCTCTGTAACACATTCAAAGTAGGTATAAATATTCCCATTTTATAGATGGACAAGCAGAATATCAGAGGCAGTATTTCAAACTTACTCTTCCGATTTCAGTTCAGAGTTCTTTCAATCATTCCAGGATTCATGACAATCCATGCCTACATGTTTTCCTTATACTGTTTGCATGCCACTTTGCTCTGCTCTCTTCTGCCCTACCTTGCAATATTTCCTCCCTACTCTTCCTCCTCGACTTGGTCCTCACATTCTTCCTTCTCCAGAATTTCTTTTTAAACTACTTCATACCAAATCATTGTTCCTCCTCATAATTCTGTTTGGATGTGCCATTTGTAGCTGGATCATAATCCACTATGCTTTGGGCCTTCTCTGTAAACAGATTGGAATTCTTGTGGGGAGAAATTTTATTTTCTACCAATTTGCTATGTCCCGAAGCATCTAACAGTGTGTTTGAGGCATAGCTCTTGACCATTTTCATTATACTTTGAAGCAAGAAGAAAATTTGAGTAAACCTGTGCTAACTGATGAACCCTAACTGTAAATGGCACCTGGACTGACTTTGTTTGTAGACATCGATGCCTTATAGCTATTACAGAATTTAAAGCCACCTTAATTTTAGATTCATCTTTAAAATGTTTTGTTTATAAATTCAAAGACTATTATGAAGAATTAAACACCCATTTGTACTCTAAAAACATTCCATAAAGACACAATAAATGAGAGAAGAATTATTAGCAAGTCTTTTAATAACTAAACGAAAATAACAGGATAAATAAACCACAATACTTAA
Organism: Macaca nemestrina; assembly: GCF_043159975.1. Lineage (NCBI taxonomy): Eukaryota > Metazoa > Chordata > Mammalia > Primates > Cercopithecidae > Macaca > Macaca nemestrina. The sequence goes on along the minus strand of NC_092137.1, from coordinate 58,961,724 downwards.
CCACTGTCAATTTAGTTCAGTACCTTCTTTCTCACTATAAAACTAGGGTAGGGGAGTATTTTTATAGGATGGTGTAGTGGTCCTCTACAGAATCAACTTCAAATTAGTGAATATAATTAAATCCATTATAAAGCTATTTTTCTTTTACTTTAGGTACTGCATTCTATATATTAACTACTTATTATGTAAAGTAGCTCTTATATTTATTTGTCCAAAGGCTGTCAAGTATTCTGAAAGTTGTTGAAGAAATTAATCTCACCGGCATTTTAGGTAACACATCTGTTAATAACCTTTGTTATTCAGACTTTGAATTAGTCCTCTTTTGTCTTAAAGAGTGGGATTTTAGAACTGTTATATTTCTGAATTGAACTGATTTATTTCCAAAGTACATGAGCTAAATGTTTTTTAAATTAATTTCCTCATATATTGAACATGCTTGCTCTATTACAACATACTGAAAAGTAAGATACAGACCCAAACAAAACACTATGCCTCTTAAGTTGCCAGCGGGATTTTGTAGGTGGTGAGGAAAACACATGGCATTCTAGTTAAAGAGGGTAGTTGTAATGCTCTGTGCTTATCATCAACATCTTCAAATCACACACTTCCGCAGCCCAGCATTCTCTTGGCTGACACTCATAATTCTTTTTAACTTGACAGAGTGGGGAAGCTAGTGAATGGGGAAGGAGATAAAGATGTGGGCAAAGTTTCTAAGGGGTTGAGTCAGATATGTATTTAGATATGCAGAAACAGAATTTCACATTAGGATCAAGAAAAAAGGAACCTACTGGCTTATTCCTCCTCCCGCAAAACAAGAAAGATCAAAATGCTAAGACAAAATGGGTCACAGTGAAGTTTAAAGTGTAGATGTTTTCCAATTATTCAGGGCATTTATGCTAATTGTACTGACAAAGAGTCTATCATTATTTTGGCTCCCTCATTAAGAATATTAAAAGGTCTGGGCTGACATAAAGAAGTATGTAAAAGCAAAGTTTTATTACAGATGTCAAATTTGTTAAAGAATGATTCATGATAGATTAGTTTATTGAAGTGTGTAATAAGTTTAATTACAAATTTTCAAATCCTTTTCCCTCTAACTCAATAAAGAAAAGGAAGAAGGTATAGTTTATCTTCAAAGGGGAGAGAAAAATTATTCGTGGGAACAATATGGCAAAACTAATTTAATCCCTAGTAGTTTAAAATTCAAAAAAAAAAAAAAAGAAAAAAAGAAAGGATCAGCAAAATATGGCTGGTGCTGGTGGTGCATGATTACACCAAGCACTTTTTTGTTGAGACAGGAAAAAGATTTATGTTCCTTGGTAAAAGACTATGTGTAGTGTGAACGATACTGAAAGGTAACTGAACAGAGGCTGATGGGAGAGATAAGGGAGCAAATGCTCACAGAGTCGTGTTGGGTCAGAGAGATGTGCAGAGGGAGGAATGTTAAACACCTCTGCATAGGCATCAGAATGATCACAGATGATTTTTTTAAAGTGTACTCTTCACTTTTCCATTCTACACATCTGTTAGTTTTTTAAAAATTAAAACATATGCACATCCAAACTTAAATGCAAATATATTTGCATTAAGAGATTTACTTCTAAAGAAATATGTTGTGTGAAGAGAAGTCTATGTCATAAGGGGCCCCATCAGAGTAAGTACCTGGATTCCAAATGATACATAAGGCATGTCCTACTAATGCATACAAGAATGAGGCCCAGCCTTCCATTTCCAAATAAGTCTGGTGCAATTTTTCAGTTTTACTGATGATAAAGCAGTTGAACTCAAGATGGATAAAATGCAATCGACAGTGTCCATTGTAATCGAAACAATATCATTCATTTTTTGTAATTTTCCGAACCAGATGTATTTTTTCCCATTTTTTTGGATGCCCTCTGTTTCTATTTCTCAAATTACAGGGCAGTAGTTATTTTGCACTCATTTTGTTTTCTGCATCACAACTTTATCCTCAATTGGAGCGTTCCCTATTTCTCCACGATGCAGCATCTAATGGAAAATAATTAAATAATTGTTATATTGAGTTGCTCCCCTCTTCTCATGCTGGTTTATAGCAAGGATAAACAAATTGACAATCAATTAAAAGAACTATGTATTGACTAACTACTATGTGCCCAGCTCTATAGGAAATGCAGGAGAAAAGGCCTTCTTACCCTCAATATGCATACTAGCTGGACAATCGTAATCAACAAAAGAATGGCTAAACAAGATTTGATTATGGGTGTTAGCTCATATGTCAATTATAATAAAAGATGACTTGTAGAGCACAGGAAAATAAGTGCAAAAGCAAATAGAGAAGTGGTTAAAAAAAAATATGGGTAGAATTCACCACAGAAGACTTCAAGGTAGAGATGAAATTAAAGCCAGGCCTTCATATATGGCATATATATACATAGATGGAAAGAAGCTATCAGGTGAAGGAAGTTGCCATGCATTGAGAATCTATTACAGGCCAAGCTTTACTATGTCAATGTGATTATACTTGTTTTACAGTTGAGAGAGATGGGGCTTGGAGGAATTTAGTAACAAGTTTCCCACAGACAAACTTCCATTAAATAGTACAGATTGGATGCAAATCCAGGTCTATCTAACCCTAATGTTTGAGCATTCTTTACTATTATAGGAAAAGGAACTATGGAAAGAGTAAGAAAGATTGTTGGTGAATACAGTTATATGATCTGCCTGGCAGTCAAAAGAACACATCCTAGACATCATTTACAGCAATTATTTTGTTTTATAAAGTGTTTCTGATCCAGAAAGAAAAGGAAATGAAGTTATATCCACAGAACCTGCAAACAAGGCTTAGGAACACACTCAGACTCTGGAGATGAGTATGGGATATTTTAAGATAATTTGTACAGCACAGGCTGAACATTTTTCTGTGGTATATGGCTCTCCAAATTCAGTCTACACATAATCTACCAGTCTCATAGGAGCTCTGAACATTTGCTGTCTCTGGGTTCAAGGGACCACCAGAATTTCTAAGCAAGGAAAAATAGGCCAAATGAAGGTAAGTTGCAAAAAGAGGTATTTCCTTTGCCTCGAATAAGGTGGCCCTAAAGCTTCCCAATCCGGAGCCCATAAACAGTTGGATTCTGGAAGTCCTTCATCAAGAAATGAACCAATATTTTCAGAGTACTGGCTACATGCCACACACTATGTTTATGAACCTACAAATCCACAATTATGAATATCATTTTAAAAACCTCTGCTTTATATAAACATACAGGTTAAGCATATAGGCTCTGGCGGCAGACTCTCTGAGTTTCATATCTCCTCCTCTTCACTTACCAGCAATGTTACATTGGGCAATTTATCTCTTTGAGCTTCAGTTTCCTGATCTGTAGAATGAGAAAAATAATACTACCTACCTCACAGGGCTATTGTGAGGATTGATTTAGGTTATCCAGGTAAAACCGTTAGACAATACTTGGAAACTACTAAGCACCGAGTAAATGTCACGAGCTGAAGAGGCAGAGGGAGAGGATGCCAGGACTATTGCTGCTGGTTTTTGCACAACGGCTCAATTTTTAATTTCTACTTTGATTATCTGTATAATCACAGAAAGTCTTTGCAGAAACAAAAATAGATAGTTATTCATTTTTTGGATCTGATTCATCAGTGTATACTTTAGTAGTATTGTACTATAAAAACATGTTATAGGAAAGAGCATACTAAACTAAAATTCTTCTGGTTCCTTTAATGAATTAAGCTACAGTGAACCACTCTATCATTCAGGACCCGGCAATATATGCTGTGGTAACAAACCCTGAAATTTCAGCAGCTTAACCCCTCCACACACACCTGTATACCTATGCACACATTGGCTTTGTGTTTTGGAGAATTCTCCACTGGGTGGTTCAGGGACTTAGGCTCCTTCCATTTTGCAATTCTCCCTCTAAGGATCTTCACTTCTAATATATAAATGGAGAGAGAGAAAGAGAAAGGGAAAAGGAAAGGGAAGAAGAGAGGCAGGGAGAAAGCGGAAGAGCAAAAATATAGAAACTCCACCCACTTTTCACTGCCCTGGACTGAAAGTGAAATGTCAATTTTACTCATGTTCCACCAGTAAGCATTAGTCACATAAACACACCTATATGTACAGATGCTAGGAAATGCAGAGGACTCATAAACAGTTAGTAACTAACATCCTCCTACATGTTACATCACAGCAAAATTTCTTAGTTTATAGCTAAAGGTCTCTGAATGAGAACAGGCAAAGAGCCTCACGGCCCACGGAGACCTCATTGCTGGACCCTGCCTATTGTAAATGGATATTCCTCAAATGGAATAGGAAGAATTGTAATATTTTAATGAGTAAATCTGGAATACAGAAAAGGCCTTCAATAAAGACTTTTAGAAAAGATCCTTTAGTAAAGGCGTCAAATCTAAAGTGATGATTAGATGTAAAATGAAATTTTAGTTGACATAGGAGGCAGACAGGAACTTCCTAGCATGTGTTATGAGAAAAAAACAAACAGAATTTTATGAAGAACCTGATAAAATATTGAAAGTATTTTATTATGTAAATGCAAAATGCTACTGTAAAAGATCATATATTAAGACAATTTGTAGGACCTAGATTCCTGCCTGCCCCAGAGGAAACATTTCCGATATAACATTAGCTTCATGAAGAGTATCTCTCTAACCAGAATTTGGCAAGCTGAAGCAGAATTTGTCCTCGTCCAGCTACCTGAATCATAACCTGTTGGACAGCTACTTCTAACTGAAAAACTTAAGAATTTTTTTTTAAAACTAGGTCTCTGGAGTCAAGGGACTCATTATTATTATTACTTTTTACTTTCTCCTTTCAAAGATCTTATTAACTCCTGTTTTTTTCAAAGGCTCTATCAGCTATACAAGCAGTATGTATTAAGTCATGATTAATTTTAAATATTTTGTAAAGCAAACATGTTTGTATGTATATACATGTATGTGTAAAAGTGCTCTTAAAAGTTCACAAAACAATGAAACATAGAGCAAAAAGAAAGACTTATTGTGTCTCATGAAACTACATTACTTAGTTGGGAAAAATAGGTAAACCTGAGCTACCCCCATGCCACCACTACCACCATACATAAATGCTGAAGTTTTAGTTTTGGAAAAAGCCACTACTGATGGGGAAAAGTTGTTAAAAAAAAAAAAAAACTGAAGGATTTTGCTTTCGTATTTCTTCAGAGCACTGGTAAGTTTTCACTTCACTTTAAAGAAATTGAAATTGATCATGATAAAGGATAGATCATCGGCATACTTTATACAAAAAGGGTTCTATCGAATCTCAATCACTACACCCTCACTCAGAGTTTTAAGTTTAAATAAAGTGCTGCAATAGATGCTACTTTTATGACTCTTGATTTTATTTATTTTTATAATAATTTGAACAACTTTCCATCCCAAATGAGTCAGGTAAGAAGACTCTTACTATACATGACTCTATAGCTGTTTCTGTCTTCAGTCTAGAACATCATGAGCAAGCAAATCAACAGTACCACATTAAGTTGATGTCATTAAAACCAGAAGCAAGAAACTTGTCATCTAAGTCAGTGTAGGCAGTCCTATCACAGGTAAACCTACAATTTCCATTAAGCTCTTAGAAATATTGTAAATAGCTCATGATCCTTTATTACTACCTTTGAGGCCCGGTTGAATTCTGTGGTATAGTAATAGGGAATTTCCCAAATTGAGCTTTACTGATTTAGCACAGCAAAACACTATGGATGAATATTATATAGTTTTATCAAGCACTAAACAAAGATACACATGTATATAAACATTTTATTTAATATACACACACGCATACCCACATACACACATTCACACTCATATCCACACACATATATTCTTAGGTTGGGCTGCTCTAACAAAATGCCATAAAATGAGTGGCTTAAACAACAAACATTTATTTCTCACAGTTCTGTAGGTTGAAAGTCCAAGATCAGAGTAAACAAGTACTTGGTTTCCATACATCCATTCTTCTTGCTTGTCCTCACCTGACAGAAAAAGAGCTTGTTAGCTCTTGGGCCGCCTTTTTTTTTTTTTTTTTTTTTTTTTTTGACAGAGTCTTGCTCTGTTGCCCAGGCTGGAGTGCAATGGCGTGATCTCAGCTCACTGCAACTTCCGCCTCCCGGGTTCAAGCGTTTCTCCTGCCTCAGCTTCCCAAGTAGCGGGGACTACAGGTGTCTACCACCACGCCTGGCTAATTTTTTGTATTTTTAGTAGAGACCTGGTTTCACCGTGTTAACCAGGATGGACTCGATCTCCTGACCTCATGATCCACCCGCCTCGCCTTCCAAAGGCTGGGATTACAGGCGTGAGCCACCGCGCCCAGCCTGGCCTCTTCTTATAAATGCACTAGTCTCATTCATGAGAGTTCCACCCTCATTACCTAATCACCTCCCAAATACCCACCTCCAGATCCCATCACGTTGGGATTGAGATTTTGACATATGAATTTGGGGATGGTACAAACATCGTTTATTACATATATACATACACACACACAAACACACACATATACATATATATGAATGTATATCCTTCTCCGGTGTATTTCTCTGTTGATCACCTCGTTTTTTTTCCTTTTCTTCTTCAACTTTTAAGTTCCGGGGTACATGTGCAGGTATGTTACATAGGTGAACATGTGCCATGGTGGTTTGCTACACAGATCAACCGATCACCTACAAATTAAACCCAGAATTCCTTAGCTATTCTTCCCCATGCTCTCCCTTCACCGACCCCCACCCCCAACAAGCCCCAGTGTGTATTGTTCCCAATCATGTATCCATGTGTTCTCATCATTCAGCTCCCACTTGTAAGTGAGAACAAGCAGTGTATGATTTTCTGTTCCTGAGTTAGTTTGCTGAGGATAACAGCTTCCAGCTCTTTCCATGTCCCTACAAAGACATGATTCTGTCCCTTTTTATGGTTGCATAGTATTCCATGGTATATATGCACCACATTTTCTTTATCCAGTCTATCATTAATGGGCATTTGGGTTGATTTCATGTCTTTGCTATTGTGATTATTCCCTTTTTAAGGGATTAGTAAAATCTTCCAGCCACAGGTAAATAAAGGAGAAACCTCAATGCTGGATGAGTTCCAGTTCTCCTCAGGTTTACACTTACTTCTCAGGACTATACTTCCTGATGATACACTGGGCCTTAAAGTTAATGTTTGAGGCCTCTTGACCTAAAACAGGGAACTCAGTTCCCTGGGGAATTATGTGTTTCATGTTATTTGTTTTTGTTTGTTTTCCCAATTCAAGCTTACAAGCCTTCCCAGTTGAAATTATACACACACACACACACACACACACACACATATGTATGACCCGTGTGTGTGTGTGTGTGTGTGTGTGTGTGTATATATGGGTCATTTTATACAGTCAGTCTTCGAAGATTGGGACTCATACCTTCAAGGATACCATCTTAGCTGAACAGCCTCCCTGTGGTCTTGTTTTCCTTCCAGGCCCATCCACCATGGAGATCATATAAAGTAGGCATTTTTTTTTCCCTAGGTATTGTAGCCTATATAAAGTGGAATAAGACACAGATCCTACTCTTCATAAACTCAAGAAATATTTATAGAGAGATAAACATACTTACAATTCAATATGACTGGTAAAGTAGTAATGGTACACATACGGTTACAGTATAGGAATACAGTAAGGGTCAGGGAGAACCTGGGAAATCTTCACAAAGGCAGTGATGTTTGTTTTGTGGTTGGTATTAAAGGAAAATATAATTTCCTTACATAAGAAAGAGAAAAAAAAGAAGAACAAGTGGCTTTTAAGCAGAAGGAATACCATGAAAGAAAACACGACAGCCTAGAGTGTGGCCTCCCAGTCAGTACCATGTTCCTCACCCTGCATCGGGTGTTCATAACCTGTTCCCATTTTCAGACCTCACTAATCTTTCTGTTCTCACCCCTCCAGGTACAAAGAGCCCTTCACTCTATACTTATTGAACTCTGAGAGGGCCTATGCATCTGCCCCAGTAGATTTGCAGAAATGTACTGTTTCAGGACAGAATGTTAACTATTAAAAGAAAAACTGTCCAACAAGGAGTGAAAGATTCCATTCTCTGAGCTGTTTTCCTATTTCCTCTTTAAAAACAAAACAAAAAAACAACAAATTTACCCTTATGCCACAGCTGCAGGAAAAGTAACAAAATCAACTGTATTTAATATGCAAAAGCTGTGGTTTATATTACAACTGCTATAATATCACCAATAAAGAACTTTCCAGAAAGTCGTAATTAATATTTTCACTCAAAAAAAATTATTTTAATATCTACTATATCCTGTAACTATTTCTTGCCTGTTGCATACACTGAAAGATCAGATTAATTTTAGATTGATTATTAGAGTGGTGGGAGCACATGTTGGACTACGTAGTGTGTTCCATACTAACTTGAATCCAATTTTTTTTAACAGAGCATTTCAAGATACTAACATTCCATAAAACACATTTTGGGAAAGCTGAACCAGCCTGGATTTCTATCATTCATCTAATCATACAGACTCTACTTGAATATCCCCAGGGACAGTTCATATCATCAGAGGTAACTTACTTCATGGCTAGAAAGTAATCATTGATCATAACCGTTGGAAAGCTGCTGTCATGAGTACTGTTGGTTTTTAATAATAACAACAATAATAAATTTGACCCAAAATCTGCCACCTTGAATCATTTTCTCCTTTGTCCTTGCTCTACCTCCTATAGACCTTTAATGAATTAGTAAAAAGCAAGATGTGATATTATGGAAATAGTGCATAAATCAAACAGAAACTCTGAAAAAAAACCAGCTATTGTACATTCAAACTGAAGCTGGAAAATCTGTGCATCGTTTCTCTTTAGTTCTCTTCACATTATGACATTTGAAACCTACTTATTTCTTAAAGTCATCAGATATAGCTATTTAGCAGTGTTCTGTGCAAGTGTGCCATGCTAAGGGGTCGAACACCGCTGAGCATCTAGAACTTGTTTTTCATAAGCTAAGGATGAGTGGTCTCTATCTAGCCATAAAAATTGATCTCTAAGAAACAAAGAGACATCTTCAGATTCTGTTTCCTGAAAAGAAAGTACAGTTTCACATTCGGTCTAAAAACAGGTCCTTCTAACAAATATATTAGTATCATTAAAAGGAAACACAAACTGCTATCCTTCCTTGGAGACTTGAACTTAGCTATAGACATGGAGCTTGTATAAACAACCTGAAATATGCAACTTGCAGCTTCCAGTCATTACTAGTCAAACAGAATTTAATATATTTAATATATACTTAATGAATATCTCAAGGGAAAAAAAGGAGACACCCTCATTTTGCAGCTGTCATCAGCATTTGCTCCTGAATCATCCCAGTTTTTCCCTCCTGTAATAATCAAATAATTCTCTAGCCTTTCATGATTTTGCTATACATATCTTTTTGGCTATCTAATTAACACTGTGATTTTTGTTCTACATATGTTGTGTAATAGTAGATTCTGTCCTATCCTCACCAAACATATTAAGCATAATAAATATACTTATGAGAATTACTTTGTATAGTCCTTATGCAATCAGCCATGCTGGGCATGATGGCCCAAGACGATGAAAGCCCATTGACTTTTTGTAGCAAATTAGTCTACCATCTAATCGGTGAACCCTGCTAAGCTTTTGAATTATGACGAGAACCAGCAGCTCAGTTAGAACACTCAAATGAATTATATCAATTCATAAACTTGTTCATGTCCAGATTTCATTAGCCACACATTAACAGCATTTTATGTTTATTACTGCTCTGACATAATCTATAAATAACTGAAATGCTAATCATAGTGTTCTGCCGGGCATCATCATTTAATCATAAAGAGATACATTATTATAAACTATAATAGATAATAACAAGTCTGGGTCAATGGCCGCATATTAAAAGATCACAATTATATCCTATAAGGGTATGTACCTCATACATTTGGTGACACATAGGTCCATATCTAATCACTTGCAAATGTTTCCCCTCTGACATACTTATAGTACAAGGTGACACAATTAAGAAAATATGCTTATAAAACAGTACAATCCTTGAACATCAAAGTAAGCAGAGAACAATTAATGGTGGGAGAAAACATCTTGCCAATGCCAATTTAATTAACTCTTTATTGTTAGGTTTGTGTTTCAGCAGAAAGGGGATTCATGTTCCCAGATATTCGCTCCTAATAGCTAGGAGAACCAAATGAAGGAAAAACATATATACAGCTAATCAAAATGTACCTAGGAAAGCTATTAAATGAAAGCAAAATTCAGTTACAATTGAGTTAAAATCGTAAAGCAAAGCCTAACTACTGATTAGATCTTCTCCAAGTCCTATTAATGGTTTATTGCAAACTGTAACCTAGTAATCTTATATTATATTAGAAAATAATTGCATGTACAAATATTCACACCTCCTTGTGAGAGGTAATCACTTTCAAGCTCAGCAAAGCTACCCATTTTGAATGGCCCTCCATTATTGTTCATGCCATGATGATGTAATCACTGTCGTGTTTTGACTAGTTGACGACAGAGTGCTGATCAAGTTTGGATATTGATTTAACAAGATGATGGGGTCATTACCTTTGTAGCTTTTGTGATTCTCATGTTTTTGCTTCAGGAAAATATCCTGATGAAATACCAGCTGCTACACAAACAATTTCTAAACTAGATTATCAGCTGAAAGAGTTTTGCATGAGAAACGAGGCTGACCCAGAGTCCAAGAATTAATGACAGATTATTAAACTAAAGTATTTTATACCAAAAATTAGCCACTAATTTAAAGCCTTAGTTGAACAGGACGTTGAGATGGAGTCTGTCATTGCCAGCACTTGCACCTCAGAGCTCAGGGTGAACCGAGGGAGATAAAGAAAGGAATGTAAAACACTATGGAAACCAACCTCTGGAGACTTAATATTCTGATCAGCTCACCTCCGAACATCTGGCTCTTAAATGTTCAAGCACAAAAACAAGAGAGCTAATGAAAGCAGCACATATTATCTCTCCCATCAATGTACCTCACAAACACCTGCTAAAATTAAAACAAATTGAATCTTGATTGCTGATTAAGTACCCCTTCTTTAGCTAGATATTCTGTCATTATTTGCCCTGGCGCACAATGCATAAACTGATGAATGGCGAGTGGTGGGCTGTAGCAGCAAAGGTGGATAAAAGGCGATTCAAAGTAGATGAATATAAATGGTAGCAGATTAACTTTGTGTACTCTAACCCTGCAAAAAAAGCGAGTTTTCACCCCCACCCCAGGAATTAAAGGGACAAAATTGCATTTAAAATAGAAAGGTAAGTCCCTACATTATAATACTCCCCTCTCCCTCAACAAAGTTCATTGTCAGGCAGGACTTGCTGCATTTAATTTACTCACCATAGCTTGGTGACTAAGCTTTAGCAGTACTCCCGATCTGTATTTCTGACTGCTTTTATTCAGTTTCTTAGCTGGTCCGAATGCTTTATTTTTTAATTTGTGTTATTACTTATTTATTTTTGGAATTGCAAACCTTTCCAGACACAGGCCAGAAATACCAAAACCAGAACTTTCCAGTCACATTTGGTTTGTCCATACCTGAAACAATTACTTGGATTGTGGTTTAAAAAAAAAAAAAAAAAGTTACACAATTTACTGCCAATAAACCAAGAGACCATTCAGCGTGCATACTTCAGTTAGAATAGAAATACCCATTTGAGTTTTCATCACACATATATAAATACCTTCCTATGCAAACACTGATGACAGATGTGTGGCTAATCTACCATGTTAACTTCATTTGAGAAATTGTGGTTTTGTTCAAACTTTATTAGCTAAACTAGAATTGATTCTGATATGTTTTAACTCAATATTTTACCTGGTTCAAGTATATTTCCAGAACTCATACAACTCAACAGCTCTCCTGTATTTGCAATACATTCTCATAAATTTCCTGTGAAAATAATCAACTTGTATTTGCTTCAATGTCTTTTGATTAAAAAAAAAAAAAAAAAGTGAGGTGAGAGAGAAATAGCAGTGTGTAAATCCTTCTTAACACCACAACCCACACAGCCTGGTTTTATTTATTTATTTTTGACTGACACAATAAGGTCATAACAGCACATATGTTTGGCATATGCATTTCATCATTGATGATTAGGCACTATCCAAAAAGTAGCTTCAAAATGATATGTTACTCCAAGATCTCTTACAGGGCATTAAACAAAAGGAAAGAAATGTCCATGAATCACTTATTGTTCCTTGACTTTTTTTTCTTATTGCATTCTAAATTATTTAAATATACTATTAGGCATCATATTGGAAAAAACAGATGTTTTCTAATTATGAACTGATTTTACAGTGTGATGGTGTCACATATTTAAATTACAAATACACATTTTTAGCATTCCAGCTGTGCTTTACAAGAGTTTAATTTGCTTCTTCTGATATGTCACATTGCACCTGCCTTTTTAAAACTCCTATAAATGTAAAACATTACTCAAACACAATTATTAAGACATGTTGAAGAATTCTAAAGATTTTGAACAGCTTATAGAAGATGAATTTTATATAAAGATTCAATAATGAATCTACCAAATGTGTATTTGGAGTAACATTTACAAATATTTTTAGAGGAATATGAATTTGGACTGATGATTTGTGTATGTATATATGGATGTGTAGTAGTATATAGAATTTGATTTTGTTTTTATGGCACCTTTCATATGAACTATATCTTCAAGCACAATCATACAAACATAAGTTTAAAATACTTGTTCTGTATTAACAACATGAAAATAAAAATTCAGCATCTATTAGGAACATAAAGAAGGCTTTCACTGCATGGGATGTAAGAATGTACTTTGCTCAGAGACTACACATTAGTTAAATTACCTACTATTCCTTCTCTCTTCAAGATCAACCCTATGATGTAAACAGATTGATCAATTACTTCAGAAAAAAAATTGAAACCATTGAAAATTTAAATTGAGTTGTCCTGCAAAATCAATGACCAGAATCAATGGTAATGAACACATTTTAAAAACAAATTTTTTTATATACAGGATCTCACTATGTTGCCCAGGCTGGCCTTGAATTCCTGGCAGACCCATTTTTGCTAGATTGTCCTTCTCTCATTGTGTGGCAGTCCTGGGAGCAGTTTAGTCCTGTGGGAAACATTTGACCCATATAAAGTTCAATGATAACGCAGGGTTTAAATTGTCATGTTCTGAGTGTTAAAACAAAGAAATTCACATATATATGTGAATGAAAATACACTCATGGACAAAAATATTAAAAACTAAATGTGTCTTAATATAAGGTGCTATAAAAAATGGAAATGAACTATACGCTTTATTTCTGGAATGCATGAAAATAACTTAAACTTTAAAATAAATAAATTCAGAGAAATTTATATGCAAAATGTATATAAAAGAAGTATTTTTCAGACTTCTTATACATATGCAAGAAGTATTTATTTCTTAGTATACTCCCTAGAAATAACAATTATTGTTTCAGAAATGTACATTCACATTTAAAATAACTAGGAGAGAAAAGCTCAAGAGGAAACAAATCAGATATAACTTCTTCACCAAACCCTGTTATTTCAAAAGAAGAAAAAGGAGAAGCTCTTCCTCAGCACTATTTTGAAAATTGACACGTTCAAGTGATAATGTGGGCTGTTTCCCCCCTTTTCCTCTTTTCACAATAATGGCTGAAAATAAACCATTTATAACCCTTTCAAATCTTAATATGGTTAAATGATTTATTCCTGTGAAAACTGACTTCACTGTCCTCAGAATAAAATATTCAAGACAAGCCAATAAGAATGTACACACTGTGAAACTAGAACCCCCCACACTTCATGTGAGAAGCTAACATAATGGTGAATTGACTTTTTTTAAAGAGAAGTCTGAAGATTAAATGAGGATGGTAAAAGTATTACGGTAATAAATTTTACTAGCAAACAAATAAAATCACATTGTAAAACCTTTCCCAAAAAGAGGCTTTAACTGCAATGCATAATCATATATAAAAACCTAAAATGGAAATTTTTATCCATTAAAGTGTGAACAAGCTAATTCAGAATAAATAGGAGGGCATTTGGAACTATAAAGTGTTCAGCTAGCACTCTTACTGAACAAAGACCTTATTTTAATCATCAGCTTATTGACTGCAAAGCAAAGTGTTTCTCCCAAATACAGAACTTTCAAAATGATTCATTCATAAGTTTTATTTACCATACATTTTAGAGGTCTGTCATAGTCAGACACTACCTATCTTGTCCAGATTTCTTTTATGAGTCACCACAGTCATCCATCCAGCTCTCTGGGTGACTCCTGACCAGTCCTTCTAGCTCTTAATGCCCATCAACTTAGTGTCCTTCAATTCTTTGATCTTCAGCCTCTGAGGTCCAGGGAGCCACTTGTGTAGAGCAGGACAGGTACACTGGCAGCGAAATAACCCTTGACTCTTTGGTTCTGGTTACCAACCCTTATCTATATACCACTTCCCAAATCTTCCTCCTGGTTCGGGATTTGGCCCACATTTTCCACACTTAAGTGCGGCCCATCTCCAGCTTGGAAGACACTAAGGTGCCTTTGGATTTCTACCAAATAGGGAGTCCAAGGAATGAAGTGCAAGAGTCTCTGAGTAGTGACCCCAATTGTGCTTTGACAAGGAGCCCTAGATTGAAGATGTACAACAGCAGGCAATATTTAATTATTTCAGAAACTAACAACCAACGTTAGATTCAGTCTGCCATAAAATGACAGTGACAGACCTCACTCTAAGTAGGAAAGTCTCCTGCAGTTGCAGAAGCAGCTGCTCTATTCTGAACAGGAACAAGAATGTGAATTCAAAAGCTGCATGCATGAATGAGAGATATCTTTAAAAATGGCTCCCTCGGGATGCTCAAAACTGGAGAGTCTAAAGACAGTTTTCCTGAAATGTTATTCTCAACACACAGCTGAGACCTCAATGAACAGATTATTTGATTTAGGGAATAAGCAGGTTAATAAACGGAATTGCAAAGATCTTCTAAGTATCATCAGCCGACCCAAACTCCCAGATCCTCGGCTTCTTAATGCTCCCTGACAATTCCCCTTATACATTCCTTTTATTCATTATGCATGATAAGTTCTATAGATTCTCTAATATGAACACAATAATTGTGTCTAATATTCTCATACGAATGATGGTGAAGCCCCCACCCTTAGATCTCAGAGAAGGCTTGGGTTTGATCATCTGTTAACTGCTTTCTACTGAAGATGTACTCCCTGATCACTGTTTTATCTTCAGCCTGTGAGGTGCTTCTCTTTATGAATTATACCATGCTTCTGTATTATTATAGGGGTTACCCAGGGGCATCTGATTCACCCTTCTCTTCACACCCTTGAAACACAGGGGGAACACAGATAAGTTGCAATAGAAGTGGAAACTAGATATATTAATAGATAAGCAGACCTCCTCCAGGAGAAGTAGCATATAATCAAAGAATGAATAAAGCCCTGAGACAAGACAGGCAGGTTAGGGAAAAAAGAAAGTTGGAGATTCCCACTCACCTCTATTTTGCACCCCTTCCTAGCATCATGGTGGCCGTGCTGACCACAGAACCAGGAACTGAGTAGAAGCTGCTTTATGAAATAACCAGAGCTAATCCATTGTCGTTGCACCACCCCATTCTCAACCCTTATCAATTCCTACTGTTATATGTTCTTTCACAGGTTATAATTTTAGAAAGGTACCATACATATGGGTGGGATGGGCAGTGACACACTGAATCTGAGATAGAAATGTCTGAATCAACAAGAGCCTTGGAAGGGAGACTGTTTGGACATCACGGATTTTATGTTATTAGTTCTGGGATAAGAAAATCCAAATGACGCTTAAAATTGTTCAAAGTGAGATGACCAAAATAGATTAGAAAATCCCTCTCTAGTTCAAAAGAACGTCACTAGGTAGACGACTACATGCCACTGGATATCTGGCCATCAGCTTAAGATTTAAGTGGAAGATTCTAACAACGAGGAAAACATTAAGGTGTGCCAAACAGAATCTACTGACCCAGTATGGTATATTCTCAAAGCATGACATTAATAAAACAGACCTCATTCTTAGATAAGCAAACCAAGATGACAATAGTTTATCATGAGATTCTCTAACATAAAAACAGAATACATCTGTTCTCAGTTTACTTACCTAAAGGGAGAGAGGAAAGCAACATCTCAGTGTTCTTGATGAAATTTAAGAAAACCTGTCCTCAAAAGCAAGAGATGAATGATAAAAATTATCAGGAAACATACTGGTTTGAAAAGAGTTGAGATGCATGTGTAGGTGATAAAGAAATTGAAAGAATTAAGAAAAGCTTGAGAGGGATCTAGAATTTTATTATTATAGATGAATCTGCGTTAAAGAATTAATGCATAGATTGTGCTGAACACATATGGTCAGTGACATAGATGCCAATACAAGGTGCACATTCAGAGGGTACAGATAAAGGACAACAACAAAAACTATGAGTCACAAGACAAATGCAGACACGAAACAGAGAATGGGAAGCCAACCTAAGGACAACTGTTTAAAAAGGGTGGCAGGAAAGTAAAAATATAATAATATCCTATTTGTATCTGAAAAGAAATATGGACTACTTACAAAAAAGAAAAAAAAATTAAGCTGGTCTTATGCTTCTGTTGAGCTGCATTCAATGCTGGATGACAATGAAATAATAGCTACACAATTTTGTGGGAACAATTTGCGCCCCAAGAATTCTATATGCAAACAACTGTGGGATATCTATAAAGGCAATACAAAGATAGTCTCTGATACACAAGAGTTCAGAAAGCATGTTATCCATATGCTCTTTTCTAAAAATAAAATTACTCAAAGGTATATTTAAGTGAACAGAAAATACTCAGAATTTTTACAAATGAAAGAGCAAAGTATTGTTATAATATAAATGATGGTAAATAAAACAATATCAATGATGGTGTGTCTAAGGCGTTAAAATATTATTATGAATATGAATTAATGTTTTATAAAATGGCTCTTGCAAAAGAAGAAGCCTAATACTTTAAAAATCATTATTTAACTTTTATTATTTGGCTGTAACACCCCAAATTATATTAACACAAACTGAGAAGTACATTTTTAAAAAGCAAGCAGTAAAACGAGGTAATTTCCAATCCTACATAGTGGCTAATCAAAAGCAGCTCTTTCTCCATGTTGGTAATTAGTGAAATATAGGCTTAAGAAGTGTTATTGTAATGTAAAGGTAGCTGTTAGTGTTAAAAACAAATGCATACTTTATAAATAACTGCAGGGGAGGGGAAGAAGAAGACAGGAAAGAAGGAATGAAAAAAGGGGGAGAAAGGAAGAAAAAAATCCATAAAGCAACAGAAAAAAGAAACAAAACCAGGAGGTATGAAACATTTTAAACAAATGTGAGAAATACAATAGTCCTCGCTTATCCGAAGTGTTGCTTTCCATAGTTTCAGTAATCCATGACTGACGTTCAGAAATAAACAATTCATAAGTTCTAAATTGTGCATCATTGTGAAGAGCATGATGAAATCTTGTGCTGTCTGATTGCATCCCACTCAGAACTTGAATCATCCCTTTGTCCAGCACATTCACACTGTATACTCTACTACCCATTAGTCATTTAGAGGCAATTTCTATTAGTTAAATCAAAAAGGCATGGTATGTACAGGGTTTGATACTATCTGCAATTTCAGGCATCCACTGGAGGTCTCACAACATATGCCCTGTGAATAAGGGGGCACTACTGTAATATCAAATACATCAACGATGAGATAAATGTGAATACATAGAACTATTTTTAAAAGCAAACAGAAGATTTGAGTTTGGGGCAAATTATTTTGAACGTATGCTGCTAATGGAAACATAGCTAACACAAAAGGACAAAGAGATTAAAAAGGAGTATCACGCAGTCACAATAAAAACAAAACAGGCATCACAACCATAGTATCAGACACTGAAGAGTTAGAATTAAAAAATTAAATGGAACAAAAAAATCACAATATAATAGGTAAAATCTGCCATGTAGTTATAATAATCACAACAATAATACCAATAATAAAATTTATTCTTTGAATAGTGCAGTATCTAAGTTTATAAAGGAAAAACTGTTCATTGTAGTGGAAGACATTAGGCTAAACTGAAATAAAGAAGTAAATGATTTAAATAATTTAAGAAAACGGCAATAACGATCTAGCATCTATCAAATGAGTACTTTGTGCCAGGGACTGTGCTAAGCTCTTTAATATGCAGCTCATTAAATCTTCATAACTCCTAAGGTTGGTGTGTTGTCCTTCTCACGCTCAGTTAAGAAACAGACCAAGACTTGTGTAATTTACCCAACTCCACAGAACTGGTAGTGCCAAAGCCGCACTTCAAAACTGTATCTATCTGTCTCATAGAGGAACTAAAAACAGAACTCTAGAAAATGGCCAAACATAAACTAAATATACAAAAATGAATAATTTTCTTCTGTATCTACAGTAACAGAATGGGGGGGAAGATATTTCTCAACATGGAATGAAAAAATATACCTAAAAAGAATTGTAATTAAAAAAATAAAAACATGCAGGAACAAATGAGTACTACAGCTCTTCACTGAAAAATTATAAAAGAACACATAAATAGACCTTTTATGTCTCAGACATAGAAAAACAAATTTTGTAAGAATGTCAATGCTTCTCCATTTCATGGGTTTAGTGCTATTACAGTTAAAATCTTTGCATTTTTTCTTACATTGCCAAAGCGATTTTGGAGTTCCACTGAAAAAATAAAAGACCCTACCGAGTCTTGTGGTGTGTACTTGGTGAGGGCAGAGAGCATGTCTATCTCGTCTAGTATCCCTCGCCCAGAGGAGAAACTCCATTTACTGAATAAGGACAGGCTAAGAAAATTTTGAAAAATATTCTAATTAATGTTTCTAACTAAAAGAAACTAATGTTTCTAACACTCTAACTAATGAGTGAAAAGTTGTCTCAATAAAAGTTAATATGTTTGATATAGAAAAAGATTCAAATTGATAGGAGAAACACAAAAAGTCTTTGATGGTTGCAAGGAAACAATTAGAAATAAAAACAATTTGTGTGTGAAAATGTTCTGTTATGGGTTATTAATAATAGTAAAAAATTTGTCCCTACCTAATGATAATGGAGCAGTAAAATTAATTATATCATGTCCATATAAAGAATAATATACAGCCTTTTAATGTACTATTGAATATTTAATGACCTTAGTTTATTCATTCTACAAATGTTCATAATGTGATGGCAAGAGAAAAAGCAAAATGCAAGACTCTACACTGATCAGTGCCTGTTTTTTAAAAAATATATAGATGACAGGCATACTAATAAAATACAGAAATACATATATTAAAACATCAGCAGTAATTATATCTGGGTGTAGAAAGGCTCATATTCTATTTTCTTATTTATATATTTCTAAATATTCCATATTTTCTACAATGAGTTTAAGTAATTCTCTAAAGACTAGTTTATTCAAGGTAATAGTGCCAGATTACTAAAAGTGAAAATAAATCTGGCCTTACTTTCTATTTTGGTGTCTCCAAATTTCAGGGGATGTCAATTTCCATATGTTACAAAATCCTAGGAAAAATCTGATTTTCAATCTGTGGAACCAAAATAGGAGCTTTCTCCAAAAGTAATGTTTTCTACAGTCTCTCTTACACTCTTCACCTGAGACTCAAAACACAAAATTGAAAATATGTGTTTTAAAAAATGTGAGCAATTTAAGACAATTTTTAAAAACACATCTTTTCCTCTCAATGCATGTGCAGTAGATGTAAGAAAGGGAGGTTTCATTGAGATAAAAACGAGGAAAAATGTCGAAGCACACAGAGATGCTGAAACATTAAAAAAAAAAAGTAGATCAGTGGAAACAACTTCTCAACAAGATTATCAAAATGATGAAAACGTCTAATTAACAATACAGTGTTTGGAAAAGATAGTATAATTTTAATGCCTTTGATGCTCCCTAATATTAAAAAAATAAGGATATTCTAGAATTACAGCAAAGCCTCTCATGAGTGTTTATTAACTAGAACACCATCCCTTGCCTTTGAGAATTGAACTAAAGATCACTTCACTGAATTAAACTGAATCACTTCTGGAAAATATCGGAGTGTTTGAGAAGAGAAACTAACAAAGTAAGTTTCGACTTGTGTCTGGAGGTTACAGCAAGAGAATAAATGGTTTGAATTAAATATTCTGAATCCTTAGAAGAAAAGAGAAACATGTACAAGTAGTCCCAATACAGAATTGGTAACCTTTTAATAAGACTTTGTTAATCTATGTAAAGCTATATCCTCATTTCAACGCTTGTAGACAAGTCTTGATGCCAATGAGTTCATTTTAGGAATACTGTATATAACTTAACAAGTTGTCAGGTTTAAAATAGGAACATGCATTTTACTCATGAGTCTTTTCATTTGTAATGGATAAGAGGCATAGTGGCTTTTGAAGCTTCCAGATAAGAAAGCCTGGATCCATGCTTTTAGGGACCGACCCTTGGTATGCACTCACATGGATAGGAATTACCCTGGCAACAACTCCAATGGGATGGTCTACAATGGAAAATCTAATTTTACTCATCAGAGCCCTTATACTTTGCCATTGTAAGATTTGATGTGATTCTTACAACAGCTCTGAGACATAGAAAGGAAAGGCATTATTCTCATTTTGCATCTGAGGTCACCAAAGCTCAGAGGAGTCCACAATTTACAACATCGGACAGCTCAGACCATGGGTAAGACTAGAACCTGGGTCTTCGGAGGACTTTTGTAGTATTCTTTCCACTAAATCATGCGGGTTTTCAAGGAAACAAGCTTCCAAATAAGGCCCCTCCTACTCTCCCTTGGGTAACTTTAATAAACTCAGTGTAAAACAAACAACAAATTGGCTGTTCCCAAGCAGATGGTGCTGCTCAGCTGCGGTTAAGCAAGGAGGCCTCCAACACGCCAAACTTTCGCAAACATTACTTACTTACTATTTTGTCATGCTGGTGAAGGCAGACAATTCACATTCGGCATCCTTATTATCATAGCACGGGCCACCGTCCAGCTAACTGCCCTGATGGAATGGGCCAGCTCATAAGGAAGGTGTGGGATGCAGCGAGGGACACTGTGCTGCCAGCAAGGCCTGACCCAGAGGCAAAATCCGAAACCCAGACGGAATGGAAAAAGGCAACGGGGAGCCAACACCCGCTGGTATGTGGCAACCAGGTTACAGTTGTGCCATAAGGCAGTGGCGGTTATAAAATTTTGTAAAATTACAAAATCTTCATTTGGAACTTTTATGAAAATTCAATATTTAACATTTTATCCAATATTTGATTTTGTTTTTCTTACCGTAATTGAATTTAAAAATGTAATTCCTTTTTGTTCACTAAGCACCATATAGCCATCTTTAAAACCTTGCTAGTATACTGTGATACCAGGCAAATATTATCATATTTTATATGTCCTGAGGTGAAGAGGTTTGGAAAATACTGGCATAAAGCCTGCTCATCAGTTCTTGTGATGGTAGAACGATAAGTGGAGGAATCAGGGAGATTTGTGACCTTCATTTATTTATTGATTTACTAAATGATTAAATATATTTTTTGAACCCCTACTCTGTGCCAGGCATAGTTCTTGGTGCTGGAATATAGCAGAAAACAAAACTGCTGTTTAATCTTACAGAGTCTACATTCTGAATGGGGAAAACAGAGCAGTAAAAACATATACATACAATAGGAGATGGCTGTGAGTACCAAAAAGGAGATAAAGAACGGTAAAAAGTGAGAATGTGGCTGAGAGGGGTGCTCACTGAAATGGGGTCAGTGGGGAGAAACTCCCTGAGCAGAGACTGGTGGGGACTGTGTTTAGGCAGAGGGAGCAGAAAGGGCAGAGCTCCCACAGTGGGATTTTCTTAAAGGTTCAAAGAACAGCAAGGAGGTCAGGATGGCCTGAGCTGAGAGAACAAGGAAGAATGTGTAAGAGTTAAAATCAGATTATAGGAGATCCAAGTAGACAGTTGGTGTCCAAAAAATTTGTAAGGAGACTTTAAGGAGCAAGCTCAGCCAGACACTTCTAATATAGCTGCAAGAGTCTGAGCAAGACCATGAGCATCCCTGCAGCACCGCCTTAGACAGGCCTTTGTCTCTGCCTTGAACTGTTCCAGCATTTCCTAATTAGTCTTTCTCAGTCCAATCTTATCCCCTTGGGTAAAAACCATACCTCCAAAGGCTCCCCAAAGATCTACATGGGAGAGTGAAATTCCCACACCTACAGGCCCTCCAACAATATGGAGCCATCCCATGGTCTGAGCCTGCTAGGCTGCTGCCTCTCCCTTCTAGTGCATGCTAAACTGTAAGACACTAGTTTACTTGCAGTCAGGCCATTTGAGTTGGATCCTGAAGGATGAACAGAGAATGAGAGAATGCAGGATGTGCCCCAGGAGGAAGTAGCAAGAGGGAGGGCAAGGAGATGTGAGAGTGCCTCTCAGTTGGGGCATAAGAGTGAGCAGTTTAGGATGCAGCCTCAGCTGAGACAGAAAAGGCAGGATACCAACAGGTTCTGAAGGGCCAAGTGACATTTAATAGGCAACGACAGTAGTCAGAGGTTTGAAACCAGGAAGTAATGCCATCATATTATGGATTTAGAAAAAAAAAAATAAGTCCAGTGGCAACATGAAGGATGAGGTGGAGGAAGAGGAGCACTATTTCAGCATTTATTTAAATAACAGAAATTCACTTTTCATGGTTTTTGTATTTTCTCTTTAGTTTTGTTTTCTCATCTGATCAAATTCTCAAGAGTTACAACAGTGTTTCTGTGTGCACAATAGGCACTCAATGTTTGTTAACCAAAGTGAGTGAATAAATGAATGAATGTTGATATCTCATGGTGAACTTTTTTTTTTTTTTAAGGAAAAGCCAATCCAGGGATCAAATTTCCAGATATTCTGATGTCAGGATTATTTTAAAATAATCTTGTTTTATTGTGAACTCAGGTGATCCACATAATTTATTTTTCAAATAGCTTGAGTTAATTTCCTAACACCAAAAATATATACTTTCATTTAAATGAAATTCTTTCACGACACCTTATTTTTTTGCTTCCTCGAGGAGAAGCCACAGAAATGAATTTAGTTTTCTCCTCAAAGATGAGTGCTCATGGGCAGGCACCCACTGCAGCATACTGAGGTAGTATGGAGAAGCAGAACAACATCACAATTTCAGGAGTCAGACAGACTGCTGGATAACTCTGGTAGTGCCACTTACTAGCTATGGCAGTTTTGACAATTTACATCTCAGCCTGAATTTGCTCATCTGTAAAATGGAAACACTGATAGTTAGATGATATATGGAAAAACATCTGACACATAGTGGGTGCCCCAGAGACCACATTTGCCAATAATAATGCAGTTACAAATTTTTCAGTGCTTAACATTTTCCTCAAATATCAGGCTATCAGTTATCATTTCTTATGCCATTCGCCTAAATCCAACAGATCCTTCTTTCCTCAATCCTCCTTCTAATAAGCTATATCTAATCTTCTTTAAGTTATTACCAGATAATAAAGGCTTCTTAATAAGATTGGATAAAGCAACAAGTGTCTGAATGAAGGAAGGCCCATGTACATTATGATTTGGATAAAAAGGTTTTGTGAGATGCACCCGAAATGCTCAGAAGCCCAGCTAGCTTACTTTCCAATTCCAAATTGTGTCCTAAACTGTTAATACGACCAGAATCCAGTCCTCATTAGAACACTTGAGATGACATTGTGAGAAGGGAGAAAGACACAAAGCCAAATTGTTTTGAGCAAATTATCTGTTAATAAAGGTACAGAGTTTTAGGCAAAAATAAATAAATAAAATAACTCAATACCATTTTGAAATGAAAACTAAAATTTAAGGTAAGGACACATGCTAGGAGAAATTAAAGAGAAGAACAAAGCCCCTAGACAAAAATAGAAGACTTCAGTCACTGGGTAGGTAAGGGAAAAATGGAGGTCATTGGAAGTAATTTAGTGACTACTTATGGAATTACAATAAAGGTGACAAAAATCCCAGAATTTGTAAGGCAAATGTAAATATAAATATAAATCAATTACTGGCTTATTATTTCATTAAATTGAAGATGGAAAAGACCAATTCTTGAGTCACAGCGTTTGCCTCCTGGGGTCCTAGATAGCTTTCCCTGTCAAATTAAAATAAAAAAGATAAATAAACATGAGAAATTAAGAATGTCGAAGTGTATGAAGGGAAAAGGAAAGAAGGGGGAAAATGATGTTTCACAATTATTATCCAGGCTAAGAGAAACAAAATTACTTGATCATAAATTCAAGATAATCTGGTTTTCTTTATGAGTTCCCATTTTATTAATGAAAGGAAGGTAACACCTTATTGTACCCGGGTGAATTAAAATGCCTATTTGAAGAAGCAATCCTCCATAGGGGTCTTTAATAGAATCTGTGAATGGTTCTAGAGCCAGATAATTTAGCTGTAAAAAGGCAATATTAATATTAACCTCTCCATGTGCACAGACCTACCTTGAGGGGCACAGGGACAGGGAAATGTTAACAGAATGAACCAGGCACATAATTTCTTTTCTTTTCTTTCTTTCTTTCGTTTGTTTTTTTTTTTTTTTTTTTTTTTTTTTTTTTTTTTTTTAGAAAATCTGAACTATTTCAGGGGCAAAAATTGAATAAACCTCTTCTACAAAATTACTTGCAACATGCACTGTTATCCTTTTATGCCTCTTGCTCCTCACAACACTGACCAGCAATTCAGCTCTTTCAGGGCTGCTTATATTATTTTCTGACTTCATATTCTGGGGGTATGACTTGCAAGAAGTCTAATAGCAAAGCATTTAATCAAAATAAACGGAATAGAAAATGAACTTCCAAATGCAGAACAGTCGCAACAGGAGCCATGACAACCCATTTCCAAATTAGATGCAGGTGCTTGTAGGGCCCCCGGAGAGTATGACTTAATAAAGTAAAAAAAGATAATTCGAGGGAAGAGGCAAATGTACTTTAATTGAACAACTGGTCAGTTGGTGGGAAACATAGATATAGATATAACAAATGGCTCTTCTTTTTGCTCCAGACTTGCAGTTAACTTTTTATAGAAATGTCAACACATTTCACTCTCTCTCTTTATAGCTCCCATCACCAATCCCCCTCTACCCGCGTCATCATTTTCCAGATTATTGCAAACCTCCTAGCGTCACTGTCTCCAAACCCTTCCAGGCCATCCTGGGTAGCCCAGCTGGATTTCTCTTCCTGTTGCCCTACCCTATGTCAATCTCCTACTCAACCACCTGCAACTGCTCATCATTACTTGCTAAACTCCCACTAGCTGCCATATATGATATTTTGTGATAAGGACTCAACCAGCCATCTAACCCATCAATCCTCCCACATAGATTCCTCTAAGGTGTATGATTTGCTATTTCCCAAATATCTCCATGCTCTTCCTAACCCAGTTATACTTTTCTAACATCTAGATTACCTCTTTTATCCCCATCTCTACATATTAAGATCCTACTAGTTCTTCAAGTTCTAATTCAAATGCCATCACTTCCATGATGCTCTCCCCTAATTATTCAGCAAAGAAGCAGGCTCTCCAAACTCACATAGGTTTTTGAATGATACTTATCAAATTCCACCTATATTATAACAATTATTTATAAATGTACCTATCTCTGTCCTCCTCTTACTAAGACTAATTCTTAGAAGAAGCAGTTTAGACTTGTAGGAAAAATAGGCTTTTCAGACCAACAAAGCAAAGAGTGATGTCAACATGTTTTCCCAACTAGCTGTACAAACTTAGAGAAGAAATTCAGTTTCCCTAAATTGTTTGCCCAACTGTAAAATGGGTGATAATAATGCCTCCTTAATTCATGCTATAAGGTTGAATAACACTATATATGAAGTGCTAGCACAATGCCAGACATATACTAAGCTCAATAAATGACAGCTAATATTTCTGTTGAAAGCAGACACTGCTTATTATTAATCTTTGTGTTTGACAGAGCAAATAATAATTAGCATGCTTTTTAAGTAATTATTGAACAAATGTATGATGAATGAAAGAACAAATGAATGAGTTAATGACCCAAAAATTATTTCTTATCTCATTGCACACTCTCAAGCCTTAGTAGATGACTAGAAGTCTTACTACAGGTGGAATATATCCATCACATTTTTTTTCCTTCGAAAACACCATTACCACTATCATCTTTAATCCTGGGGAACTAGAAGAAGAGAAATAAGCAACTAGAATATCCAGTCCAATGAAGTAGTACTGAGATCCTGGATAATCTAGAAGAACAATCCATCTAAAAACATTTAAATGTGATTTTCCAATGTGGATTTGGTATTTGTATTTAATTGGGAAATAATTTATTATTTTAGAAATCAGAAGTCATCTAGTTAAATTGTTACAGATGACTTTCTGCTTAAAACTATTTCCTCTTCCTTTCTCCCCAAGAGAAATAGCCTTCCCTCATGAATAGAAGCAAGGCATTCACTTAATAGTAGTTATTTTTTTTGCTGTGGATATTTACTTAGCTGTATATACTTTACAACATCTCAATGTTGAGGGGAAGGTAATTGTAGTAGATTGCATTTTCCATAAATGACTACTACAGTGATATTTGAAGTCCTACATGTTCTTTTGGAATCTCCTCATTCCCCATGAATTGCCTTGAATTTGGGTAGGCTCAGAACAATTGAGTGGGTGGAAGTGATGTTATGTGACTGCTAAAGTCAAAAAAATACAGCTTCTGCCTACCTCTCTCATATCATGTTATGGGAAAACCCAGACTACATGGAGAGGTCAAACATAGTTCTTCTGGTCAACTGTCCCAGTTAAGTTTCAGCCTACAGTCAGCATCGACTTCCAAGAACGTCAGTGAGAAAAGTTCAAATGACTACAGTCTCTAGCTTTCAAGATTCCAAGTGAGGACCCAGAGACTGTAAATCAGAGACAAGTTGTCCCCACCATGTCTTGGCTGAATCCCTGACCCACAGAATCAATGAACCTAATAAGTAAATTTTTTTTTGTCAGTGAATCTAGTTATAATTTGTTATATAGTCATAGCAACTGGAACAATAATTAGGTATCGTGTTGTTGTTTAAGTGTAGGTTGTAGGTTTTATGAGTAGAAAAACATGAAAAGGAACAATGGACAGTTGAATAAGTTATTTTAAATCCTTAGTCTGATAGATTAGTACATAAAAATGTTGCAAGTCCATCCTTGGATAGTCAAAACTTAGCTGTAATAACTGGAGAAGTTAATGAGGTTTCACTCTATATACTATTTACCGGGAAGCCAAAAAGAGACAAATGGACAGCAGTATCTGACCCAGTAAACCAGCAGCATGCAGAGTTAATCCAGTAATGGTAATAATTTAGCAACTGTCAAAAAAAGTCCATTTTTTGTCTTTCTGACAGTTTTGAATTGCTTTTTCAAGCAAAGTGGGATTATCATTAGGAATTTTCCCACTTCTTTCTTGTTTCATTGTCTAGCATGAAACCTCATTTTATTATAGCATGTGAGAAATCTTGACTCTTAGATAAAAATCTGAGAATATTAGCGGTACTTGTCCATCCTAAAGACTGTACCCATGTCTAGAAGGAACATTATAAAGGCTTTATCTTTTTCCAGTTTCTATGGACCGGAAGGTCCATAAAATATGATTACATTACACAGATGAGACAAGTGAAGGCCAGAAGAATTCAGAATCTTACCAGGTCATACAACTACTAGGAGCAAAGGACTAAAATTCAAAGCCACTTCCTTCTGTCGCAAGTTCTTTCGGCTAATGATACTACCTCTCAACAGGAGATTGAATATTAATTCTATGTAAACAAGAGTGTGAACTTCCTTATTTTTCTAATAATAAATCAAATAAAATTGGTCAGTGTGAACTTTTCCTCCTCTGTTATTTTCATATCACAAATTTGCAGCAAGAAAACAAAGGGAGGCCACTATTCCTTTGCAAAATGGCTGGAAGAAGTTAACCTCTCAACTTCCAACTCCTGCAGTGAACAACTGCAGCAGGTGCCATCTCTTGTTGGTTTGTAGAGTAAGGTTAAACTAAGTGGAGTATTTTTCATTCATTTATTTTCTTTTCTTTTTTTAGTCTATCTATTTGTATCAGTCTTTCTGTTCTAATTTGTTACCATGATTAATCAAAACAGAATCTTCTATTTACGCTCTGATATGTCTAATATTTTATCTGGTTTCTTGCAAAAAAAAAAAAAGTAAAAGAGAAGAGAAGAGGAATGTCATCTGTGGTCTGCTGTTTTCCCAAGGCTTCATGAAATTCATTAAGCCCTCACTGACGTTTTCATTTACTTTTAGACAATATTTCTCCATGCCTGGGAAGGGGAATACTCGCTGGCTGACTACAGGTTGACTATATACATAAAACCTGTAAATCACAAAGGATCAAAATACTTGCTACAGTTTTTCAATGCTCTAGAATTGAATAGAAAGAAAACTTTAATGGAAAGAGGGAAAAGAAACTACCATTTCAAGTAAATTAAAATCAACCTCCAGGCAAAAGGACTATACCTGCAAAATAACTTTCCTTCTAGTATGAAATTTAGAATAAAGGAACAGAAGGAGCCCATTTCTAAAAGCAATGGTTTCCAATCCATTCATTTACCACTCACTAAAATTCAGAAGTCAGTTCATTGTAGAATCCAGTCATTACACGCATAATATCAGGCTTTAACAAATTGAGATTTCTTTTATGAATTCGTTCCTCTATGCTGGATAAAAATAGCACTGGGTGAAAAAGCCACTCAGAAACTTACGAGAAGACAGAATTATCCAAGAACATAAGCTTAGATTCTGATGATACAAACATATTTCAGAAAACTCCATTTCCACACAAACCTATTTAACAATTCTTTAATAATTGAGCAATTACTGAAGCCCCAATACTCTTCGGATGTGCACCAAGTGAGTGAAAGTTGATTAAGCTGAAATTTGTGGCAAATCTCCTGGTATGATGAGAGAAGGGTCTTATGCCCTTGTTATTTAGACAACACTGCAGAAAGGAACAATACAGAGTAGAGAACAAATGCTAAGTTCATGACTTTATCATTAACCCCCTGCTTACCCAACAAGCACAATGGCACACAGGGAAGCTGAGCTAGAGCTCTCTGCTCCTGAATCCCCCTCACTTTGCCTTCCAGCCTAAAGGCCCATTTTGAAACCTCAAAAGCCTACAAAGCTCTTTTGGGGGTCAGTGGGTGGGGTATTGGGCAGGGACAATGCTAACCAGTTACCCAATAGCTGTAATCTCTAAATAGCTCACCCCTACAACAGCCTCTTGTAGATTTTGATGGGAAAGTTTTCAAAATTCCCCAATGTGTGCATCAAGTTGTAAACTGAAACAGTAGGAGACATTCTTCTGGCTTCTTTAGACAAGGTTGAAGCAGCCTGAAAACACTCAGATGGTGGTGGTTTGGAATGTGGTGGGAAAACCTTTTCTCACTTGTAGGATAACCTATCAGCCATAACAACAATGTAGGCACTGTTTGCAGCTGAGTAACTCACTTCCTGGAAGGCACTGACCACATTTTCTTTCCCTCTTAAACCAAATAAATGAATTAAATGGTTTAAACACATTTTTCCAGCAAATAGTAAGATTATTTAATACTTTTGGGTAAAAAAATTTTGTCCTCTAAATTTAGCAGCTTTGCCTGTATTTCTCAGATGCTCAGAAGAAGGGGGTGCAGGGAGAAGCCTCCAAGAATATATTTCAAAAACATTTTTTTTTTCCCGAATGTATTTTGCCTGAAGTCTCGGGCTAAAAGAATCTTCCTCTTCAAGAAAGGGTCAGTGTGGAGGCACTCTGCTGCTCACAGGTTCCCGCTTTGATGACAGAAGGTTCCATAGCCACAAAGCTCTCTAAGAGAGGCCTTGACTCACTGCTATTGGAGAGGACAACAGGAAGTGTGCAGCCTTTTGCTTTTCTAAGAAGACAAACACAGATAGGACCTCTTTGGGGTGGCAAGATAGTTTCATTATGAAACTTACCTTCTCCATAAAGCTGTTGTAGTAAATTAATATGCATCCATTTTAAAATGACATAGGAAGGACTTAACACTTATTTGCTAATAACTTTGGAGACGAGAGCAGTATCATCATTCTCAGTATAGAGATGAGGAACTGAGAAAGTACAAGACCATTGCCTTATAATAGGTACACAACTAAGAGAATGGCATAGAAACCTACTATCCCTTGGTTCCTGGCTAATCCTCTCCAACAGATAATTTGGCATATGTTCTATTTCCTGACTTTTCTCTTTGTTTTTAATAACACTTCCAGCAATCTGAAACAAGACTCATTGCCTCAATGTTAGTAGGTCATCACAGCTTGGTAGGAGAAAGGGTTGAAGTAAACAGTAAAGCAGTGGTTAATAGGTTCTGTCTGAATTTATCACCACCTTGATTAGCATATGTAACAGAAAATTGTATAAGGCTGGTTACACTAGTTCTTCATTGATTTAATTTAATTTGATTAACAAAGTTTACAGGTCTTTAGGGCCTTATAGATTAATAAAAGATAAATATATCATCCACCATATCCCACTCTATGATAGCTATTTTTGATAAGTAATTCAGGTATTAAAAATGAAAGCAGCAAGCCTCCTCCTGGAAAACATAAATGAACATTTTTAATGTACTGGCCAAGATAGATACAGAAACGAAAAACAAATATTTCATCTGTTTGTATTGAGCAGCATACATCCTAAATGGCCTAAGCACCAATATAATAAGCATCTGTGATCTACCTAGGTGACAGAGGGCAAGTCATTCAGTCTCACCTGTAGGTTCCATCTTTACCTAATAAGTGCCACCATTCTCACAGCCTTGTCTAATGCTTCCTCCTCCTCAGAACTAATTCCTGACATTCTTCTTAGAAGGAACTTCTTCCTCATCTTTCACTTCTGAAGAAGATATTGCCATTGACATTCACGTAACACTCATTTCACTGCATCTTGTATGGTATTTATGTGTATATGTGTATATGTTTTATCACCCAATGTAGCCTGGAAAAAGCAAACAAACTAACATGAATCTTGAAACAAAGCACTCCAAGTATTAGGGGCGGCCTTCCATTGCATGTTCTTAAGCAAGTTGCTTAACTTCCCCATGACTTAGTTTCCTCACTTGAATAATGAGGGTATTACTCACATCCTCTAGTGTATGTAAAGATTCAACAAGGTATAAATGCATCAAGTGCTGTGCAGGGGCACTGACACATAAGAGACTGTCAGTGAATGTTGGTTTCTCCCTCTTTCTCATAAGATTTCAAACTCCCAGACTGGGATTGTATCTTACATGACAGCACAGCCTTGAAAGAGGCAGTCACTTCAAATATTTGTGGAATTCATATTTTGAATAATAATAAGAGAAGTATAAAAGATAGAAGGCTAAAATAACAAGTGCAATGGGAACTAATATTTGGACATATGACAGTCTTGTTTATTTCAGAAAATATGAGTCAATGATTCCTGGTGGCTGCTGTAGAAGAGGAAAATGATAGTTCCATATTGGATAGAGGTTATAGTGCAAGCATTTGACATGGATGGTGAATGAAGTGGAAGGATAAGAGAGATAAAATAGCAGGAAAACAGTGCCTAAAGAATGGGTGAGGTGGCAAGGAGAGCCATTATTTGAACATGACAAAAAGTTAAAATATCCCATGTGTATTGCATTTCCTTTGAAGAAGATACTCTAATTTATTCTGAAAAAATTAAAACAGTAAGAGGTGCCAAAAAATCATTGGAAAATAGCGTAATGACTTACCACCCTCATGATCAGATAATATCTTATAAACTAAAAACACAAAGAGCTTTATGCAAACCCAATATTTGGCTAGGGAATTATCGGATCACTGAAAATTAAAATATACCAGTCATACTATATCTTCCCTAAAAGATTAATGGTACAGGATTAAGAATTGTTTCCAGCTCAATAAATAAACAAATACAAAACTTGAAAGACACATGCTATTGCAATCCTTTTTAAATTTGGAAAAGGGAAGAAGAGCTGAAGAGCTTGGAAAGACAAGCTCATGAAATATGTCAGTGACAAAACCAAATAAAGACCATTTCCTCATATCTGGATCCCATCTAAAAATGCACTTCTGAAACATTTCAGTGTTTTACTGGATTCTTTTATAAAGATACCCTCTATACATCATGTTATATCCCCACCACCTCCATTTACAAAAAAAAAAAAAAAAAAACACTGATAAACACCCATACAACTCACCCCTAAATATCCTGCATGTTAATTTCTCAACAACACAAATTTAATTCGTCTCAACATTATTCTCCTGTGGTGCGTACCCCTCCATATAAACAAGATGGGGATTCGTTGCTATGGTAACAGAGTGTGACTTTGATCAGCTCCAATGATCATTGGCAGTCACATGCCTTTGATAGATACCAAATTGTGAGGTAAGGTTTGATTATTCAATTTTTCAATCTCTGATTCTGCAAGAGGCTACCCCTATTTGCCATAAGGGGTTGAGAAAAAAAGAAAGAAAACAAAAAACTATAAGATAGATGCACTTTTTGAGACAACAGAATCATATGCTGGGTGAATGGAAAATCAGTGAAGTGGCGAGAACCTTAAGAATGACTTTAGTTCACCTTCTGTATAATTTGGTGCATGTGCCCTGCCCAGCCACCAGGAAGGGGAGGCTGTTTCCCTTTTCCTTTCATGGCAGATGTAGGTGATATTTAAGGTTGTGTGTGCAGGTGTTTTGGGGGTTGATTTGTGTGGGAAGAGGAGAGGTGGTAGCCTGTAGCTTGACAGAAGAAGAAGAAAAAAAATCTGAACAATGTGTTGAAAAAGACTACAGTCTGAGCTGCACAGGACCAGCTGTTTTTGCTAATTAGAATAACAAAAATAGCACATGCTAAAATGTTTTTCTTTTTTTTCTCAAAAGCAATGAATGCTCTAGGAACTATAAGGAATGAGCTTTAAAATCCATTTAAATGGAGGAACATTTCAGGAACCATATGGGGAAGGAACTGAAAGGGAGAAGGAGAGTAGGGAAATAACATTTGATTTTCGACAGAATTTTTTTGAAGAATGATAAATTGGGGCTACTTTTCTTTTTTCTTAAAATTTAATAGGAAATGTTTTCATCATATCTAGATTTCACAAAAATGCCACTGCTTCTTTATTTTGCAGGAATAAGGGATGTAAGCACCATGCCCACTCCAAACCAAGGGAGGACAGGCACTGAAGAAAGCTGCATATGTTCTATCATACATATTGCATGTCTCATCTCCTTTGTCACGTTTTCTCTGAAGCAGTAAAGAGTAATTCAAAAACTTTGAATATAGGAATAACATTTGTGACAATGACAACATTCTGGACATCTGCACTGTTAGAGTACTTATAATAAAGTCACATGGCCATGGGGAAATTTCACAGAATTACAATCACAGTAATTTGCCAAGGTGTATAACTAGTTTGTTTTCAGCTGTTCTTCTCATGAATAATTATCAAGCAGGAATATCCTAAAGCTAGCACAAGCTGTCACTTAACCAAAATATTCAATATTTAACATCGAATTTAGAATTTCATAAATGAAAATAATTACTGTAAAAGCAAAATAATATACAGTGTGTATATTTGCATGCTGAAATGCATCACAGCTACATGTTAAAATTCAGATTCCAAAGCATCCTTATCAAATGAAATCATGTCTTGAAAGTTGAGGAGGAATATAAGAGATCTAAGCACAAGAAAATCTCAGCCATTTTCAAGTACAGCTAGGTCTTCAGTACTTTAAGAACTGCCTCTCAGTGCAAAGTGGAAAATGAAAACCAGCTCCTGCATATTGATTGTAGTTGATTACAATTGTGTTAGAATCTTTATTAGAGTTTTTTAAATGTTTGGAAACAAATACTATATAATGGTTAACAAGTTATGTTTTTAAATTAGTACAAGTGCATCACTAAACATTTTAGCATTAATTTCTAGAGTGACTATCTCAGTTCACGAAAGTATTTTTTTAAAAAATCTTTACCTTAAAGTAAGAATGGGAGAAAAATGTTATTTCTTGTAATGCATGCCAAGTTATTAAATCTGGTATATATATACATATATATGTGTGTATATATAATTTCTAGCACCTCTAAAAATTATTTGACTAGAGCAAATGGAGATTTTTTCTTCTCAGTTTCAAAAACCTATAAATGTATTAGGGGTTTATAAGATGGGTACTTGAAGTTGTTTGAGCATTCCTAGTGTGTATTAATTTTTTTGTTTTATTGTTTACTCTCCCAATAATGGAAAACTTCTCAATAATACTGCTTAAGAATATATACATATTTTTCAACTGAATAAAAGATAAATGATTTTGGAAAAGAAACTCAAACATGAGAAGCAAATCTATCTAACTAAATTGTGAGTAATAGGCAGAAATTCCTTTGAGGGATAAATAATACTTTCATTTGGATAACGCCATTTGATTCTCTGAAAAGAATATTACTTTTCCAAAAACTTTAGGGAAATCTACTTTGTCTCTCTTATGATTTACTTTAGTAATACCTATTTGAAACATACTTTAAAACATATTCATTGGACCTAGGATTTATTACAAGTATAACAAAGGTACAAAATGGCTTCCTTGTAACTTGTAAATTATCATTAGTTTTCAGATAGTTAGATTACTTTTTTTGAGTAAGAAAGTAGATAATTCTAGTGGAAAGAATATTTGATTGAAAATCAAAAATAGGACTCATTATCCAACCA
This sequence comes from Macaca nemestrina, assembly GCF_043159975.1. Lineage (NCBI taxonomy): Eukaryota > Metazoa > Chordata > Mammalia > Primates > Cercopithecidae > Macaca > Macaca nemestrina. Next base: position 58,926,873 of record NC_092137.1, on the reverse strand, counting down.
GATCTCTCAGGGATTCCTCAAGATTTATGTCAAATCTATTTATGCATTAGTTTTCCCATCGCTAAGAATGTGACTATTTGGCATCATAAAAAATATGTACCACTATAAATAGAGTGTGAAAATGAATAGATTTATTTGATCATAGTCTAAACACATGAATGATAAACTAAGGCAAGCTAAAGTTTGATCTACAGATGCTGAAAACAGAAATGGTTTATTTATTATGTACCTATTACCTTGACCATTGCATCTCGCATATACTTGAACATAATTGGCAGACCAGAAGAACCAAACAATCTTCACATTCTGCATTCTTCTTCCCTCATCCTCTCTCTCTCCAGGTTAGACTCATAAACTTGTCACTTTCCCTCCATCCCTGCTGCTGCTGTTTGACTTCATTCCCCCATCTCACTTGCCTAGATAATTTTAACTGCTCTAGTATCAGATCTTCCTGCTACACAAATGAGGGCCTCATAAACCTCTTCAGCTTAATTGCCTACAACCTATCACGACTTCCTGATCTCATGCTGCACTCTCTTATGTCACTATGCTTTTCTTTCTGCCAAGGATCCCCTGGCCTCTCAACCCAGCCTCTAAATATCTAGTGATACCCCAAGATTCACTGAAGTTTCATATTCTCCAGTAGCCTTTCCAATTTCCCAAGGAGAAACATAGTCTTGACTCTGATGTGATATAGACCTTTCAACCTAACTCTGTTATAGTCCTAATCATATTACTCTGAAGCAAAAGACATTTTTTATTCTACTTAGTATTGGGCATTTTTTTTTAAGTCTGGCATACAGGAGGGATTGAATTTAATTGATCTCAAGGAAAATTAGTCTAAGAATTTGTTGGAATGAGTAAATGAAAGTACTCCCAACAAAGGCATTCATTATTTATAACCATTAAAATGTAGATAATAAAAGACTTCTGGTACAAAATGACAACTGGCCACCATCCCCTGGCACTGCCTCTCCCACTTGTCAATATCATACATATGAAAATGGAAAACTTTAACACAGAAAACTAAGAGTGACAGGAAATCCAGAGCCACAAATTTGGGAAAAACTTAGACTGATTATAAGGTTGATGAGTCAAGAATGAGAAAATATCCAGTAGCCTATCCAAGTATCACTTCACAAAACAGAAAAGTCCGCCTCCTTGAAAGAGGAGCAGGTATTTTTTTAATTCTCCTATTATCTGCTGCACAGCTCAGCTCAGAGATTTGGACCCTGTACGAAGCAGGAAACTGAACGGGGATTCTGTTCAACATGGGTGCTAATTTTCAGATGGATAGGATATTATATTCCCTTCCTATCCACTAATATTTCTGTGCTATTCAGATAGAGAAACTCCCAGAAAATAAAAGGGTGGAAGAATAATTATAGCACACTACATCCTGGGAGACACTGTACCCACAAATAAAACATGGAATAAAGAACTGGAAGAGTATTGCTCCAAATGTATCTTGAAGGCTGTAGTTTCAATTAATTCCATCTCTTCTGGTGAGTGGTGGGAGTGGTAGAAGATTTCATCTCAGTAATACAAGACCACAGTATGTAAATGACCCCTGGTCACTGGAAATTGGAAAGGAAAGTGAACACATCAACTTACCCAATAGTATGTGGAAAAAGGTGCAAGGAGGAAAAATGAACAACAATGAATTGGAAAAAGTTGTTATTTGAGTGAATGTAAATAAACAAGAGACCTGTGGTTACATATGGCTATTAGAAGCTTTAGATATTTCTTGTTTGCATAGGAATCAGGAAAACAATTTTAGAAAACTCTTGGGCATCTTCAAGATGTCATAAAGAAAGAACAATCTGAGGTGAAAGGAAAATAGGTTGGAATGAAAAGACTACTAATACTCAAATTAAAATTTAATTTGCAAATTTAAATTTTGGAAAGTTAGAATATAAATCTTAGTGATGAACCCTGAAATAAATAAACATAAGTATTAGGCCTAAATACCAACCATAAATACATTTTCAAATAGAATTTCAAATGTCAAAACTAAACCTTGTAAAAGAATAGATCTGAAGCAAAAATAATTTAATAATATCAATCTGATTCTGAATCCAGCACCACTTTTGATATAAATAAGTGAGGTTGGGAGGTTTGGGAGCAGGGAAAGTCAGCATGTTCCTTGTGAATAAACAAAAGTTATTGTTTCTTAACTTTCATATAAAAAATAGAGGCTGGATATTTTGGAAAGTGAGTAGAATAAATATTCAGATTCTTACTTTCCTAATCAATAGAAAACATGAAAGCATAGACCACTCAAAAACAATCACCAAAACAAAGGTAACAAAAAATTTTAAAAAAATACAAAAATTGAAGGAAATGAAATAAAAAATAAAAGCGAGATAAATACACACAAGAAAAAGAGAGAGAAACTCAAACATCAGTTTTGAAAAACTCAGAAATAGCTGGAAGTCTACCAGATTGAGTAAAAAGACACATTAAATGTGCTGGTACTATAATACCTCTAATTTAAAAGTGCCTGTACATGTTTAAAATGAAAGAATGAGTAGAGATTTCTCAACCAAGTACAAATTAATTTTTTTATACTTTAAGTTATGGGATACATGTGCAGAATGTCCAGGATTGTTACATAGGTATACACGTGCCATGGTGGTTTGCTGCACCCATCAACCTGTCATCTACATTAGGTATTTATCCTAATGTTATCCCTCTCCTAGGCCCCCACCCCGACAAGCCCCAATGTGTGATGTTCCCCTCCCTGTGTCCATGTGTTCTCGTAGTTCAACTGCCACTCATGAGTGAGAACATGCGGTGTTTGGAATTCTGTTACTGTGTTAGTTTGTTGAGAATGATTATTTCCAGCTTCATCCATGCCCCCGCAAAGTATATGAACTCATCCTTTTTTATGGTTGCATAGTATTCCATGGTGTATATGTGCCACATTTTCTTTATCCAGTCTATCATTGATAGGCATTTGGGTTGTTTCCAAGTCTTTGCTATTGTGATTAGTGCCTCAACAAACATATACGTGTGCATGTATCTTTATAGTAGAATGATTTATAATCCTTTGGGTATATACCCAGTAATGGAATTGCTGGGTCAAATAGTATTTCTGGTTCTAGATTCTTGAGGAATTGCCACAATGGCTGAACTAACTTATCCTCCCAACAACAGTGTAAAAGTGTTCCTATTTCTCCACATCCTCTCCAGCATCTGTTGTTTCCTCACTTTTTAATGATTGCCATTCCTCACTTTTTAATGATTGCCATTTTCATATGTTTGTTGGCCACATAAATGTCTTCTTTTAGGAAGTGCCTGTTGATATACTTTGCCCACTTTTTGATGGGTTGTTTGTTTTTTTCTTGTAAATATAAGTTCTTTGTAGGTTCAAGATATTAGCTCCTTGTCAGATGGATAGATTGCAAAGATTTTCTCCCATTCTGTATGTTGCCTGTTCACTCTGATAGTTTATTTTGTTATGCAGAAGCTCTTTAGTTTAATTAGATCCCATTTGTCAATTTTGACTTTTGTTGCCATTGTTTTTGGTGTTTTAGTCATGAAGTCTTTGCTCATGCCTATGTCCTGAATGGTATTGCCTAGGTTTTCTTCTGGGGTATTTATGGTTTTAAGTCTTATGTTTAAGTCTTTAAAACATCTTGAGTTAATTTTTGTATAAGGTGTAAGGAAGGGGTCCAGTTTCAGTTTTCTGCATATGGCTAGCCAGTTTTCCCAACGCCATTTATTAAATAGGGAATCCTTTCCCCATTGCTTGTTTTGGTCGGATTTGTCAAAGATCAGATACTTGTAGATGTGTGGCATTATTTCTGAGGCCTCTGTTCTGTTCCATAGGTCTATATATCTGTTTTGGTACCAGTACCATGCTGTTTGGTTACTGTAGCCTTCTAGTATAGTTTGAAATCAGGTAGCATGATGCCTCCAGCTTTGTTCTTTTTGCTTAGGATTGTCTTGGCTATACAGGCTGTTTTTCGGTTCCATATGAAATTTAAAGTAGTTTTTCTAATTCCGTGAAGAAAGTCAATGGTAACTGGATGGGGATAGCATTGAATCTATAAATTATTTTGGGCAGTATGGCCATTTTCACGATATTGATCCTTCCTATCCATGAGCATGGAATGTTTTTCCATTTGTTTGTGTCCTCTCTTATTTCCTTGCACAGTGGTTTGTAGTTCTCCTTGCAGAGGTCCTTCACATCTCTTGTAAGTTGTATTCCTAGGTATTTATACTATTTACAGCAATTGTGAATGGGTTCACTCATGATTTGGCTCACTGTTTGCCCATTATTGGTGTATAGGAATGCTTGTGATTTTTGCACATTGATTTTGTATCCTGAGACTTTGCTGAAGTTGTTTATCAGCTTAAGGAGATTTTGGGCTGAGGCGATGGAGTTTTCTAAACATAGAATCATGTCATCTGCAAACAGAGACAATTTGACTTCCTCTCTTCCTATTTGAATACACTTTATTTCTTTCTCTTGCCTGACTGCCCTGGCCAGAACTTCCAGTACTATGTTGAATAGGAGTGGTGAGAGAGGGCATCCTTCTCTTGTGCTGGTTTTCAAAGGGAATGCTTCCAGCTTTTGCCCTCTCAGTATGATATTGGCTGTGGGTTTGTCATAAATAGCTCTTGTCATTTTTTGATACATTCCATCAATACCTAGTTTATTGAGAGTTTTTAGCATGAAGGGGTGTTGAATTTTATTGAAGGTCTTTTCTGCATCTATGGAGATAATCATGTGGGTTTTGTCATTGGTTCTGTTTATGTGATGGATTACGTTTATTGATTTGTGTATGTTAAACTAGCCTTGCATCCCAGGGTTGAAGCCAACTTGATCGTGATTGATAAGCTTTAACGTGCTGCTGAATTTGGTTTGCCAGTATTTTATTGAGGATTTTTGCATTGATGTTCATCTGGGATATTTACCCGAAATTTTCTTTATGTGTTGTGTTTCTGCCACGTTTAGGTATCAAGATGATGCTGGCTTCATACAATGAGTTAGGGAGGAGTCCCTCTTTTTCAATTGTTTGAAATACTTTCAGAAGAAACAGTACCAGCTCCTCTTTGTACTTCTGGTGGAATTCTGCTGTGAATCCATCTGGTCCTGGACTTTTTATGGTTGGTAGGCTATTAATTACTGCTTCAATTTCAGAACTTGTTATTGGTCTATTCAGGGATTTGACTTCTTCCTGGTTTAGTCTTGGGAGGGTGTATGTGTCCAGGAATTTATCCATTTCTTCTAGATTTTCTAGTTTATTTGCGTAGAGGTGTTTATAGTATTCTCTGATGGTAGTCTGTATTTTTGTGGGATCAGTGGTGATCTCCCCTTTATCATTTTTTATTGTGTCTTTTTGATTCTTCTCTCTTTTCTTCTTTATTAGTCTGGCTAGTGTTCTATCAATTTTCTTAATCTTTTCAAAAAACCAGCTCCTGAATTCATTGATTTACTGAAGGGTTTTTTTTGTGTGTGTCTCTATCTCCTTCAGTTCGGCTCTGATCTTATTTCGTGTCTTCTGCTAGCTTTCGGGTTTGTTTGCTCTTGCTTCTCTAGTTCTTTCAATTGTGATGTTAGGGTGTAGATTTTAGATCTTTCCCACTTTCTCCTATGGGCATTCAGTGCTATAAATTTCCCTCTACACACTGCTTTAGCTGTGTCCCAGAGATTCTGGTACATTGTGTCTTTGTTCTCATTGGTTTCAAAGAACTTATTTATTTCTGCCTTAATTTTGTTTTTACCCAGTAGTCATTCAGGAGCACGTTGTTCAGTTTCCATGTAGTTGTGCAGTTTTGAGTGAGTTTCTTAATCCTGAGTTCTAATTTGATTGTACTGTGGTCTGAGAGACTGTTTGTTATGATTTCTGTTATTTTGCATTTGCTGAGGAGTGTGTTACTTCCAATTATGTGGTTGATTTTAGAATAAGTGCAATGTGGAACTGAGAAGAACGTATATTCTGTTGATTTGGGGTGGAGTGTTCTGTAGATGTCTATTAGGTCCATTTGGTCCAGAGCTGAGTTCAAGTCCTGAATATCCTTGTTAATTTTCTGTCTCATTGATCTGTCTATTATTGACAGTGGGATGTTAAAGTCTCCCACTATTATTGTGTGGGAGTCTAGGTCTCTTGTAGATCTCTAAGAACTTTCTTTATGAATCTGCATACTCCTGTATTGGGCACATATATATTTAGGATAGTTAGCTCTTCTTATTGTGTTGATCCCTTCACCATTATGTAATGCCCTTCTTTGTCTCTTTTGATTTTTGTTGGTTTAAAGTCTGTTTTATCAGAGACTAGGATTGCAATCCCTGCTTTTTAAATTTTTTTTAATTTTTTTTATTTTTTTTGCTTTCCATTTGGTTGGTAAATATTCCTCCATCCCTTTATTTTGAGCTTATGTGTGTCTTTGCATATGAGATGAGTCTCCGGAATACAGCACACCAGTGGGCCTTGACTCTTTATCCAATTTACCAGTCTGTGTCTTTTAATTGGGGAATTTGACCCATTTATATTTAAGGCTAATATTGTTATGTGTCAATTTGATCCTGTCATTATGATGCTAGCTCATTATTTTGCCTGTTGATGCAGTGTCTTCAGTGTCGATGGTCTTCAGAATTTGGTATGTTTTTGCAGTGGCTGGTATCAGTTTTTCCTTTCCATTATTTAATGCTTCCCTCAGGAGCTCTTGTAAGGCAAGCCTGATGGTGACAAAATCTCTCAAGATTTGCTTGTCTGTAAAGGATGTTATTTCTCCTTTGCTTATGAACCTTAGTTTGACTGGATATGAAATTCTGGGTTGAAAATTCTTTTCTTTAAGAATGTTGAGTATTGGCCCTCACTCTCTTCTGGCTTGTAGGGTTTCTGCAGAAAGAATGACTGTTAGTCTGACGGGCTTCCCTTTGTTGGAAACCCAACCTTTCTCTCTGGCTGCCCTTAACATGTTTTCCTTCATTTCAACCTTGGTGAATCTGACGATTATGTGTCTTGGGGTTGCTCTTCTCAAGGAGTACTTTGTCGTGTTCTCTGTATTTCCTAAATTTGAATGTTGGCCTGTCTTGCTAGGTTGGGGAAGTTCTCCTGGTTAATATCCTGAGGAGTGTTCTCCAACTTGTTTCCATTCTCCCCATCACTTTAAGGTACACCAATCAAACATAGGTTTAGTCTTTTCACATAGTCCCATATTTCCTGGAGGCTTTGTTTGTTCCTTTTCATTTTTTTCTCTAATCTGGTCTCCATGCTTTATTTTATTAAGTTGATCTTCAATCTCTGATATCCTTTCTTCCAGTTGATCGATTTGGCTATTGATACTTGTGTATGTTTCACAAAGTTCTCATGCTGTGTTTTTCAGCTCCATCAGGTCATTTTTTTCTTCTCTGAACTGGTTATTTTAGTTAGCTATTCCTCTAACCTTTTTTCAAGGTTCTTACCTTCCTTGCATTGGGTTAGAATATGCTCTTTTAACTCAGAGGAGTTTGTCATTACCCACCTTTTGAAGCCTACTTCTGTCAATTCATCAAACTCATTCTCTGTCCAGTTTTGTTCTCTTGCTGGCAAGGAGTTGTGATCCTTTGGAGGAGAAGAAGCGTTCTGGTTTTTCAAATTTTCAGCTTTCTTGCACTGGCTTTTCCTCATCTTCATGGATTTATCTACCTTTGGTCTTTGATGTTGGTGATCTTCAGATGCAGTTTTTGTGTGGACATCCTTTTTGTTAATGTTGATGCTATTCCTTTCTGTTTGGTTAGTTTTCCTTCTAACAGTCAGGCTCCCCTGCTGCAGGTCTGCTGGAGATTGCTGGGGTCCACTCCAGACCCTGTTTACCTGGGTATCACCAGCGGCGGCTGCAGAACAGCAGAGATTGCTGCCTGTTTCTTTCTCTGGAAGACTTTTCCCAGAGGGGCACCTGCCAGACGCCAGCCAGAGCTCTCCTGTATGAGGTGTCTGTTAACCTCTGCTGGGAGGTGTCTCCCAGTCAGAAGGCACCAGGTTCAGGGACCCACTTGAAGAGGCAGTCTGTCCCTTAGCAGAGCTTGAGCACCACGCTGGGAGATCCGCTGCTCTCTTTAGAGTCACAGGCAGGAACATTTAAATCTGCTGAAGCTGCACCCACGGCTGCCCCTTCCCCCAGGTGCAGTGTCACAGGGAGATGGGAGTTTTATCTATAAGACCCTGCCTGGGGCTGCTGCCTTTCTTTCAGAGATGCCCTGCCCAGAGAGGAGGAATCTAGAGAGCACAAATTAAATTTAAGTAGAGGTGACAATATTAACTTTGGACAATGTAGGCTTAAAGATAAAAAGACTAAAATAGAATAAAAGAGAGTTGTTTTATATTGATAAAAGTTTCATAAGAGATATATCAGTCATGAACCTTTATGAGTCAAATAATATAACATTCAAACATATTAAGCAAAAATTGGCAGGCAGATAAAAATGAAAAAGTTGTCATAATAGATTTTAATACAATGTTCTCAGCTTTGGACAGAACATGAAGAATTTGATGACATGGAGATTTGGATTATTATAATTAAGATAATGGTAACATGGAAATTTGACTAGCATAGTTGATAAAATGTATCGTGCTGCCAACTCTGAAAGCAGATTTTCCTTGCATTTGAAGAATACATAGTTTGTCAAATGGGTGAGATAATAATCTATAAGAAGAACCAAGTTTATTAGGAGAAGCAGAAATAATACAGATCAAATTATCTGACTATATTCCCTGAAACTGCAAATATTTTAATTAAGCTTAAAAGATTCACCAATTACTTGAAAATGTATGTGCATGTGTATCAGAGTGTCTGTATATATACACACATATACATATGAGTACATAAACATGCAAATACATACACCCATATATAATCTAAACCTTTTTTAATAGTAGGAAACTCAAAATTAAAAATATAAGTAAATATTACTGTATTTCACAATATCTAGGATTTGCTTTAGAATACTGCAAAAACAATGGGGGCACGGGGGAATAAATATGGCAAAATGTTGATAATTGTTGAAGTCTGGTGATAGGTAACTGGGGGGTGATTAAACTATTCTGTTTACATTACATCCATGTGAAATTCTTCATACATAAAATATGAATTTTTTTAAAGTATTGCATACTATAACACATGTTGCTTAAAAAGCTGTAACCTAGAGGCAAATTCATAATCCTAAATACTATCAACAAAGAAAACTTAGGAAAATCAGAAAAAAAGATAATATTAAAAATGAAAGCAGAAATAATTAAAAATATTTTTAAAAATAAAAATATACTAAAACTAATAATTGTAAGAACTAGTTTTTACAAAAATTATTGGAGCAAACATTCAAGAAATTCAATCAAGAAAAATTCAAGTATCTAAAACTTAAATAAGTAATGATAATAACATGAAAGAACATTTAACATGAAAAAGGAAAGAAACTATAAAGCATTAATAATTAATAAAAAAGAAACCATAATAATCTAGAGGGAAATCTATATGAATATTTAACTTATTTCATGGTAGATTAGTACCGCCTAAGCATTAAAGCAATGGATGAAATTAAAAAGTAGAAAGCATGATGGATATATTTAATGATAAAATTTATAATGATACATGAAAATGATCAAAACAAAATTAATATTCAGATAACAAATACATGGACCTGAATCAGGACAAATATAATAAAGATGGAGAGAAAAGAGATTCAAGAAACACATTACAATATGCCAAAATGGGAAAAACAGTTGATTTTTATTTGAATGTTGTAGGATAATGATGCCACAAGTAGGACAGAAAACCTAGGCTTATACAGGAAAGATGATTTCAAGATTCATCTGCATGCCCAGCTGCCAGGTCCCTGGATTCATAAGTCTGAAGATCAGGTAAGAATTTAGGAGCTAGTAAAATGGGATGGGAGTCATCAGCACAGGGGTAATAATTGTTGGCATGAAAGTCAAAAAAAGCATTCAGAAAGAGAGAACAGAACAAGAAGAGTAGAGGGTAGAAGTTTAAAACTAGATAAAGCTATCTTTTAATGTCAGAACTATAGAAGTGGAGTCCATAAAAGAAACGAAGAATGAGAAGTGAAAGAGGAACAATGAAAAAGGAGAAAAGAATATCAGGGAAAACAAGGGAGTTGAAGAGCAAATAGAAGATCAGGAAACTGACTAAGAAGAGATTAACATCTGAGGGTTCCAGGTGTCAAGAGCATGTTTAATCTCAGACTCAGTACATACCAGAACTGGCTGCATACATTTACTTCAGCACTGGTCTGGGGCCAAAGATGAATGATAGCCTTGTACTGGGCATTGAAATCAGAATATTGGGACAACCAGAAATTCTGTCATTATGGATTACCAGAATAGTGATTTACCATTAAATTAGCAGTCTGAAGACCAGTGACTTCATACAGCCTTGGTAGAGATTTATCAGCTTGCTACCCACCTTCTGTGGTTGAGGGTTGGTTAAACAGGGAACAGGGCTCACTTGTAAGACAATGAATGATAAAATGGCCTGCAAGTTGCATAGGTGTCCAGCGAAATCATAATGCCATCTCTTGACAACGGTAGAACCAACGGATCATCACTTACACCCAAGGGACTGTATTCTGTCCATTCAGATGCCTGTTTGCCTAAACCCAAGTATCTTTCCAAAAAAAAATAGTTCACTGCGCAAAGGTAGGTCCAGTCAAAAGAGTAACCATCATAGAAAATTATTTCAGGATATTGTCTGGCAATCATTAGGGTTTGACAAAAATAGAGCATTCTAGTAGTTAGAAATAAAGACCATGCCAGGTAAATACATGAATTAATGAGTTTCAAGTTCACTGCTTAATGAGCTGAAGAGGCATTTCAACAAATTCCAAAAGCTAAAATTAAAGTATAAAATGAAGTTTGAGAAGTTTATACTTAAGCCTAATAGAATGGATGTTGTAGTAGTTACTTTAACAAACACCTTCCTAAGACAATGACTACTCTTATAGTGCCATCTATGAGGTACAATAATAATAATAATAATAACAACAACAATTCATCATAATAACAGCTGAGATGTACTGAGGATTTACTATGTCCTAGGCACTAGTCTAATACGATGAAGAGCAAGAATTCAAACCGGGCAGTCTGACTCCAGAGCCAATGTGCTTAACCCAAAGCTCTACTGCCTCCCAACCATTCCTGCAATAAAGAGGATGAGACTTTGTCCTCAGTCGAAACAGTTTAAACCTGATCTCTGTCACACACAAACTTCAAGGCTCTGGGGAGAATTTCTTCCTAAATTCCTGACAGCATTTGTTTATCATTTACAAGCTAGCGATAACACCTGCCAGCAAGGTAGCAGTAAGAACTGGATGAGATTATGTTGAGTACCTGACAGACAGTCAGTCTTCCACAGAGTAACTATAAGATGAGGAGAAGGAGGATCATTCTCATCCTTCTTTGATCTTTGGTCTGGGCTGTGTTTATTTGCTACTGGTGCTGTGACATATTACCATAAACTTAGTGGCTTCAAACAACAAAAACGTACTATTTTACAGTTCTGCAGGTGAGAAGTCTGTTGCAGATCTCACTGGGCTAAAGTCAAGGTAGGGCCAGAGGCCAATATTTCTTTCAGAAGTTTCTAAAGAGTACTGTTTCCTTGCCTTGATCGAGGTCTCACTCTGTCACTCCACTGCAGTGCAGTGGTGCAATCATAGTGCACTGCAGCTTCGAACTTCTGAATTCAATTGACCCCCCTGCCTCAGCATCCTGAGTAGCTGGGATTTCAGGCTTGAGCCCTCATACTCAGCCTTTTCCAGCTTCTTAAAGGTTGCCCACATTCCTTGTCTTAAACCAAACACCCCCCTTTTCATCTTCAAAACCAGCAATGGTAGGTTGAGTCCTTCTGACATTTTATCATCCCAACCTTCTCTTCTGTCTCTGTCTTTCACTTTTAAGGATCCTTATGGTTACTTTAGATTCACTCAGACAATCCAGTGCTAACATGCTTAGCCCGGAGATTCTACTATAATCTCTCTTTTTTCAGGTCAGCTGACTCACAACCTAATTCCATCTGCAAACCATATAACCTAACATATTCACAGGTCTGTGGGATTAGAACATAAACATCTTCGAGGAGCCATTATTCCACCTACCACAAAGACATTTTTGAGAAAGGCTTTCTTTAGCTTCTTGATGCCTATTCTGGGCTATACTGAGTTAACTGACCTCCTACGAACACAAATACTAACAGTATATAAATGATGGGGTACTCTACCACATTTTTGTGCAACCACCCTGTCTTAGTCTGTTTGGTACTGTTAGAATGTCAAAGACTCACAGACTGAGTAACTTATATACAATAGAAATTTATTTCTCGCAGTTCTGGAGGCTGAGAATACCAAGATCAAGGGGCTGGCATCTGATAAGGACTTTCTCGCTATCGTCCCATAATGGAAGGGCAAAGAAGAGTAAGGGAGACCAAGAGCTCAAATTCACATCCTTAAGCCCTTTTATGATCAACATTAATCCACTCATGAAGGTGGGAACCTAAAAACCTCCCAGCAGGCCCTACCTCTTAACACGGCTGCATTGTGGATTAAGTTTCCAACACACACTTTCTGGAAACACATTCAAACCACAACACACCCCTAGGCTTTTTTTCTTTTAAGTAAATCTGCACTGGGAAGGTGACAGTTGTCCTAAGGGTTGGTGCTATTGAAAAGATAAACTGTTGCAAAGGGAGTATAGATTTTCTATTGCCCTATTTCTGGTCAATACGTGAAGAAAGGAAAATTAACCAAATAAAGGTAATAAAAATATTTTCTTCTATGATACTTGCAAATCAAAGTACATCGGGAAATAGAAAGATTAGTTGTTGAATTAAGAGAAATTCACACACACTCATTTCATTTCATGCTATTTCCTCAAAACCACACTTTCATGTATAATCTTCAATCATAATGCTAGTTCATTCATAACACGTTGTTAACTAAAAGTCACTCATGGCTTTCCATTACATATGGAAAACAGCTAAACACAATTAATTCATCATCTATCCTGAATAATCTTACCCTTATATAAGGTCCTTCATCTCCAAACAAATTTTAATCACTATGTCCCAAAGATAAATAGACATGGGCCACACCATTTCTGCTTAGAGTACCTACCTCAGCACCACCTGATTATCTAAATTATTCTTATTCCTCAAGACTTCATTTAAATATAATTCTACAAAACCACAATGAGATACCACCTCACACCAGTCAGAATAGCTATTATTAAAAAGTCAAAAAATAACAGATGTTGGCGAGGTTGTGGAGAAAAGGGAATACTTATACACTGCTGATGGGAATTTAAATTATTTCAGCCACTGTGGAAAGGAGCTTGGAGAGAGCTCAAAGAACTTAAAACAGAACTTTTTTTTTTTTCTTTTTTAATCTTGCTTTGTGGCCAGGCTGGAGTGCAATGGTGCAATCTTGCCTCACTGCAACCTCCACCTCCTGGGTTCAAGCGATTCTCCTGCCTCAGCCTCCTGAGTAGCTGGAACTACAGGTGCATGCCACAACACCCAGCTAATGCTTCTCTATTTTCAGTAGAGACATAGTTTCACCATGTTGGCCAGGATGGTCTTAATCTCTTGACCTTGTGATCGCCCGCCTTGGCCTCCCAAGGTGCTGGGATTACAGGCATGAGCCACCGTGCCCAGTCAAAACAGAACTTTCATTCAACCCAGAAATCCTACTATTGGGTATATGCCCCAAAGAAAATAAATTGTTCTATCAAAAAGACACACGCACTTGTGTGTTCACTGCAGCACTAATCACAATAACAAAGACATGGAATCAACTTATATGCCCATCACTGGTGGACTGGATAAAGAAAATGTGGTACATATACACCATGGAATACTACACAGCCATAAAAAGAATGTAATTATGGCCTTCGCAGCAACATGGATAAAGCTGGAGGCCATCATCCTAAGCAAAGTAACACAGGAAAAGAAAATCAAATACCACATGTTCTCATTCATAAGTGGACGCTAAACATTGAGTAAGCATGGACACAAAGATGGGGACAACAGACACTGAGGATTACAGGAGTAAAAAGGGTAGGAGGGAGACATGGGCTGACTACCTATTGGGTACTATGTATACTATCTGGGTGATGGGATCATTCCTACACCAAATTTTAGCAACACACAATTTATTCATGTAGCAAACCTGCACATGTACCCTCTGAACCTAAAATAAAAGTCAAAAATAAAAATAATAAAAATAAGATAGATACAATTCTATGTGTGATACTTTTCCTGATAAATCCACTCACAGTGCTCTGGAGATTCTATAACAAGGCCTGCCAGTAACTTCCTTTGTCACTTGTCATGGATAAATGTCTATGAACATGATCTTTTATGTCCTTGGTACATATACATGTGCACACCCTTTCAAAATCTTTGAAATGATAGGCTGATTCATTCACTTGTTTAGATTTGGAATATCCCACAATATTGTTTCTGCAAAATTTCAAGGCCAATTCTGATATTTGAGGGTTTTTTTTTTCCAACACATACTCTGAAAGTATATTTCTACAAAGTATTAAAAGTATTATGCAATTTCATAGACCCAAATGAACATTTAAAATGAGATAAATTACAATAAAATAGTTCAGTACTTTACCGCCACCAGATCGCAGGGATACTATTATACTAATAAATAAAAATGGATATGATAAACTGTTTTCAATTATGTACTATTTGGAACTATATTAAGTATTCTAATAAGAGGAGAAAATGGCAATATAAAAATGCTTATGGAGAAATGCAACAGAATAAACATTTAATGAAAGGTTCAGAGGGGAGAAATGTATTCTCATCTATTCTTTTTCTGGAAAACAAAGATTCTCAATACAAGAGGCCAATTCAAATGTAGTTTGGGGAAGAAGAAGCAGCACAGGATAAAGATAGGGAACTGCTGAGGAGGTGGAGGTTCCTGGGCAAGTCATTTAACATCTCTATGCCTTAGTTTACATGCCAATAAAAGATAAAATATCAAACTACATGATTTCCAAGATTGACTCATTCTCAGAAGTTCCAAGATCATCTGATGTAAGAAATCTACTTGTCATCTAGGTGTATGCTATAGTTCACGATTCATTTCAAGTGATCTTTATCTTTTTAACAAAACATCATTTTAATATAGGTAAACATTATCCAAGTAAAAGATTATCTTAAATTAAGTTCATTAAAGTGAAATCATAATAAAATTTTACTCTTTACCTAAAGGAACAAAATGTAGCAATCGTTCTTGAAAATACACTACGATTTTAATTTTAAAATACATGTTGTGAGTTTATTATATTCCATTACACATCTTTGAAATTTTCCATTGTAATACCTTTGTAACAACTGTATACTACTGAATAGACCCCTGCTTTCATAAAACAACACACTCCCACATAATTTTCCCCATGTGATCTTTCTATTTGTGACACAGTTGCTGAATTAAAACATTTAGTGTCCGGGCACAGTGGCTTATGTCTGTAATCCCAGCACTTTGGGAGGCCGAGGCAGGCAGATCACCCAAGGTGAAGAGTTTGAGACCAGCCTGGCCAACATGGTGAAACTCCATATCTACAAAAAAAAAAATACAAAAATACAAAAATTAGCTGGGCACAGTGGCAGGTTCCCATTATCCCAGCTACTCAGGAGGCTGAGGCAGGAGAATCACTTGAACCAGGGAAGCAGAGGTTGCAGTGAGCTGAGACCACGCCACTGTACTCCAGCCTGGGCGACAAGAGAGAAACTCCATCTCAAAAGAAATAAAAATAAAATACTTGGCCACGAGCATGAGTATTTTAGCTGCTTTTCCTATTTACTCAAATAGGTTTGTCAACCACATGGTATACCAAAGATTTGTCAAGCACATATTACAAATGTACTTAAAAATATTTTTTTTGTACCACAAGGTGGCATCTTCTTATTTTGGTATAAACCTCTGAATATTTACATAATTTGAATAATTCCATACACCTGAACTATTTTTTTTTAATTTTAAAACAACCATTTAACAGCTGTGCAAATATATGGTAATTCTGTTAGCTAATGCAAGTAGTACTTGTGGATATTTATGTTCCTAGAATATTCAGAATATTGAATCTTTAACAAAATGATGAGATGTTCACACTAAAAAGTCAATAAACACCGTCCTCCAAATGTTAAGCTCATAGAGATCAGTAATACAAAACATACACTGTAAAATGTATGTATTTAAATGGAAGCTTCCTTAAAAACAGCCACAAATGTGGAACAGACCAAGTCCACATCAATTTGCTAATTACCCGTAACACCCAGATAAAATATATAATGTACATTTATACAATGCCTACTCTGTGCCTGGCTCTGTGCTAGGCACTTTAACCTGTCTTCTCACAACATTTCATGAGAAAATCTCTCTGAATATACAAATTCTAAAACCAAATGCGATAGTCTAGGTCTTCTAAAACTGAATAGCTATATAAATATTCTGAGGAGCTTGATAAAATGTAAAATGCTAAGCCCTATCTCCTAAAAATTTCAAGTGTAAAACAGTGAAATGCATAATGAAAACCTACAAATATTAATAAGGAATTTTGCCACACTAAAAATAAACTTCAAGATAACTCTGAAAAAAAAATCTCAAAAAGACAGCTAATCTAAAATAAATTGGCTAATATATAAAACATATTGACAAAATACTAAGCCTGCTTACTTCTAGCAATTATGAAAATCATAGTTCTTAATATGGCTCACTTGAAACTTCATGTCACTGCTTCTTGTCCCATATTTAGTGATGAAAAATTGATGATGAGAGTGATGAGGATTGTTAAGATGAGGGGAAAAAATAAGACTATATAGGGTAAGATTTATCTTAGTCACTGCACTTTCTTGTACCCAATAACTAACCATTTTGTAAAAACTAAATGGAAGACATTTCCTATGGGGGTACATAAATACAGTGAAAATTACAACAGGGTCACAAACAGCACTGTGCTAGGGATGTGTGTCATAACCTTTCCAAGTCAACATAGTCACTGGTAACAAGATTTGCTCAG
Source organism: Macaca nemestrina (assembly GCF_043159975.1). Lineage (NCBI taxonomy): Eukaryota > Metazoa > Chordata > Mammalia > Primates > Cercopithecidae > Macaca > Macaca nemestrina. Next base: position 58,909,837 of record NC_092137.1, on the reverse strand, counting down.
TGGCAGAATATGTCCATGAAATAGAGGCAGTATCTTGTCTATGGACATATTCTGCCCTTGTACCTAAATACATACTGCTGCAGTTAAAATACTGTAGTCTAGTACTTTTTAATCTAGCATGATTACTGATTAAAGATGCAAGTATTGTCAACAAATAAAAATTCTCAAGTCTTGAAAAATTTGTAGCTAATAAGATGATAGAGTTAATACTAAAAACGATTCCCAGATTCCTCATTGTCATCTTATAGGTATATTCTCTTTCATGCCCATATATATCTACACACATCCACATAAACATACACATGCATTCATATGCATGGATGCCTGAGGCAACTGCCATTACCTTTAATCCTGCTTTTAGACAGAATAATAATGGTGCAGAAACACTGTGATCTTTATTGGGTCAACCAGATATGAAATTGTAAAGTTGCTTCTTTCTAGCATTTTTAGTCTGTTGCATGCCATCTCCCTCAGGTATAGAAGTAGATAGAAAAAATGGTAGTTCAAACAAAATCTTAAACTGACAAATAATCCCTACCTCACACCACACATCAAGTGTAATTCTAGGGCTTACAAAAAGAAAATAAACTATAATGGCACTAGAAGGTATTCCATCCTGGGATAGAAAAAATTTGAAATGCATGATGTCAAAAGTATAACATAACAGAAAAAATTGATGAGTTTTTTACTTCAGTTTGATAAACTTCACACATATACACATATATATGCCATATATGTATATACATATATATATATAACTGTATGGCATACACACACACACACACACAAAACATACAATTCCCATATATAGATATAACTGTGTGTATATATATACACACACACACATTACTGTGTGTGCGTATATATACACACAATGTATACACACACATACATATATATGTATGTCATATATAACTATAATATACATATAGTTATAAATGTATTCCATATATAACTGTTTGTGTATATACATATGGCGTACAGTTTTTATAATAGGAAAACAGCAAGCATCTTCATAGAAATTGTTGAGCAAAGTGGACAATTCACAAAGAACTACTAATATAAATAAACATAAGAAACTCATTTAACATAATTAGAAATCAAGAAATTCAAATTAAAACAATAATGCAAGGTCTTTTTTATCTTTCAGATTGGAATATTTTTATTCTAACACCTAATATTGAAACATAGGGAAGGAAACTGGCCTCTGGAATATTGATATTGGGAATATAAATTGGTACATTTCTGGAAGGCAATTTAGCCATGCATGCAAAAAGTTTAAAAATGTACATATTTTTAACTAGCAAATGCACGTGTAGTAATATATTCAAAAGTTACATGTGAAAAGATATGATGTCCATATAAAATTAAAAACCTAATGATCCAACAAGCCCTTCAACTGGTTGTACTGAAGTTATTAAATATGATTGAAAAATAAATAATTTTAATGAAGTGAGAAGGTGTACATACTCTTAAATAAATAAAGACTTAGGAAATAGAATAAACACTTTATTCTCAACTTAAGAAAAAGAAAAGACATACAAACACAAGAGGAAGACTCTAGGGATACACACTGAAACATTTAGCAGAGATCATTTGAAAGGGCTTTATTACATGTGTTTTTAGTTTGTTTTTATTTTCTAAAATTGTCTTAATTAGTGTGATGGTTAATTTTATGTGTCAACTTAGCTAGGCTATGGTGCCCAGCACATGGTGCCTATGCTACTGTCACAGTGAATGGGAAATGTGTACCCTGATCACCTGCCTGGTGCCTGACTGTGGCAACCCTACCATTCTGACAGTGCTGCCCCTCATATGCAGGCAAAAGCTGGCTGTCATCTGTGGGCTCCATAAGCAAATGAAGTTTCAAACATTTTAAACTCATAAGAAGACAGTCTAGATGTTGCTGGGAAGGAATTTTTTCGTTGTGATTAACATTTATTAACATTTATAATTGGCACATGTTAAGGAAGGCAGATTTCCCTCTATAATGTGGGTGGGCCTCATCCAATCAGTTGAAAGTCTCAAAGGAAAGAATGTCATTCTTTCTGTTTCAAGACTGCAGCATATAGACTCTGCCTGAGTTTCCAGTCAGCTCGTCCTGCCCTGCAGACTTTGGACTCAATACTATATCAATTCCTGCCTGAGTTTCTAGGCTGCCAATCTATCCTACAAATTTCAGAATTGCCAGCTTCCACAATCATGAGAGCCAATTCCTTAAAATAAATCTCTCTCTAGATCCACACACACACACACACACACACACACACACACCCCTTTTGGTTGTGGAGAACACTAATGCAATGACCATCTACTAGTTTTGGCATTAAAAAAACGACTAGAAAGATCTTTAAAAATTAAAGAATAAATTGAGAATGAGAAAAAAATATCAAATTTTCCTGAAGATAAAGCAACACGATTGAGAAAAAAGATCCTGTTTCTCTACTTATTATTTAAGGGTCACTGACTAGTATGCAAAAGGTGGATAAAAATGTGAAAAAAAATTTTATATAAGTTCCACATAATCACATCTCTGCCATCTCTATTATGTGGGATGATGAAATTTGTCACTTGTCTGCTATTTACAGGTAAATTTTTAATAATTTATACCATGTAACCATTTGCTGATAAGATAAACTGCAGTCCTGAAGGTATTTCACTTGGAAAATAAGAAATATTTTCCATTTTGTTGCCTTTTCATATTAATATCTGCTAGTCTATCATGCTAATTAATAAATGTAGCAGGCAGAGTAAGTCTCAGTTTTTTTTCTAATTTTGTTTAATTTATCAAATGGAAAATAATCTAGCAAAGAGTCATTAATTTAATTTCTTCTGAGAGGGAATCATTACTAGATATGTTAAATTTTCAACAATGCAGCTTCAAAACAGCTGTAGCCATGGAAGATTTTTATAGTTTTAATTGAACATCTGTGCATTTTAATTGATTAATTTGAAGAAAATACAGGAAAAGAAGAAAGAACAGTAGGTAAAATGAATGTCACAAACCACTTTTTTGTTTTTCTCTGCTTCTTACTTAATTTTTCAGTATAAACAAAACACGAGATTATCAAACAACATTAAATCATTCCCAAGACTATAAATACACTCATATTAATCTAGCAGAGTAGGCAAGTATTTTATGACAGGATTGTTTCCAATCAAAAACATATACAAGGATACATATGTGAACATATATAGTATTTATTCAGGTTCCTGCCTCTATGGAAAATCTTAAGGCAATTCACTTAGGACAACATCCCAAATAGTGTAAAAACACTCCAATGCCCCAGCCACCACGGCTGCTACCATTACGCACATAAGGGTGCATAAAGCCAAAGATATTTCTGTAATTTTTGCAACACCCAACAGACCATTCTTCCCATTTTGTTTTCTCTTTTAAATATATCACTTGCTTATCAACTCACACTTCCTTAATGCCTCACCAATTTCATCATCAATACTCAAGTGTCACAGGCATGGCTGTAGCCCTGGATTTCTCATTTTTTCCCAGTATTTAGAAAGAATGTAGCTCCAGAACAACATATTAGCTATAAAAAGAACTATGAAAAACCTGTCGAGAAACAGCAGTAAAATAGCCACACAATTCCCTTAGACACACTGAGTTATATGAAACACTGGGGAGAGTTTGCTCTTGGTTATCATTGCTATTTAACTGGCCAACACATTCTGTTCTTAAGTAAGATCAAAGATATTTTTGTCAACACCATTTGAAAACCAGGGGAAAGGATAGATGCATTTCTCCATTCTGTCAAGAAATGAAACAAAAGTAAATGTCTCTTTTAATTAAGTGACAAGTGCAAATAATTCTGCATAACCCTCAATAAAAATAATCATCATGGCAATAAGAGTTAATGATGTGTTTACATTAATTCAGAATTAGTCAAATTTAAACTTTTGGTAAGATGTTAGTGTTTGTTTTTTCTGTGCTAGAAGAATGTGCAGAGGGAAATATGCTATTTTAGAATCTGATTTGTTATCTATGCACTTTTAAAACCACAAGAGCAGCCATGTGGGGCACCACAGTGTTTAACTTTATAGTAATTGCTCATTTAATGTTTGTAAGTTCTTCGAGAGCTTTCCATATAGAAGGTAAATGTGCTAATTACAGATTAGTCTTATACTTTTACTAAGGAAGGTAATAAATAACAAATATCTGGCAACATGTATGTAGGTATTAATTCTCTATTTAAATGAATATAATATAAGAGTATTTAGTTTACAATAGTTTATCACTCCCTAACCTGAAAGCAAGTTATTTCCTCTATCAAGCGGGCCTGCCTGCCATGGGTATACCTACGCAAAGTTCCTCCATCCTGGATAACCCTTCACATCTCGAAGATTATTATAATTTAAATGTCTTCACCACTTCTTACCCCAAATGTATAAGATATTCAAATCAGCAAGCTATGTATTTCAAATTCATACTATTGTACAAAATATGTAGGTAGGTGTACTTTAAAGATAATTTTTATGTGTGATGAGAAAAGAAATATTCACCAGACTTTCCTTTACAGTGAGTACAATCTTGGTTGAAAGTAAATCTTTCATAAAATTAGGATAGACTAGAGACAGGGATTACAGTAAATAGGAATGGAAGTTTTCCGAATGACACTTGCCTCAACCTCAAGCAAATGAGGTGAATTTTAGAGAGCAGAAAAAAAAAATTGGTGAAAGACCCCATAGACAGCATAATGACCTTCTCCTCCGTTACTCCTTACCCCTCCCACAACACGTATGTGCTTGCGCGCACGCACACACACACACACACACACACAAACTACAAACTTATTAACTGCTTGATGTAGGTAGAATTTTTTTTTTTTTTTTTTTTTTTTTTTTTTTTTAGTGTGAAAACTAGTAAAGCACTGGGTATTGTATCCCAACTGTCCTGTGCCTCATGAGACATCCAACTTACATTCAGGAGCATGAAGATTCAGAGCAAGTGAGACAAAGAAACATACCACAAGCAGAAGAAGGTTACTAACCATCCCCGGACACGCAACTGGTCTCCAAGAGTCAAGAGGGCTTACATCACCAGGTTACACAGCTATGAGACAAACACCAAATTCCAGATTTGAATAATACTTGGCAGAAATATTATAGAGGGGATTTAACCTTCAAAAAGAGTGTTAGTCTTTAAGACTCTTTCCAAACGGGAAAACCTATATTTCTATGATTATGTCTGCAGTTGAGAGAAACGACTAGCAAACTAGAAAATTAGCCTTTTAATTATACTTCAGTTCTATGAACAAATTGCTAAGTAAATCCAGATGTTTACATCAAGGTTTATTTTATACAAAGGTACTCCATTATTTTGCCTTCCGGTTCTTGAACAAAATCTTATAAGATGTAAATATTTTCCATTCTTCATAGGTGTGACTATTAGGATTTCAGCTATGACACATGGCACGTAGTATAATTAAAAAATACAATCTTACTTAGCTCTAGAATGGAAGCAAAGACATCCAAGATCCCAAGACAATTTTGGCAATCAGGATATCTAGCTCACAGCTTTAGGTCCAGAAAGCTATAATACAGTGAGTCCAAATATTTACATAAACAATGTCTACTTTTATTTCACTTTTCCCAGAAGTTCCATGTTTATTTTGTACGAAACGTGGATTTTTAACATGAAAATTTATGGACTGGACAATGGAACAGAAACAGAATGTGGTACAAATAAATGTTTAGTAACACAATAAAACAACAATTACAAATTTGGGGATGAATTATTAAACAAAATATCGAGAACATTGGGGAAATATTGAGAAAGAAATTACATTAAATTCTCACCACTGTGAATAATGGGAATAGTTGAAATTCCCTCATCAGTATTTGGCACAAGGATGTCTCATTCGTCTCAGATACCACGAAGAGGCAGACTTTCTGATCATCATATAACCACTGTTATCACACCAAGATAATACGATTTTAGTGAAACACAAAGAGATATGACGCTAGTTAGCATGCACAGCATTTTTGTGTATTTATAGGAAATAATGTGGATTAGGAAGTTTTTAATTTAGAAACTGTGTCTCACTCTGTTGCCCAGGCAGGGATACAGTGGCACAGTCTTGCTCACTGTATTCTCAAACTCCTGGGCTCGAGCAGTCCTCCCACCTCAGCCTCCTGAGTAGCCAGGAATAGAGGCACATGCCACCATACCTGACTAATTTTTTAAAATATATATATATACAGAGAGAGAGATCAGCCATGGTGGCTCACATCTGTAATCCCAGCACTTTGGAAGGCTGCAGCAGGTGGATCACTTGAACCCAGGAGTTGAAAACTAGCCAGGGTGACATGGCAAAACCCTGTCTCTACTAAAAATACAAAATTTAGCTGGGTGGTGCATGCCTGTAATCCCAGCTACTCAGGAGGCTGAGGTGGGGGGGATCACCTGACCCTGATGGGAGGATCACCTGAGCCTAAGAGGTTGAGGGTGCAGTGAGCCAAGATTGTACCGCTGCACTCCAGGTGGGGCAACAGAGTGAGACTTTGTCTTAAAATAAATAAATAAATAAACATTTTATAAGTGGGGTCTCACTACATTGCCCAGGCTGGATTCAAACTCCTGAGCTCAAGTGATCTTCCTCTCTCAGCTTCCCTAGTAGCTGGGACTACAGGTGCAGTGGAAACACCCAATTAATACATATTCAAGTGAGCAAGAAAGTTAAGTAAACCCCCAAGGCCAGAACTGAAGAAAAAACTGAAAACCAGAGCAAAAAATATATGCACTGCTCGGGGATGGGTTGTGTAGAGGTGTGCATAAAGATCTCTCTTGGTAATTCCAAAGCTTCATTTTGAACACAGACCCAGTGATAAGATAAAGAGCCTCAAGTTTCAGAAGAAAGAGATGGGAACTGAGACAATCCCTCCTTCTACATCATCATGAAAATCAGGACCTTCATGGGACTACATCCTGAATGGCCTCAAAAAATACAATAACTGGTACAAAAAGATGACACAGAAGGTTCCCTCTTTCTGAGTTGGAATAGAAGAGGAAAAAACAGTCTCTGGAAATGTATGATGAGAGGGCAGGTGAAGAAAATGTGGTTTAATTTTAGTCCTATGATTTGGGAATTCCTAAGTTATGAAACTGGCATAATAACTGTCCACAGATTAGGATACACCTCAGGACATCTGGTAGTAGATAATGCAAAAATGCTCTGTAGACATACGCTCTTAATACAGATAGCACAGGTTTCCCAAGATAGTACCATGCTAAGGATGACAGCTCATAGTTTACAGTTACAAAACACATTTTAAAAAATCAAGAGTTCAGACACAACTAAGAGTTAATGGACATAATTAAAAACAGGATTTAGCTTTCAGGACTTCAGAATGTTGAAGTAGCTGATGGAAACCAAATCAACAAGTTTTATTTATGTCATGAGAAAGTCACCAGCCATTCAACATCCTATAAAAGAAAATAGTAACTTCGCCATTTAGAATGAGTAGGGTAATTTGCTTGCATTTATTGACTAACATATCCAGTCTTGATATATCAATTTTAGAAATTTAAGTGGCAATATGATTGTTAACAGATCACTTGAAATAATGTTATGAGTATTTTAATAATTCTTTTCAGGTCCAAAAGGTGTAAAAGGTCTTTTTTCATAAATCAATATTAGAAATATATAAAAGTCAAAAGCATTTATCAAAAGACAAAAACCACATCATGAATTTGGTCATTAACTTGATAAGTAGTTATCTATTTTCTTCCAATCAGCAGCATTATTTTAAATGCTGAAGAAAAAGTTGAAATTTTTGAGTGCCAGATGCTGTTACATATTTTAATCCCTAAAGCAACTTTGAAAAATAATTTGAAGGAAAAAAAAAAAGCTAATAGAAAAATTAAATTGGAATTCTTTTAATACTAAATTAGCCCAAAAGAAGGCAAGAAAGGTGAACAAAAGAACTAAAAGCCAATGGGATAAATAGAAAACACATAGCACATTCTAGACTTAAACCCCACCATATTCTAATTACACAAAAAAGTAAAAGGCAGAAATAGCATGAAAAATAAACAAGGCAAACACAAACATGGATACTAGATATACTTCAAATATGATAATAGCATAAAAGTAAGTGGATTGAAAAGCTATGCAAGGCAAATAGTAAGTATAAGAAAGCTGATGTTGCTATAATAATATCAGACAAATTAGACTTCATGTCACTGAGTATATCAGAAATAAAAAGGGACATGTTATAACAAACAAAGGCTCAAATTGTCAGAAAGATATGGCAACCATAAATGTGTGAGTATCTAATAACAGAGATCCAAAATGCTAAAAACAAACATTGACAGAAACAAAGAAAAAGATAAATACAGGGTCTTAAGTGTAGATTTTGACACTCTTTCTCCAAAACTTATAGAAAAATAGAAAAATATAATAGATATATAGAATATTTCCAGAATTGACCTCATTGATACTTACAAGATAGCACACCCAATAACTTAGAATACAATGCTTTAAGTACACAGTGGACCATAAATGAATCTAAATACATTTGAAGGTTTGAAATCTTACAGTACCAGTTTTCTGATGATGATAGAACTGAAATCTAGAATCAAAAATAAGGTAGTAAGAAAATCACCAAATATTTGAAAATTAAATAGTAGACCTATTTGATCTGTGGATCAAAAAAGAGTTGATAAAGGGAACTTAGAAAATATTCAAACTGAATAACAACTCAGCATATCAATAATTGTGGGATACAGCTATGGAAGTAATTGAAGAGGAATGTATAGTTTTATATGTTTTTATTACAAAAGAACATTAAAAATATAAAGTCAGTGATCTAAGTTTCTATCTTAAGAAGACATACAAAGAAAAAATAAACCCAAGTAGAAAGAAGAAAATAATAAAGATAAAAGCATGATCAATAAATTCAAAAACAAACAGTAGAAAAAAATAACAGGGCCAAAATTTGATTTTTAGAAGATTAATAAAATTGATGAACCCGTTTCAAAACTAATTTTTAAAAGACAGAGTACACAAAATACCAATATCAGAAACAAAAGTAGGGATCTATCACTACAGACACTAGAGATAACAAAAAAGATATTAAAAAATATTTATGTGCATAAATTTATGTGCATAAATTCAACAATTTAGGAAATGAATAAATTCCTTATAAAACAAAACTTGTCAAAGTGATACGGAAGAAAAAGAAAATCTGCATAGCCACTTATCAAGTAACTACATTTAAATTATCATTTAAATCTGTTCCACAAAGAAAACTTCAGATCTGGCTGGTTTTACTGGTGAGCTCTATCAAACATTTTAAAAAGAAATTGTAACTCTTACACAAACTCCTTCTAAAAATAGAGAGGGAAGGCCATTTCTCAATTTATTTTATGAGCCAATATAACTCCAACACCAAAACCTGGCCATGATACTGTTCAGGAAAAAAACAAAAGCAAAACAAAAACAAAAAAAAATTATAGACTGATACTACTGTGGATATATACACAGGTATCTGTAACAAAATATTAGAAAATTGAATCTAAACTATATTTAAAAGCTAATACATCATAATCAAGGTTATAATAATATATTATACCTAATACATGTAAGGCTGATTTCATAACTGAAAATAAATCAATAAAATGCAACATATTAACAAAATGAACAGGAAAAGCCATATGATCTTCCCAGTAGATGTGAGGTAGGAGGTAGGAATTGACCCTGGAGATTGGGCCCAGACACTGGACCAGATTGAGGACTAGCTAAAACAGGGATAGGGTGGAAGCAGTTTACCATAAGACATGCCTGCCAGTGTGCCATGTCAGTTTACCACTGTCATGGCAACACCCAGAAGTTACTACCACTTTCCACGGCAATGACCCAACAACTCAGAAGTTGCCACCCTTTTCCTAGAATTTTCTGCATAGTCTGCCCCCTAATTTGCATGTAATTAAAAGTGGCTATAAATACATGGCCAATTGCCTCTGAGCTGCTACTCTGGGCATGCTCCCTATGGGATATCCCTGCTCCACAAGGAGCAGCACCTCTGCTGCTACTGTACACTGCTGCTTTACTAAAAGTTGCTGCCTAGGCCAGGTATGCTGGCTCACACCTATAATCCCAGCATTTTGGGAGGCTGAGGTGGAAGGACCACTGAACCCCAGAGGCAGAGGCTGCAGTGAGATGAGATTGTGCCACTGCACTCCAGCATGGGTGATAGAGCCAGACTCCATCTCAAAACAAAACAAAACAAAACAAAATGCAAAGTTGCCATCTAACACCTCCAGCTCACCCCTGAATTCCTTCCTGGGTGAAACCATGAACCCTCTCAGGCTAAGCCTCAATTTTGGGGTTCCCCTGCCCCATATCATATGCAGGGAATAAAATGATAAAATGACAAAATGTAACATCCATTCATGATAATAATAATAATTAATCTCTTAGAAAACTAGAGAGACAACTATCTGAATCTGATAAGGGTATCAGCAAAAACCCCACAACTAACATCATATTTAATAGTATGTATTACAAATACATACTCCAAAATTGGAAATAAGGCAGAAGTTTCTACTCTCACCATTTCATTTTACTGGAGGTCTTCTATAGTGCAATAAGACAAGAAAAGGAAATTAAAAGGCTAAAATTAGAAAGGAATGAGTAAAATAATCTTTATTCAGAAAACTTAATTGTGTACATAGAAAAGATTCTACAAAAAAGCTACTAAGTTTAATAAGATTTTCAGATACAATTGTAAAAATCAATTGTAATTCTATACATATACTTAACAAACATTGAAAAATAATTTCAAAAAAGCAGTGCACTTTACAACAGCAATATTAATGATCTCCCTGGGATTGCTTCCCAGATAAACCATCTTCTACAAGGCTTTATTTCAGGCTAACACAGAAAGCTAGTGTCAAACAAAATATATATTGCAAAACACAGAGGAGTCCGGAAGTTTAAATATACCTAAAAATATCAGGAATTAGAGATTACTTTTATTTTTTCATTTTGCTTGACTGTATGTTCTAATTTTTCCAAGTGGCAAGGCATACTTATATTATTAAATATAATTATCAACCTTCAGGCCAGGTGTAGTAGCTAATGCCTATAATTCTGTCACTTTGAGAGGCAGAAGAGGGGCAGATCACTTGAGGCCAGAAGTTCAAGACCAGCCTGTCCAACATGTGTTAAACCCCATCTCTACTAAAAATACAAAAAAATTAGCCAGGCATGGTGGGGCACACTTGTAATCTCAGCTACTCTGGAGGCTAAGGCATGAGAATCATTTGAACCTGAGAGGCGGAGGTTGCAGTGAGCTGAGATCGTATCATGGCACTCCAGCCTGGGTGACAGAGTGAGCCTCTGTCTCAATTTAAAAATAAAAAAAATTATCAACCTTCAAAATTCTATTATAAAAAAATGATTTCACCATTAATTATGAATGAGCTAATTTGGCAAATTATTAATTAATCTTCTTCTTCTCTTTTTTTTTTTTAAGACAGGGTCTTGCTATGTTGCCCAGGCTGAAGTACAGTGGCACCATCAAGGCTCACTGCAGCCCCAGCCTCCCAGGCTCAAGTGACCCTCCCATCTTAGCCTCCTGAGTAGCTGGGAAAACAGGCATGCACCACCATCCCTGGCTAATTTTTTTTTTTTTTTTTGTAAAGAAGGGGTCTCCCTGTGCTGTCCAGGCTGGTGTCGAACTCTTAGGCTCAAGTAGTCTTCCTACCTCAGCATGCCAAAGTGCTGAGATTACATGTGTGAGCCATCACACTCAGCCTAATTATTTTTCTGAAGTCAAAATATTTATTATGAGATCTTTTCCAAAATATTAAAATATATAAAATTCAAAAATATTCATCAATACACAAAAATATCATTGTGTACCTTTATATAGAATATCTACTATGCTACTATATATAGAAATTTAATTCTAAGTAAGGAGGAAAATAGCTAAAGTCTATTGAATGTCAGACTTGTCATAAATGTTTTACATGTATGATCCTTTATTCCCCACAACAGTATGAGCAGACACTAATATTTTCTCCATTTTCACTTGGGAAAACTTATCACCCAGGGTGAAACAACTGATGTGAAATGACACAGTCGTAGGTGTCAGTGGTAGCACTCATACCTAGTGAACCTGATTCCAGGGTCTACACTCTGAACCAATGTGCACAATAGAAGGCTCAGGGGCAGACAAGATGAAAATGTTTCTGTTCTCATGAAGCTCACATGTTAGCAGTGAAATACAGAAAAATAAATAAATCAATAAGAAAGTAATTAGACAATGATAATCTTTGAGGAAAACAAAATACAGTGACATAAAAGATAGTGGAGATATGTTTCAGAAATCCTAGATGAGATGGCATTTATTGAAACCTCAATGAAAAGAAGCAGCCAGTCCTGTAAAAATCTTGGAAAAGCTGATCCAAGTAGATGAGCCATCTGTGCAAAGGCCCTGAGTCAGAGCCATGTTGGTGTGTCAGAAGTGCAGGAAGTGAGGGTACATAAGAGATGCCTTCGAAAAGTAGGGCCTCACAATTACAGGAACTCTGCCCTTTATCCTAGGCGTGATGGAAAGCCATTGGAGGGATTTAGGAAGAAAGTGGTACCATGATGCACTTGTGTTTTCAAAATGTCCCTTTTTGTGCCATATAGAGCATGGATCATAAGGAAGCAAGAGGGGAAGTAGAAAGACCAGGAGGCTATTGCAGTGGCACAGGTGAGAGTAGCAGGTGACTTGGCACATTGGCTAAGGTAGGGAAAGAAAAGACAGATAGAGTGGATAGGTTAGATATGTTCAAGAAATAGTCTCAGCAGGACTTCCCAATGGATTTGTGTGGTGGGTGAGGACAGAAAAATAAAGAATTATATCTAAGTTTTTGGCTTGGGCAACTTTACATGGTGGTAACACTTCTTGAAGTACAGATAACTAGGGAATGAGATGGCCTGAGGGGAAAATCAAGTCAAGTTTTAAGTGTTTATTATACACTTAGAGTGAGAATTTGAAGTTCCATAAGAGGGGTCACATTGGAAACAGAAATTTGGCAGCCATTAGTCTATAGATGGTATGTAAAGTCTTGGGACTGGATGAAGTCGCCAAGTGGGAGTGTGTATGTAGAGCAAGTAATGAACCCCAAGCTAAGGCCCTGGGCATTCTAATGTAGAAAGTGAGCAGAGATGGATAGGAAGGGGAGAATACTGGAAAGAGCAGCCACTGAGGCTGAGAAAACTAGGAGTAGCACAAAAAGCAAAAGATTAGCAATAATACTACAAATCCAGAAGGAGGGAGTGCTAATCTGGGTTGAACTCCTTCAAGTGTTGAGTGAAAGAGAGCTGTATCTTACTTTAGGCCAACAATATGCTCTTGCAAATCTTGTATAAATTTAAATTTTAATGACTCATTCTTACAGAAGAGCCTGATACCTCAAAGAACACTAAAATGAAGAATTTTATAAAGTTAAAGATATTTTCTAAAATAAGAGTGCATCTCAAAAAAATCAAATGAGTAAACCAAGATTTTCATATATCCGCTTGCGTAAAGCAGGATTTAACTTGTAGTATTCCAAATTATGGTGAAATTATTTTAAGGGTTGAGTCTAATTTCAGCTGCCATCGGAAGTAAACTCTAACATTTGGGTCATAAGTTTATGCTATCTTTACATTCCAGAGCTCACATAAAAAGTTTTTAGCATCATAGCTGCTAACATTTATTAAATGTTTATTTGATATTAATTTAATCTTCACCCAAGTCTTATTAATTAAATGATTTTATTATGCCCACTTTTTTAAGATAAGGAAATGACCCTAAGAGAGGTTTAAGTGACTCTCAGTGTCAGCTAGGATTTCACATTTGTGATAACTACAGACTTTGGTTTCTATTTCTGAGACACGGTTAAATACCTCAGGGCTCTGTCTTTAAAATGTCATGATAAAGTTTGTTCTCTCCCTTCTTTACTCTGCTATCCATTTTCCTTACATATGCATCCTGCCAATAAGGGAGAAACAAGAAAAACAAGGTAAAGTTAGTAACAAGTGGAGAATAAAGGAGAAATGAAAGAAAAGATATGCATATCTGAAAACTCAGCTACAAAAGTCATTATGATTCAGTTTTGAGTCTCCTGGCAGCATAGGCAAAAAGTAACACACAAGAGACTATAAAATTTTGATTATCTAACAAAAAAAAATCACTTAGATAAGAGACTTTTTTGCCCCAATCCATAAGCCCAGCATTTCTTAATGTGTTTATTTTAGGGAATCCAAGCCTAATTAATGATTGGAGACTTCAAGAGCAATTTCTAGAATAATAAAGAAATATTCATCATCTGAACTTAGAACTTTACATTAAAAATGTGGTCAACAGCTTAGCACTCTCTAGAATGAAACTGTCATACAGTTCATGGTTATGTCAGCTTTTTAAAGCAACTTTAATAGATTTCCAATGACTTCAGAACCACAACCTTGAATTTTACAAATGTCTACATGGGCTCAGTAGAAATAAGACCAATTATATACCCTGTACAAATGGCCTGTGTCACGTCTCTCTCAGCAGCAGCAGCATTTGTATAAAACAAAACCTTAGCAAAAATATCAACACACTGCTTGCCTCCCAGCTCCAATATATGTCCTTTCACAAGCAAACTGCCATGGGCTTTCACTAATGAAAAATTGGTTTGGTTTTAGAAAACTTCCTCATTATCAGCTAATATAACAGAAATGACCAGGAAGAACATGATTTAATACGAATTAAATGTGAATACAACTCAGAAGCTTTCTTCTTGTTGAATTAGATAATCAGAACTATTAAACAGTATTTCAAAATGCTTTTCATAATCCTGGGACCATTAATGTCATGTTCAAATCACTGTGGATTTTTGTTGTTGTTGTTGCTTTTACTATTCATAGGGATACAATGAGTCATTGGCACATTTCCAGTGCAAGATGCATTTGAATAATACATGACATGCCCTTTAGCTAGCATCATGATGCCAGATTTAAAACAAGGTAAGAAGTTTCCTCCATGTACACTTGCAGTGTTCAGCTGTTCATAATCTATAGCGTTAACAATTTATCATCAAACCCAGTGACTTGCTGCCAACTTATCAAAGTGGCCACTGGATGCATATGATCAAGTCTGAGCATCTGGCTCTCCTCTGTTCCTGACATTAGCACAGACAACAGAATCAGTGGACTATTGAATGCAATTACAGTAAGCGAGACAGACAATAAAGATTGATAGCGCCTTCTCTTTTTATCACACACAAAACTAGTGGGGGTTAAAGCTTTGCCTTGAGCTGCCTTCATTTAACAATGATTGAAAATATGCAATTGTGTTGGTAAAACACTGTAGCCTGTACCACTTCATTTACTGGACACATTATCAAATTAAATGAAAAGTGAACTGCCAAAAGCAACAGTTATTATATATTAATGATGAATATTTACTTAGCATTGTTCACAAATCATACAGAGAACAGAATCCTTCTTGTTATCTTCTTTGCAGGTTACAGTTGAGTAGGTTTAACATTTCTATGTTTACGTTAAGTCTTCTGTCTACAAATCTCTAAATACAGACTTGCACGATTGGTTTTGTGACTATCCATGTGATTACAATGTGTAATTAATAAAATGCTCTAGTTGTAGATGAATCCTAATTGTTAAAGAAGAGCTTTTCCCTGCTTTATAACAATTCTCATTCTTGTAGCTACTTTAGAAGTCAGAGAAACTTAACCAGGGTTGTGCTGTGACCCAAAGGTTAGAAACTCCAACTTTATTGAGCTTCTAAAATATGGAATGGAAAGAAGACTCTCAAGATACATACAAGCCACAAATGTATACTTTATATTTTTCTCCAAAGAATATTGCTTTCGTAGACATAAGGGGATATGACAGTTCACCTATAATTTGACCTACAAAGTAAGAAATACTTAAGGTGCAGAAGGCAAAATGAGACAGCATAGAACTATTGAGTAGACAAGGGAAATAGATCCTATTCCACAGTTCATACAAGAAGAAATTGCATTCTAAGCAAACATCAATAGATCTGAAAATACAAAAATAAGCGTCTCACTGAGAAGTGGACAAACATTTGGTGTGCATTCCAGTATGTCAGAAAGACATGATAGCAGCAGGCCTGATTATTCCAAGTGATGTGGATTAATTCGAGGTTCTTTTTAAAATACACACATCTGGCCCTTCCTTTCTATGGATAGATACTGGAAAAGAAAGTGCTGATATATGAAATGTAATTATGTCTCTTTTACAAGAGCTCAACAAGAAAAGGTAAAAGAAAACAAGAAGCAGAGAATCAGTCATGAGGTTTCTAAACCCACCCCACTGGTTATTCTGTAAACAATTAAATATATACTAGGAAGTGATGGTGTTAGGAATGAGTGCATTGACCATATACAGTTAAAATAAACAACAGTGCGAGGTGTAGGAAGTACAGCAAGTGTGAAAAACCCACCAAAGTAATAGCATCATCACAGGAGGCTAAATATCTGGTAGTTAAAAAGGAGTGCTGAATCAGCCTTCATAAAATGTAAAGGAAACAATTATATTCTCTAAAATTTACCTTCAAGCAAAATCTAATTGAAATCACTCTTTCTAGGTCCATGTTAGAATTCAAATTCTAAGGTCCATGTTGCCTTTAAATCCTTTGGAGACGTGTCACCTTTGCCAATATTCTCAAACCCAACTAACCCCCAGACTTGTCTCAGGAGTTTCTTAATATGAAGATCCCTGGGTCCCAAGAATATCTGGTAAGTAAAATACGAAAGAACAGAAAGAAAACCTATCATGTACAAGCCACTGTCCAAGATCCATCTTTCTATCCATGCATATCTTGATACAAAATTTCTCAAGTCTGTAATATTTTCAGTAATGTTTTTTGGGAGGTCACTGTAAAAATTTTAAATGAAGACAAAATATATGCTTATGGCAAAAGATTAACACGCTACATTTCATTACATGTAGAAACATGAAAGAACGCTCCTGCCACCCCCTCAATAGCTGTACCACGGAGATAATTACTTTCAAAAGTAGATGGGTCCTTATAGTAGCTCTATGTATGCATTGGTTTATTTATAAGTGTGCATATTTTACATAATAAAAATTAGACTGCCATACTATTTTGTTTTGTTTTGTTTTTGAGACAGGGTTTTACTTTGTTACCCAAGATGAAGTGTAGTAGCACAATCTTGGCTCACTGCAACTTCAACCTCCCAGGTTTAAGCTATTCCCACCTCACACCCTCTCCTCCCCAAGCAGCTGGGACTACAGGCGCATGCCACTATGCCTGGAAAATTTTTGTATTTTTTGTAGAGACAGGGTTTGGTCATGTTACCCAGGCTGGACTCAAACTCCTGAGGTCAAGCGATCCACCTGCCTCGGCTTCCCACAGTGCTGAAATTCCAGGCTTGAGCCACCACACCCAGCCAGCTGCCACGCCTGGTAGAGTTTTTCTTTTCACTTTATATCATATTGATTTCTATCTAAATCTATTTAAAACTATCTATTTTTATTATTATTTGTAATGGCTATATAGTATTTCATAGTTTATATTATGGAATTTTATTATGATTTATATCATAATTATTTTAGCCTTTGCCTTGCTTTTAATATTTTTCCTACTTATTAGTTAGCTTTATTAAAAGAGAGAGCAATGTTTCCACAGAGATTCTCACACTTTATCTTCATTTATACACAAGTGTTTTTGAAGTATAGATTCCTAGAAATGAATTTCTGTATCAAAGATCAGTGCATTTTAAATTGTAATAGATAATGAAAAACTGCCATTCCAAAAGGCTGTATCATTTTCTACTCTCACCTACAAACAGTATAAGAGGACTCATTTCTTCACAACTCATGGATGCTAAATATTTTTCATAAAGTTTTACCAATCCAATGTATTAAAAATGGTTATCTCATTTTAAATTTTCATTTTTTGCTTCATTTCAAACGGTTATTAGCCATTCTTATTTCTTCTATTAATTGCTCATTCATATCATTCATATCCTACACTCATTTTTCTGTTGTGTGATTTATCTTCTTATTACTTTCTGAAAACTCACTACTTGATGTTTAATTTGTATATAACGTAAACATGCAGGTTTTTGTCTGTTCTTTACAATGATCTTTCCCAACTCACAATTATAAAAAATCATCTGTGTTACCTGTTTATATTTTTATAGTTTTTAAAGTTTAGATTTTGAATATCTCTGGAATTTATTTTTATGTATAGTATGAAAATACGGTTTTTATAACTTCTCCAAGTGATTCTTGTTCCTGTTCAAGTATGCCAGTTACTGTCATAGATTGCAATGCAGCCCAAATGCCTGCATTTGAAACCCAGCAATCCTTTTTTACTTCATTGTGCATCCTAAATGTGAGAAAATGTACTGTCTTATTGGGTTTTAGAAAATACTGAATGAGCTAAGACATATAAAGAGCCTAGATAGGAGTATCCTTTAGCCCAGAAAGCCATGATCACTGCATTCCATCCTGCACGACACAGCAAGACCTTGTCTCAAAAAAAAAAAAATATATATATATATATAATTAAATTAAAGCGTTTAGCATGGTGTCTCCCATGGAGATACCAATACACATCCGCGTTTTATATTAGCATTATTATTTTAATATAGCTTAAACATCTTGTTTTTTGTATTCGATTCAAATTGTAAGCCTGGATGACAAGGCGAAACCCCATCTCTACAAAAAAATACAAAAATTAGCCTGGCATAGTGGTGCACACCTGTAGTCCTGGATACTCAAAAGGCTGAAGAGGGAGGATGGCTCGAGCCTGGGAGGTTGAGGCTGCAGTGAGCTGAGACTGTGCCAATTGCACTCCAGCTTTCAAGACAGAGTGAGACCCTGTCTCATAAAAGAAAATAAAAAACAAACAAACAAAGTATACTGCTACTTCCCCAACTTCTCTCAAAATTCAAGGGCAGAGTCTTCATGTAGATTTTCATAGGATTTTATGGAGCCAAAGGCTCCTTAAGGAAATGCCACTTTAAAACAAAAGATACTTTTGTTTTCTTGGTCATCAGACTATTTTTAAAGTAGTTAAGTCCCAAAGGTTTTTTTTTTTTCTTTTTTTTGAGACAGGGTCTCACTCTGTTGCCCAGGCTAGAGTACAGTGATACAATCATAGTTCACTGCAGCCTCAACCTGCCAGGCTCAAGCTATCCTCCCACCTCAGCCTCCTGAGGAGCTGGCAGTACACACATGTACCACCACACCCAGCAATTTTTTTTTTAAACTAGAGATGGCTTCTCGTTATGTTGCTCAGGCTGGTCTTGAACATGGGTTCACATGATCCTCCTGCCTCAGCCTCTCAAAGTGCTGTATAGGCCTGAGCCATGGCACCTGGTCCTGAGAGTCTTAAAAGTGTTGGTTGATACAAGTCAATTGCAGTACATAGAGCCTTTTCAGTGTTACTGGCAATGTTTCACTTAATCAAAGAATGTGTTTGGTTCTTAACTACACATATTGAAAGGCTTATGGGTAACCTCTGTCTGACATCCCAGCTCTGAATATCCAGTGGTCCAATGTGCTTGGGCCTCCCAGGCTAGAAAGCCACTGTCTCCCGTGGACAAAGAGAGGGCCTGGTGACTGGTCCCTCTGCAAGACCACCGGGCACCTGCCAAGTCTGTCCATTCATGCTGCACAGGTTGAGTTTCTCCAGAGAAGAAACTGGGTTCCACAAGGTATCAGAAGACCCAGCCACTCACTCTTCTCCTCTGTTTTTCTAACTCTACTTATCAACCAAAGATCTTTCTTTTGGTTTGGTGAGACAGGAGATGACAATAAAGCCTGATTGTGCTTTATCTACACTTTGCAAGTCCAAGCCTCTGTCAAAGTCCACTTAAATAATTTTTAAAAAGAATCTGCTCCTAGCTCCACTTCTAAAAGCACGAAATAAGTCTGTAATCAAATGAAATTCAGAAAGGGTATTACATTTTGTCCAGCACCAGTGCACAACATAGAATTCTGTTAAGTGTCTGTGGTTATTATGGTTATTGGATAAATACTATTTACGGAGCACTTACTGTGATCCAGGGACCATGTTAAACACTTTACATGTATTATCTCAATTAATCCTCCCAGCAACCTTTTGAAAAGGTTCTTTTTATTATCCACAGTATACAGAGGAGAAATAGGAGGCAGAGTGTGGCTGAGTAACTTGCTAAGGTCAGAGAACATAGCGGAGCCGGTTTGAATTTAAAAGAAAAAAAATCAAGTAAGATTTGTTTTCTTAAATAAGCTTTCTATCTCTTTCCCCAAATTGTTCTTCTTAAAACAACAAAACACATCCACCTAGAATCATTGTAACAAATTACTTTCAGTCCAGTATTAATAAAAATGCAGAAGAGAAGGAAAGTGGGAAGAATAAATCTCTAAATAAGCAAGCAAAAACAAATTTAAAAATTAGAGTTCTACCAACTGTCTTGGAAAGTCTACTTGTTATGGTCTGAATTCTGTTCCCCTGAATTCATATGTCGAAGTCCTAAGCCCCAGTACCTCAGAATGTAACAGTATTGGGAGATAAGAGCTTTAAAGAGCTAATTAAGTTAAAATGAGATCTTTAGGATGCGCCCTAATCCAATGTGACTGCTGTCCTTAGAAGAAGATGAAATTTGTGCATAAAGGGGAATGACCATGTGAGAAACATAGCAAGAATATGGTCATCTGCAGAGCAAGGAAAGAGGCTTCAGAAGAAATCGATCATCCCAACACCTTGATTTCAGACTTCCAGCCTTCAGAACTGTGAGAAAATAAATCTCTGCATTTAAGCCACCTGGTCCATGGTATTTTTTCAGGCAGCCCAAGCAAACTAACATACACCAGTATTTTTATCAAAGAATTGGGGGAGCCGGAATGCGGGATTCACGGAGAGTTGCACTGTAACTCACAGCTTCTACACTGGCTACTAGTAATTTGCAAGAATTTTCTCACATAAAAGATAAAAGTGAGAGTCTAAAGGGTACAAAAATAATCTTGGAAATGGAAAAAATAACTATCTTCAGGTGAGCCTCTCCCACTTTTTGTAAACAGGAGCTTTTAAAATTACCTGTACAGAGGTAGCTATCTTCTGCTTGTGTGCTCTCTCTCTCTCCCTCTCCCTCTAACCCTCTCTTCTCCTGTTAACATTTCATTCAACAACCTTACATGTGACAGGCTTCATTCTCTCCACAGGTGGACAGGTATGCTGCTTAGGCTAAGAATACATTCAGTTATAGAGCAATGCATTAACTAGAGACATAGCATGACGTTCTAACCGACAAACTCCTTCACATGCAATTTGGCTTTGATATTGCCGAAGCGGGACAAGAAGCAAGACATCAACTAATTTCAGCTACTTGTGGCTTACCTACTCACATTATCTCACCACAACAATGGCTCCCCTTTTACCATCAGTCAACGGCCTAGGAGCAAAATCAGTGACCTGAGCTTGATCAGTCTCCCAATCACAGCCATGCTCCCCAGAAGCTGTGGGGTAAATGGCTTTATGCCAGAGTCAGCCCTCCCTCATGTCTGCTCAATAACCTTTCCTCGCTTTTGTTTGGATCTTAATGACCTCAACCCTTCACAAGAAGTTTGTCTCTTTTTTTTCTCCTCGACATGAACATAAAATGGCAGATAACCTACAGAAATAAATATAATTTAGATGTAAAATAAAATACATCTACTAGTGTGTGTATGCATGAGTGTGTGTCTCATTGGCATGCACCAGATTGTACTAAATGGCAGAAATTTCCCAAGGGAAGATAACCTCCAGATACTGCTACAAAGCTTTATTCCCCACACTCTGCAAATTATTTAATTTAAACACTGCTTGATATGACTCTCCTAGGAGAAGGGTGTTTTCTCAGGTCCATTTTTAATTTGCCAGTGTGTATATGCATGTGGGCCTATAGAACTGGCCTCGCAAATGCACACATTGCTAAGAGAATCTGAGCAAAAGCTTTAGATTGCATAACCGGGGGCTGCAAATTGCTGTCTAAAACTAAGAAAATGGTAAAATGCATATGAAATTCCTTCTTCTTTTTGGTAACGAAAAAATAGATAAAGGTTCAAGTATCCATCTCCCAGTGCCCACACACCCAGACACTTTCCATTTCCATGAGAAACAGGACTAAATATTTTTTTAAATAGTGCATGTGCATGTGCAGGTATATGCTGGCATGTGCACCACTGTTCATTTCTCACAGAAGAGAGTCATGTTTATTGATGCATTTTACTAAAGCAAGAGAAGCAACACAAAGATTAAAGAATCATTTCTCATCAGCATTGGATAGTCCTGTATCATGTGCCAGGGACATAATTTATAGCATTCTTTTAATCCTGCTTCTTCCACTTGCTTAGCTTTTACTGCTTTTCTATGACACAATCAGAAAAGAATACCTGGTAAAACAAAACCTTGAGTGTCCCATTATGAATTTTGCCGAATTTCGCCACAAAACTTCTTGCCTTTTTAAAGAATGTATGGGTCCCATTAAGGAATTCATGAATTTCTCTGCAGACAGAATTTCTTTACATACAGCTCCACAGAAGGGCTAACCCTGTCACACATGCAACCTTGAACACACAGGGCCCACCTTAGAGATTGTCTTGTTACCTTGGCTAAATCCATTTAAAAGCAGCTAGGCATTAGACAATAATTTCAATATTAACTTACTCTTCTTGCTTCTTCATCAGAGCAAGCTAACAGGATGTGAGCGCCTTTCACCCTTCACCTCGTCTTCCTCTAGTTCTCTCCCTATGTGGTACCCTCCGCACTGGTAAGGTGACTGCCTTCCTCCTGCCAGCCTAGTTATTTATTGACATAAGCTTGCATTCTGGGGCATTATCAGCTTAATGCATAATTCAAAATCTCTTGCATGTGGCCTGCACTTTTGCCTTATCCCCTGCATCCTGAATGAAAGATAAGAGGAAGTGGGCACAGAGAAGGATTCCTGAACATTAACATTGCACCCCTAACTCCTCACAAAACTGCTTGCCTTGCAGCTTCCACACACCTTCACAAAGGCTTTGTAGTGAGGAGAAAATAGTCCAAGAGATGGCCAAAACTTTATACCAAGTGGGGACCCAAGAACCTTTCAGATCAAGAGGTCTCTAAAGGTGGGAAAAAATCACAATTATTACCTTAAGCGTCACATCCTAGCGTGGCAGTCAGATGTTGTCAGCAAAGCGATAGTTTCAAACATCTGTAAGTCAAAACAAGAAAAATCAACTTTAGCATTTTTTTTCCCATGGGGCCAGGTAAGGTACATGTGTGTTGGAAGGGGAGAGAGGAGACTGAATGGGAATATGGGCCAATGGAAAAGGCTTCTTAACATGTTGAAGGAAAGAAGAAGAATCCAATAAAAAGCCAAGAAGAGGACAAAAGGGAGAGAAAGAGAGTGAAATGTCAGGATGTAGATGAACTGGGGGAGAGGAAGGGAAGAAAGAGATATAGGCATTGGAGAAGAGCAGACTACAAGATCAACTGTATTTAGAAGGTTAATTCAGTCAGAACCAATTCAGTAAAAATGACCGGAATGATTTTTTTTTTTCTCTACTTAATTGACTGCCTTCTGATTGTGTTGATTAAATTAACTAGCTTTTTTTTAAATGATGTGTGAAAAGAGAAAGTAAGTGGATAAGCCCACCTGCAAACACTCAGATCCAGGTAACCTGTATGCTCTGACTTGAACACATTAACAACTTGACTGACATAAACATGCACACACGCATACGTATGCATGTGCATGCGTGTGGTAATGTTGATTTTGTCAAGAATTATCATCACTGTCCCCCAGAATTTTCACAAGCATGCTGTATACATGTATATATAATATATACACTGAGCTTTGCTTTCTATGATCCAAAGATTAATTATCTTTTTGGAAAGCAGTTTGTCCTCAATAGAGTAAGTATGCTGTATAAATGTATAAGCATCCTTTGTCAGCATGGCTTTTAAAATTCTAGCTCACTTCCCCCTAATACACCTAAAGTCAAGACATGATACTAAAAATCAGAAGGTCACCAATATCATTTGGACTTATTACTAAATACGGGATTCTAGTAGATGCTTTTTACATGCATTTTTTGAGTCTACCAAGCAATAATGCCTCCTTTTTTGTAAACACAAAGACATGAATTATTAAAAATTAAAGACATTTAGAATAATAGTCTTTCATAGGAAAAGTATTTATTTCAACTTTCATCATTCATAGTTTATTGCATTGATTTTTTTCATCAGTTTACTCAGTATTAAGCTTCCACTGAACTCATCAATAAGAAATGAATTTTGGTAACTTTCAAGTCCACTATATTATTTTTCCTTTTATTTGTAGTGAATTTTTCTTCTCTCAATGGTATTACTGCAATAAGTCAGTCATTATTTCTTTATGTTTTCCTTTCTTTCTTTAGTATTTCATTTCCCTTTACAGCACATCTTGTGATCACAAAGAAAACAGAGATACTTATTTCTTTTAATGGTTGAAATTGCTGCAAGTGATTTAGCTGTCATTTAATTTGATTCCTCTCTTCTGTCTGTGGAGAAATATGTTTAATGTACTGGAAATTATGTTAATAAGAAAAAGCATTATCTCATTTAATGAAATAAATATACAAATATTTCAAAATAAAATAAAGAGGCAATCTTCACTGAGAAAAATGTCTCTTACGGTTTGCATAAAATAAACAAATGAGAAAAATTTATGAATACATTGAGACACTGACAAAAATTACACCTACATTCGGGGGTTGGCATGGCCGCAGCTTAGTAAATGAATTATCCACAACTTAATCAAATATGTTTTTGAAAAAGATGGACATATATTAAAAATCAAATTACTAATTTTATATTTTCAATTATGTCAAACTAGATCATTTTATTTTTCTGGAATGTACCTGAGGTTTTTATAAAGTTTTCTTTGTATTTTTTCTCTTCTACTTCAATGATTGCTATTGCTCGAATTAATAATTATAAGCAATCTCACAGAAAACATGACCAACTCATGTAACTATAAAAAAGGTTAGAATCCTTTTGATTTTGCTAATCATAACAGAGTCAATGAACTCGTTCCAAAGCTTTTATATATTAAAATTTATCTAATGCACAAAAAGGTTAAATAAATATTGTTAGTGATTTGAGCTAAACTTGAAGCAATTATGTAATAAAAGCATGACCACAGTAACAGAAACACATAATTAGCAATTTAATTACTGGCATGAAGACAAGCTAAAGATGTCAATAAAAAAAAATCTTTAGTGACAAGCCGATTTTTATTCTCTTTACTGCAATTTGAGAGAAATATGCACCACCTGATGAACAAAACCATTTTTATAAAAACCACCTAACCCTCCACAAACTGAAATATCTAATTTAAAAGATTTCTGATTTCATATCATTGCATAGTGAATCATTACATTTTGTCCCATTTAGATTAGCACTTTCTTTTCTCTGAAAATACAGTATTTCCAGTCAGCAAGTAAAGAACATTTTGTTTTTTTGTTTAAATGAGTTAAAGTAGCAGGTGTTCTGTTTCAATTTCATTTTTTCCAGCTTCAATAATGTATTTGACAGCAATGCTTTCCTGTATATGACATTCAAATATCCTATGTTTTATCTTGTAAATTTCAGTTGAGAAACATAACTAAACCATCAATTGCTTTAAGGGGAAATAAATGCTAACTACGGTAGATAGTAAGGCTATTTAGGTATTTCTCTAGGTTTTTCACAATTTCTTTCCCTCTCTCATCTCTGTAGTTAGGGTTACTGATGGAAGGTAAAGGAGAAAAATGAGTAAGCCAAGTTTATTGTGAAATGGTCCGCTTGTATTTTTTCATTACCATCCCAAGTTTCAGATTTTTAAACAGTCCTCAACTATTTATCGTAACATGTTCCATGTATTCTTACCGCCTTATATGTCACTAGTATTTAACCAGTAACAGAAAACAGATACCTCTAGATAGAACCATAATGATGGAAGTTTTCCATCTTGTGATAAAAAGTGAATCATCTTGGCTGGTGTTCAGTAGCCACTTGTACAAACCCAATACACGGAGTGAAATCATGAAAGCCAGACTCGCTAAGAAGTTTGGTCTATAAATACCCTTGGGGCATGATGGAACACACTTCAAAACATGAACCCCAGCCACTAAGGACATAATAAATAACTCCTAGTAGTACTGCGTTTATCATGAACCTACTGATTCTGATCACTTTGACATTACAGTTCCAATCAGATATCCTAACTAAATATTTCATGCTTGAGAAAGGGTGTGTAACACAAACTCAAAAGGTCCAAAGAAATTGAAAGTACTTTTTAAAATATGTTTTATTGGCTGTAACTTGATACATTTTTTTAAAAGCAAATAATTGGGAGATAACTTTTTGGGAACTTCTTTGCTAATATATTGGTAACTTAGAATTATTCACTTCCCACATATATTTCAATTAGAGGTCTCTCCTGAATAAAGACTTCCCTTTTCCAGTGAACTTTTGATCACTGTTTATTATATATCACTATCAGCTTCTAAGTATCTGTTTTAACTGTAAACCTAAACTTACCTGGATTTTTCAACTGTAATTATCTGGGCTTCAAACTCACCTTCTTTGCATAGTTTTATAGTCCAGACACAAGGAATTGTCAAGAGCTTTGTTATTTAAAAACAAGCATGTTAATTTATAAAAATTCCACGGAAGACCTTCTACATTAGCTATTATGGAGGCTGGTTAAGCAAAGATACCTGTCTTTACAAAGAAGATGGTGTGCCCAACAATATTGTTGCCTCCTAAGTGAAGTGTAGTTATGATAAATGTCAAAGAGCTGACACAATAAATACAAAAAAAAAGTTAATAAAATAAAGGGAGCACAGGGTCTTGTGAGCAGCTCCCTTTCTAAGTGAGTACTTTGGGGAGAGTTTCATAAAGCTTTAAAATGCAGCATCTCATTTGAACTTAGGAGCTGAACAGTCGCTTCTAAAGGTAAAGAAACTGAGATTGAAAGAGGCTAACTTACCCAAGCACAAATGTATTTGAATGGGGACTAAATCACAGTTTTGTTGACTCTAACTTCAAGGCATGAAGAAGAAAGCATTTAAGATGAAGGAACCATTGAAAAAGTAAGTCAGGTAGAGAGGAAGGGAAGTAACTTAGGCAACATACGTAGGACTAAGGTGGATCGCTTACTTAGGGAGAGCTGCAAAAGCAGTGAAAAGAAAGATTGGAAATTTAAGAGATAAGAGCAATAGATATTCAGAAATGTGTTCTCTAGACAGTGAGGAGTCACTGACATTTCTGAATAGAATGGTGGTATAGTGAACAGAGTGAAGCATGGATTGAAAAGGGGAGAAACAAAAGGCAAAAAGTGGGTGCTATTGGTGCTCCACTCAGAATCCTTTGCCCAGGCCCAGCCATCCCCCACATGCTAGGAGAGTTGGCAGCTAAAGGCTCCCACCTGCCTCTTTTTCTGCAGGATTGTCCTTAGCCTGGCAGGATCAACTTCACTGCAGAGGTTAAAACTCTACAACCCACAAAAAAACTGCCTGACGTGGAAGGGTGGGGCAACAAAAGCCACTTTCTTTGATTTGAGGGACATCAACTTTGTGGGGTAAGCAGTAGGTAGATGTTAGCTTTAACCACATGCCCTGCTCTGTTTCCCCATTCCCTTTCTCTTCAATGCATCCTTGTCTCAGGGAAACCCACTTGAGAGAAAGCTCTTAGTACCTGCACTGTCATCCTCTCCACTGGGGGAAGAATAAACCATCATGTAAACAGTTGAGTAACAGCAAACTCTACTCACCCAGAGAATAATCAGTACACAGAAAATCAACCAGGGAATGAATGCATGGAGGCCATCGAGATGTGATTGTGCTTTTCTGGTCTTCTTGGCTTTAATTGTTCAAAGAACAAAATTTGTATGGCATCACTGGGGGAAAGTTTATAACTCAACCACTCTAGTCTGCACAGGAGATACAGTGAAGCTTCCATTTCAGGTGGACATGAAAAAAAGGAATATTCTTATGACAGAAACCCACCAGACACTGGCTTTCCCTGTCCAAATCCAATCTGAGTTTTGTGGCTTAATAAATCTTTGTTCCATTTCTCACCCAACAGGAAACATCCCTGCTGTTTGAGCAATAACTAAATCCTAAATTTGCATCTGTATGTATTTAAAATGTGAAATGACAAAGAAAAAATAGTATTTTATAATACTGAGAAGCTAAAACGAGCTGTAAATAAGTTTGTTTTTTAAACATAGCAATCATATTTCTTTTGTGTTCTGACATAAACAACACAGGACTTTGAATTCTCATACAATATATTGGTATTCTCTATTACATACTGTAGGGACACTAACTGTTGTCTAAGTCTAGGTAGAGTTCTGGTTCTTCTCTAAAAAATCTCCTGGTGCTACTTAAGGTGATATCTATCTGCCACAAAAAGAAATAAAAAGTTTTTCAATGAACTTTCAGAATGTAAATTCTACGACACCTCATAACAGTTCCATTATGAGGGAGGAAAGGAAATAAGGGGAGAGGAGATGTAGGGGAAGGAGAGGGATGACCAACAAGAGAATATGAGAACGTAGTACCCAAACTACTATATGACTTAAGTTTCTTTTCTTCTTAATGAGAATCATTTAGTTTTCATGAAAAATTTCTTAGAAATAACTTGCATTTAACATTTAATCTTTCTCCTTCTTTTCCTATACACTGTATTAATAACTACCTGATAGCCAATTCTATCTTCCTGTTGTATAGTTTTGTAGCAAATTTATGTTCAGAATGAATTCCCTGCTTATGCAGTGTGGTTGGTTACTCATAATAATGAATGGAGATATCAAAAGAAAATGTTAAAATTCCATAGCATTGTTCTCAAACTTGAGCAAGCTTAACCTGAGAGCCTGGTGAGCAGATTCTCTCTGGGGCCTCACCTCCAGCATCTTGAATTCAGAACTGAGGACAGGCCAGGAGTCTCTTAGTTTAGTAAGCAGTATGGGTGATTCTAACGCAAGTTTCTGGAGACTAGGCCTTAAATCACCTGGAGAGAACTCACACTAGCCTTTGAACTACCTTTGCAAATGGTTCTTAATACACCTTCCACTACGTCTCTTTTATATCCTAAATGACTGGGTTACAGTGATGGTGCTAAGGTTGAGAAAAAAATCTAAAAAGGAAAATCAGCTTTGGTAAAGGAAGCAAGGATAAAGATAATAAATTTGAGTTTGGAAAATTATAGTTTTACAGGGAGAACATCACCAGTCATCAGAATAAAAGACAACCTCCGAGTGTTGATGGTACTGTCCTTGAAATATAGCCACCAACTTCCCCTAAATAGACACTGGCCCTTAGTTAAGTGATGCCATCTGGAGATCAGACTTGGTTCTCAGATAAGTTTTGAGAATGGACTCTCATAATTTACAGTGATGCATTTAAGAATTGAATAACATTTACCTAAATGCATAATTACCTAAGTATAAATAAAGTTGTTGCTCAAGGTAATAAATACTCAAAAAATACTTTTCACTTCCATTTTGGATAAAGCAATCCCTCTTCAGCATCATGTAGGATACATAATTGTGAATCAAATGGGGTGAGCAGAAAAGAACTGTTCTGGCAGTTTCTTAAACAACTTGGATCACTAAATGAACTTCAATAAAAATGGCAATGGTGACAATGAAAGAGGTAAGGCTTAACACATTGAAATGTAAAGACAAATTAATATTAAATGTTTCTCCCAAAACAGTATCTCTGGGGCAGGCATACTGCAGCTGAACTACAAATGGCATGTATACTTGTGGGTTGTGTAAAGAGAGGTGTCATGGAGAAAGGTGCTTTAAAAAAAAATTGAATGTAGTCCAACAAAGATTTGGCAGACTACATATTTAAAAGGTTGGGAATGCTTGCAGAAATTGATTCATTCACACTGTTGTGAATCATTTAGCACACACTTCAAAGAGAGTTTAGCTTCTTAGTCTCTGCCTCCCACTTCCTGAGAAAGACTGTTAATCAAAATGAAGACTCATAGATACAGCCTTGGGAATAGGACAAAGGGATGAGGATGAAGGGACACCGCGTGACACACTTTTACTCCTCTAAGGGCAGTTTGAATTTTTTTGGTTTGGGTGTTTTTTTCTTTTTTCTTTTTCTTTTTTTGAGAAGTCACGGTTTAATGCAGTAGCATCACTTAATATACAGATTCTTAGATGGGGGTCATTGTTATAGTTATACAGAAACATAAGCGGGTCCCTATTGAGGAAATGCTTCTAAATGTGTCCAAGTCAAAAACTACACTACTCATTTCACTTAAAAGCAGCTCTCCTCTGAAATTATTAGATTATAGAGTAAAGGAGAGCATTACCATAAGTTATCTAAATTAAATGATTAAAAGCATCTGTATATGTAAAAATCTTTCATTTATAAAAGAAAAATGTATTTCTTTAAAGAAATAATTTTGACACTATTTTAATTTTTTACAAAAAAAGAATAATAATAAATCTACCAATTCAGTGGTAGACTTAAATAAGGATATTAGATAAAAACCACTGCAAAAGTTAAAACTCACACACAAACACACACGCACACATGCACACACATAACTGAACAAGGTGAATAAAATTTGCTATATTTCTTTTATTTTGAAAGGACCAGTAAATTTACTGGTACTGTAAAAATAACAGGTGATAAATTACCAGTTCTGTAAAATATGCAAGTGATAAATCGTTAGTAGTTAGGGTTGATAAATGATATTTTCCAATAATTAAAATAAAAAATCATAATTAAAGAAAAAGTACATAGAGTAAATACGTATTTACTGTCTGGCTGATGAACAAAAACAAATGTATAGGTTTGTAAATGCAAAGTAAGATGAACTATAGCAGTGGATGTAATCCTTTGAGATGCGCTACCCACACCTCAAATGGAATTCCTCATTTACTATGCCACAACCAATATTCACAAAGTTAAGCTCCTGAATATGTATAACCAAAAAGCTCTTCTCCTACAATTATTGCAGTATACTAATGTGCTGTGTTAACATCATATTTATCTGAAAGAAAAAACAGTAATAGGAAGGGGAAGGTGAGGAGGAGGAATTCATATTTTAAAGTCTGCCATAACAGACAGCACACGATCCAAATAACAGATAACTTAAAGGTCACTTATATTTGGTTTCAAAGTGCATAATATACCTTCTAATATTCATCTCAATCTATCCATTGCGTAGCCAAACAAAAGCAATGACAGACAAATTTACTGCTTGCCTCTTTGGCCTAAAACAAGAACTGTGGATTTTAATTCTTTATCTTAAAACGCTTATTTCATCATGCCTTCAGTAGATCAGACGAGTTATATTTTTTATTTAATTCTTCTAACCATCCTATTCCTATCCCCATCTTATAGACGATGATGATGGAACAGAGTGGGTAAGTAACTTGCCTGGCATTGTACGTTAACACCGTGCTTCACCAGTTCTTGTTGTGAATCAAGGCAGTGGGAAGGCATCCAGGGTAGTCATTGTTCTCATATTCATAACTCTTGGTCAGAGCTTCTCTTCTCAAGCCTCAGTCTGATTCTTTGTATAACTAGGTTGCAAAGAGGGATTTCATCACATGGAGTCTCTTTCCCTCCATGTTTACAATTAATTTTCAATTGGCAATTTGTGACTGGCGCTGTGATTGCTGAGAAAGTGATTCCTATAGACTGAGGACGAACTTGTATGCTGTTTAATTTAAAACACTGGTTCTCAACCCTGGCTGCACAATTAGAATCACCTGGGGAGCTTTAAAAAAAAAAGAAAGAAAGAAAGAAAAGAAATCCTTGCCCAGGCCCTATCCCCAGAGATTCTGGCTTAATAGGCTGGGGTGGGGCCCAGACACTGGTATTGTTTCAAAAGCTCCCCAGGTGATTCTAATGTGCAGCCAGGGTTGAGACCCACTGATTTTACAGCCCAGGTTCTGCAGCCATGATATTTCTGTACAACAAGGCAGGAGAGTGGATTTCTAACTGGTAGTACACTATGGATTGATGCTCTTTAGCAAGCAGATCTTAGTTTTGTAAGCAATAAAATGCGAATACTAGTGTATTACATACCCACACTAAAGAATTAAATTAGAAGTTTCTTTTGTCCCTTCCAGGTATAGGTCGACCTAAAGCCCAAGCACTTCTTTTGGGATCCTAGGGAATGGGAAGTGGGATATAAGTACAACAATAAAAGGGAGATATAATTAGCATCAATTTAAAAGAAAAATAATAATCAATGTTCTCTATTTAGACCGGGGAACAAATATATTAGATAAATATTGTTACAAGCTAGTTTAAAATAAGTATTACATTTTATTTCAAATTCACACTTATACAATTTAAGAATTTCAGAAACAATGAGGTATTGTTACAAGATGGACGGATTCATCTTCCAACATGTTCGGATAATGACATTGCCCATATTCAGGCTTCAAACTCTATCCAGGTAATTTCTGCCAATACTTTAAAGATATGTTTCAAAACTTAATAATTTGACTTCTCAAATAAAAAGTTACCAAAAAACAAAAGCAGATCACTATTTTCTTTAATTTTTAAAGAAAAGTTTTCCAAATAGTAATGGCATTCAAAAGCATTTTAACTCCACTGATTCTTTTCAGGTTCTCATAGTAATACTTAATAGTAGCATTGTGAATGCCTTAAAGTAAAATCAGTAGTGCAGATATTTCATTAAAATCTTAGATTCCTTTTAACTCCAATGATACAACAGGGTGATATGACAATTATGTTATATAGAGGCTTATTACATTTTGATGTCAGGCGACATCACTCAGCCTATATTTGTATGTATGATATACCTGAGGTTTTCACAGAAAGCAAGACAAGTACAAGAGTGATGAGAAGCTCAAACGCAATACTTGACCTAAATACATTATGTAGCACTGGGTATCTGTTAAATAGGTCAGCCTGGGCACTTAAAAGTTATGCAAAACTTATTTCTGCCACACAGGAGATATGTCACTAGTCAAGCTGTATAAAAATCAGCTTTCTAGGCAGGAAGAAAATTTTCCTCATCACTGAGGGGAAAAAAACTCTTTCGCCATACATAAAATGTCTTAAATACTATACTACACTTGTCATATGTCTTTAGGCCACAGAAAGTAATAAAAGCAATGAGGCTGATGAAATGCCTAACAATTCTGAGATTCATTTAAGTGGATGGGGTTCTTTGAACACTGCTATAGAAATTCTTATTCTTCCAGCAAAAGCAAATGGGATTTCAAAGGTGCACAGGTCTCAGCCGCCAAACCTAAGTGATGAATATTTTTAGAGGATGCAGACCTTACTGATTGCTTTTAACAGTGATGAAACATGAAAAGTTACATCTCATCAGGGATAAGGTGGCCTTCCTCCTCTACCTTCACCCATCTTTAAATAGAGGTTTGTTTTTGTTCAATGTGGCTTCACTAGCTGGCTTAAGTGTGCAAGCCATTATTTTAAAACCATCAAATAAATCGAAGACTTCCCAAACTCTTTTTATGTTCAAATCAATAATATTTGATGGTGTTAAGGTTTCTGTTTGACCACAGGCACTGAAACATAGACAATGGTTCTGAAAATGTGATCCCAGTGATTGACAATATCAACATTAACAGGAAACTTGCTAAACATGCAAATTACTATCCCATTCCAACTTAACATAAGAACTCTTAATTATCCTTTACAATTACTGATAAAAATTCAGGTAAATTAAAGAACATTCCCAAATCTCATATTAGCCAAATTCAGTCTCTTTCTTCAAATAAACTTTTTATAAACAATGGGCAGGCACAATGTGTACAAGCTATTTAATACTGACAACTTGAATTTGGGCAGTATTAAAAACTCTCAAGGGACGTCTCTGCTTCTGAAAATATGAATTAAAGCAATGGAGCTGTTCAGAAGAAACAAGGTGTGAGGAAAATAAAAGCAAACTGCACAGACTTCCCACTAATCACAGTTTAACATTTAGGAATTGAAAAAAATTACATAAAGTTTAATAAGGAAGTTAATTCATAGCAAGGTGCCATATGTGTGCTTTAAAAAAAAATTCTTTAAAAATGAACTTTCATAGGTAGGCACTAGGGAATATAAAGTCCCCAAATCCCCATAGATTTGTTAGCATAATAATATATACTAAGTGTGGATAAGATGTTTCTGACTTCTCACTGAAGGACTGAGTTTTTACCTCTTACCTCATTACCCTCCACACACTGTAAGTAGGTTTAGTTTAATGTATTTGAGTTCCATTTCTGAGAGCACAAACTCTTATGATTTTGCATGATTGAAAGACATTCATTAAAGAGACAGGAAATGAAGTGTATGCAAATTTGAAGCAAGCTAATAAAAAAAATTCTTTAAAGAAAAAAAAAAACTATCTGTTCCCAGTAACATGCTAAAAACAAAACTCAGAGCAAAACAGATCACAGCTGCTCAACTAAACTGTAATACACTCCGGGAAACGGCATCCGCCTTATCCCATACACCTGTTTGCCAACAATGAGGTGGCAGCAAAATCTGCATGAGGAAATTCAAAGGCAAAAAAGTAAACATGCTTCCTCATTTTGCATGATCACACTAGACTCTCAAACAGGTTTTTACTACTACCTTCTTGCTGATAGACTGAACTTCACAGGGGGATAGTCACAGACTGCAGGTAGCTTCTGAGTCAAATTCGGTTCCTCTGGGACATGTGATTATTATCTTCTCTCTCTGACCTAGTGAATGTAGCAATGCCCTACACGCATAGTATTTCTGTCCTAAAGGCATTTATGTGCCAAAATCTTACCCCCTAATGTTCATAATAATGTTAGGCAAAGTGACAAAAATAAGTCTGCCCTTCATTTGCATATCGAAAACAAAATACATACAATGCTGCTGCTGCTTTTATTGCTTTGTTATTTCATCATTATTCACCACAGTTCTTGCCTTCATTTGCAGAGTTTGGGTTTTAATGTAATGGCCATTCAATAAAAATGTTGCTTTTAAGGGTTTGCATATCATCCCATTTTCTCTTCAACCCTTCAGCAACCATATGGCAAGCAATCAGGTCTGCAATCACTGGGTCCATATTATGTAGAGCATGATTTCAGCATTATGCTATTACCCATCTGTTTCTGTAGAAAAAGACATGAACCCATGTATAAGAGGTCAGTGGTTTCATTGCACACCGTATTCCAGAAATCTATCTCTGTTCACTTGAGATCACTTTTGTGATTTACTCTAGTCTCCAGGCCAGACTTTCTCTCTCGCTCTCTCTCCTTTTTTTTTTTTTTTTAAAGAAATACAGACAATCGGCACAATTTGTCTGTCTGACTGTTGTATAAAATTATTTGTAACTGTCAGAATAGGCACTTAAACTTTCTTACTTAAGGATATTTATCTCGAGCTTCTGCACTTAAAAAAAATGTGGGCGGTGGAGAGAACAAAAATCAATCTCACCTGATTTTACATTTTTAACTGTCTATACAATAAAAATGACAGAATTTTCAGGCAGAGGCAGACACAGAGCAAGGGAGAAAGTTCAGGCTCCTGCCTTCAATTCTGAGGTTCCTAACAACAACCAAGACTAATCCTTCCGTACTCAAGGAAAGATTTTATACACACACACACAAACACAACACATATATATGTGTGTATGTATGTATTTTTTATGTATATATGCCTGACCTGTGGGTCATATACATGATTTTTGAATAGCAGATCCGATTTGAGTGGTTAAGTCCCCAGAACGCTTACTTATTTCCTAAATAGCATTTATAATGAACGTCGGACACAATTATTTATGCCTATGAAAAGACTGAAAGTTTGGAATTTGGCATATTGTAGTAAGCCAATGACTTTGTTAGGTAAAACCTGCTACAAAATACTTGCACATCTTCTGCACTGTATCAAGATAGTATTGGCTTGAAATTGATTTAGGAAGCAGGACAGGAACAAACCAAATGGGCATGAAGCCTGAGGCAGGGAATCTTTTGCAGAATCTATTGGGGCCAACAGGAGTGGCTCAGAACAGATGTGCTTTATTGCCCTATCTTGTGCTTCTCAAACCTGGCTGCATGTTGAAATCAGCTGGGGCGGTTTAAAAAATTCTGATACCTGGGTCCAAACCCCAGAGATTCTGACTTAATTAATTAGGGGTGTGGCAGGGACAATTGGATTTTTAAAAGCTCCCGTGATGTTTCTCAGCCTAGACTGAGAACCTCTGGTCCAATAAGACATAGTTAAATAAAGATTATATTACTTAATTTCACCATTTAAAAGATGCAATGATAGGGTAAGGTGTAAATACTACGAATGTAATGAAAACTATAAAATGCTCAAGGTATAACAGCAAGAATTACAGATGACAGCCATCAAGTACAAAATAGATGTTATTTAACAGCTGAAGTAATAATAGTGATGAGGCTTCTGTATAGATTTGGCCTATAGTTTTACTTACAACTTTCAAGAAAACAATATGACAGAACATGCAAAGAGTTCTCTGTTAAAGAATTTTAGTAAAATACTGCCAAATTTAATTAAAATTCTATAATTAAAATGATCATTATAATGTAATAGAAAAATAAAGCCAAATTACTCAACATTTATTATATATATACACATATATATGTATATATACACACACTCATACTCATTCACATAAAAATCATAAACGAAAAGGCTATATGTCTCTTTCATAGATCATTCACGTGATCATAAAATCTTAAAGTCTTGATATATGTTATATTTTAGAATCAATATTCTTAAGGGCAAATACTTTGGACTACAAAACTGAATTTCCCACAGAGTTTAAAAAGATAAAGTTTCAATTACATTAATGTTTAATACAATTGCTACAAGTAAGAAAATCTAAAATTAAGGCTGACTCACAGAACTTAACTCACAAAAGTGAGCAGGAAAATACATGGATATAGCGCAAGTCGGTTTGTATTGAGACTGTTAAGACTCTTTCTGACAAATACTCTATAACCAATTAATTAAGTAATTAATTGAACCTGCTCACCATTTTTGAACTGAAGGGGCAGAAATTAATAAATGAGAAAATTCTAGTTTCTCCTCCTCCTCCAGTTTTCCATCATCATCTCTTTCATGTCTTTTCTTTTTTTCCCTTCAAAGGCTTCATACTCAGCCTTTCTCCCATCTCCACACATCGAAATCTATCACAAACATTTTATTCATCCAAAGAGTAAATGAAGGAAAATAGTTTTTTAAAATGGTGTTGCTAAAACTACCTAAATTTAACCAAGACCCAAAGACTTAAGTGGATGGAACTTTAATGGCAATGTATTGAGGTGAGTGTGACAGCATCTGGGTGCACTGAAGACATGCTAGTTGATAGCCTAACTCCATCTTCCCAAGGCCATGCTATGGCTATCCACAAGAACACATCTTTTTGCAGGAGAGCAAACTTTGCAGGACTACAGTCTTGGCGGATGTGTCTTTTTCTACATTGAAAATAGCAGACTCGGCCGGGCGCGGTGGCTCAAGCCTGTAATCCCAGCACTTTGGGAGGCCGAGGCGGGCGGATCACAAGGTCAGGAGATCGAGACCACAGTGAAACCCCGTCTCTACTAAAAATACAAAAAATTTGCCGGGCGCGGTGGCGGGCGCCTGTAGTCCCAGCTACTCAGGAGGTCGAGGCAGGAGAATGGCGGGAACCCGGGAGGCGGAGCTTGCAGTGAGCCGAGATCGCGCCACTGCACTCCAGCCTGGGCAACAGCGTGAGACTCCGTCTCAAAAAAAAAAAAAAAAAAAAAAAAGAAAATAGCAGACTCAACTGTCTCACTTCTGAGGGTTAGACATCAGCACAGTAGAGAAGTTGATACAAAGAGACTGATTCTAGCGAAGCATTGTATACAATGACATAAGATCTGAATTTGTTCAATTTCATAGTCGCTCCTCTCTTTCCTTTAGGTGTAGTTTTCAATATCATAATTCTTTTTTAATTTACCTTCTGTCAGAATTAACCCTGTGTTAGATTTGCCCAAAATACTCAAACTAGCTGAATCAGTTTTGTTAAAAATAAATGAGTAACTCGTTCTTGTTATTGGTACATGAAAGTTCATCCTTTTCAACAATACTCAGAATGAAACAAAATGTGTTGATTCTATGTTGATTTTAAAAAATTCTTCTAAAAGTGAATTAAACTGGGCTATAATATGAATCATATGGATAATACAACTAAATTATTTTAAGTATTCAAGGAAAGAAAAGGAAAATATTCCAGTTGTGAAGGTTAAAATAGTTTTCATGATTGCCATAAAATTTGGCCCTGTGCTTTCTGGAAGTCAGGTAGAGAAACACAGTAATTCGTAAAAGCATTATTATCATTAAGAAGGAAGCACAGCAGTTCTTCAAATCAGGCAAAGATTTTCCTGTCACTAAATTTTGGAAGGCAGTCTCATAAGGGATATTATAGAGGTGGCCTTCACTAAGGTAATGGACATTGTCCTCAACCTTCTTAAAGAAAAATAAAACACAGATACTAGACCTCTTTGCATGAGTTTTGTGTATCTTCCTCTTCCATGGCTTCTGTTTCTTATTCATATTTTCTCTTCACCTGTATTTCCAACAATGCTATTACTATTATTCATATTTTATTATATATACCTTATAAGCCACCTTGAGACTTTTTGGTAACAGTGCAGGATAGAGAAAATAAACAAACAAATTTTTATAAAGAGTTAATAATGCAGTGTTGCTTCATCGGTGTGAGATCCAATGCTTAGTTGAGAATCTTGCCACTCTAGGTGAGATTCCTAGTAATTTGTGAACCTCCATGGTCTGAGTCTCATCCTAGCAACATAATCATCAGTAGTCTAAGTGTTAGACTCCAAGGCATTTCTTTTCTAACATTAATGTACATATGAATCACTTGTTGAAGATGCTGATTGAGTAGGTGTGGGGTTAGGTCTGAGATTCTGCATTGGCAGGAAGCTTCCAGGTGATGCTAATGCTGCTTTAGTCATCAGACAAAGCTCTGAATAGCAAGGGTAGATAGCTAGTGACTGAGACTGCACTCACTAATCAGGGTACAAGTATTCTACATTGCTAACTAGAAATCCACAATCATGGACAACCAAGTAAGCAGGTAGTAGAGTTTCATTTTATTGAGAAAATTGTGAAACCTAACCATATGGTCTCTGCCTGTAACTGGACCATTTGTCTGTGAGTTCCCTTGGCTATGTGTGAAAAAGATTCTTTGTCTCAAATCATTTCATATATTGGTGTTAATTATTTGCTTGTTTTGTTTCTGGTCAAGTGAGATAGTAAGCATCCTGACAGAAAGCACCATGTTTATACATCTTTGTTCTCCTCTCTTTCTCCCAGCCAGTAGTGGTCACAGGTGTTGCACACATATGTATGGTTGTAAATGAATAATCAGTCAACAACCAAAATACAATAATATGGCCCTAGGCCTACCCTTAGTGAATCACAAGCAGTAATCATTTTTGAAAACTATTAAAACCAAAAGTATCAAAAGAATTTGACATAGAGATTAAGTAAAATTGGGAGCATACAGTTGACAAAAGCATATCATAATTGAGTTTTACCATCCATGATTCTTGCTAGATTTCAAAAGGCCTTCCATCTATTCATGAATTCATTAAACATTTATTGAGAGCCTTGCAACTTACAGTCTGTTGAAGCTGACAAAAATGAAGTTGACAAATAATTAAATTCCAAAAAGAATAAGAATAAACGAAATGCATTGTGTTAGTCTGGGTAT
This sequence comes from Macaca nemestrina, assembly GCF_043159975.1. Lineage (NCBI taxonomy): Eukaryota > Metazoa > Chordata > Mammalia > Primates > Cercopithecidae > Macaca > Macaca nemestrina. Next base: position 58,870,084 of record NC_092137.1, on the reverse strand, counting down.
TTTGGAAAGCAGATGCCAAGATAGGATTACAGAAGAGGCTAGGATAATCCTCAGACTATGGTGCAGCTTGAATATGAAGGAAGGAGGGTTGGGTAGAAGCTTCCCAGACTGCTCAACAAGCACAGAGGAGTCCTTGGCCAGAAGAGAGCCAAGGGTCCCAGCAACAGGACTGACTCAGTGCGTAGCAAAGCTCAGTGATTGGCTGAGGCCTGTGGGAGGCATGACCTTGGCACAAACTCTGAAGTAGATTTTAGAGCACAGCAGCTGGGGTCCTTGGTAAATGACACTCCCTGTAGGTGGGGATGTACAAGTACATCCTTATGGCTGTCTCAGGCACTTTATCAATGTTAATACATATATGAGGCTACTACAGACCACTGGCACATTTAGATGTATGAGTAGATGTCAAAAATGTTCTAATTTGACAGCTCCACACAAAACATTGTGAAAGTGTGCTCATTAGCATCATCAAACATGTCTGAAACAGTCAATATACTTGATAAAACCACACACACCTCAATATAAGGAAAATATATTAACACGCAATGCATTAACAGATTGTACTGTTCAGTCAAATTATTTCATTTGAGATTCATGAGCCGGTTTTTAGATTCTATATGAATCTAGGGGGAAAACAAACATACCTTAAACCAAGTTATATACTTACATTCAACTTTTTGTTTTACGTGATGTATTCTTTTTTTTTTTTTTTTTTTTTTGAGACGGAGTCTCGCTCTGTCGCCTAGGCTGGAGTGCAGTGGCCGGATCTCAGCTCACTGCAAGCTCCGCCTCCCGGGTCTACGCCATTCTCCTGCCTCAGCCTCCCGAGTAGCTGGGACTACAGGCGCCCACCACCTCGCCTGGCTAGTTTTTTTTTTGTATTTTTTTAGTAGAGACGGGGTTTCACCGTGTTAGCCAGGCTGGTCTCGATCTCCTGACCTTGTGATCCGCCCGTCTCGGCCTCCCAAAGTGCTGGGATTACAGGCTTGAGCCACCGCGCCCGGCCACGTGATGTATTCTTTATACTATTCTTTCCATTACAGTCCTTGTGTTTACCTTATAGAAGTGGTATCTGCATATGTTTATAATTATCCCATATCATTTTTGAATGAGTTTCAAATAAATTCAAAGTCGAAAGAATTTAAAACGCATTTTACTTTTATTATTATTTTTAGAACAAGTAACATAATTATGTATTATTTCCTTTATTCATATCTACCAGCCTCACCAATTAAGATGAATTTTAAAATATTATACATTAATATTTAATATCTTTAGCATAAATGTATATTGCATTGATTATAAAGCCTATTTGTCAGCTGATATCTGGTTAAAAATGATAATTTTTCTATTCTAAAACTCTTGTGTATGAGTCAATATTCTATTTTTTAGCAAAAATAAATTATTACTCTACACTACCTGATCACCGTTTCCCAGTTCAGAATTAAATGCACTAGGGGACAGTTTAACTTTCATTTGTTATATCAATCAAATTTTATAATCCATTTCATTTGGTTGCCTGCATGCCATTCTGTGGCCAGCCATGAATTAGCTTCCCCTGAGTATAAATATGATTGCCCAGTTTGATGTTCAAAGAGTCTGGATGAGCACATTTTCGGGTCCCTTGGATTGTCCATTCTCATGCCCAAGGAGGTACACGGCAGGTTAGGAGGGCACTGTCATAGTTAAACTGTTTGATCCCTGCTGCTGCTTCCCCAAGATAGAGAAATAAAAGATGCCTGTGGCTCCCCTATTATTCCATTTTTTCTTATTTTAAACGTGATGGCCTAACCTTTCACACGAGCAGCAGGGAACTTTGAACTTTTCAGAATTCATTTAAAAATATTCAGCTCAGTATTTGTTAATGATATAAAATTACATCACCACAGAATTTACCATGAACCTGGGAAATACGTAAAAATTTACAAGACTAAAAGAATTTTTTCCTTTCAAATCTGAGAATACAGTTTTAAGGAAAAAAAGTCTCTCAAATAAGATTTCAAGATATTACAGTCAGAACTGGAGAAAGCTTATGTCAAAACCCAATTCTTATGGGAAGAGGTCAAACTCTAGAGTAAGGGAGAAATCTGACATGTTTTTCTGTGATTAGGTCATATGAGAATGCTTGAGGTGACAGAGGAAAGCTACATGGAGTGTTACATCTTTGCTATTAATGAATGTTTGCCACATTTATATATATAGTATATATATTTCATAACGATCACATGGGAATGAGGCCTTTTCCAACATCCCACATTCATCATAATTAAACATTTCAGAAGGTGGACTGAGGAGCCAAAGAATGTAAGCAACAAGATCATAAAGACTTCCTATTACAATACACCAAGTGCAAACAGGGCTCCTGAAATAATGAAAGGAAACAAAAGAAGACAAGGCTTAGGGTAACAGCCCTAAAGTGGATTATTGTTTCTTGGAAGAGAGGTTCACATCTAATTAGCATAGCTACACTTTATAACTCATATTGTATAAGACATAACATATAAAACAGAACAAAATGAATAAACAAAAAAGTTAAGCTGAAGAGATTCTCAACTACTAATCCATATGATTATCATCTAGCTTGTTACATTAAATTTTATTGTCCCATACTCACCTAAACTTACAGCATCAGAATTGTGCACTCCAAAAAGATGCTATAATTATTTAAAGGATGTTAAAATTATAAACACAGGTGGTAATTCCATGAATATGCTCTTAAACTTTTGAAAATAACTAACTCCCAAGGGTTATTTTTTTAATGGACAAAGAATAGTTAAAGAATAATAATAAATTACAACAGCAGTTATTATCCGTCTTCAAAAAAAAAATCCTTCCTAGACTTTGACTACCTAGATCTGGAGAGATCCAAATATTAGGCCTGTCATCATTCCACTCTCCTGCCACCAAGCCATACATTGATAATCAATAAGGAGACTCTTGCAGCTAATCTCAGGCTTAGCTAGAAGCATCGATATTAGCGCCAGAAGCAGCCACTGCCAATCAATAGGATTTGGCAGGTGATTTGAAACCTATTTGCCATTGCTGACTTAAAGCATGTATTCTTTGGAACACTCAATTTGGCATTTATTCATATATGTTTGGTATTATTCTGCAGGGGTGTGTGTGTGTCTGTGTGTGTGTGTGTGTGTGTATGAGAGGGAGAGAGACAGAGAAAGTTTCATGTGTCTAATTTCATTATAAATTCTATCAGGGCAGAGACCATGATTCCACTTCTTTTACATCCCCCTGGAGTGCCAAGCACTGTGCCTGGCTCATATTTGTTAATCAATAAATATTTGGTGACTTAAAAAAAAATTGGTCGACCCATAAGTTTCTTGCCATATTTGTCCCTACTCGCTTGTTTGATTAAAGCAACATATTATGACCTGACTGAAATAAAAATGAAAACCTATGACATCAAAGGTAACCGGAGGGGTCTCTTGAGTATAGAAATACTGGTCCACAATCTCCCATCTGCAACTGTGAAAACAAAAAGCTCTGAAAGGCTTTTCATAACTCATGTGGCAGCAAAACCAGACCTGAACTAATTTCAAGAAGATTATTTCGAATCTTTATTTATCCCACTCAATGTGAATATTCATACACTGCAATGCAGAAACATGAATGTGTTTGATTATAGGGTGCTGCCCCAGACCCAGCTGGAGATATTGCATAATCTGCAGTATATGCACCATAGTACCTTTCTAAAAGAAAATTTCTAAACACATCTCTGTCTCAGGGGTTTTCAGTAACGGATTGAAGAATGCATGTGTGTGCTTCCTGCAACCCAGTCCCTGTTCACAAATGAGCTACATCACTTAGTCTGATTCAATAATTTCTAAAGAAGAGACATTTGAACTTAGGGTATAATGAAAAAAAAAAAAAAAAAGAAGAGACATTTGAAAGGGACAACGCTAAACAAATCAACTTAAATGCCATATCAGATCTTTTCATACTACAAAGTGTTGAGATGTTGAATATGGGTTGTGGATCGCATTGGGAATTATGTTTCCCATTTGGGAACACGTTTTCCATTCTCTCTACCAAAAGGCATTTCAATCTATGAATGGCTACTATGTAGAGGAATTTCATAGTTTCTTTACTGGATTTTCAGAATAAATCACATGTTAAAGGCTGATTAAATCATAGCAGGGTTTCATTTGATCCCTAATATTTGTAAACATATATAGCAATGCACTGTACCACAATAGGGTCCCTCATCAGTGTTCTCTTGATGACCTAACTTGATTTTCATATATAATATGAAAAAATACATTCTCTTGAATTATTTTTAATATTATAATATTAAAGGAAACTTATTTGATCACTACAAAAATGCAAAAGAAGAAAAATAATCAAAAATATAATTTTCAGTTTTTAAGAATCAGAAATTGTATACAAATAACATACAAAGACATTTAACAGGGTCTCTTTAAGCTTGCAGCATTATTCACTCAGCCTTTGCCAAGTGCTTTCCTTTTTGCATGAGTTTGCCATCTCCCAGCAATGCAGTTTATTGTTGCATGTGATGGGGAAGAGACCTGTTTGTACCGTCACAATGGCCAATAAACCTGAGCTGGAGACTCTTCATTTTAAACCTAAAATAAATAACTAGATTTCATTTAAACCTCCCTGTGTGAACCACCGCAATCTTCCTAGTCTTCACTTTAGCTGCTTTTAATGCCCAACTACTTAGGAATCACAAGAGTATCGGAATGTTTAGTGACTCTGATCCTCCCATCAGTAAACTGATTCGGTGATAAAACGGAAAGGGCCTTGTACTATTTGCATTTTTACTCAGTTTAGTCACAGATCACAAAATAAATTAGTAAATTGAGCAACAAGGCTTCCCATTTGCAAAACTCCAACGTTCAAAGTAATCATCTATGCTTAAATTCACAAATCCTTAAAAATGTAATAATTTCCCTGTCAACTAACAAAAATAACAGTGCTACAGCATTCATTTAGAACTCCCTGTGTGCCAAAGGCCATGGCTGTGTTTGAATTTGGAATTTCAATATTTAATAAATGAATGGATTGTATAGGTAAATTTTCCTGACACCTTTCCCTCCTTCAAATATTTAGAACACATGACAAAGATGGGGGAGAAATTGAGGGGAGGTATCTGATAATTCAGCAGATTGACTAGTGCTCAAGTACACTCAAAGTTCAACAGACACTGGAATAATTCACGTTTAAGGTCTCTCAAGGCATGAGAGAGTTTAGCTTAGCTACTTGAGCCAATGTGATAGCCCAAGCAGGCTTGCCCCCCACCCCATCACTGTCACTCAAGACAAAAACTGCATTGCTTAGAGATGGCAAGCTCATACCAAATGCTACAAAAATTTTCCAACTCAAAATATTATTGCTCTCTAATACAGGCTGGAGTGACTCAAAAAAACACTAACATTCTCAGTTTGGAGTAGAAAACTTGATCAAGGACTTCGGAGGAAAGCGTAGCTTATTGGGAATATGCAATAGTTTTTCTGTCTACACAGTGCTCCAGGCAAGGTCTCATCTCACAGTGGCCTCAAGGAGAGATAAAGGAGATGAGTCACCACCACTGGGATTTTAACTGGCACCCTGGGAAACAGGTTTGCAAATCCTGAAACCAAAGCTCCAGAACTTCATTTCTTTCTTAAAAAAAAAAAAAAAAAAAAAAAAAAAAAAAAGGCTGGTGGGTTAGGGGGTGAGGGGGTGGGGCTCTTGAGTGGAATCAAATCCAGGCTGTTGTGGTAAGAAAGCCCATGACAACCCTTTGGCCCACCTAAGACGAGTTAATTATAATATACAGTAGTAAAAAGGACAAAAGCCCTGGGTTTGCCCCAGGCTATGCAATATCTTTATCAACATCACTGCAGCATGAAATGCACAACTTTGAGTCTATAAAAATGGTATCAGGTAGCCAATTAAATGTAATGGGAAGAGGAAGCTAAACAAAATGTAGGGGGCAGGGAGGAGAAAAGCTAATACCCAAGCTACTTCGAAACATCCAAGTTATTCTGTTTCAACCAAATCACTGAACACTAGAAGCAGGTCAACAATGAACTTCATCTACTGAAATTCAAACATTAGACCAAACTATTTTTATTGTACTTAATTTCTACCAATGGTTGTGAAATAGCAAACATGCCACAGGGAACATGGTACATGATCTAATAAATATAATACAGTGGCTGCAGTAAGCACAAGTGAGACTAAATAGCTCATGGTTTTACTGGTAACTACTTTCCTTTTAATAACCACAAGTTTGAAATATAACTTAGTGTTGATTTTTTTTAAAGCTCTCAAAGGTAAAAATAAGTAAATAAACAAATAAATGAATAAATAATAAATCATAGCAACACTATAACTCTAGGAGAAAAACTTGTCTAGTGAGATATTTTATGTGTCATAAAAACAAAGACTAAAAAGTACTATTACTTGAGGTTGAAACACATTGTTTCTGAAAATGTAATGTGACTCCACATGACCTCTACTATGGGGCGCAAAAAAGAAAAAACAAAGCAAAAACAAAAAATTCCTATCTGATTCATCATAACACATTCCTTCCTGATGCTAATCTCATCTCTTCACTGTGCTACTCCGCAATAATAGTGGTCATCTAAGTCCTGTTAATCCATTTAGCAAGCACTAATAATTATGCATTAGTACAAATAACATTAAAGCCTTTTTTCAAATAATTACATATATAATGGATGTGTCTTTTAAAAGTTGTTTACAGCTAATTAACCAATGAATAATTGTTTTCTCTTCCTGAACAGGGAAAGCTTATCTTAGAGTCACAGTTAAAAATGCTTTTTTCCAGTTTTACAGATGTTGTTAGCAATTAAAACTGTTAAAACACTATTAAAAAGAAATCCTTGTATTAAAGGGCTTACTCATCCCAGTTGTTGTGATTTCTCAACTACTGCATCTTTTAAAAATCATTTCCAGTTTGAAAGGGCACTGGTGGCTCCAAACCCAACAGACCCCTTTGTAAATAGTTCAGATCTTTCAGTATCACCACACAGTTTGCTTGTTGCTGTATGACTAGTCTAATTGTGGGCTGTAATAAAGGTCATAATTAATATCCCAACACAGACACTAACAAACAATTTTAAATTGCCAGCATAATCAAATGATGCAAACATCTATGAGCTACAAAAGTTCATTGCCGCAACTGACAATTTCTTAATTGTATTCAGTCATTCATGGAAATTTTATTAACATCGAACTGATGTATCCTGCCCTTACTCTGTCACAACACCAGGGATCTAATTTCATTATTTTCCACAAGATTTGCTTGACTACTGCCATGATTCTAATATTGCTTTAGTCCAGATGTTTATGCTATTTAAATTAGGAAGAAAAGGCTTTTGGGTAAACACAATTAAAGAAGTTTTTTTTCAAATTTAGTTTAACAAACTTCTTTTAATTAATGCATATAGCTGCAATGTTGAGGCTTTTTCACCGGTTTTATGTTCATTTCCTACTGTGTGCAACATATATTGAGTGTATAGCTACAGCTAAATATAACCAACAACCTTTTAATTTTTCACTTACATCTGAGTGCTCATTAAAGTGAAAAATAGAAGCACATGACTGCACTTCTAACTTTAATCAGTCTCAGGTGTGTGTGTGTGTGTGTGTGTGTGTATGTGCATATGTGTGTGTCTATATGCACAACTTGTATCCATGCAGACATACAGGTCACAAATACACAGAAATACCTATATATAAGACTCTAGATAAATCTATCTGATATTTGGTCACCTTAAAAATCCCCCTTTTTAATTTTTTGCAAAATAATCCCATAGTAATAAGCATATTTAGCAGCTCCCAGTAGTCTAAAATCAAATGATGTTTTCAATGCACTGAGAAGTGTTAGGAAAAAAACAATAACAAAAATACAAAAAAAAAACTGTTAATGGATTACTGCTGCAATTTGTTTTCATGAGGGGAGCTTCTGGAGCTCATATGCCTATCTCATAGGAGCTTAGTTCCAATAAATAAATAAGATCTTTGTTCTCTTAGGTAATCATTTTCATTCATTGGCTTCCTCATTTAAGTGATTATAATAATTCAAAAATACTGGCAGGCTGTTTAATAGTGGAAAGCTACTACATTTATATCACTTTTGAAAAAAGCGTTACGGTCAAAATGCCAACATGTAGCAAATGGATATTGTACAACTCTTAGAATAACATTATTTATAAACAATATTAAATTATTAAATTGGCATCCAAGGAATGCCATCTCCTATTTAATGGTGTATGCAGATGCTACAGAATGTATCGTGAAAGTATCGGCCCCTTCAATATGTA